>NC_138894.1:71268222-71868222 GCF_965194825.1 Balaenoptera physalus | reverse complement strand
TGCATCCCATAGGTTTTGGATCATCATGTTTTCATTGTCATTTGTCTCTACGTATTTTTTGATTTCCTCTTTGATTTCTTTAGTGATCGCTTGGTTATTCAGTAATGTATTGTTTAGCCTGCATGTGTTTGTATTTTTTACGTTTTTTCCCTGTAATTGATTTCTAATCTCATAGCGTTGTGGTCAGAAAAGATGCTTGATATGATTTCAGTTTTCTTCCACTTACTGAGGCTTGATTTGTGACCCAAGATGTGATCTATCCTGGAGAATGTTCCGTGCCCACTTGAGAGGAAAGTGTAATCTGCTGTTTTTGGATGGAATGTCCTATAAATATCAATTAAATCTATCTTGTCTATTGTGTCATTTAAAGCTTGTGTTTCCTTATTAATTTTCTGTTTGTATGATCTGTGCATTGGTGTAAGTGAGGTGTTAAAGTCCCCCACTATTATTGTGTCACTGTCGATTTCCTCTTTTATAGCTGTTTGCAGTTGTGCCTTATGTATTGAGGTGCTCCTGTGTTGGGTGCGTATATGTTTATAATTGTTATATCTTCTTCTTGGATTGATCCCTTGATCATTATGTAGTGTCCTTCCTTGTCTGTTGTAACATTATTTTAAAGTCTGTTTTATGTGATATAAGTATTGCCACTCCAGCTTTCTTTTGATTTCCATTTGCATGGAATATCGTTTTCCATCCCCTCATTTTCAGTCTGTATGTGTCCCTAGGTCTGATGTGGGTCTCTTGTAGATGGCATATATATGGGTCTTATTTTTGTATCCATTCAGCAAGCCTGTGTCTTTTGGTTGGAGCATTTAATCCATTCACGTTTAAGGTAATTATCAAAATCTGTGTTCGTATTACCATTTTCTTAATTGTTTGGGTTTGTTTTTGTAGGTCCTTCTCTGTGTTTAATTTTTAATTACCTACTTATTAGCAGGAATAATTGAGAGTTAGCTAAATTAAAGATTATATTTTCATTTGGCAGTTTAGCAATCTGAGAGCAGTAGAGACCAGCCTTTGTAACATCCTACAGTCCAAATCTTCAGTCCTGTGCCAAAGCTAACAGGAACAGAGCAGTCACTGTGATCACACTGAGGGTAACGTAGAGGTCTCAGAGGGTAGTAATTCCCAGTTTGGTTGGTTGTATTTTTTTTAAGGGGAAAGAGGTAAAGGAATGTCAGTTTTTTCTTAACAGGGTTTCCTAAAAAATGATGAACTACATGCATAAATCACTACCCTTTGAGGTCATTAAAAGAAGTGATAAGAATTGTAAAGCAATTATACTCCAATAAAGACGTTTAAAAAAAGTGATAAGAGACTGGGGTTCATGAATTAGCTGCTTAATTAACTGGAAATATGTTCACTCGGTATTTCTCAACATACCATAAAACAAAGCTTTCCCTCTATATTACAAGCCGGTCATTTGTTCTGCATTGCAGACTGCTCTCCGAAGTTTTAGTGTCTCAGAACGTGCACCTGTTCTATTACATTTTCACATATCTTCTTCATGAATGTACATCCACATGCATTATATTTGGCAGGCTTGGCATTGACCTTGATGTGCAGCTATTTGCATGAGTGGAACATATGGCTGTCATTATGGATGTCAGGAGGTGTAGGGGAGCACGTGATCTAGTAATTCAAGCTGACCTTGGCCATATTTGGCTTACCTCACAAGGGGGTATGGCTTCAAAATTTGAGAAGTTGCAGTTGATTTTTATACTTTAAATATCATTTTCTAAATATAAGGTGCTTGTAATGGACAGATTGACGTTTAGAGCTTTTCGAGACTTTTTATACTTCTGCTTCAGTACAATCAAGGACAGGTCTCAATAGGAAACTTTTAGTTGTAAGGGACAGAAACCCAATTCAAACTGGCTGTAAAAAAGGAAATTGGTTGACTATTATAATAACTGGGAAGTCTAGGGGTATTCCGATCTCAGAGTTAGCTGGATTCAAGGCTCGAAGAGATCATCAGGTCTTTCTCTCTTTTCTCATCTCTGCTTTTCTCTGCCTGCTTCAGTGTCAGAATGTCTGTTGTCAGAAAAACACCAGATTTTATTGTCCATAGACCTCACAATCCAAGAGGAAGAGATGTCACGTACTGTGGCCAAGCGTAAGCTCCCTAACCTCTTATGCTTCACTTCCCTTATCTGGAGAATGGAGAGAGCAGTAATGCCCACCTCATTCAGATAATGAGGGGTTAAATGACTTAATATTTGTGAAACACTTCAAATAGCTCCTGGCACATAGTAAACCCTCAGTAAATGTTGACTGCTTCTATTATCCTGACTTTAAAGGCGGTACAGGAAAATAAAACTGCCCAATCCTTCATAACTCACTAAAAACAATCATTACTATCTAGAATAGAATGCTTTAGATTTAGAAAATCTAAAAACATTGGGATAATTACAATTCTTCATGTTTAGTGTGCTGAGTCCCGCCATTGAGCTTTTCAAATATCTGAGATATGAAATCATGTCTGTTCTAGCTCTGTACTTCACCTGTGTTAATAACCACGTGTAGCGTTTGAAAGTTATTGAAAAGTATACTAGAACTTGCTCCTGTGACTGTAGCTATGCTTTTTTTTTTGGAGTCATTATAATTACTACTGTTTATTCAGAACTGTGTACAGTTACTACCGTTTACTGGATACTCATATGCCAGGTGCTAAATAATCCTAGGAAGTAGGCACTATTTATATTTTTACTGATGAAGAAACTGAAGCACAGAAAATATAAGTGACTTTCTCAAGGTCTAATTGAATTCAAACCAGATTTGTCTTGGATTTCGAAGTCCATGCTTTTTTTGTTTTTTTAATTAATTTATTTTATTTATTTTTGACTGAATTGGGTCTTTGTTGCTGTGCGTGGGCTTTCTGTAGTTGTGGTGAGCGGGGACTACTTTTTGTTGCGGTGCGCGGGCTTCTCATTGCGGTGGCCTCTCTTGTTGCAGAGCACGAGCTCTAGGCACACGGGCTTCAGTAGTTGTGGTGCCTGGGCTCAGTAGTTGTGGCTCGCAGGCTCTAGAGCGCAAGCTCAGTAGTTGTGGCGCACGGGCTTAGTTGTTCCGCGGCATGCGGAATCTTCCCGGACCAGGGCTTGAACCCGTGTCCCCTGCATTGGCAGGCGGATTCTTAACCACCGAGCCACCAGGGAAGCCCCTGAAGTCCATGCTTTGATTCACCATGCTGTATTCTTCTCAGGAAGCTCTGAGAAAGAAGATATCAGAGGAAGACTTGGCATCATCTGGGGGAAAGGGGTTGAACCAGCATAGGCAGGAAGAAGTGAACAGAGGCTTTTGTGAGGGAGGTTTGGTTGCAGAACTCAGCGTCTGAAGGCCTACAATTTAGGTGAAAGGAGGAGGAAATGGAGTGTACACAATATCAGGATGCAGTCCTGTGTGGGAAAAGAACGTGCACCTGGGTGAGTGAAATTGGCTTCTGCTAAGGCCAAGAAAGGGGGCTGCCTGGATGGAGGCTGATGGGCTGAACCAGGATGTGAGTTTCATGGTAATAGATTAGTAAAAAAATAGGCAACAATTAGTTCATAAATGAGGTAAAAGAAGGGAGAAGCAATAAACAATATAAAATATTGTTAATAGTTAAAAAAATATTTTGAAAACCTAGAAAGTTACAGAACAGTGAAAACTCAGTAACAGCAGAGAAACTTACTAGTGGGATGGAATAAAGTACACCCACTTAAAGCACACTTCTAGAGGCACTAAATGGTAACTTCAGTCAGATTCCAGTTGGGGCACACTGAAGGTCTTTGACAGAGTCAGATTGTGTTGATTGAACTGACACATTGGTTTTTCCTGGGACAGTACCCTGTGTACATCTTAAGAGCCTTATACAACATTTCTCAAACTTGCCTGAACATAAGAACCACTTCCAACGTGCTTGTTAAAATATAGCTCTTCATGGGACTTCCCTGGTGGCTCAGTGGTTAAGAATCCACCTGGCAATGTAGGGGACACGGGTTCGAGCCATGGTCCGGGAAGATCCCACATGCCGTGGAGCAAGTAAGCCCGTGCATCACAACTACTGAGCCTGCACTCTAGAGCCCACGAGCCACAACTATTGAAGGCTGCGTGCTTAGAGCCCATGCTCCACAACAAGAGAAGCCACTGCAACGAGAAGCCCGCGCACTGCAGCCAAGAGTAGCCCCTGCTTGCCGCAACTAGAGGAAGCCCGCACACAGCAATAAAGACCCAACGCAGACAAAAGTAAAATAAATAAATTTAAAAAATATATATATATAGCTCTTCAGCCCAGCCTGCAGAAATTCAGGGTCTGGTGAGGGTGGTGATTATGGGTACTTTTGGAAGAGACTGCCCCTGACAGAGGCAGGTTGTTAATCTTTAGTAGCTCCAGATATTTTCCTGTCTTACATCCAAATACAACAGAACAGAGACTAAAAGGGCATTTACCAAGGCCTGGAGGCCAGCGTTGTGATTTAACAGGGGACTGGGTGCCAGAAGGAACCTTAGAGGTGAGTGTTACTGAGGGTTGCAGACGAGGGCCTGGTGGAATTGAGCTCGCTGAGGAACAGATGCTTTGCATCTGACTGAGACTGCTCAGGAAAGTAGGTGTAATTATTATTAGACTTCACTACTTTAACTTTTTTAGAAAGGATAATACTAGGAATTTAAAGCATTCACTTAAGTTTTAATAAATATTCTTTGCACTCTTATAATACTTGCAGACTGTAAACAGACTGACTTTTCTCACTTCCTAAACTTTTAAAGACAAGATAATAAAGGAGAACTTCTAAGTATTGCCTTGAATACTAAGCAGGATCCCCTGGAGAAGTTGTGGGAGAAGGTTGGAGGTGGGCGGCATCAGGGGAAGGCACGAGAGATTGTGCATCTCCCAGTTCTCAGGCAGCAGTTCTCAGGGGGTGATTGTGGAGCCCCGAGGCTCCTCAGACCTTTCAGAGTGTCCAAGGTCACAACTGTCTTCACAACAATATTGAGATACTATTTATCTTGTCACTGTGTTGATACTGAATCAGCAGAAGCAGTGGGGGGGTCAAACTGTTGACCCCTTGACCGGAATCAAGGTCAGGACACCGTGCTGTGCTGGTAGTCATCCTGTGCTTCACCACCACGAGTTTGTAGCTTAAAAAAAAAGAAAAGACAGTTTTGTTTTTTGTTTTTTAAAATTTATTTATTTTTTGGTTGTGTTGGGTCTGTTAGTTGCAACACGTGGGATCTTCGTTGTGGCACGCAGGATCTTTCGTTGCAGCACACGGGCTTCTCTCTAGCTGTGGCACACAGGCTCCAGAGTGCATGGGCTCAGTAGTTGCACCACGCGGGCTTAGTTGCCCCGTGGCATGTGGGATCTCAGTTCCCCAACCAGGGATTGAACCCATGTTTCCCTACATTGGAAGGCGGATTCTTAACCACTGGACCACCAGGGAAGTCCCAAGACAGTTTTGTTTATGAATGTCTTTGATAAAGCAGTATTATTGCTATTATTAAGTCTTCACCCTTGACAGCGCAGTTTTTAATATTCTACGTGATGAACTGGGAAGTACTTGCGAAACACTTGTGCTGCATGCTGAAGTACAGTGGTTGTCTCAAGGAAAGCTAAGCGAGCTGCTTTTCCCAGGAAACACTGTTTTTACTAAGAAGAACTACTGACAGACTATGGGTATTCATACTTGGGTATTTGGCAGAAATTTTCTCAGAAATGAATGAAGTGAGCTCATCATTTCTAGGAAAATAATTGACAGTATTTCTTACCAGTGATAAAATTTTGGGCTTTTAAGAAAAAATAATGAGACTTTTGGAAATCTTTTATATGCAGTTATGAATTTGACAGCTTTCCAATACTTCAAGTACAGGGCTGAGAGTTTTCTTGTGAGATTATTGGTGATATTAATGCATATAATTTTTAATATTATATGAAATATGTCAACATTTGTAAATCTGCACATTTTCCAAATGACTAATGCATGATGTGAAAAACCAAGCATAGGTAAAAGATCCATTCAAAGTTCAAGATACATCAGTGAGTGGTGTTTTGTTTTTTGGTTTTTTTAGACCAGTGGATTTTACTGTAACAGAGTATTTAATGTAAAAGGGAAACATTCATTGATAGGATTTCAAATTCCACATTGCAGGTAACTCTAAAGCTACCACATTTTGAATTTTGATGTAGTATCAAACAATAATATGCACAATTAACTGAAAAAGCTATTAACATACTTCTCCCTTTTCCAACTACCTATCTGTATGAGGCCAAACTTTCTTCATAAATTTCAACCAAAACATCATATTGCAACAGATTGACTACAGAAGCCGCTGAGAATCCAGCTGTCATCTATTAAGCCAGACATTAAAGAGAGTTGCAAAAATGTAACACATTGACAGTTTTTTTTTTTTCTTTTACTTTTTTCTTTGTGCCACTCAGCTTGCAGGATCTTAGTTCCCTGACCAGGAATTGAACTCGGGCCCCCAGCAGTGGAAGCTCAGAGTCCTAACCACTGGACTGCCAGGGAATTCCCAAGACATTGCCAATCTTTTCAAGACTTTTTTTTTTTTTTTTGGGAAAATATAGTTATTTTTCATAAAACATATTATGTATGTTAATGTAATAGATTCATTATTTTCTTTTAGAATGGATTAATAAATATTTAAATTTTATTCAGTTTAAATTTCTAATATGATAAATATTAATAGATGATAGCCCACACAAACAAAAGCTTTTGGAGTCCCTCAATAATTTATAAGAGTTTAAAGAGGTCCTACAACATTGTAAAGCAACTATACTCCAATAAAAATTAATTAAAAAAATAAATATAAAGAGGTCATGAAACGAAATGGTTTAAGAACTGCTAAGGTGTGACTAAGGGGAATGTTCCAAGATCCTTGTCTGGGCTTCCTTGAAGCCTCCCTCTTTATGTTCATCTCTTCTGTCTGGAATCATAAAAAAGACATCTAGGCTCTCCCAGCCCCCATTAATAGACCCAGTTCCTACCAGCCAACACATGAAAGTCTTTGGAACAGGAAGTAGTGATCAAAGATCTTCTTCGCCAGGCCACACCCTGACTCCCATATTATGGGATTAGGTGGGGAAAAACCCAGTTAATTAGAGTTCTCAGTATTTTTCCAGGGAGAAGCTGCTTTTTATTTTCACAGCTCTGATAATTTCCATTTAGGAGGTAAGGTTTTAATGAAGCTGTCAACTTAGTGTTTGGAATCAGACAGGCTCACCTATTTCATAGCTTTAAACTTTGGGCAAGCCATTTTTTTTTAATAAATTAAGTAAGTAAGTAAGTAAATAAATAAATAAATAAATTTATGGCTGAGTTGGGTCTTTGTTGCTGTGCGCTGGCTTTTTCTAGTTGCGGCGAGCAGGGGCTACTCTTCGTTGCAGTGCACGGGCTTCTCATTGCGGTGGCTTCTCTTGATGCGGAGCATGGGCTCTAGGTGCACGGGCTTCAGTAGTTGTGGCTCACGGGCTCTAGAGCGCAGGCTCAGTAGTTGTGGCCCATGGGCTTTGTTGCTCCACAGCATGTGGCATCTTCCCGGACCAGGGCTCGAACCCATGTCCCCTGCATTGGTAGGCGGATTCTTAACCACTGCACCACCAGGGAAGCCTGGGCAAGCCATTTTTTTTAATCTCTCTGATTCCCTGCAATTCCCTGTACACAAGGTAAAACTGGATTAACAATAGTTTTAATGGTGTTGTTGATACTTAGTAGGTGTGTTAATAGGTTTTGATTCTCATTCCCCTTGTTCCTATTAGAAATTTTCTTGGGCTTGGGAGTTTGAGGTGGCAGTTAGCTTCACCACTCTGTGAATCACGGCTGAATGACTGCAGACTCCTGTCAGAGAGAGCAGTTCAGCCCAACTGTTGGATATATTTGATTAAGTGCATATTTTTATAATAAATCCCACCCTCCTACACACACACACACACACACATTGCACAAAAAAGCAAGGTGATTTGGCATATGATCAATCATACCTTTTAGATTATCAGCTAATTTCTACTTGGCTCTTCAGAAAGCGGATAAACACTTTGATATCACGCAAGCAAGAAAGAATAGCCTTCAGTGAAAGTGTAGGTCCTTAGGGACTAGCTCTGTTCTTTTGAAGATATGTGTGCCATACTTTTAGATACGAGCACATAAATAAAGTCTAAATCATACCAGACCTTGTTCAGAATTGTCCTTCTATACTAAATCATTCTCCATGTGCTAATTTTAAAATGTAGTCTTGATCTTCTCTAGTTTTTTGGAGGGGAAGTTCTTTCTCTACTGAAAACAGAGCATTGAAAAGAGAGGGCCCATTATTGTTTTCCAGGGTTTTATTCTTTTATTCCCCATTCCTTAGCGGTATCTCCTGACCTCTGGTACTGTGGCTCCTGGAAGGCTGAGAGTCGTTATTGTCTGGGGTTAGAGAATCCATATGCACAAGCACGTTGTCTCAAAGGACACTCAAAGTATAAATGCTTTGTGATGGAGTTTGGGGAGAAAAAGACATTAAAAGGGAGTCTTAAAACTTGAAAACAGTTTCATATCGTGGTAGTTTATACATCATGAAGTCATCTGGTGTCTCCCAGCAGTTATCATACCTGGATTTTCTGTGACTTGGCTTTCCCCCCACCACTCCTGACTGAGACCTAGACTCTTCCTTACTCTTTACTCATCGTCTTTCCCGTTTATCCACATTTCTTCTGTCACCCTCCTATAGTACACTCTGCTTGCTTTCAACTCCTAATGATTGGTCTAGGGTATATTCACTTCTCCCTCTCTCTCTCTTTCTCTCCATTTTTGATGTTACCATTTTCCCTTAAAGACAACTTCTCATACCAGTTTAACTTATGACCAAGTGCCCATGACTTTCAGGTGTGAAATACATGAAATTTAGAAAGTGGAGAGAGAAAATGGCAAGTGAAAGGGTAGGACACTGCTTTAGAGGTCATTCACCTCAATTTCTGGGGGAGTGTGAAAGCTTACAAAGTGCCAGTTTGTCTCCAAGCTCATTGTTTCTGTGCACGTTCACACACACACACACACACACACACACACACAGTAGAAGCTCTGGCGTGCTTTCATTCAGCCCCACTCTCCCAGCACTCAATGTCCTGCCGTTGTCTTCCAGACTGCTTTGGTACAGTTTGCCCCTGAGGAATGAACCTGATACTTGTGTTCGGCTAATGGTACCTGAAACTAGCAGCCTCCTCAAATGCTTGAAATTAAACAAAATACTCTTTTGATAAAGCCATATACTCAGAGTGTTTGGAGTGCAAAAGATCATTTAGAAAACCATTTCGTAGATGAGTGCCTTTGTGTTGCAATGACTTGTTTGTTGGAGGTTGACCTAGAACAGCATGCAGGCCACTTCACCTATCAGCACTCTTTTTCTTGTAAAGGACTCCAGTTCATTTGACTATAATGGGATTATTCCAGAATGAGTCACTAGAAATAATCCTGCTCTGAAAAACCTAGAGATGAATTGTAAATAAGTCCCTGTATTTGGAGTGAGTTAGCAAATAAGAGAGTACTTTGAATTCAGTAGAGGAAATAGACAAATTAATTTGATGTTCTTGGTTTTATTGGTAGGTGAATCTTTAGGTGGTTGTCATATTTAAGGTAGGAACAAGTATATTCTGTGCAGGAGTGAAAATAGGTTAGAATTCTGTTTTTAATCTTTATCATACACATGGCCTATTCGAGTTCTTATAAAGCATAGCTGTACTTGTACAGGGGCTTATTTATGGTATCAGATTCAAATAAATGTTCATTCTCTGCTCTCTCCGGTGGTCTCTGCCATTTTGGAGAGTATCTGAGTACCAGAGACACTCTGAGATCATCTAAAAGTATCTGAAATACATAATAAATCTGTTTATTAATAAATCAGGTAGTATTTACCGAGCACTGATTAATACGTTTTAGCTAGATGCAGTAAGTACAGCAAACAGCATGAGTTTTGTTTGAAAATCAAATGTCTTGCATGTAATTAAGAATTCATGAAAGTAAATGTTGGGATGTTGCTTTTGGCTTTTAATTATTAAATAAGCATTATTTATTTTTTCTTTCCAAAGGAAGAAAAAGAATTTGATAAAAGGGAAAAGTTGCCCCCCTTAATGAAGTAATTCAGTGAACCTTCTATTTATGTATTGTAACCATATGTATTCAGCCAGAAGTTTTTCTTCTCTTCTCTCTCTCCTACAACTAAATAGCTTTGGGCAGAAGCATGCAACCTTTTTGCTATTAAGTTTCTCTGAAGTAAGGCCAGAAAGCTTTAAAAATATTTTGATCAAGATGGTTTAGGAGTCTGGTTATGACTCAATTTGTTCTGACTGATTTGATTGAATAACATCTTGGATTGTCAAAGAAGTGATGTAATGAGTGTTTTCTCATTCTGCAGGATATTCTTAGACTAACAAATGTATCTCCCACCTACTATAATATAGAGAACTTCCCTTCTCCCCCAGTTGAGGAGCAGTTCCCCTGCTCAGAAACTGGTCTCCTCTTACTTATAGTGGGATTTGTTAGATTCTTGTCCTTTTCTTTCTCCTGAGGAAGTTTGAACTTGCTACCTCTTACTTTTTTTGTTGTTGTTGAAATTTTCAATTTTAATTTCATAAAAACTTGAAAAAAATTTCAAACTTACAGAAAAGTTTTAAGTACAGGACCAACTGTCTTTTGTATCCTGAAGTTTGGGAAAGTAAGTTGTAAACATAGCGCTTCATCGTCCTCAAAAACATGGACGCTCTCCTACATAAGTACAATATGTGCATTAACATCAGAAAATTAACATTGACGTATTGCTGCCATCTAATCCTTATAAGACAGGCCTGTGAAAACTAGTCAATTGCCAAAAAAAGAAAATTTGAGCACTGCATTATGCAAAACAGGTCATGATAATTCACAGTTGAGAGGTCTCCGTATAAAACAGAAAAAACGTATATGCGTACTGTATGGCAAATGAGGAGGCAGGTGAAGATGATCACGGTAATGGGACTGCTGTCTGTGTGTTTGCCTAGGACTCCAGAGCGTCTGCATTCACTTTGATGCTGAATATGTGAGGTCTTGTGATGACTCATCATGTGACGACCAGTTAGTGCCAGCCTTTGGCTTTGCATTTGGCCCTGGTACCTTTTCTCAGAGTCAGCCATCTTGGTCTTGTTGGTCTGCTTCTTGACATAGCCTCTTCGAGTTCAGCCACTTAGTACAAAGTGCAGGTATTTCAGACCAGCAGAGGGATTCCTCAGTGCATGCAGGTTGAAGCTGTCCATTGCACCTTAAGGGTGGTCTCACATGAATGAATGTCCTGCCCTATGTCTCTCTTGCTGAAGAGTAAGAGAACTCACCCTCTGTGATCAAATAGACACACGCTTTGATTTCACTTTATTTGTTAGAAAATTCCTAAATGAAGTTCTTCATATAATTTTTCTCTGATTTATGTTAGAAAGTGCCGTTGTCACAGTGACAGTATGGCTGTGAAATAGATACGCTGAAGAACAGTTTTTCTTAGAAAAAGTAAAAAGGCTGATTAATAAAGCTAGTTCTTTGAAAGAACTATTATAGGAAACCTCAATTTAAAAAACTATTTTCCTGGTAAGTTTTAAATGTACAAATTTACATAAATGTTGATTAAAGTTTTTTTTAAACATTTAAAGAAATTCAAGGACTTCCCTGGTGGCGCCGTGGTTAAGAATCTACCTGCCAATGTAGAGGACAAGGGTTCGATCCCTGGTTTGGGAAGATCCCACATGCCGCGGAGCAACTAAGCCCGTGCGCCACAACTACTGAGTCTGTGCGCCCTAGCGCCCGCGTGCCACAACTACTGAGTCCACGTGCCGCAACTACTGAAGCCCACGTGCTCTAGGGCACGAGTGCCGCAACTACTGAGCTCGCATGCTGCAACTACTGAAGCCTGCACTCCTAGAGGCCATGCTCTGCAACTAGAGAAGCCACCGCAATGAGAAGCCCGCGCACTGCAACAAAGAGTAGCCCCTGCTCACCGCCACTAGAGAAAAGCCCATGTGCAATGAAGACCCAATGCAGCCAAAAATAAAAAAAAATTTTTTTAATTAAGAAAAAAAATGAAATTCAAGAAAAAATTCACACATCCCATTACCTTATCAAAGTAACTTGTGTTCTTTATTGTTTATATGTCTGTTTGTATAACTTTTGCAATAAGAATCTTGTTTATATTAAAAAGTTATTGCACATATAGATTCTGATTATGATACGTGCTCTTAAGGCTCTTGCAGACCAATTTGAAGATAAGACTACGTCTGTATTGGAACGTCTGAAGATTTTCTATTGCTGTCAAGTGCCACCTCATTGGGCCATTCAGGTATTTTTGTTGTTGTTGTCATTGGGTATGGAAAATACTTTGCATTTGAAAGATAAACGCATTAGATGTTTATGTTTGAGTTTTCAAATATTTCAGTGAAAAGAATAAAGGTATCTAGCTGAGGATTGCCAGTTACTTCAAACTGCTATTTGAGTAAAGTGATATTAGACTTTTATAACATTAAAAAAAAAATTTAAACTAGATTAACTAGAGCCACAGAAGTCTTCATTTTCAATGTTTAAAAGCCCTTTAAGGACCTTCTGCTAAAGAATGAACCTTTTAAGCAAGTTGTGTACAAAAGGTAAAGGAAGGCATTTATTCGGTACTTGATATTGTGAGATACCCTTAACTACTCTCCTCTTTCTAATGATATGAGAATACCTAGTTTAGCTCCCACGCCATGGTTCTCCTGTGTAAGAGGCGTCGGTTCTCTATTTTGTAAAATTTTAAGCACTGAAGGCCACTTAAGATATGTGGTCCAGTTTCTTAATTCTACAGAAAAGAAAATTGAGGCCCAGTGCAATTAACTACACTTTTCCAATGTTGATCATATAGCTGTTCATGAACTACATCTCTAGTTTCCCAACTTTTAGTCTAGTTTACCTCCTTTCCTCTATCTCCATTGGGTTGTAATTATACCAAATAATACCAGCTTTTACTGCACATTTATTATGAGGTACACATTTTGTTCTGCCTTTCACACACATTATCTTATTTTATTGCAAAAATTTTGTGAAATAACCCCATTTTACAGATGTGAAAGCTATGGTGCAGAGAGGCTAAGTGGAGTTAAATGATGCTAGCCAGAAATTTCTAGATGATTTAGTAACTATTGTCATTTTAACCAGCTTCCTGTCCTCTCTTGTGGATTATGCACATAGGTAGTGATTTAGAATTATAAATGCCAACCCACAATTCAATGACTCAGAATCTCCATCATAAGATTTCTTAGAGAGTAGGTTATATTCTTAAGCACAGTGTAAATGAGGGGGTTTACTACACATTGGGATTCATTTTGTCTATTGAAGGCATCTCAATAAAACATAGGCACAAAAAAAGCTTTGTTATAGCATCTCAAAAGGAGTAGCTTCTTCATCAGGAAGGTGGAACTTAAAAACTGGAACTTATTGGCATGTTTTTGACCCTGATCTGTGAAATTTAAGTGCTTTGTACTGTGTGATTTGTGGTGTATAAACATCTCAGACTGTTATTATGACAAAACATGTCTTTTGAGGGTGTAGCTGTTACTCTGTTTCTGAACAGAAGCATTAGGAAAATTAAATACTGTTCAAATAAATTTAGAATGTAGGCTAAGTGTTTATTTTATCTGCTTAGGAAGCTGTGGATTTTAGGATATTTGGGCAGTTAGATAAACATCCTCTTTCATTAAGAAATTAAATCATTTTTCTTTCATAATAGGGAGTAACCATATCTTTATGTATTATTTTTAAAGATCAAGAAATAACACATTAGTTTATTATAAAAAGAGAATTCATCTTTACTGCTAGCTAAAGATCATATCAGCTTAGATGTCATAACTTTCTTCATCTATTAAATGAAAAGATTAAACTACTTACTACATGAGCATTAAGATTTATTCCAGCTCCCACATGCTATGTTCAGGTTTTGAAAATGTCCAACCACATATTCTAAAATAGCCAAATTCTCTTGTATTTCATGGGATACAGAAGAATTGGGCCATCCCTTTTATTTATTTCGATAATATGTTAGCTTATAATTTTCAGGCATATTTCATTTTACTTTCTAAGTTTGTTAGTCCTGCATGTTCCATGTCCATTAGCATCTTAACTCTTAAATATGTATTGAATTTTGAAACCAGACCTTATTCAAGAGTCTCACCTACTTTTTAAACCTTTTTTTTCTTAAATTAATTAATTAATTAATTAATTTATGGCTGTGTTGGGTCTTCGTTGCTGTACGAGGGCTTTCTCTAGTTGTGGCGAGCGGGGGCCACTCCTCATCGCGGTGCGCGGGCCTCTCAATATTGTGGCCTCTCTTGTTGCGGAGCATAGGCCCCAGACACGCAGGCTCAGTAGTTGTGCCTCACGGGCCCAGCCGTTCTGCGGCATGTGGGATCCCCCCAGACCAGGGCTCGAACCCGTGTCCCCCGCACTGGCAGGCAGACTCCCAACCACTGCGCCACCAGGGAAGCCCTAAACCTTTTTAATATTGTTTTTCTATTCCTGCAGGTTAGACCACTTATAATATACAGTATGTTTATTTTTGAATATATTTAACCTTCACTCACCTTACCACAATTTGCACCCTTTTATCTGCCAAGGACTGGGAAATTAGTAGCTAAGTTTTTTAGGATGTGCTTAAAATAAATTAGTGTTTTCATTTTCCTCAGCTATATGCCCAGAAGTGGAATTACTGGATCATATGGTGGTTCTATTTTCAGTTTCCTGAGGAACCTCCATACAGTTTTCTGTAGTGGCTGCACCAGTTTACATTCCCGCCAACAGTGCACAAGAGTTCCCTTTTCTCCATGCCCTCAGCAACACTTATCTCTTGTCTTTCTGATAATGGCCATTCTAACTAGAGTTTTAAAAATTGATTTATTGGATATCAGCTTTACAACAGATTGTCGTATATAGAATCTCTAGGTAATGAAGAAATACAGATTTTGCCTTTTAAGTTCTGAATTCTTGGGAAAAAATTGATATATTGAGTGTTTTGAACAGTTCCTATATTGTTTTTTAATTTCTTACCCCCTCTAAAGAGGCTTGCTAAAGTAAAGGTAAGTATTGAATGATTGCAAATTTCTAATTAGTAGAGGTTGAATTATAGAAATTAGGCATTTAATACAGTAAGCAGATGCTTAAAATGGCGGATTGGATATACCTACAAGTGGAACAGGAATCTGTCTTTGTGTAAAGGATTATTCATTATTTTAACTTGATTTTCTAGCGCCAGCTTGCAAGTTTACTCTTTGAGTTGGGATGTACCAGTTCAGCCCTTCAGATATTTGAGAAGCTAGAAATGTGGGAAGATGTTGTCATTTGTTATGAAAGATCTGGGCAGCATGGAAAGGTATGTAATAGTAAAATTCTGTGTACTGGCCAGGGCCTTTCATCTTTGAGCGTCTTCTCACTTGTTTTGTTTTTTAAGCCTACTTTTGCCAACAGTTCACTTATATTCCTTTTTTCACTTTTTTCCCCAGAAATCTTTTTAATGTTTTCTCTGATTTCCGTTGGGGCAAATTATTTTGTCTGTATGTGTATGTGTATATAAAAGAGAAAAGCAAGGCCCAAAACTGATACAGTATTTGCTCTTTGTGAATAAATAATGAAAGCTTTAAACACATTGCACCTTGTGATCTCTTTCCTTTATTAACTCTCCTTCTGTAGACAACTTCAAAATGAACTATTAGGAATTATTTTAAGCACCACTGTGTTGCCTTATGATCAGAGGCTGTGGGTCTGAAGGAAGGTTACCTAAGAGGGAGGGCAGCTGGCTTGGCCTGTAGAAAATCCAAAGGGTGTGACAAATCACCCTGAGTTGGGGCAGAAGAGTTGTCAAGTGTGTAATGCACATTTAATTCCACCCTTAAGTTGGGTCAAGAGAGAAAATGTTGCCATATTTGCATCTGCTATTAATCTATTGTTTTTTCCCTCATAAATGAAAAGAATTTTTAAAGAATAAAGAATAAAGGACTATGCAGTGTGTGTATGTTCAATGGACACGTTGAAATCATTTGTTAATTTTGGATTAAAATTTTAAATGGCTAAATTTCTATCATAAATGTAGTACACAGGCAGAGTAAAACCTACAAATTGAATCATTTGTGTCTACAGTCAGCCTTTTGCCGTCACCCTGAAAAAGAGAAATGGTGGTACATGTGTGTCTGTTTCTTAATACCTTTCTAAGTGTGTGTATTTTAGACTAATAGTAGAAGTTACGTTCCTTTCACTAATCACTAATGTCAGTGAAGGTCTTTGAATTGTATTGGGTTAAGGAGAGACTACCATGGTGATAACATTTTACTATAGAAGATAATAGAATTATAATATTTTCATCCTGGGAAAGGGCTCCATAATCATCCATTCCATTTTCCTCCTTTTCCAGGTAAGGAAAGGAGTCTTTAACGATTCAGGTTAGGTTGCAAAGCTAGTTATTGATTAATAACTTAAGAGACCACATGACGTAGTGGTTAAAAGCATAGCCCAGACTGCCTGGATTCAAAAGCTAGCCTTGGCACGTGCTAGCTTTGTGATATTGGGGCAGGTTACTCAAACACCCCCCAGCCCCCAAGCCTCAGTTTCCTCATCTAGAGGCACATAATCTGTCTACCTTACAGGTTTTCGTGACATAATGTATGTAAACTACATAGAATGGTGCTTTCCTCATAGTGCTGTGTGAGTGTTTGCTGCTATTACTGATTCTAAGACATAATGTTTTTCACATTTTAACGTCTTTGAATTTGGAATATATCTATCACTTGATGGCATCTGTCAGTCGCTGTCAGTCAGGTGGCCATTTGGCCAGGTTGTAATTGCTTGTGCTTGTACAAGTTTAGTTGTAGCTATATTTAGTATCATCATTTCAATTGAGTTATGTACACAGTGTCAGCTCTACATATGTTGGGTTTAATTGCCATTTAAGATACCTTCAAAAAGATTCCATTATGATATGGTATTGAAACACAAAGTTATGGAACACACAGTAAAGGACCAAAACAAAGTCAAGAGATGTGAATTTAACATTAGTGAAGTAAACATGTGCCATTGGCAAAATCATCACAGTTCCATTTACTTTTCTTTAATAACAACTAAATGCTTTATGGGAGCCAAGTAAGGAAGACATCCCAAAGTAAATGAAGCTGTGTTTTGTACGGAGATCTGTGAAAAAATGGTTGCCATTTAAAATGTCAAGCAGTGTATTGAAGGCAGGAAAAATTGCCAAATTTTTCTGAATAGATTTAAAAAATATCAAAGCACTGAGAGGCTGATGTGATTCATCTAAGGCATTGTGTCATAATTTAATTGAAAGCGTTTTTTCTTTATTAGTTAAGAGTTAGTCTTACAATTGATGGCATCTCAAATTTGATGAAATATAGTATTATGTTTCTTCAGGGACTTAAGTATTTTTTTTAGTGCCCATTGTCTGGCACACAGGTAGTACTCAGATATTTGTTTAACAAAGAAATGAATGGATGAATGAATGGTATCCTGACTCCCAAGATACCATTGATATAGTTCCCATTGCATCATTCTTTACGTCGGTCAGTGAACAAATAAATAATAACTGTATATAAAAATATGGAAGTTTTTGAAATAGTGATTTTTGAAATAATTAAGCAAGTTGGTGAATCACAAATACCCAAAGCACATTCTGAAATATTATATTTATTTAATTATTTTTAGAAAGTATGGAAAGTAGAGACTTTCTCTTATTGTAAAAGAAAAAATATAATGAGTCCATTCTTTGGATGGATGGACTATGGAATGGATTTGACTATGTTTCCTAAAGTAGTTGTAGTATTATTATTTTTTAAATTTGCACATAACCTTGTAAGAAATGTCTTATAGTAATGATAAATTCCTACGTTTTTAATCACTCTATAAAATGTGCATATTTTAATTTTTAGGAATGTATAGTCATTTACTTTGTCTCAAGTCTTTTGTGAGTTACAGCCAAACATCCTTCAAAATCTTGATTTTAGCTTTTTATTTGCCACATAAAAGACTTCCCTTACCTGTTTTTCTTATGCTGTATTTACAGATTAGCTTAATCATAGACCCTAAAAACGTTTGCATCAAGTTGGAAGCAAATGTTTTATTTCTAAAACAGCTAAGATTCTTTTAGTATTTGGTTGTGTGCCAGTAGTTGTCACCACATTTTGATTTAAGTAGAAGTTTGTGAAATTTTAATCCTTGCATTTAGTGCTTAATGGCATAATTTATTTTTAAAAGGCAAATTCGGAAGAGTATCTAAGTCTAATTATTGTGCTCTGGTGCTCATGTTTGCACCCCACTAGTAAGATCTCAGACTTTCCAATTTAGAAACTACCTACAGAAATTCTCGTTATTTAATGACCACTGGCAAAATAGCTAAGATTAATATTGCTTGACCTTGGGGTCAGGACTGGTTCTCATCTGCTAGCATTTAATTTTTTAAAGCTATTTGGCACACTTACTGCAGTTTCCCCAAGGCTTTTCTATAACAAAATTTTTATTTTGTTGCTCAAATTGGGTCCATAAGTGAAAAGACAAAGACTGAGCAGGCGTAAGCTGCCTGGAGAGGGCAGGGGGGAAGGAAGTGGAGAGATTCAGGTTGGGACCTCTCTTATTTTCTCTTGTTTCTAGGAAACAAGGCTTACCTGAGATGCAGAGCCTTATCTTTCATTATGCTACAGTTGCAGATCATTGTAGCCTTTGGGCTTTAACATTTTTTTCCTTTAAATTGCCAAGTAAATCTTTTCTTTCTAAAACAGCTGAGATTCTTTTTAACATTTGGTTGGGTTTTGGGGTTTTTTCCTTCTAAGATAGTTTCTTTATATGATTTAAGAGAGTTCTCACGTGTTCTTTTCTCACACTACAGTCGAGCAAGCTTCCTAAAAGGCAAATCTGATCATGTTGTTCTGACTCTTCAGGAACTTCCCTGTGTCTCCAGGATTAACTCAGAGCTCTTTAGGGTGAATGGTCTTTACCTCATGATCTGACTCCTGCTTACCTTGCTAACTGCATTGTCTACCTACTCTTTAAAAAAAAAAAATTTATTTATTTTGGCAGCGCCGGCTCTTAGCTGTGGCATGCGGGGTCTTTGTCGCCACATGTGGGATCTTAGTTGCGGCATGCGGGATCTAGTTCCCTGACCAGGGATCAAACCCGGGCTTCCTGCATTGGGAGCACCGAGTCTTAGCCCCTGGGCCACCAGGGAAGTCCCTACCTACTCTTTTATCTCTGCTTTGTCCCCCTTTGTACTCACTCATCCAGGTTGTGCCCAAAGTTCTGGTAGGACTAAACTACTTGTAATTCTTGATTTTTCAGCATTGTTTGACCTCAGAACCTTTGCACATGCTATTGTCTGTCTAGAACTTGTCCTCCTTCAGCTCACTCCTTATTCTTCAGATGTCTCTTTGGTGATTGCTTCCTACAGTGAACTTTCCCTGAAATCTCCCTTGAAGATTTGGTGATATTCTCCTGTGTGCTCCTCCAACACCCAACAGTGCTCTTATCCTTCATGTACTGGCTTAGCTCACCTGCTAAGCTGTAAGCTGTTTAAGAACAGCTTGTGTCTATATTATTTATAGCTGTCTCGCCAACACTTACCGCAGGCCCGGAGCCTAGGGAGAACTTAAATATATTTGCTGAATGAATGACTAGTAGGTGTTTGTAGAATAGTGATTGCATTGAAGCAAATCTCCAAGTAGACACTCCTTATGGACTTTACATGTGGTGAAAGATACCTCTCCAACCCCTGCTATATATTTTCTCTCCAAAAACAAATTATGAGATCTCACCCCTCCCATTTCAACCTTTTAATTTTAGGAATAGAAATAGGAGCCTTCAAGAACTTTTATTTTTGCCCTGCAGATGCTAAGATACTGTGAGCATGCTGTTATTATGTAATGCAATTTTGAGAGCCTTTTATGTACTACATTCTTTATAGAATTATTTTGTCACTGTCATTTAATATTTGTAACAACCTACAAAGTATGAATTGTTTTTGCCATTCTACTGATTAGCCTTAGTAAGTGGCAGATTTTGGAATCCAAGCTCAGACCTTCCTTTCCTCTAAAGCCCACACTGCTTCCCCAACACCTGCCCCCCATCCTGGTTGTTGTTAATCCCTTAAAATTTGATGGTCAATTTGTAAGTTAAAACCTGCTGTGTTCACTTGAATGAGGAAGATAGGCAAAACAACTGAAAATGTAACTTGGTGTACAAATAGGAGATGATCAGCTAATTGGATAACAAGGGCTGTTTTTAATTATTCTGTTTTATCTTGGACCTGG
Source organism: Balaenoptera physalus (assembly GCF_965194825.1). Taxonomy (NCBI): domain Eukaryota; kingdom Metazoa; phylum Chordata; class Mammalia; order Artiodactyla; family Balaenopteridae; genus Balaenoptera; species Balaenoptera physalus. The sequence goes on along the minus strand of NC_138894.1, from coordinate 71,847,917 downwards.
AATATTTATGTTGGCAGGTATCCTTTGAAAAATCAAGCCAGAGCGTGGTACAGTTACACACATAAATGTAAAGAGCAATTAGTGAATAGTTGGCTCAGTCAGAGAGTGAATAAGACTAGGCATCACCCCATGGAAAAGGGGAGTGAGCGACTGGGGTGAGATGAAGTGTTTTGTACTTTTCACCTCTCAGTTGCCGCTCATAGAACAAGAATGTAGGCTAGGGATAAACTGCCTTTCTGCTAGAAGGATTGTATGTGACAGCCATAAGAGTACAAGGTTCTTTGGTGCTCTCTTAGTTCTGCCCTCTCGTCCCATTCACTGTGTCAAGGTCAGTAGAGCACCTTTCCAGTGGTCCAGCTCCCTGTTTTTGAGAACCAGTCTCTGCAGTAGTAAAAATTAGAATCCATTTTCCTCTGTGCTTCAGAGGAAAAGACTGAGTTAGACTATGCCCAAAGTTGTTTGAGCTGTACGCAAAACACACACACACACACACACACACACACACACTTTTAAAAACCTGAAGCTATTGTCAGATGGCCAAATCTAATTCATAGTACGACTTTAAATTCTTAGCCTGCCATTTTTTGGTCCCCTTGGAGCAAACCTCTAGTTGTTAAGCCTAATTCTGTCATTTCTGTAGTCCTGAAATACACTTGTTATAATTAGTACCATCTCTGGGTCTAGAGCTCATTTCCCCACCTTCATTTTTTTGCCAGGAGAGCTTCCTGTAGTTGTTGGTCTACCAATTCCCCTACCTACATACTGACCAGATGCAGTGTCAGATGAGGGCCACTCTTATCACACATTAGAATTTTTAATTCCTTCCGCTCATTCACAAAATTGAGGCCCAAATCGCAGCCAAGAAGGGCAGTTTGTTTTGATAATTCCTTCTGACTCAAGTAGGAATAATTTTCCTGAAATGTTTTATTTTTCTTTTTATTAGATACTGAACTGAACTTTCACCCATATTCTTTACCCCAAACCCAGGGCCTTGTCTCTAACAGGGTGCTTCCTGGAATCCTAATGTGCTTAGGGTAGGGTCCCTGCTTCAAACCTGAATATCCCATGTAACAGCTTGTAGAAAAATATACCTTCAAAAATGTGAGTCCCAATATGGCATATATTTTACTATATTAACTTTTTTCTTGCATATATCTAAAATTCTCAGTTACCTCTCAACACTGGACTGTTTGATCAAAAGGTACATCACCAGGGTACGGAACTCAGGCTGTCAGTTTTGCTCCTCGGTATTTTTAGTCCTAACGAGACTCACTTCTTAGGTGTGATCACTTGGGTGAGAAGGGCCTGTGACATTCACATTCTGCTGTATGACCTCTCTGTTTGCTAGGACTAACTTGTTGTTAGATCAGTCCTAATTTAGTCATGCTCAGTGTTGATGTCAGCCAGAGCATGTCCCCAAAATGTTCTCCCTTTGTTCTCAGTAGGAAAAATATTTTATGTCTCTATTTAGAATCTGAAGCCCTTTGTGATTTCAGTGTTAGTTTCAGTTGAATTCATCCAACATTTATAGAGTACCTGCTGTGTGCTGGGCAATGGTATTCCAAAGATGAGAGAGAAAAAAAACTTACCTCCGAGGAGCTTATAGTCTGATAGTGCAGATATTTGTGAGCAGAATACTTTAGTATAGTTTGACAGATGCTAAGATGGAAGTGTGTAGATTCCAAGTTCTGTTTGGCCAGCAAAATATTTCTCCCTCTGCTATCCTTCTATAAAGCAACAGTCTACTCAGTTTGTATCTTGTACAGATTCTTTCTTTGAGATCTCCAGGGCCTCCTCCTGTGATTCTACACATTTTCATAAAAAACTGATGTTTGGTTGAAATCAGCCTTGAGTGGAAAAATTCAGCTTTACCCCTGTAGCATCAGTACTTTTCCCCTTTGTCCTTACTTCCTCCAGTCTGTTACATGAACACCTGGGTACATAAACACCTGTTTAACAGTTGACAACAGTAATTCTTCTATCTTTGGAGAAACTGTACACAGTTGACTAGTATGATTATTTATAGAAAATTTTAATGTTTCTAGAAGCTGTTTCAAGTTCCTTTCCTTCTTCCTAGTAGTGAAGCCTCAAGCATCTTGCTTTCCAATCTGGTTTTCCAGTGGAGGGATTGAGAAAAAACACAAACATTAGTTTAGGGCTTACTGTGTGCCTGACAAAATGCTAGGTACATTTCACATCTAATTCTTCATCGTAATTTTTGGATATAAATTTGTTATTTATTTATTTATTTGGCTGAGTTGGGTCTTCACTGCTGCGCACGGGCTTTCTCTAGTTGCGGCGAGCGGGGGCTACTCTTCATTGTGGTGCACGGGCTTCTCATTGCAGTGGCTTCTCTTGTTGCAGAGCACAGGCTCTAGGCATGCGGGCTTCAGTAGTTGTGGCATGCAGGCTCAGTAGTTGTGGCTCGCGGGCTCTAGGGCGCAGTCTCAACAGTCGTGGCACAGGGGCTTAGTTGCTCCACGGCATGTGGGATCTTCCCAGACCAGGGCTCGAACCCGTGTCCCTTGCACTGGCAGGTGGATTCTTAACCACTGTGCCACCAGGGAAGTCCCTCACAGATCTTCTTATTGTTGGAAGTCTATAGAATGGATTATGTTTTCTAGGGACATGTTAGGACTCTTTTGGTTGTAAGAGAACTAACGTATACTAGCTTAGGCAAAAAAAGGAATTTATAGGTTCATGCAACTGAAAATTCTAGTAGACCCATCATGATAGCCGTATCCAGGGGCTGAGATGATGTTATCTCTCCAAGAGCCAGACAAGATGGCCCCTGGAAGCTCAAGGTTAGTAATCCCAGTGGAAAAATACAGTCAATTCCATGGCTGTAACAGAAAAGTTCTGAAATGCCTGAGGCATGTGCCCTTGCCTCTGATAGGCCCTACCTGTACCAACCACATGGAATGGTTTCCCCTCAGGGAAGAGGAGTTCTGTAATCAGAAGATCAGGGAATGGATGCTGAGCAGGAAAAAGAGCAATTGATGTCCACTGTAGGGTGGGAGCTTAATTTTCTAAATCTAAAGTTGCAAGAGGTATTTTGTTTGGCTTACATAGTGTTTTGAAAAAAAATTAGAGTAAGCATTTTCAGGCAATTTCATCTAAAATTCTAGATTTCTTCTCTTATAGAATCAAATGATGTGGAAACATTGGGGCAAATTCCCATATTATTGTGCTAACTGGCTGGAGTTGAGGAGTGGCTCCTTCCTTTGTATGTTCAATTGCCAGCCTACTTTATTCATTTTCAATAATTGGCAAGAATCTCTGGGCATTTGAGTGGGTGACCCTTGCTCTAAGCACTGCAGGTTTTCCTGGTAAAGTAAGGAGAGTGTTATTCCAGCCATAATTCATAAGGTTCTGTGTAAGTCTTGGCTGACTTAATTTTATGCTGAGATTCACTGCACCTAGTCATTGCTGTAAAGTTGTATTAAGAATAGTAATAAGTTGTGTGGAATTACAAAATAAAATAGATATATAAGCTATGTATATATGTGTGGGTAAGGGAATGGTCTTTGGGGTTTGCAGGTTCCTGTAGGCACCCCAGGTTCATTGCAGCCATTTGCCACTTGAAGTATGCCTTTGCATGTTTGGGAATGTATTTTTATCCTACTTCATAGATGTTAAGAGGACAAATTTCTTGTATTGTGTAAGAACATACATCTGTGTTTTCCAGTAGGGAAGCCAGAAATACCAAAGCTTTTCACATTCTGTGAAGATTTCTGACCACCCACATTTTGACACTGCAAAAGTGATATTACAAGCCCTTATGCTTTATTTATGTTCACTGGGCACATCTTTTGTAGTTCTTTATTTGGTATTAAATTATATAAATTGAGTGGATAAGTGGAGGAGGGAAGAGAAAATAGAACATTTTGGAGAGAGTGAGGAAGGCTGAGGGTGTGACTAATTGAAAAGAGCAAATATATTGCCTGCAAGCATTGCCCTTGGGGAAGATAAGTCTGTCGGCAAGATGAAGAGGTGTAAGTGCTCAAGGAGAAAGAATTGACTTATCTAAAGAAACGTGGGATAGGAATTTGAGGAAAAAAGAGGCCAATTTAGACTAAGCAGAGTCACTGCTCTAGTGTTTCTTACCTTCTTCTGGAAGCTGCCCCACTCTGGCCCTCCAGACCCATCTTCCAGTGGATAAAATACCCAGAATTGATATTATTTATTATTGATAGATAGGCATTTATAACTATAAATTTTCCTCTAAGCAGTGCTTTCACTGCATCCCATAAGTTTTGGCATATTATATATTTGTTTCCATTTATCTCAAAGTGTTTTCAATTTCCCTGTGATTTCTTTTTTGACTTACTGTTTATTTAACAGTGTGTTGTTTAATTTCCACATATTTGTGAATTTCTCAAATTTCTTTGTTACTGATTTCTAATTTTGTCCCATTGTAGTTGGAGAATATACTTTGTGTGACTTCTACACTTTCAGATTTGTTGAGACATTTTATGACCTAACATCTAGTATATCTTCTGGAGAATGTTCTGTGTGCACTTGAGAAGAATGTGTATTCCACTGTTGTGGGACAGAGTGTCCTTTAAGTGTCTGTTTGGTCTAGTTGGTTTATAGCATTGTTCAAGTCTTCTATTTCTGTCTTCTGTATAGTTGTTCTATTCATTATTGAAAGTTGGATATTGAAGTCTCCAATATTATTGTTGAATTTGTATTTCTCCCTTCAAATCTGTCAGTTTTTGCTTCATGTAATTTGGGGCTCTGTTGTTAGGTGAGTATATACTCGTAACTATTCTATCTTCTTGATGGAGTGAGTATTTATCATTAAAATATGCCTTTCTTTGTTCTAGTAACAATTTTTGTCTTAAGGTGTATTTTGTCTTATATTAGTATAGCCACTCCAGCTTTCTTTTGGTTACTGTTTCCATGATGTGTCATCTTCATTTTTATTTTTTAAAAATTTTCAATCTGTTTGTATGCCTGAATCTAAAGTGTGTCCCTTGTAGACAGCATTTAGTTGAATCATAATTTTAAAATCCTTTCTGCCAATCTTGCCTTTGATTGGAGTATTTAATCCCTTTACATTTAATTTAATTACTGATAGTGTAGGATGTATGTTGGTCATTTTGTTGTTTTCTATATGTTGTATGTCTTTTTTATTTCCCCATTACTGCCTTCTTTTTGGCTAAATGGATGTTTTCTATTTCTAGTATACCATTTTAATTCCGTTGTCATTTCTTTTACTTTTTTTTCTTTTTGAGTTACTTTCTTAGTCCTTGTACTAGGCATTATTTTAGCAGATTTTAAGTGTCTTTTAAGTCCATCATATGGACATCCTCAGGGATGGTTTCTACTTTTTTTTCCCATGTAAGGGCCATACTTTCTTGTTTCCTTCTGTAGTCTCAGATTGGTTAGCTTCATGGTCAGCTAATGATTGGACAGAAAATTCCTTAAATGCCTAAATTAAGAAGTCTCCCAGTCTTTGCTGGTGGTCTCTGGGTGTGTGTGTGTTGGGGTGTGCTTTCATCACTCAGCCAGACAGTTGACACCTCTGCCTTAGCATTCACTAACTGCTTGTGCAAAGCCTCAGGGTCAGCCTGAGGTGAGAGCATAAGGCCTCCTCAGGTCTTTCCTGAACATGTGCACAGCCCTACAAATGCATGGACTTCTAGATTCCCACCAATATGGTGGAATTTTTCAAAGCCCTTATGTATATCTCATTCCCTTATTTTCCTTTAAGTGTTTTGTATAGCCTATTGTTTGCCCCAGCTGTTACTACCTCAGGCAGCTGCAGAATTAATCAATTGTCTCTAATTGTTTTTGACAAAGGGTCGTCACTGGACAAGTTCAGAGTTAGGTTAAATAAAGACAGCTTTGCAAGTGGGCTCTTCCAGGGAAGCACCAGACAATTTTCTGGGAGTGAAAGTTCAGAGGAGCTCCAAACCCATTTTGTTCCCTCTGGTGGCTGCTTGGCTGATAATTTTCCCATGATAATATGCTGTTGGTTTTCAAGGCTAGTGCAGAACTGGAGAAGAGGGAATAGGAATGGTACATGTTAAAATGACACAAAGCTTGCTGTTCTTACCAAGGGTTTTATCATTTTCTTGAATAAACACTCCCTGGGTTATTTCAAATCTTTGATTAATTTCCAGAGTTCTGAAAAAGTAACACTTTTTCCAGTTTTCTTTGTTGCTTTTGTGGTGCAGGGAAATTTTAGAGGTCCTTATACCACCATTTTTGCTGATGTGAAAATAGGAAAAGTATTGAACCTGAAATCAAGGTCCTGTTTTTCAACTTAGTATTTTTTGGTTTTGGGCTTACCAGTTGATCAAGGAATCTAAACTTGTATTTCTTTGTCTTAAAAATGGGCATATTAATATCTACCTCTCAGAATTATTACAGAGATTAAGTGAGATAATGCATTTAATAATGTGCTGAATAAAAACTAGTCTGTAAATACTGTCAGATGGAAGGACACGTAAGGCATTTAAAAGGAAAAATGAAAAAAAAAGATTTTATCATTCAGGTTTTGTTTATGAAAGCAGAGCCACTTTGAGTATTTTGGGGAATAGAGGTTCGCTAAAAGAATTAGATATTACACAAATGTGGGAAGGAAAATGAAGAAGTGAAAGAGGGAGTAAGAGGATCAGGGAAAGAATCATTTAACGATACACTTGAAGCGTTGGCACAAGTGCATCAGTCAGAACTTACAGGGGAATCTGGGAAGCCACGTACTTCCAGCCATTGAAATGGGAGGATGAAGAAGGAACTTGTGGAGAGGTCTGTGGAAAGCTGTTGGATCTCTGTAGCTACAAGCTCTGTGGGTCCAAAGTGAAGTGTCTTATGGTGGGCCTGGGGTTGCTGTTGGTTGGCAGGGCCAGCAAGTGGAAAGACAAGATGGCCCATAGAGCATGGTCAAGCTGGGATCTGCAGGACATCTCTGCCTCTTGTTTGATGTCATATTTAACCATGACAACCTTCCAAGAGTAAAGGATGTTTGTTGCTTTACTTCTGCCTTTCAAATCCTTAGCAAGTTTCCCTTCTGACCAACTCTAACATGAAATCAGAAGGGAAAGGGATTTTAGGAAACGTAGTTCCCAGCTTAAGCAAGTACATAGCATGATCTGGTACATATGACTATGCAGTGGTTTAGTCCTTTTACTTGGGAGTTTACTTATTTGGAAAGTGACAAACTACTAATAGGCCCAGAGTAGTGTATTTTTTAATACAATTAATTAATTAATTACTCTTTTTTTGGCCAGTTTTTTGGATCTTAGTTTCCCGACCAGGGATCAAACCCACTGGACTGCCAAGGAATTCCCAGACACAGAGTATTTTATAGATTGTGTTATATACGTAAAGAAGAATTTCTGATTTGGGGGAAACGTACAGTTTCTTCAAAAGAGGTTTAGACATTGAAGCATTCTTAGGGCATATAAGAACAAAAATAACTAGAAATAATAACAAAAATAACACATAAACATTTATTTTACATATCTTGCTTTATTTAATAGATGAGTTCCTTCTAAGGAACGTATAAAATGAATTTTTATAAACTGAAAATTTTCCTAATAACAAGTTACAGTGACAAGAGTATGTAATTTCCACTTGGTTTTTGGTTGACATTGGCATATAATTTTTTATTTTAGTTTCTTGACTTTTATTAGCATGATGTCATCAAGACTGGTAAGGTCTAATGGGATGGTGAGACAATCAAGGTCCTTGCAGACTGAATTATACCATAAGTCTATGTAATTCTGAGTAAAGACAGGGAAAGTCTACTTCTCTCTGTGCTAGTTAAAGCCCACTGCATTTGATGTTGCCTGGTTATTGGGTAGAGGAAAATGTATTTGCTGTATCAGTACCTGCTTAGCATATGTCAGGGGCTGTGATTATTTGCTACAGTAAAGAGATCATGTCTGGAACAGTAGCTATAATTAGAGCACCATTACATTAAGTTTATAATAATCTATGACGTTTTCCAGGACCCGTCTGTGTTCTCAATTTAAATGGGTAGGTTAAACGGCCCATGCACACACGTACAAACACACACACTTTGCAGTGTCTTTCAAGTTTTTGATAGCGGCACACATGTCTGTGGTTTACATAGATATGCGGTGTTGCTTTGGATTTTCTCTTTTAATGGGGAGAAGCAGCTTCAGAGGCTTTCGCTTGGCCCTTTATTCCGAAGTAGCACTCACTGTGGACTCTGCTTGTTGCTGGATGTATGTAATTCACCTCTGTATTCAACTAGGGAAGTAACCACTGGGTGGGTTCGGGACTTAGTCCATCCCGTGGTAGGCTTAGTATCTCCCATAAACCCACTAACTCAACATGGTGATATTCTGGGTCCCCGGGGATTAGCAGTAACTAAGAGCTAATCAACCTTGAAAAGAGGAGGTATTTCTTTTTCCCCAGGATATAGTTACCTGGTAAATGGTTATAATTACTTATTTAGGGAAGAAGAATTGTGATATATACTTGTTATGTTATCACAGGGTCCTTTCTCACCAGTATTGGGTTGCTTGCTTATTTATTTGTTTGCTTATAAGAGGCTCTGAGTCTGTGAAGTGACTCAGGGATAGGAATTGGGTGAGAGACAGCGTTTCAGCCTGGTGATTCAGGTCAGACATCTGGTCTCCAAATCTAGATTTTTTTTTTTAAGTCTTACGTAGATCGAGTTGTACTTAGTTGGCTGTTTATCTAATTTGGTTAAAAATCTTTATGATCAGTTGGCCATCACCTATGATCCATGCTAGTCACACCATTCTACTTATCACTCTGGCTGTGCCTGTTACAAAGAACTATGTTCATCTTGCTTCCAGGGGTTAAGTGCTATCAGCAAGTCTCTACTACCTTGGCTTCTGATCCTCCCCATTGAAATCAGGAAGCTCATTTAACAGAAGGACCTCTCGGCTTTACCCCCAGCTTACATAAGATATCTACTATAGCACTCTTCAAAATGCTGGTACTCCCAGGTACAATGTATTTCTCAAAGTCAAGGTGAAAGGAGTATCCCCTTGGCCTTAATGGGGGACACAGGTAGGGTGGGTGACAGGTTGCAAATGATAAATTAACAACAGCCTTTTCTTCTAAGTTGTTGGATTCTTTCTTCCATATTACACCAAGGAATTTTTGGCATCTCAGCCTTAGTTTTGGCCATGTTTGAGTCTAGGTTTTAGTCAAGTAGTTGAGCAAATAGTTTGGAACCATCCCCAGCTACTTGAGTTAGAACTGTGAATCAAAATTTTCTGATGAGTATCTACATTAAGCTGATTTAAAATTATGATCCTCTTTGTCTATGGTCTAGCTCCCTTAGAATCTTTTTCCACATGGTCCCAAGGTTTTCTCTCTAGAAAGTAAGAAAATCTTGCAGTTCTTTTTGTGTATAAACCCATTTACATGTCTGGAGGCAATGAGGGGTGGGAGAGGTTAGGTAATAGGAGAGAATTGGCATTCTCTTGCAAGGTAACTCCTTGAGGTGTAGTTGTTACACTGTCCTTAAGCAAGGTAGCACTAGTCTTATCAGATAGGGGAGGGTTGCCTCTGCTGGCTTAGGAAACTGCATAGAATCTGGGGGTTTTCTGTTATCTGAATCATCCCAAATGTCCCCACTTAAATTCTTGGGTCTTGCTCTTTTATAATCAGTGCCCTCTTCTCCTGGCCATGATGAAGTAACTGGCACTAGAGTAACCCTCTCGCTTTAAACAACTGTTGCAGTTATTACTGGTATATAACAAACCACATCAAAACATAGTGGCTTAAAACAATAGCAGTCGTTTATTTATCTCTCGTTTCTGTGGAACAGAAATTTAGGAACGCCACTTGTGACATGAGAAAGGTGAGGTGATACAATATTAACTCTAAATGAACTTAGATAAATTGAAGATGCACATGAGTAGCCCTAGAGCAATCATGAAAATTTAATAAAATGATGTGTAGCTAAGAGGCAATAGAGGAAATAGAATGAATGAGTCAAGCATATTTGATTAACCCAGTCAAATGCCCTAACTTTCACATAGAACTAGTGAAACTGAATTTATCCTATATTGTAATTCAGCAATCCTGCAAGAGCAATGCCTGCATCTGATTTTTGGCTGTACCAGCTTGGCAGCTACAAGGAAAACAAATTCTTTTAGGAAATTATAGAAATTCCCTGGTTCTCTGGCCTTGAGGATTTAAAACACTGAGTGTCATTTTCTTTTTTTGAGCTGTCCAGTGAATTTAGGAGCAGCTGACCTACCTCACAGTCTTGCGCTCTCTCACAATGCCCTGTCACTCAAACTGCAGAAGCCTTGCATTAGATCGGGGCTTCATTCTAAGTTACCGCAGGTGATAATTTAAGTAATCCTTTCATCACTGGAGGTCATGGACTACTGATCTTAAACCCTGTCCTGATCACTGGATCCTCATTGTCTTCAACTCCAACCAGATCAGATAACCAATCACAAAGTTTCACTTTTTTTTTTTTTAACATCTTTATTGGAGTATAATTGCTTTACAATGGTGTGTTAGTTTCTGCTTTATAACAAGGTGAATCAGTTATACATATGCATATGTCCCCATATCTCTTCCCTCTTGCATCTCCCTCCCTCCCACCCTCCCTATCCCACCCCTCTAGGTGGTCACAAAGCACTGAGCTGATCTCCCTGTGCTATGCGGCTGCTTCCCACTAGCAATCTATTTTACGTTTGGTAGTGTATATATGTCCATGCCACTCTCTCACTTTGTCCCAGCTTACCCTTCCCCCTCCCTCCCCATGTCCTCAAGTCCATTGTCTAGTAGGTCTGCATCTTTACTCCTGTCCTGCCCCTAGGTTCTTCATGACCATTTTTTTTTTTTTTTTTTTAGATTCCATATATATGTGTTAGCATACGGTATTTGTTTTTCTCTTTCTGACTTACTTCACTCTGTATGACAGACTCTGGGTCCATCCACCTCACTACAAATAACTCAATTTCGTTTCTTTTTATGGCTGAGTAATATTCCATTGTATATATGTGCCACATCTTCTTTATCCATTCATCTCCTGATGGACACTTAGGTTGCTTCCACGTCCTGGCTATTGTAAATAGAGCTGCAGTGAACATTTCGGTACATGACTCTTTTTGAATTATGGTTTTCTCAGGGTATATGCCCAGTAGTGGGATTGCTGGGTCGTATGGTATCAATATCAAAAACACAAACAACCCAATCCAAAAATGGGCAGAAGACCTAAATAGACATTTCTCCAAAGAAGATATACAGATTGCCAACAAACACATGAAAGGATGCTCAACATCATTAATCATTAGAGAAATGCAAATCAAAACTACAATGAGATACCATCTCACACCGCTCAGAATGGCCATCATCAAAAAATCTAGAAACAATAAATGCTGGGGAGGGTGTGGAGAAAAGGGAACCCTCTTGCACTGTTGTTGGGAATGTAAATTGATACAGCCACCATGGAGAACAGTATGGAGGTTCCTTAAAAAACTAAAGTTTCACTTTTTGCAGGAGTGTATTGACAGCAGTCACTTCTGTACCCAGTTACTGTAATGGTCATTGTTTAATTGCAGACCACGGAATCCACTCTAACAGTTTAAAGCAGAAGTGGGAGAGTGTGGGTATCAAGTTTCAATGCCATGCTGTCAAGAGAAATGCCTCAACTACACTGTAAGGTCATTTCAGCAAAAATCCTGCTGTGGCTACAATCTGTTATACACAATTTGGTTGAATACATACACGTATATACGTAAAAATAAATATATTGAATACAAAGTATATTGAAATGTACCTACTGAAAAATCAATATATCGAATACAGAATTATAGTTAGATAAATTAATAACTGCTGTATTATCTGTGAATAAAGGAATTACATGGATTATATTTGAAAACTTCATGTTTATTTTGGCCGTTTAGGACTTGGAATTGTTTTCTCTTAGAATCTGTTTTATAAATTCTGGTTTCATTTTCAGACTAGCCTAAAAGACCTACATAACCCATATTGTATCAGAAATGCAAAAGAGGCGGCATCCAAAGACACTTTTAGAAGCACAGCCGTGTTTTAAAAGATTTCACAAAAATTAGACTGCTTAAGACTTAAATTATAGATATGTTGAACCTAAAGAAAATAAGATATACAGACTTTAAGATTGCCAGTCACGCAAGTTAGGGGGTCTAAACTACCATTTTAGCTACCAAAGGACAGCTTCCTGGATATCTACATCCACTTTGGCCAAGGCTGTCTTGGCATATTTGGTGGCCCCACTGCTGTTTATGTGGAAGTATTTGTGTGTGAGGATGGAAAGTAGAGCTACTACCATGCTTCTTGCCCTCTGTTGAAATTAATCAGAAATGGGGTTGGGGGTGGGTAACGGACATGGGTGGGGGAAGTGGGGTAGTATATGTCACAAGTACAGAGTTAGCTTGGGTGACAAGGTGAATCCGATTTGTGGACACATGAGACTAATACCCAAGCCGTGTACTGAGGATGGTCTTTGATTTCTATAGTGAATGGACTGTCTGGAAGCAGATAGATCTCATGTTGGCAAGGGGTTTTTTGTTTTGTTTTTTTGTCTTTTGGCCATGCTGCACGGCATGCAGGATCCTAGTTCCCCAACTGGGGATCGAACCGTGCCCTCTGCAGTGGAAGCACGGAGTCCTAACTACTGGACCACCAGGGAATTCCGGCAGGTTTTATCTGTGAGGTGTGATGTAGTTCGGTTAAGAGGTAGGTGTTTAGCAGTGCCTATTAAATTGTACCCTCTCCCTTCTTTTATAAATTTTTCAGCGATCCCAGGCTCCTGAAGCATACCATTTTAAAAAAGGGAAAACGTACTTTTCATTGCTATTGGGTGGAGGTGAATTGAAGGCTCTGCTCTAACAAATGGTCACAGTGGTGACAACTGGAACAGGGAGCAGGGAAAAGGGGAGCTAAATGAATCCCCCCCAATATCAGGAAGTCAGCCTCTCCTCGGTGCCTTTCCTTGAGGATTCCAGAGGCCAGCGAAGTGTGTTCACCTCTTACTTCTTGTTCCTCTGTTACTTGTACTATATTTATCTTCTACTGTCCCTCTCTTTTTCAGCCTGTGTCCTAGATGCATGAAATAAGCAGGTCATCTCAAACTTTGAAAATAAAATTTTGGATCACATGACATAAACGATTGTATATGTGCTAAAAAATAGGCATTTGTCACTATTCAGCAATTTAGTTATTTCTGTTGTTATTTCTAGGCAGAAGAAATCCTCAGGCAAGAGCTGGAGAAAAAAGCAACACCAAGTCTATACTGCTTGCTTGGAGATGTCCTTCGAGAGCACTCTTACTACGACCAGGCCTGGGAGTTGTCTCAGCACCGCAGTGCTCGCGCCCAGCGCTCCAGAGGCCTCCTCCATCTGCGAAGCAAAGAGTTTAAAGAATGCGTGGAGTGCTTCGAACGCTCGGTGAAGATTAATCCCATGCAGGTTGGACACTTCATAAAGCCTCATCTGCTCTTGCCTTTCTTTGATTTTGACTTACTGAATGAATACCCATTTTCTTTCATAAAGACTGGGGCGCTCATCTGTGAGCTAAGAACCTAGCCTTTAGAATACCTCTTGCTTGTCACTAAGAGAGGACAGGTTGCTTTTCTCTCACTCGCTTTCTTTTGTGCTTCTGTTATTCACTTTTCTGTTTCATTTTGTGATTTCTCTCTGTTAACTGTCCTTAACACAAATACAGCTATTAAAGTTAGGCTCCATTTTGAGTAGGTACACTAGGAAGGAAGTGAATGAGAGTCAAAATTACAGGCAGTGAAGGACTCTGCAAGTAATTGTTGATGTCAATAATGAAAGAAAAACCTTTATATAAAAAGGGTAACAGATAGAATGGGTAGTTGATCATTTCAGGGAAAAAAATGTCTGTATTTACATGCACAGAAGCATTTTTAAATGTTTAAAAAATTTTTTAAGATTTGAAAAAATAATGCAAAAGGAACCTGGATCTTTAAAATTAAGTAAGTGCAAGATAAATCCACAGGAGAGGACCTAATTTTGAGGGGAAAGAGATCAACCTCTTTTGTACTTAATGATACTCAGTTAGTTAAATGGTTTTATTCCTAGAAATGGTTATTTTTTTAACCAAACTGTCTTTATGACTGCTTTCCCAATCACCAAAGTCACACATACCTGTCAACCATGCTCCTGATAAACATGCACACTGACTTGGTATAATTTTAGTTATAATACTGATTTAATATCAGCCCCTAATATTTACTGAGTACTTACTATGAGCCAGGTACCTCTTTGGGCACTTTGCCAGTATTTGAACCCAGACAGTCTCACTCCAGAGCCAGCAGTCTGTTCTTTTTTTAATTGTGATAAAAAGCCTATAACATAAAATTTACCATGTTAATCATTTCTAAGTGTACAGTTCAGTAGTGTGAAGTACATTCACTTTGTTGTGTAGCCATTGCCACCAGCCATCCCTACAACTCTTTTCATCCTGTGGAACTGAAACTCTGCACCTAGTAAACAGTAGCTCCCGGTTCTCCCCCCACGACTAAAAACCACTCTACTTTCTGTCTCTATGACTTTGGCTACTCTAAGTACCTCATATGAGTGGGATCATACAGGAATTGTCCTTTTGTGACTGGCGTATTTCACTTAGCATAACACCGTCAAGGTTCATCCATGTTGTATCATGTGTCAGAATTTTCTTTTAAGACTGAATGATATTTCACTGTATGTACATACCAGTTATTTTATCCATTCATCTGTCGATGGACACTGGGTTGCTCCTACCTCTTGTCTGTTGTAAGTAGTGCTGCAATGAATGAGGGTGTGCAGAAATGGTCACTTTTGAACTGGGTAGACTTGGGACATATCTTTTACACTGAAAAAAAATCAGAACACATTTTTTTTTTTTATGACAGGTTGAGCTAATTGCTTACTTTCCTCGCTCTGGGTAGTGAATACAGTGAGAATCTTTCTCATCTGTGGGCTGGTGAGAAGCCTGGAGAAGAGAGTAGGACAGGTGGGAGTACAGAATATCAGCAGAAACTGACAGTTGCATTTCACAGCAAGAATGCTTAACATAGAGTTGGTTTTTGTTGACAACTTGCTCTATCTCAGAGTTCTCAACTGGGGACGATTTTGTCTCCGGGTCCTTTGGCAGTGGTGGGGAGGTGAAGGGGTGCACTACTGACATCTAGTGGGTAGAGACCAAGGATGCTACCAAACATCCCATAATGCTCAGCACAGCCCTCCACAATAAAGAATTATCCCGGCTAAAATGTCAGTAGTGCCAAGGTTGAGAAACCCTGCACTAACTTGATTATCACTGGACACTTTTTTTTTGGTAGAAAATAGAACTCAGAATTGTGTTACTAAAATTTTACTTTTATGGAAAACTGTATCATATCCTTGCTTATCTGTTTAAAGTTTACCCAACCACAGCTGCCATAAGGAGTGGGGAAAATAAATTACCTCCCTTAGTCTCCATTGTCTAAGTTAAATCACGCACATGAATTGTTGTCTCAAGCACACAGTCTCTTCTTAACGTCCAGCCTTAACATTGTCCTCCTGCCTCACTGGCTACTCCTTCTCAGTCTTCTTTGCTGGTTCCTAGGGCTTAGTCGTTGGGCTGTATATCTCTGTCTACACTCACTCCCTTGATTTAATCTAGTCCCATAGCTTAAATACCATCTGTATGCTTACAACTCCCAAAAGTTTATTTTCAGTCCTGTCTTCTCCCCTTAACTGTAGACTTCTGTATCTCACTGCTTTCTCAGTCTCCCCATTCGTTACTCTGACTTAACATTTCTAATATCCGAAATACTGTTCCCCCCCTCCTAAAAGCTTTTGCCCCCAAGATCATCCCCATCCCTATAAGTGGCAGCCTGTTTGATCTTGGAGTTATTCTTGATTTCTATTTCCCTCATATCCCACATCTAATCTATCAGCAAATCCTAGGAGATCTGCCTTTGAAATATATCCAGAATTGGACAACTGCTTGCTACCTGCCACCATTCTGGTCAAATACCCATCACCTCTCACCTAGTTAATATATTACCTCCTTACTGGTCTTCCTGCCTCTGTCTTGTTACAATCTGCCTATACTCAATGGACATCCCAATTGATCCTTTCAGATGCAAGTCATATGTGTCATTCCTCTGCTCCATCACCTGTGATAATAGCCAGGTCTCTGACTGGCTCTCAAGGCTTTTCCAAGCCTAGCCCCTGTTGCCTCTTTACCTTCCTCCTCCCATTCTCCACCTCACTCACCCCACATTAGCCTCTTTGTTCCTCCCTGAACATTCCGGGCACATTTCTGCCTCTGGGTTTCATCACTTGTTGTTCCTCTGCCTGGAATGTTCTTCTTCTGGATAGATATCCGCATACCTTGCTCCATTACCTCATTCACTTCTGGGATCAAATGTCACTTTCTCAGAGAGGCCTTCCATAATCATTCTATTTAAAATCACACCCCCACTTTCCACCCTTACCTTACATTCCTTATTTTCCTTCCCTACTTTATTTTTCTCCAGAGTACTTAGCACCTTCTAATATTATATATAGCTTACTTAAAAAAAAAAATCTTTTTCTCCCTCCACTACAATGTAAGTTCTATGAAGGTAGAAATTTTTATCTGTATGGTTCATTTACATTTTCCTAGTGCTTGTAACAGTGCCTAGCACATATTGGGTCTTTAATAAATAACTGTTGAATGAGTGAACAAATAATATCTTCAACCAGTTATTCAGTCAAATACATATTAATTGTCTGCTGTACACATGGCACTGAACCAGAGGAGGAAGCAGTAGCACCAGATCGCCAGATGGCCGGGTTTGTACCCTCTGCTACAGTCTAGTGAAATGGACATAGACAAAGCTAGCCAACAGCATGAGGCCTCAAAGAAAAACCCAGAGAGTAATTTATAAGACACTAGTTTTATAGAGGCCAAAGAGACTATTTCTGCCTTTCGTAGACAATGAAGAGAGGATGGTGAATTGGGCTTTGAAGGACACATAATACTTGAATAGGCCAATGGAAAGGCAGTGGTGAGGGCATTCCAGGCAGGTGAACAGTATGAGCCCAGCCCTGGAAACACAAAGAAAAGAGGGAGTGCGTGTGTGTGTGTGTAGAGTGTTAGTGAATAGGCTAGTTTTTTAGAGTGAAAGGGAATAGGGCAGTCCCAGTGGGAAAGCTACACTGGAGCCAGATTATGGAAGGTCTTGAAGGTGAGGCCTTTGGTTTTTTTATTTGGCAGGTAGGGAGCTATTAAAGGGTTGATTTGTGTTTGGCTTTGTTGAATTGAAGGAACGTGGTGTGCATGGAGGTGATTTAAGAATATTGTTTTGGCAACTCTGTGACCATGGGAGACACTAGATGTAGGCAGGCTTAGGAACTGTAGCAGTGGTCTAGCAGGACAGTTGTCTGTGGGGGAGGGGCAATAGGAAAGAAGGGGTGGAGTAAGGGAATTCACAAGGGAGGACTTGACAGGGCCCAATGGTCTCATTATATGATTTCAAATTAATTACTTAGCAAGACAAAGAAATGACAGTTGCTCCAAGCAGCGTCACAGAGCAAACAGATATTATGTGAGGATATTTTGCAGTTTGTCATATGGATCGAATTCAGGCAGGCTGTAAGCCATGCCAAAATATGCAGGCGTATGATGCTACAGTTGTACAGAACTACTACAAGATGCAAACTTGAACGCTGTAGACTTACTATAACTCTTGATGCAAGTTTGAATTGCCTCTGAAGAAGGAGAGCTCCTACATGCTATTGTCTCCTCTAAGTCCTGGAATGAAAGGAAAATAGAAAAATAGAATTTAAAAAATTCTAGCCCTGCTTTTCTGACATGTCCAAACAATTAGGTTTAAAAACAAAACTCAGGCAAATGAGAGAGATATTTGAATGGCTTTTGTGCACTGTAATGGCTTCCTGAAATCAAATTGTTATAAAAATAGGAATGTTTGGTTTTATATCAGGGATGGTCTACAAAACCAAATGCATTTGTCTATGGTGCATTTGTTAGAGAACCAGAAGACGTGTGTACCGTTTGCATTTGTGTTGAGATTGCTAGCTACCATTCATCCACCCGTACCTGTTTCATTTTCCCAAGTAACTTTTGAAACTACTAAAATTCAAAATCAACCGTAGACTTCTGGGGATTGTGGGCTGTTAGAAGCTGAAATGGGTGGTAATAGGAACATACATATCGATAATTACCTTAAATGTAAAAGGATTATTAAATGCTCCAACCAAAAGACATAGACTGGCTGAATGGATACAGCAACAAAACCCGTATATATGCTGTCTACAAGAGACCCACTTCAGACCTAGGGACACATACAGACTGAAAGTGAGGGGACGGAAAAAGATATTCCATGCAAATGGAAATCAAAAGAAAGCTGGAGTAGCAATTCTCATATCAGACAAAATAGACTTTAAAACAAAGACTATTACAAGAGACAAAGAAGGACACTACGTCATGATCAAGGGATCAATCCAAGAAGAAGATGTAACAATTTTAAATATTGATGCACACAACAGAGGAACACCTCAAACATAAGGCAAATGCTAACAGCCATAAAAGGGGAAATCGACAGTAACACAATCATAGTAGGGGACTTGAACACCCCATTTTCATCAATGGACAGATCATCCAAAATGAAAATAAATAAGGAAACACAAGCTTTAAGTGATACATTAAACAAGATGGACTTCATTGATATTTATAGGACATTCCATCCAAAAACAACAGAATACACTTTCTTCTCAAGTGCTCATATAACATTCTCCAGGATAGATCGTATCTTGGGTCACAAATCAAGCCTTGGTAAATTTAAGAAAATTGAAATCGTATCAAGAATCTTTTCCGACGACAGCGCTATGAGACTAGATATCAATTACAGGAAAAAAAATCTGTAAAACGCACAAACACGTGGAGGCTAAACAATACACTACTAAATAACCAAGAGATCACTGAAGAAATCCAAGAGGAAATCAAAAAACACCTAGAAACAAATGACAATGAAAACATAACGACCCAAAACCTATGGGATGCAGCAAAAGCAGTTCTAAGAGGGAAGTTTATAGCAATGCAAGCCTACCTCAAGAAACAACAAACATCTCAAATAAACAACCTAAGCTTACATCTAAAGCAATTAGAGAAAGAACAAAAAAACCCCAAAGTTAGCAGAAGGAAAGAAATCATAAAGATCAGATCAGAAATAAATGGAAAAGAAATGAAGGAAACAATAGCAAAGATCAATAAAAGTAAAAGTTGGTTGGTTCTTTGAGAAGATAAACAAAATTGATAAACCATTAGCCAGAATCATCATGAAGAAAAGGGAGAAGACACAAGTGAACAGAATTAGAAATGAAAACAGAGAAGTAACAACTGCCACTGCAGAAATACAAAGGATCATGAGAGATTACTACAAGCAACTCTATGCCAATAAAATGGACAACCTGGAAGAAATGGACAAATTCTTAGAAAAGCACAACCTTCCGAGACTGAACCAGGAAGAAATAAAAACACAAACAGACCAATCACAAGCACTGAAATTGAGACTGTGATTAAAAATCTTCCAACAAACAAAAGCCCAGGGCCAGATGGCTTCACAGCCGAATTCTATCAAACATTTAGAAAAGAGCTGACACCTATCCTTCTCAAACTCTTCCAAAATATAGCAGAGGGAGGAACACTCCCAAACTCATTCTATGAGGCCACTATCACCCTGATACCAAAACCAGACAAAGATGTCACAAAGAAAGAAAACTACAGGCCAATATCACTGATGAATATAGATGCAAAAATCCTCAACAAAACACTAGCAAACAGAATCCAACAGCACATTAAAAGGATCATACGCCATGATCAAGTGGGGTTTATCCCAGGAATGCAAGGATTCTTCAATATACGCAAATCAATCAATGTGATACACCATATTAACAAATTGAAGAATAAAAACCATATGATCATCTCAATAGATGCAGAAAACGCTTTCAACAAAATTCAACACCATTTATGATAAAAAACCCTCCAGAAAGTAGGCATAGAGGGAACTTACCTTAACATAATAAAGGCCATATATGACAGACCCACAGCCAACATCGTTCTCAATGGTGAAAAACTGAAACCATTTCTACTAAGATCAGGAACAAGACAAGGTTGCCCACTCTCATCACTATTATTCAACATAGTTTTGGAAGTTTTAGCCACAGCAATCAGAGAAGAAGAAGAAATAAAAGGCATCCAAATCAGAAAAGAAGAAGTAAAGCTGTCACTGTTTGCAGATGACACGATACTATATAGAGAGAATCCTAAAGACACTACCAGAAAACTACTAGAGCTAATCAGTGAATTTGGTAAAGTAGCACAATATAACATTAATGCACAGAAGTCTCTTGCATTCCTATACACTAATGATGAAAAATCTGAAAGAGAAATTAAGGAGACACTCCCATTTACCATGGCAACAAAAATAATAAAATACCTACGAATAAACCTGCCTAAGGAGACAAAAGACCTGTATGCAGAAAACTATAAGACACTGATGAAAGAAATAAAGATGATACAAATAGATGGAGAGATATACCATGTTCTTGGATTGGAAGAATCAACATTGTGAAAATGAGTATGCTACCCAAAGCAATCTACAGATTCAGTGCAATCCCTGTCAAACTACCACTGGCTTTTTTCACAGAACTAGAACAAAAAATTTCACAATTTATATGGAAACACAAAAGACCCCGAATAGCCAAAGCAATCTTGAGAAAGAAAAACGGAGCTGGAGGAATCAGGCTCCCTGACTTCAGACTATACTACAAAGCTACAGTAATCAAGACAGTATGGTACTGGCACAAAAACAGAAGTATAGATCAATGGAACAGGATAGAAAGCCCAGAGTTAAACCCACACACATATGGTCACCTTGTTTTTGATAAAAGAGGCAAGAATATACAATGGAGAAAAGACAGCCTCCTCAATAAGTGGTGCTGGGAAAACTGGACAGCTACATGTAAAAGAATGAAATTAGAACACTCCCTAACGCCATACACAAAAATAAACTCAAAATGGATGAAAGACCTAAATGTAAGGCCAGACACTATCAAACTCTTAGAGGAAAACACAGGCAGAACACTCTGTACCATAAATCACAGCAAGATCCTTTATGACCTAGCTCCTAGAGAAATGGAAATAAAAACACAAATAAACAAATGGGACCTAATGAAACTTAAAAGCTTTTGCACAGCAAAGGAAACCATAAACAAGATGAAAAGACAACCCTCAGAATGGGGGAAAATATTTGCAAATGAAGCAACTCATAAAGGATTAATCTCCAAAATTTACAAGCAGCTCATGCAGCTCAATATCAAAAAAACAAACAACCCAATCCAAAAATGGGCAGAAGACCTAAATAGACATTTCTGCAAAGAAGATATACAGATTGCCAACAAACACATGAAAGAATGCTCAACTTCATTAATCATTAGAGAAATGCAAATCAAAACTACAATGAGATATCATCTCACACCGATCAGAATGGCCATCATCAAAAAATCTAGAAACAATAAATGCTGGAGAGGGTGTGGAGAAAAGGGAACACTCTTGCACTGTTGGTGGGAATGTAAATTGATACAGCTACTATGGAGAACAGTATGGAGTTTCCTTAAAAAACTAAAAATAGAACTACCATACAACCCAGCAATCCCACTGCTGGGCATAAACCCTGAGAAAACCATAATTCAAAAAGAGTCATGTACCACAATGTTCATTGCAGCTCTATTTACAGTAGCCAGGACATGGAAGTGACCTAAGTGTCCATCAACAGATGAATGGATAAAGAAGCTGTGGCATATATATACAATGGAATATTCCTCAACCATAAAAAGAAATGAATTTGAGTTATTTGAAGTGAGGTGGATGGACGTAGAGTCTGTCATACAGAGTGAAGTAAGTCAGAAAGAGAAAAACAAATACCATATGGTAACACCTATATATGGAATCTAAAAAGAAAAAAAAAGGTCATGAAGGACCTAGGGGCAGGACAGGAATAAAGACGCAGACCTACTAGAGAATGGACTTGAGGATACGGGGAGGGAGGGAGAAGGGTAAGCTGGGACAAAGTGTGAGACTGGCATGGATATATATACACTACCAAATGTAAAACGGATAGCTAGTGGGAAGCAGCTGCATTGCACAGGGATATCAGCTCGGTGCTTTGTGACCACCTAGAGTGGTGGGAAGGAGGGAGACGCAAGAGGGAGGGGATATGGGGATATATGTGTACATATAGCTGATTCACTTTGTTATAAAGCAGAAGCTGACACACCGTTGTAAAGCAATGATACTCCAATAAAGAGGTTAAAAAAAAAAAAAAAGCTGAAGTTGGGGAAGTGGTCACCAAACCTCCCAAGCAGGATTTTGTAGACTCAGGACCAGAATTAAAACATAAATCCTTCGGTCTACTCTTAGGTAGTTATTCTCATTGTCCCCTACTTTTATGCAAAAAATAAATACAAAGAAATTGCTCAGATATCAAGCTAGTATGTGTAGCCCTGAAAAAGGAACATGTCACTTCCTATCATTTTTTACCCCTCCCTCAGCGCAGATACTTTATTCCTTTTATTTTGTCAATTTTCCCCCTTACCCCCCTTAAAAATTTAAAATTTTCCTTGACTTTCCTCCTCAATTAACTGGTCATCTTTGTAAGGTTATATGATATTACTGGCAGTTTATATATGCAAAGATACATGTATAGGCAGAAGGGTATAGGAGTTGAGAGGTGGTGAGGGGTCACTGTGGACTGATGGAGCCAGAGATGGGACAGAAGTTAGCTTAGATGTTCACTGATTGATGCAAAGTGAGTAGATGTGCAGGAGGGGAACTGGCTTCACAGGTAGGACAAAAGCATGAAGAAAGGTGAAGATTTGAGAGTTTACTAAGTGGCTGTCCTAGTTTGTGCCTAATATCCTGATAACACATCCAGTTAATTGTATGTCCCAGATTTTTACTTTTTTTTTTGTTTTTAATTTTTTGGCCACACTGCACGGCATGTGGGATCTTATTTCCCTGACCAGGGACTGAACCCGCACCCCCTGCATTAGAAGCCCAGAGTCTTAACCACTGGACCACCAGGGAAGTCCCCAGATTTTTACTTTTTAAATGAAGTGCTATTATTAATAGTTACAGTAAAAGAAGTTAGAATGGGTTTTCAGAGACATTCATTTTGTACTTCTGTCTTCGGCCATAGCCTCATCTAGTGTTGTGTTTAATGCATGAGGTGGATGGAGCTCCCACTTTACGACGTGCTATAAAATATGAAAGGTGGCCAGTAGGAGCCTGTGTCTTTTTTCCCCAATGCTTTCCAGATGCAACTTAACTAACATTGCCCTTTAGAGGACAGTGTGTAGAATGCTTGCTGATACCATTAACTGTGTTTGCTCTGAGTGGTTGAGGACAGCCAACTCCTTCAGGTTTTGGGTGGTGGTAGGAGAAATGTTTGAGCCAATGTCTCTATAAGCCCCTTGGTATATATCAGACAGTTGTGCCAAGCTGCAGCCTGTGAGATGCATGATGTTGCCTGGTTACCAGTTGGCAGAATTAGTGGGAAATATGGGGAATTGTAGGCTAGATAGATGTATGGGGAGTAGAGGCAGAGCAGTCCTGCCAGAAATAAAAGCACATGGAGAATAGGCTGAATTCCCTTGCTGCAGGGGTTTGGTCACTTACTGTATGGTTTAAATGTACCACTATTTCTATATTATATTGCTTGGTAACTTTTTACATAGTTTATAGTAAACCCTTTTGGCAGCAATCATCTCCAAAAAGCAAACAAATTTTTAAAATGTGTTTTTAGGGAATAATTAAGAACTTAATTTTCACTTGTCAAGAGAGTAAATAAATGTATTAATATAACTTGTCCAAGACTTAGTTGATATAATTAAATTCCACCTCAGGGGCCGTAATCATATCATTAATCACATGAAAACCAGAAGACCCAAGTCTTCTGAAGAAATGTAAGTGTTTATGTCAAAAGTTAGTTGTTGTTGTTTTCATAGGAAGCATGTCCAAAGATGACGATTTAATATGCAGCTGTAGGAGGTGTATTTTCATGTCATTCTGTGAGACTGGACTTTTATCTAGAGCAAATGAAAATGCACAAAATTAGTTTAGAAAATTAGTTGATACCAAATTTTTTCGTGTGTGTGTGAAAAGTGAGGTCATAGCTGTTAATATGCTAGCTCTTAGCAGAAGTAGTTCATTAACAGTTGAATCTGCCAGTTTTATATCAGTGACATCAGATGCTTCAAATAGAAAACTCATTAATTTGGTTCTCATAATGGTTTTAATGTTTTTCACCTAATTATTGGATTCAAAATAAAATTTTTGGAAATTCACTCTATCAAAGTTGAAACATCTGACATTATTCTGAATGCTATTGTTAAACATCAAAGATAAAAGTATTTCTTTTAGTGGTGATAATAAGGATACAAATTTTCGTGGAGCATGACAACATGGTAAAAGTAATTCTCTTTTTGAATGAAGAAAACCAGTGGAGCAGAAATGTACTGGGAATGGGTTGTAGTGGTGGACATAATATGGTCCAAACAAGCTTCTACCAATGGAAATAAAAACTAGCGGTCGTCATTTACACATACTTTAATATACACTGTTTGGGTAATTGAATTACAAAATTCTTGTGATGTCTGATGTGATGTCTGATGTTGAATTAAAATAAAATTAGTGTGGCAGTATATACTTTCTCTTGTTGCTGCCCATCACCTAATGCACTATAAAAATGTTTGAGTTTTTTGAAGAATTTTTTTATAAATCAATTTAAGTGCCCTATAATGATAGGAACTTTTTTTTTTTTAAGGAGTCTTGCGTTTTGGCTGCATTGTGTTCAAAATCAATTGGAAATCTTTTATGTATTCAATTAACGGAGTTCAAAAAAATTTCAGCTTTTACAACTTTTACCAAATTGTAGTTATTGAAAGCAAACTTTCAAACAGGAAGACATTGAAATTTATCTTGAAGAGGAACAATGAGAGTTTAAATCATGTACAGGATTTAATTTAATAATGTATAATTGTACTTTTGAATATCCCTACTGTGTTAGTCTGCTAAGGGCTGACTAATACTACAGACTGGGTGGTTTAAACCACTGTGGAAATTAATTTTTTCACAGTTCTGGAAGCTAGAAGTCCAAGATCAAGTTGCCTTCAGGGTTGGTTTCTGGTGAGGTCTTTTCCTTGCTTTTAGACGGCTACCTTTTCACTGTCTCCTCACATGGCCTTTTCTCTGTGCATGTGTAGAGAGAGCTCCAGTGTCTTTTCTTCTTCTTCAAAGGATACCAGTCCTGTTGGATTAGGGCCTCACCATTATGACCTCATTTAACCTTAATTATCTCCTTAAAGGCCCTATCTCCAAATACAGTCACACTGGGGGTTGAGCTTCAACATATGAATTTTGAGAGGGATACAGTTCCGTCTGTAACATCTACCTAGGAGGAATCTTTTCTTTGTAACCTTTTGTTATGAAATTTTCAATTATACAAAATATATACTAGCAGAGACCAGAATAAGGAGTCCCCTCCCATGTGCCTATGAACCATCTTTGACAATTACTAACTCATGACTGGTCCTGTTTCATCTGTATTTCCCCACTCCATCCCATATTATTTTGAAACAAACCCAATATATCATTTCATTTTTAAATGTTTTAGTATGTATCTCTAAAAAAATAAGGACTTAAAAAAATAGCCAAGTACCATTGTACTTAAGATATCAATAATAATTTGCCAAAAACTTTTGACTGAGCTTTTGATTTTAACTGAATAAATTTATATTCTATTCTAGAATAGAATGTAATTGAGAAGGCCTATAATTTATAAATTTGTAAGTTTGATGAAACTTACAAAGAATCATAAATTTGATGAATTATTTGGTGAATCTTGTCCTGTTAAAAATATTTGTTGAAGAAAGGTACTCTAAATGGAGGCCAAAAGACAGGACCCAAGAAAAATATTTATAAGCTTCAGTATTATCAAATCTAGAATTCAGAATACCCTCTGTTTAGCAGCAGTTGCTCTGAGCTTCCTAGTTATCTCAGTACATTAAAAAAAATTTTTCCCGGCTTTATTGAGATATAATTGACATACTGTGTAAGGTATACAACGTGATAAGATTTGATACATGTATATATTGTGAAGTGATTACCACAGTAGCATTAGTTAACACCTCTATCACCTCACCTCTGTCACCTTTGTGTGTGTGTGATGATAACATTTAAGATCTACTCTTTTAGCAATTTTCAAGTGTATAATGCAGTATTGTTAACTATAGTCACCATGCTGTATGTTAGATCCCCAGAACTTACTTATCTTATAACTGGAAGTTTGTATGCTTTGACCAACATCTCCCCACTTTCCCCCGCCCCCAACTCCTGGCAACCACCTTTCTACTATTTCTCTGAGTTTGGCGTTTTTAGATTCCACATACAAGTGAGAGCATATGGTATTTGTCTTTCTCTGTCTAACTTATTTCACTTAGCATAATGCCCTCAAAGTTCATCCATGTTGTTGCCAAAGGCAAGATTTCCTTCTTTTTCATGGCTGAATAATATTTCACCCTGTGTGTGCACACACTCACACAATTTCTTTATACATTCGACTGACAGACACTTCTTTATACATTTATACTTCTTTATACATTTATACTTCTTTATACATTTCTTTATACATCGACTGACAGACACTTAGTTTGTTTACGTCTCAGCTATTGTGAATAATGCTGCAGTGAACATGAGGGTGCAGATATCTCTTCGAGGAGTGATTTCATTTCCTTCAGCTATATACTCAGCAGTGAGATTGCTGGATCATATGGTGGTTCTACCTTTTTTTTTTTTTTTTTTTTAATTTATGTATGTATGTATGTATGTATGTATGTATGACTGTGTTGGGTCTTCGTTTCTGTGCGAGGGCTTTCTCCAGTTGCAGCGAGCGGAGGCCACTCTTCATCGCGGTGCGCGGGACTCTCACTGTCGCGGCCTCTCCCGTTGCGGAGCACAGGCTCCAGACGCGCAGGCTCAGTAGTTGTGGCTCACGGGCCCAGTTGCTCCACAGCATGTGGGATCTTCCCAGACCAGGGCTCGAACCCGTGTCCCCTGCATTGGCAGGCAGATTCTCAACCACTGCGCCACCAGGGAAGCCCGGTGGTTCTATTTTTAATTTTTCCTCAGTACATTTAGAAAGAATATTTTCTCAGCTAAAATCATGACCTACAGAGAAGAGTCAGTCAAAAGTTTTAACAATTCTAAATGTATTAACAATAAATTTGACAATTAACAATAAAGAACAACTTTGAAGTAGACAGCAGGCAATTTTATGAAAAAATTAAAAGTACTAAGATACTGAAAAAATTATCAGAAAATATCAATGACATGGTATTAGAATTAGATATGACTAAGGAACTGATTAGAGGATATGAATATCTACTAAGAAAAATTGATTTTAATTCTGTAATATATTAGAGAAATATGCAAATGTCACAAATATATAGCTTACTTAATGTTCCTTTTGTTATTTTTAAATTTCAGATAATCAGAATTTACAATTTTTTAATATATTTTATTTTTCAATAAATAATTTTACTTTTGAAAATAGTTTTCGAATAGAACCATCTTTAGGTCCCCTGTTATATCAGTAGTAAAACCAATTTGACAATCAACAGTTTGTTGGTCAATAAATAAGGTCTTTTTAAGGTCCTGTAATTTTAATGGTTTTTTAATGCCTTGTTTCATTTTTAAAAATGTTGCAGTTTGAACAGTACATTATGTGGTTGCCTCACTAAGCATTATCGAGATCCTGCTGTGAACCAGACATGGATGTGGGAATGAACTGGGCTGTGTCAGCCTATCAGCAGAGAGCAGAGAGTTTCCACTGGGAAATGATATGGACAGAACTAGTTTGTGAAGGGCCTTAAGTGCCTTTCTTCAGGATTAGTAACCCTACAGATATGGAAGTCTGTTGTGGTTTTGAATAAAAGAGTGATATGACAAAAGTGATATTCTAGGAAGTTTAAATAAGGGATGAATGTCATGGATGAGTGATCAGTGGCTTTAGCAGTGAGGATGGAAAGATAGAACAGGTTGAAGCTCCTTATAAAGGAAAATTTTCTGGGCCTTATTCCCTGGATTGGCAGCATTGAGGGAGAGTTCGGGATCTGAGAACATGCCGGTTTTCTCAATTGTTTGGTTAAAAAGGAAATGTCCCTATTGATAGATACTTTCCCTTCCTCCTGAATTCTCTGTGTCTTCGGTAGGGGAAGATGATGTGTTTTGAGTGTTGAATGTGAAGAGATGTTGCTGTGTAGAGAGGGCTCGCAGTCCAAGCCTGAAGCCTAGGAGTGAGGCCAAGAACGGAGCTTGCAGGCTGGGGCTTTTCTGTGGAAGTAAGGTGAATCCATGCAAGTGAATGAATTCTTGACAGAAAACTGTGTTGGAAGAGAACACGAGGCAAAATCTTGAACTTCGGGCATCTCCAGGGGTTGGAAGTTTTTTTAATACTCTGATAGAATTGCTAATTAACCTGAGAGCTTGTGTTCTTCTTCGATTTGTAGGGGTCAACATTCTCTTTCATTTCAGTTTTTGAAAGAAGAAATGTTTTTATTTGAAATGGAGTTAGAGTTTCTGTTGTGCACTTGTGTTACTGTGGTGGGGAGGTTCGAGGAGATTGGAGCTTACATTCCAGTGGAGAAGAGAGAATAAACATATGCGAATAATATGTAGAGAAAAAAGAGATTCTTTCCTTTTTGTTCTTCCTTTCTCATATTGGTAAGCAATAAAAAATGAAACTCTTAAGGTCTAACTTGCATAACTGCCAAGAAATACGAGCTCTGTGATAACATCTGGGCTGTAGCTGGGACTAAGGGGTAGAGGGGAGGGCAGAGCTCTGCGGCCATAGACCCGACTCTGAATCCTAGTAATCCCAAGGTAAATCCCTTCATCTTTCTGAGCTTCAGTTTCCTCATTTGTAAAGTGGAGATATAATCCCTATCTCAATTTGCTGTTGGGAAAATTAGAGCCAATATGTAAAAAATATCTAGCATACTTCCTGGCCCATAGTAAGTTCTCAGTTGTCGTGGAGTTTTCTGTCCTGCCCATTGCGGTGTGGTAGAAAATCATTGTTACCCCATTATCTGGAGCCTAAAGATAGGGAGATATATCTCACAGGAGAGTTTTCGTGCAGATGATATGTAAGCACCCGTGTTACCTCACATGTGAATTCTCTGGAAAGAGTAGGCAAATAGAAGAACCAGCGGTAACCAAGTCTAGGACAGTAATAAGAGGAGGACACTAAACAATTAATACCCTTTCTAGTAAAAGGAAAAAAAAGTGTGTATAAAATTTAGTTGCTCTTGTAGTTTAAAAGAAGACACTGACATAGAGGAAACTTTTGAGAGAGGGAGAGAAGCTGGCAGGTTAAGACTTGTGTTTCCTTAGGGAGGAGAACAGTATTTAATAGTAAATGAGAAATTTGGTTACGAAAGAGTTGGTGGTGCACATTTTTAAAAAATAAGAGCAGCAAGCATCATTTTAGGAAAAGATATTACCAGACAACATTGATAGCTCTCTTGGATTTGGCTTGGGTCATTTCCTGTTTAATGAAGCCACATTCAACAACTTATCTGCATTTGGGGTCATGGGAATGAGTCAGGGATGTAGAAAGGAGAGAATGGAGAATGTAGCTTGGCTTCAGGATTCAATTATAACGTGTTACACTTTATTATATGGGACATCAGAAAAATTCAGTCAATCCTGTAAGGAAAATTAGTTAAAAAAAAAGTGAAGCTACTGATTATTCATTCATTCTGCAGAAACCTTGAGGAGGAAGGAAATTTGAGTAGTAGGCTCATAATTTAAGAAAGAAAATTGTAATACATAAGTAAATGGCACCTATTGCAGATGTGCTTTAAATACCCTTGTAAAAATTAACTTTTAAAAGTAATCCATGTCCATTGTCCAGTGGTGCTTAGTGTTCAATTTCTATTTTAATTATTGAGGTTTAGTAAGTATTGCAGTCACTCTCTTCATCACATGTATTGCACACCAGAAGCCAGGAACTGTTGTGTGGCTTTAGGCAAATCATTTCCTTTCTAGGCCTCATTTTCCTCACTGCCTCTTTTCAGTTGATTTCTAAGCCTGTAATTGAACTGATTTCCTCCTAGTTTGTCAACCCTGCTGATTCTAAGTATTCTATTTGCATCATCAGTGTACTTGTTCTGCCACTAGATGGCATTAATGTACCTTTGAACCCTGTCACCTCCAGGTTTTCAGAATCTGAGGTCTGAAGGAGCCTTGGAATTTTTGCTTAATCCACCTCCCCCCACCCCCCATTTAACAACTGGGGAACTAAGACTCAGAGGTTAAGTGACATGGCCAAGGTCATACAGTACCTTAGAACCTCTTGAATCCCAGTCATTTATCTTTCCCTCCATTCCACTGTTTCTGTAGGGGGCTTTTGAGGGAAATTCAAAGAGAGATCATGTTTTCTTCAACCATTCCTGCTTTTTGATAATTATCTTAAAAATAATTTAAAACCATTCTTCAAGTGCATATATCATCATATTAAGATAAATAGTTGGTCTGCTTTTGTGTTTCTGTACTGGCTCCCTCAGAGGAAAAAGCTAGACTGTCAGCTTCTAAAGATCACTGCCCTGCCTATAGCTTGCCTGCCTTCACAATTTGCCTTGGAAATAAGCTCCACAGAAATCTCCACCAGAGCCTCTCTGTCAGACGATTATCTTTCTCCATCCTTGCCCAGTCCCTTGGTAAGAGATTTGCCTTTCAGCTCTTTCCTCCAACCAAACATAGCCATCCATTCTTCTGCTTCATCTTTGTCCACTTGCCTAATCAAGAGAGCTTTTGGAGGGGGGAAGTAGATAATGCCCTGGTTCTTAAAAAATTGGTCTCCTGGGTTTTCCCAGCACATGTTAATTGGACTCTTTCCTTCCCCCCAACACCCCGCCCTCTCTGCTGGTGACAAGGATGGCGCTGCCGTAAATCGTGGCTGTGTGTGGGCAGACGGTGTAGCGGGGGGGCGGCGTGGTCACACGGAGATGAAGTGGGCTCTGGAGTCGCACTGACTGGGCCTCGAATCTCTCCTCTCTCGCTGACTGCCTCTGGTCCATGGTCACCTCTTTAATGAGGGTGATATTTACTGCCTCGCAAGGCTGTTGTGAGGAATAGATGAGGTTAATGTGTGGAAAGCTCGCAGTATCAGTGCTTGGCAAACATTGTAGGTGCTCATTAAGTGCTAATTATTCTGGTTGCTGTTGTATGGAGAGAACAGCAGTGACTATAGTATATGAAGAGTTGGAGCCCAAGGGAGGGTGTCAGCCAGAGGAGCTAGTTTTTTCAATGGAGAAGAAAGGGAGGGATGCAGGTGTGCCAGGGTCTGTGTCAGTGTTTTGGAGAAATAGTGTAGAAGTGTGCTGCCCAGTATGGTAGCCACTAGCCACATGTGGCAGTTGAGCACTTGAAATGTGGCTGGTCCAAATTGAGATGCTGTAAGTGTAGGACACACATCAGGTTTCAAAGATGTCATATGAAAAAAATGAACATAAAATATCTCGATAATTTTGTATATTGATAACATGTTGAAATGATAATATTTTGGATATGTAGAGTTAAGTAAAATATGTTATTAAAATTTATTTCACCCATTTCTTTTTAAAATGGCTACTAGCAAATGTAATGAGGCTAGCATTATATTTCTATCTGATAGCATTGGACTAGAAGATAGAGACCTTTGGTACTCAACCATATACAACTTTAATTTGGGGAATCATGTGAGTGTTTTTTTCTTTTTTTTTGAAGCTTCTTTTGATTTTTTTTTCTTTTATGATGTTCTGTTCTTCAGAGCATGACCATCCTAAATCAAGATGCCAGTGGATAATATAGGTTAAGTAATAGTTTAAAATGAAAAGAGTAAGAGGCACTGAATATTCTCCTTAGTCCCCCAAATTCTGAGGACCTCAGTTGAGATGCAAGGTATGAATGCAGTTTTGATGGTTTAGTGGGTCAGCCAGAAGCAGTTAGAAGATCCTAGAGGTTTTTTTTTTTAAGCCATTTCATGATCAAAGAATAGGATGTGTACAGAAGTCATCTCCCATCATAATTATATGTTATCAGTAGATGAAAACCTACTAGCAGTTAATGATTCTAGAATTTTTTTTCAGATGCAAATTAAAAAGCAATTACACAAATTACCAAGAGCAAAAAGAAAAGAGAATCATAATACTATACATTAAATTGTCATCTGCCTGGTTTTCATCAAATTTATTTTGGTTTTAGGACATTGGTTACAAAATATTGACTTGCTTTAAAAACCTAAAGATCAACAGTAATCTCATCACCAGCTTGTGTTAGAGCTGTGAGATAATTGCTAATTTCAGACATTTGTAACCTTTGTTTTTTCAGGTGGATTGAAAAATAAAGTTCTTTATTTACATCTTAAATTTACACTTGCTGTTTTTTATAACACATGTGAAATAGTTTTGTGGGGAGTTTGTTCTTTGCTGATGCAGGAAGCAAGCAGGGCACGTGCATTTTGAGAACTTTGAGGGCAATTCTCATTTTTCTTGATTTAGTCCCAGAATGAGGTATACCTCATTCCAAGTAAACTTGCTGCCATGATTTATTGGGGTATAAGATGCTGTCAATTGTAAGAGGCACATATAAGTGCCACCTTGTATAGAAAATTGAATGCTGCCAATAAAACTCTGATCAGCTATGGGTTATTAAGATGCATCTATTGCAGAGATGTTAAATGGGAAAAAAAAAAGTGCACCTTATACGTGATGAAATATAATACACAGATTTTGAAACTTTCAACTAGGTTAGAAGTAAGAGAGCTTGTTTTATATGTTGTTTTATACATTAGCATCAGACTTTAGGCCCTCCCAAAATGAGTAACATTTAGTGAGTATGGAACTGTTTTCAATTAATTCTGTAAATAACCAGACAAAAGCAAAGTGTAATAAGCTAATTTTTAAGTTGCTAGAGTCCCTTGATTGAGAAAAGTGAACTTATAACTTTATTTCCACCTAGTACCTCTGCATCCCCCCCATCCCCCCAAACACACAGCCACCCCATTTCTAGCCATTACCTATACCTCTAACAAAATCTCTCCTCTTAAAGTCTCCTCATAGCAGTTATTTATAGCCTCTTGTGAATTCAAGGCAAAGTGTTAAATTGCCCAAGGATGTTTGCTTTCTAAGCCTTATCTCTAATTATCGGCTAAAAATCTATATCTGCTTAAAATCTATATCTGCTTAAAGAAATCTCAGGCCTCAACTAGCCATATGGAGCAAGTTTTGTAGGAATGGCGGGGGGAGGAGGGTGTAGGGGCAGCTTCCTACTCGCCTCTGTGGAAGGCTCTGGACAGATAACAGAGCACCTCATTTCCTTTCCCACCCTAAAGTGTTCAACCAAGTCTGTCTGCTGGCTTACTGCCTTTGTACTGGAAGTCAAAGAAAGTAAGAAAGTAAGCTGCATTCTGCTGCTGGCCTTACTAACTATATCTAAAAGGAAAGCAACGTTGTAATAGCTGCATTTCTGACTAATTTCATTGAATTTTTATCAGTCTTATCTTCCTTTTGACAGAGGCTATTGAATTTTAAGGAAACCCTGTGATGTAAAGAATTCTTTTGTGATTTCAATAGCTACTTCCTAATTTACCTGTTTTCTGCATCTCTAAGTTTACAAATCATATTAAGTCAGGCTTTCCACTTTGAATGACTCTTTGGTAATCCAGATTCTCAGCCTGCTTTTTCTAAAATTTTTTGGGCATGCCTAAACAGATACATGCTAGGGCAATTTGGCTCTTGGTTAAACTGCAGAAGTATTTGTGGTCTAACTTGAAGATGGAAGCAAAAATTTTTCCTCTCAAGTTCGTAATACATTCATCAGTTGTGAACCTGCTGATGCTCTGTATACTTTTTACATAGTTACATAGATGTTCAGTAAAAATGTTAGATTAATCCCACATTTATAATATCAGGGCTTGTCAACAGAGCTCTCCATTGCTTTCACGGAGTTGGTTAACACAAAGAATGGTCTTTCTCGGTAAAAGACGTGCAGTGATATTGCACATGCTTTTAGTGTTGTATTAGCTTTGAAAATTATATGGAAAAATGCCATCTCCATTGCTAAGTTTCCTACATTTAAACTAATATAAAATGTAAGCCAAATTATAGCTCTGCATTCTTTATAGTAGTCTAGTGTGTTTGTTGATAGTATCTTAAATGATTTTCAGGTTAATTCTATAAATGTCTGTATGTGTTTGAATGACTTTGCCTTTTGGTCTTTGCAGCTCGGGGTGTGGTTTTCTCTCGGTTGTGCCTATCTGGCCTTGGAAGACTATGGAGGTTCAGCAAGGGCATTTCAGCGCTGTGTGACTCTAGAACCCGACGTAAGTTTGTTTGGTCTTCTTTCCTTATTACAGCTCTTTGGTACTCTTTAAGTTATTTGAATTGTACTGTAGTTCAGAACAGCAATTCCTATGGGTCTGTAGTTTCAGTTATGCAAGATGAGTAAGTTCTAGAGATCTGCTGTACAACATTGTGCCTATAGGTAACAACGCTGTATTGTACACCTAAAATTTTTAAAAAGGGTGATCTCATGTTAAGTGTTCTTATCACAGTAAAAAAAGAGAGCGAGAGAGAGAGAAGAAGGCAAAAAGATTCAAACTTTCTATTATTTTATGTCAAAAAAAAGAACACCAATTCCTTTTGTGTTGGAGGAAGGTATCCCTTTGGCAGAAGGTCACACCCTAAGTTATATGAGTTATAAATCTAGAAATAAGTTTCTTCTCATAATAGCTAAGTTATTCATTGCTTTGTTTAGAAAATAGTTTTGATAAAACAGTTTTTTAGTTAAAAATATACTTTGCTGAGTATACAGCAAAGTGTCACATATATTTTGTTGGTCACCAGCATGTGCTGCCTATGTTAATTGCACTATTAGAAAGTTCTTTTAGTTTACAGTCTTTAAATATTTAACAGCTTTACTGAGATGGTAAATAATTCGCATGCCATCTAGTTCATCCATTTAAAGTGTACAATATAGTGATTTTCTTTTTATTATATTCAGAATTGTGCAACCATCCCCACAGTCAATTTTAGAACATTTTTATTACCATAAAAAGAAATCCCCTGTACCTGTTAGCAGTCACTCCTCATTTCTCCCAAACACCTTCCACGTCTACCCCCCATCCCCACCCCTAGGCAACCACTAATGGACATTCTGTCTCTGTAGATTTGTCTGTTCTGAATATTTCATATCAGTGGAATCATACAATGAGTGGTCTTTTTGACTGCCTTTCTTCACTTAGATTAATGTTTTCACAATTCATCCATTCTCTATTCAAAGTTTTGAGAAACTGCCAGACTGTTTTCTAAAGCACCATTTTACATCCCCACCAGCAATGTGTGAGGGCTCTAATTTCTCAACATCTTTGGCAACACTTGTCTTTAATTATTGTCTGTCTTTTTGATTATAGTCATCCTAGTAGGTGGTATCTTGTGGTTTCAATTTGCATTTCCTTGATGGCTGATGATGTTGAGCATCTTTTTATGTGCTTTTTGGCCATTTGTGTATCATCTTTGGAGAAATGTTTATTGACATCCTTTACCTATTTGGGTTATTGGTCTTTTTACTGTTGAGTTGTAAGAATTCTTTATATATCCTAGATACAAATCTGATATCAGATATATGATTTGCAAATATTTTCTCCTATTCTGCAAGTTGTTTTTCACTTTCTTGATAGTGTCTTTTTTTTTTTTTTAATAGTAATCTTTTATTTATTTATTTATTATATTTATTTTTGGCTGTGTTGGGTCTTTGTTTCTGTGCGAGGGCTTCCTCCAGTTGCGGCAAGCGGGGGCCACTCTTCATCGCGGTGCGCGGGCCTCTTCACTATCGTGGCCTCTCCTGTTGCGGAGCACAGGCTCCAGACGCGCAGGCTCAGTAGTTGTGGCTCACGGGCCTAGTTGCTCCGCGGCATGTGGGATCTTCCCAGACCAGGGCTCGAACCCGTCTCCCCTGCATTAGCAGGCAGACTCTCAACCACTGCGCCACCAGGGAAGCCCCCGATAGTGTCTTTTGAGGTACAAAAGTTTTTAATTTTGATGAGGTCCAGCCTGTCTGTTTTTTCTGTTGTTGCTTGTGCTTTTGGTGTCATATTTAAGAATCTGTTGCCAAATCTAAGATCATGAAGATTACCTTATCTTTTCTTCTAAGAGTTTTATTGGTTTAGCTCTTATGTTTATGTCAAATCTGCTGTTAAACCTATTCATTAAACTTATTATTACTATGTGTGGTGGTGGATATTCACTAAACTTATTGTGGTAATCAACATATACCACAGATATATACACATATATCAAATCATTATGTAGTACACCTAAAAGTAATACAATGCTATATATCAGTTACATCTCAATTAAAAAAAACACTAAACATCATTTCAGACAATCTATTTTTTTTTTAGTTCAAGAATTTTTATTTGGTTCTTTTATAGTTTTCATGTTTCTACTGAGATTCCCCAATTGTTACCTTATCATGTTCATGTTTTCTTCAAATCTTTTATTATATTTATAATAACTGCTTTGAAGTTTTTGTATGCTTATTCCAACATCTCTTTAATTTCTGTCTGTTTCTATTTACTGATTTTTTATTTGGTTATGGATGAATTTTCCTGCTTGTTTGCCTGTCTACCAATTTTTAAAAATTATATCCTACACTTGTGGATGTTGTGTTGTTGAGTTTCTGGGTTTTGTT
The DNA here is from genome assembly GCF_965194825.1 of Balaenoptera physalus. Lineage (NCBI taxonomy): Eukaryota > Metazoa > Chordata > Mammalia > Artiodactyla > Balaenopteridae > Balaenoptera > Balaenoptera physalus. Next base: position 71,811,113 of record NC_138894.1, on the reverse strand, counting down.
GTCTTCCCTTGAGGAAGGTAGAGTTTTATTTTGACATTTGGTTAATTTACTTGTGAATCAGCTTGATTTTAAGCTTAGGGTAGGTCTGGAGTTGTCCCTATTCTAGAGTTGCTGTCAACCTTCTCTTGAGGTATAACCTTTTGGGGGCTGAACTTAATCCCACAGGTGATCAGTAAGAATTCTCCTCTCTGGTTGGTTGGAACTTGAATAACTCCCAGAATTGTGTGACGTCTAGAATCTCCATTCAGCTCCCAGCTGTGTGGTAGTTGTTCCCTGCCTGGCCTTAAGAAGTTTTGCCCTGCACATGTGTAGCTTAGTATTCAGCCAAGGACTCAAGGAGATGCTTATTGAGATTTCTGGAGCTTATTCTCTGCACAGATCTCTCTTCCCTGTTATTTTGTCTTGCAAATTCAGCCACCTTTTCAGCCCTGAACTCTGAGCTCTTTTTCCCCCTCTTAGTAAGACTTGCTGTGCTTTGTTTGGTTTCTACCTTTCTGTGCTGCAGCCCTCAAAGTGCCTCTAGATAGAAGTGTAGGTTGATTGTTGAGACAGCTCAACGATCCTTCTCTCAGGGATCATAGTCCTGTGTAACCCTTTGTCCAACTTCTCAAAAACAGTTGTTTCCTAAATTTCATCCAGTTTGTAACTTTTTGTGGTGATAAGGCTAGTCTGGTACTAACAGTGCTCTGTCTGTAAGGAGAGGTCCATTGCCAATTAATTTTTATATCATATGTATGGAACTTGAGAACTATATACTTTATGTTTTATAAAACGTGGAACAAAGAGGAACAAGCATAATTTATATCATTCTTGTTAGAATCAACATTTATATAGAGGCTTTAATTTATTTTTGTCATTGCATAGAGGAATAGGTAGAGAAATATGTTTGATTGATGAAATACTTAGGCTTAACACTGGAGAGCACATACTCCTTTACTCTCCCATCTGATGAAGGATGATGGTAAAATAGCAAAGACTTTTATGATAGGAAAAACAATATTTTGCATTACTTTAGATTTGTAGTTAATCTATATATTGTGTAAATTATGTTGTAAATTGTCCAACTGTTTTGTAAATATAAATTTAGAAATAAAATCTTAGCAAACTTCCAAATTAGTGCTATAATAGTTATATCATTTTGTTGACTTTTAAAAAAAAATTATTTATTTATTTATTTATTTTTGGCTGCGTTGGGTCTTCATTGCTTCACGTGGGCTTTCTCTAGTTGTGGCGAGCGGGGGCTACTCTTCATTGCGGTGCACGCACTTCTCATTGTGGTGGCTTCTCTTATTGCGGAGCACGGGCTCTAGACGCTCGGGCTTCAGTAGTTGTGGCAGGTGGGCTCAGTAGTTGTGGCTCGCGGGCTCTAGAGCACAAGCTCAATTTGTGGCACATGGGCTTAGTTGCTCCGTAGTATGTGGGATCTTCCTGGACCAGGGCTCGAACCCATGTCCCCTGCATTGGTAGGCAGATTCCTAACCACTGTGCCACCAGCTAAGCCCTTGTTGACTATTTTTGTTCTAAATTATAAGTGTTAAGTTTAATTTATTTAATTTTCTTATACATTTTTAAACGTACCTTATTGAAAATTAACATTGTAAAGAGTACATCTTGAGCTAGGAAAATATGTTATATTTTTGGTTGCAGCAATTATACCTAAATGAGAATAGTCTGTAACTGTTGTCTATCATTTCAGAATGCTGAAGCTTGGAACAATTTATCAACTTCTTATATCCGATTAAAACAAAAGTAAGTGCATCAGAAAAAGATGAAGAACTTTGCTTCCAAAATAAATGAATGAGATTTTCTTCAACTGAACACTGAAACATTGTGCCCTACTCTTTGTCTTTTTCCCCTTGCCTACCCATATCTTTGAGTTAAAATGACTTAATATCGCCATTTGCATTCCAGGTGTAGTTTATTTCTTGAAAACATTTAGTATGTAATAAAATAAGAAATATTTTTTGACCTCTTTATTTGATACCGAAGTTTTGTATCCTAAATTTCATTGCATGGTAAAAGCAAGCATGCCTTTAGTCAGTCAGCTCAACTGATAGATTCTTAATGATTGCTTGCTGTGTAGTGGACATTACTGAGACATATAAGTATGAACCAATGTCTTTAGGGAGTGTGGGTTTAAAAAATAAAATATTATGCCATATTATTTTAAAAATTGATTAATAATATAAGTTGTATGTGGTAAATCTCAAGTGATAAGTACAAAGAGGGCTATAATAATGGTAGGTGATATTTGTAGAACAGTTATATTCTCTGCCACTCATGTAGTCCTGTGAGGATCTCAGAGGAGAGAAGGTGTGTGATGCTGGTTCAGAAATGCTTCTGAGAGAATGTTGGATTCAAGCTAAAATTTGAAGAATTGGTAGAGGGGAGAGAGGGAAGCCTTTCAGGATTTGGAAATAAATGGTCATTAATTTGTGTACCTAGTGTTCTGAATCTGTGTGACCAAATGCAGAGTGACAGGCATGAATGCCACACTTTAGGATATAGGAAGTAAAATAGTCCAGCTCGAGACTATTGAGATCTATAGTGGGAGATGAGGTTGGAAAGGTCAGTTGGGGTCAAATGGCAGCGTGTTCTGATTATCTGACTGACTAGTTGAGACTGTCCTGTTGGCAGTAGGAAGCCAGAGATTTCAGTGGGGTAATTTCATGAAGAAGGAAGTTTTTTAGGAAGATTTATCTGGTGACAGTGTGTGAGACAGAATAGAGAGGGAACTGGGCACAGGGAAACCAGTTAGGAGACAGCTGTGGTAACAGTCCAGGCAGGCAGTAACGAGACTGGAAAAAGAAGGGGGCAGATGCCAGTTTATAAAGAGAACAACCAACTGGGCTTACTGACTGGCTATAGAAAGCAAAGGAAAGGGAAGAGGCAAGGATGGCTGTTGCCCCAGTTTTAAATAAATGAATTAAAGGGTAGATATAGTTCCATTTTTATTTCGCCTTATTTTCAAATTTAATTTTTCTCTGTGGATTCACGAGTACTTCTGAAGATATCATTAAATCCACATTACGTCGAGATCATGAAATGCTTCCGCTGCTCTTGGATGACAATCTATATAAATAAAGTACTGTTTGTTCTACCGCTCTCTTTGGGAAATAATATTATGTTCTTGATTGCAACTGATTGTGTTAAAACTCACTAGAAACCCTTTTGGGTTAAAGCAGGGGCAGGGGAAATCCCTGTCATAGTTGTAGAATGATCTCAGCGGGTTTTTCTAGTAATACTGATAATTTTGTATGTAGTGAGGCTCTTGATACTCTGTGCTGTCCTCCAGCCCATTAATCCTAAGAATTCTAATTGATTTCTCTCTTAGTGGTTCTTGCACATTGTTCCTCAGCTTCTTTTTGACACTTTTTTGTCTTCCTGCAGCTCCATGAAAAGGTTTTTGTGTCAGAGTGGGGCTGTAAGGTCAGAGGTAAATCACTCCTTTATTCTTGCCTCTTTACTCTTTGCTTCCTTTGCTGCTGCTCTCCAGAGAGAGCTCATTTTTGACTCAGGAGATTGTTACTTCAGGGGCAAATTATTAATGCTCCTCTCAAAAGAATCCTATCCCTGCCTTAAAGTGACCCTTCAAACTATCTCATCTCTCCCTCTGCTGTCACCAGGTTCTTCACTAAAGTGCTCTTTCCCCTGCTTCCTCTGATTCCCCTAGGCATCATGTCCCTACCAGTCCCGTGGGAAATTTTTCCATCTTCCTATATAACTGTCATAGTGCAGTATCACTACCATTGTGGGTTTGATAAGTGAATCCGGAATTGAAGCTCCTTAGAAGGAAGTCATACTTTCCAAAAAAAGGATTTCATTGCAAAAATTTTGAGGCCAAAAAATTGTGATTAGAGGATAGGAGGACATACAGAAAGGATACTCCTCCTGGTGTGGACTGCTGCTTGTTGAGTTCTTTTCCAATAGGATAACTTCACACCCACCCACTGTGTGGATGGGAGACCTGGGGAATCTCAGTCCACTGCCTTTGAAGGCAGTTGCTATCACATATGAGGTGGGCATAGGGAGTAGAGTAGAGAAAGAAACAAAAAAAAGAAAAAAAATCACATAGAAACAATTTATGGCTGAATTTGAAGAAGTATTAGAGCAAGGGCACTTACATTTTTAACTGTAAAGGAGGGTGGGTCAAGGGATAAATGAATCAGTGCATTCCATGACAACTTTCGGTAAATTGTTTAATATAGGGTATAAAAAACTAAACTGTAGTGAATTGTGGTTATGAAAAGACTAAAAGGACTTAATTGTAAAGAAATTTTGATCAGTACCATAGGTATATTAGAGAATGAGTAAATGATTTGTGTGTTCAGTGACTAGCAGGGAAGGTTACTAAAAAGAAGTTACACTTCTTTTTAAGTGCTTTAGGGGGTGACTCTCAGAACAAGGGCCTGAGTCAGCCAGAAGACCCCCCACCATCCTCTCTAAAATTTGCCTTGAAGTCAGCAAAGAGGAGGGGTCTTGATGAAACCCTGTGAGGCTCAGCAGGGAAAGGGAGGTGGACCTTGTAGTCTTAAGTTAGCAAATTCAAAATGGCTCTTGGAGAGGGAGATTGATAGCATACCTTTGAAAGAGGTTACTATAGTTGTCCACTAAAGCATTTATGATCTATAAGGGAGCTATAGTGTTGTTCAGCCAGTAGAGTAAAGTATTAAGAATCTTTTTGAGAGCTGAGATGTTTAACTTTTAGAATAGGTGACATGAAGTTCTGTTGATTTCCTTGTCAATATCAAATTTTTAATAGTGTTTTTCTGTTTTCTGAAGTAGCTCGGATAAGGCAAGGATTCTGTGATGGTTTGATAAACCTTATCTGTAAAACCACCTAGCCTAGTTTTAATTTTTATTGATTTATTTGGCTTTCTATTTTTTAGCTCATTTTGCGTAATTTGTTCATAATGTTCTCTTATGATTTTTTTTAAAATTACTAATTTTATATATACCACTTTTCTAAATTCTAAATGGAATTTAGTTAGACATTTGTCTGTTTCATTAGTCTTTTTCAAAAAGCCAGCTTTTGGTTGATCATTTATATTCTTTCTTTATATTTTATTTCATATTTTCTTCTTTCTTAGAATTATTTGGTGTTCTTTTACAAAATTAAGTTGGATGTTTTAGCTCGTTTATTTTCCATCTTTCATAATTATAATCAATACATATAAAAATGTAAATTTCTCTCTAAATACTGCTTTACGTATATCTTGCAGATGGTGGTATATAATGCTTTCATTAAATTCTAAATATTTTGTACTTTCTAATATGAATCTCCCCCCCCCGCCCCCCCACTGTAGGTTCCTTTTTTTTAGGAGTGCATTTTTAAGTTTGTAGGCATATATTTTTTTAACTGTCTCTTTACTATTGATTTCTTATTTAGTTACAGAGAATATGGTCTATATACTTGTAGTTTTACTTTTTCTTAAAACACAACTCATAATTGTTTTTGGTCTCAATAATTATTTAAATTTACTGATGTACTTCATTTTCTCTTCTCACCATTGATCATTTCTTGTGTCCCTTTTCTTCTCTTTGAAGTCCCTTTTATTTTTGCAAGAGGAGATGCTTTAATAGTTCTTTTAAGTTAGGGTCAGTAGGTGGTAAACTTCCTTAGTCTTTGTACATGTTAAAATTTTTTATTTTGCATTTATTCTTGAGTGGTAAGTTTAGTTGATTATAAAATTTTAGACTGACAGTTATTTTTACTTAGCACTTTAAAGTATTTTATTGCCTTCTACCATCTTCTGCTGCTAATGAAATATCTGCTGTCCTCTGTCATTCTTTTATAGGTTTTAGGATTATCTTCATGTTCTGCAGTTTCACATAAAGTATCTAGGTGTTGGTTTACCTTTATTTATTGGCCAACCCAATATAATGCTCAGTACACAAAATATACTTTTGATCATAGAATTTAGATCTTTGTTCAGTTCTGGAAAATGCTCAGCTATTATCTTGTCAAATGTAGTGTCTTGCCATTTTCTGCATTTATTTACTCTGGAATGTCTATCGAATGTGTGCTTGAATCTTACCTCTCATTCTTTCCTCTGTCTCTTTATTACTCTTTTATTTTTTAATCTGAATTCCTCACTGTTATCTTCCAATTCATCAGTACTCTTTTTGACTGTGTGTAATCTAGTTTTTGTCACATGTTGAGGTTTTTTGGTTTGTTTGTTTTAATGTCTCTTGCAATTTCAAAATTTCTACTTGGTTTTTATTTATGTCTCCCTATTCTTGTTTCATTTCTACTTGTTTTTGTTTGCCATTTCCTGTTAAGGAAATTTGAGGTGGTTTCGGGTTGTTTGAACCTCTAATTCTGTTTATTAACGTGAATGATTAAGGACTGACAGAAAGTCCACATTAGTATTTTATACATTTAGCTGTAGTTTATTTAGCTATGTTTATTCATTATTGGTCCTTTTGTTTTTGTTTTTTTAACTTGACCTTCAATAGAGTGAAAGCTTTTAGAACTTTACAAGAAGCCCTCAAGTGCAACTATGAACATTGGCAGATCTGGGAAAACTATATTCTCACTAGCACTGACATTGGGGAATTTTCAGAAGCCATTAAAGCTTATCATCGGCTCTTGGACTTAAGAGACAAATACAAAGATACTCAGGTAGGATATTCATATTTTGTTATTTCAGTTTGTGTTTGATATTAATACTTCATTATATGATATAAATTGCTTCCTTGACTCTACACAGGAAAATTTTGTTAAACACAAGTAATATATAAAAGAGGGCTTTTTTGTATAGTTGAATATTCTTAGTTACATATTAATTCTGGCATTCCGATGTCAAATATGTTTGTGTAATCATAGACTGAATATTACTGTGACTCAGTTATGAAAATCTGATATGTGGTTTACATATATATAGTCAGCTCGCAGAAACTTAATAGAGTGATGCTTGTGTTATTTATTACTTTGGTTATCTCAGTGTAATAGCTGGATTAACTCCCATACTCATTTATCCACTCATTGAACAATCATTTACTGCATACTTTCAGATTGTTTGAACAATATAGAAATGAAGACTAACGTTTTCTTTGCACTGTTTAATGAGATGGTCTTCATCTTGGGATGAAGTCAGGACTGGTTGATTCTTAACAGTACAAAAAATACTATATCCTTTCAGAAACTATGGGAGACTTGAAACCCCTGTGTTTGACATCCAATAGTATTAAATATAAAAGACCTTGTGGGTTTAATTGTGGTTGAAGAGAATGTTTAAAGATAGGGTGTACAGGAGCTTATAGGTTACGAAGTCCGGGGGCTTGAAAATTTAATACTTTATTTGCAATAATCAACATATATATTATTTAAAGTGGTGAATTTGGAATTATGAAAAAACAAATAACATGTAATATATGATAATACCTCACTACTCTTATGGCTTATTTATAGATATACTCCAGCTGTTACAAAATTTACCTTGTCTGGTTTCTGGTTTCGTAGCCCCAGCCCTCAACCTGTTTGCATGTTCTTGCAAATCCAGCTATATAGTTTGCTAAATTGCTTTAAAGCTCAGGTTCTGGGCAGTTCACTTAGAGATCTGTGGCTTCAAGTAGAACCATATACCTACTTACAGGAGCATTGTTGACCCCTTCAATTACTTTTCTTTTTCTTTTTTTTTTTTTTTTCCCCCTTTTTAACTGTTGTACATTGACCATCCATTATAGAAAGAAGGGACTTGAATTTTATAGAGTGAAGATCACTTAAAACGTGCATGGAAGCATAGCAGAGTTTTACATCCTAGAGAGGATGGAAACCCTGGCCAATCTGTTTGCACAGTCCTGTGGCCATCTAGTACTTGTCCTATTCACCATTGTGATGGCTCTTTCTCTTCCGCACTTAGCCCCTTGGCAAAGGGCACTGATGAGGCTCTGAACAGATCTCGGTGTGTTGCTGAACCACTGAGGATGGTGCAGAGATTGCAAAGTGCTTGTCTCTTGTTTATCTCAACTGTAATTTTTTAAAAGACCTTTCTTTACTAAGAAAGCCTTGTGAAGCCTGTTCTAAAATCTCAGGGAGAATGTAAATAATTTGCATTGGTAGTATATTCCATTTCACACTTGAAATAAATTCTTTTTTTTTTTTTCCTTTCACGAAGCTTGTTCTGAATGCATAGAGATGTATTTTGAGTGTTTTTCAGAAAAGGAAAAAAAGTTTAAAAAAACCCCAAAAACTTCTCCCAGCATAAATTAAGATGCTTTCATTTAATTTTTATCTTAAATAGAGTTTCCAAACATATTTTAGTGATCATATTCACGATTTTAAACTCCTTCCAGCAAATCTAATCATAAGAATTTTCACCCGTAGCAAAACTGTGTTCTAATTCCCATTGAAAATTTTCTAATCCTCTACCTGTTTTAGCAGAGTATTTAACTTATATCATTTTTAACTTAAGTGAAAATTGAGTCGTTTCCTACCTAGAGAAAATTATTAGGATTTAGTTTAAATTCATGGCCAGCTAATATTTTGATTTCTTTTTTCCTGTAATTCTTTTGTTCCTCAAATTCAGAATATGAACCAAACCTCCTTTCGTACAATAGTATTTCATCTGGGCACTAATATTTTGATGAGTTTGAAATTAGTTTTTATAAAAGTTCAGTATTTTTAGAAGCAATCAAGGGTGGCATCTGTATTCTTAAGACTTCTTCCCTCAGCACCCCTGCCACACACAGGAACACCAAGAATCATTCCTGTTAGACAAAATACTGCTTATAAACAGAGCACCTAGAGAAACATAAGGTGCTATAAAGATGTCAGATGTTATGGCTGTTAGCTTAATTTTTATATTTGGATTTGGGGAAATATTACTGAGAACGTAAGAACTAGATAACCAGTGACTTGCTCGGGTCAAATGATCATCTTTAGCACCTTATAATAGAGAACTTTCAGGTATTCAGATGGAGAAATAGCCACAGTGAGATAATTTGTCAGTTTATACTAGGCCCTGTTAATAGCTTTCTCCAGAAGTGTCACAGAATACTGATGGAGGTGTTTGGTCTCTGGCAGGTGTGGGTAGAATCACTCCAGAGTGGTTAAATCATCACTGAAGGAAGGTCTTGATGGCTAGTATGGTCTCAGTCATATTTAGCTTCATGGCATACTTGTGTCTGCCATCATGTTTTCTCACCGCTAGTCAGCGTGGACTGAGACAGTCGATAGATTGTCTGGAATATTTTTATCTTGGCTAAAATAATTTTACTTAATTTGACTCTGCAAGTTTGGCAACAGGTGTCTTTCAAAAAAACTCTGATATTCTTATGTTTCACACTACCTGACCTCATTCTATTTCAATTTGCTTTAAAATTCTCTTTTTATCTATTCTTTTTCTACTTCTTTATAGATGTGATTACTGCCATTTTAATTTTTGTATTGTGTGTGTGTAAATGTGTAAATTCATATTCATTTTAATACAGACACATGATAAATTAACTATAAATTGTTTTTCTCACTATTTGTAATAAGAGAATGGGTGGATATACTACCTTTATCATTTCCTGCCTTTTCTCTCTATGTCCTAATTTTGACTAATGCATAGATTAGTATAACTCAAGAACACTGTTCTATAATAGATATTTATATCATGTCTGGATTGTACACACTTTTATTAATCTATCATAAAACTAATTTTCATGTTTCTGTGTAATTAGTCCCTGGTTGATTTTCCAGTTTTGTACTATTGTTAATAGTGCCATGAATATCCTTGTAGACAAATCCTTGTGTATATTCATGCTTCTTCCTTGGGATAATTTCTAATGTTGATGTGTTCATTTTTTTTCTTTTTCCTTTTGTTTTTTTCTTTTTCTGCTCTTCCCCCATCCCCCCTCCTCCTCCCCTTCCTCCTCTTCTTCCTTCTTCTTTGATAACTTTCAGTCATTTTGGGAAAAATTTAAGTATTGCATTATTGCACCCCATTTGCTGTTTATAAATGGAAGAGGAAGGAAAAGGGATTAACATATATCCAGTGCTTACTATGTTCTTGGCACTTAACATGGATTATCTTTTATAGGGCATACAGTATTTGAGGTGGGTACTAAATAGTCCTCATTTTACAATGTATGAATATGAGACCCAGAGAGGTTATATAACTTGACCAGTAATATATCTAGTCAGAACCAAAGATAGGAATCACATTTAGGCATGTCTGTTTTTTGTGTGAATCAAGCCTTGAAGTCTATGGGAAGATTTATATTAAAAAGCACATTTCCCCATCATATTAATGTGCATTTGAACTATATCTAACAAAGTTTTTTTTTCTTCAAATTGGGGTATAATTTACATATAATAAAATGCACAGATCTTAAGTGTAAGTTTGATGTGTTTTGACCATTATGTATTCTTATGTAACTACTTCCCAAAACAGATATGGAACATTTTCATCACCAAAGTTCTATTATACCCCTTTCCAGTCAACTGAACCACCACCCTTTCCCCTCAACCAGGCAACTACTATCTGATTTCTGTCACCACAGTTCAGCTTTGCTTTCTCTTGAATGTCATACAATATGTATTCTTTCCTATGGATGTTGTTCTTTGTGTGGATTTCTATTTGGGGAAGGAGGGAGGTGGTGTTGATGGGCAGTGGGGCAGGTTGCCAACCAGATTGAAGTCCTGGAGCAAGTGGTGGCTGGGCTTACCTGAGAGAGAAGAGCAGAGGGAATGGATATATTGTATACAAACTCTGTCTCTGTGAAGTAGATACTGTCTCCATTTTACTGCTGAAGTATCTGACGCTCAGCAAGATGAACTAATAAAGTTGATCTTTCACAGCTAACGAGCAGTCAAGCCAGGACGTGAAGTCTGAAGTCTGGCCTATTTAACCTAAAATCTGTGCCTGCCTTTTCCACACGCGAAGAAATTTTTTCTTTTTTTGCTGAAGGAGTGAAAAAGACAATGTTAAACTGCCTACGTCTCTCTGATAACTGAGGTGTGGGGAAGCCAAGGGTCAGGGTTATCAGACCAGGAAACAGAGCAGGACCCTGACCAAGGGTCAGGGTTATCAGACCAGGAAACAGAGAGCTCCAAGTGGAGCGGGGACTTGGCCAAGCCAGAGAGGCGGGAAATGGCTTCATTCCTGGCCTCCAGCCCTCCTGGAAGTGTTTGTAACTGGACCTGAGGCAATCCTATTCCTTCCTGCTCTGAAGACCTCCAGGATTCAAAGGGCCAACGCCTTGTGCTTTCAGCCAAGATTTTGGGGAGACTTGGCCAAGGACCTCAAGGTTAGTGTTGAGGAAGAGGATAGTTATCCTTTTCTCTTTGTGGAGATTAGAATCGCTGCTCCTCCATGTGAGAAAAAGCTCTCTTCAGGTGCTAGTGGTGGTTCCCCACAGTCACGCTCTGCTTGATGCAGTCTATGGGCCATGATGGAAGTGAGAAATAGGCTTAGGAAAGAGAATGAAACAAAAGCGCTGTATCGCTGAAATGATCAGAGATGTGGGTTAGAGATTTAGAAGTCCTTACATGAAGTTGGTGGTGTGGCATTGGTTTAGTTAGGAAGCGAGGGACTGCAGGGCTGTTTATACTGATTAAAATGAAATCCCTCTAAACATCCAGGCTCAAAAAATATACTTAGATTATTTTATGATACACCAAATGAATTCCAAATGGGCTAAATATATGCTAAACATTTTTTCATCTCCTAGAAAAATTAGCAGTACAAGTGGGTATTTACCATATTTCCTGAACTTTGAAGCAAGAAAAAAAAAACTTGAAGGAATTTTTATGACTTCATGGAAAAAATATGTGATGAAATATTTGTAACAAATAGAAAAGATAAAAAGCTAATAATATCCTTATTATATTAAGAGTTAACATCTGCTACAGGAATGAAATGGGACAGGAGAGAGGATTCAGAAACAGACTCAAGTATGAGAATTTAGTTCATGTTAAGGATGGCATTTTAAATCTGTGGGATAAAATAAAATATTCAATATGTATTGAAATAGTTGGCCAAGCATTTGGGACCCAAAATGAAGGCCATGCTTCACTCCTTAAACCAAAATAAATTCAAATGGATAAGATATTTATTTATTCATTTATTTATTTATTTTTTTGGCCATGCCACCTGGCGTGCGGGATCTTTAGTTCCCCGACCAGGGATTGAACCTGTGCCCCCTGCGGTGGAAGCACAGAGTCTTAACCACTGGACCGCCAGGGAAGTCCCTGGATAAATATTTAAATTGAAATGGCTTGAGAAGCAGGATCATGTTGTAGGTAAGAGCATAAATTCTGGGGTTAGACAGCCTTTGCTTACTACCTCTGCCAGTCACTAGCTGTATGACCTGAGCAAATTACTGACCACTTTGTTCTTCAGTTTTGTAAAACAGGGATGATATTAGTACCTCACAGGATTGTTGTGAAGAGTAAGTAAGTTAATGTATGTAAAGGGCAGAAAATAGTGCCTGGCACACACGAGTGCTGTGAGTATAGCTGCCATCAGCATCGTGATCGTCATCATCGCTATTATTGAAAAAGTAAAACCATAAAAGCACTTAAAAGAAAGTATGGTAAATATTTTTATAAGCTTGGGGGTGGAGAAAACATTTTAAATCATGACACAAAAGCCACACTCTGCTAAAGAAAAGATGGAGAGATCTGAATTGAAAACTTCTACACATGAGGAAAGGATGACTTCTGACCAGAGGGCTGGACGTCACTGTCCTGAGGAGGGACAGGCTGAGACATGACAGCCTCATTTAGTGCTTCCTGAACTGAAACTGGAAGAGGGTTAGTAGAAGCCAGTTAAGTGCCCTGGGAAGCGTTCGTCGCAGTGTTCTCCATGTTGCCTTAGTCTTTGTACATAAGACTGCTGGATTCGTTACCTGGGGCTACTCTACCAAATTACTACAAGCTTGGTGTCTTCAAACAACAGAACTTGATTCTCTTCAGTAATGGAGGCTAGAAGTCTGAAATCAAGGTGTTGGCGGGGCCATGCTCCCTCTAAAGGCTCAGTGAAGAATCTTTCCTTGCCTCTTCCAGCTTCTGGTTCCTGGCATTCCATGGCTTGTGGCTGCATAATTCTAACCTGTGCCTCCCTCTTCACCTACTTCACCTCCTTCCCTCATGTCTCTGTTTGTCGGCTCCTTTTCTTAGAAGAACGTTAGTCATTGGATTTAGGGCCCACACTAATCTAATATGACTTCAGCCTAACCAATTATTTCTACAAAGACCCTATTTCCAAATGAGATCACATTCTGAGGTTCTGTTTCAACATGAATTTGGGGGGTGGGGCGGACACTATTCGTCCCACCACAACTTTCATGCTCCTTTTCAGGGAGAAAGCGGTGGCTTTGAGAATAGTGGGGTTGGTAAAGGTAAGGGAGAGTGTCCAACACACACCTCATTGGTAGCTTTGGTAGAAGGAGAGGCGACATGCACAGAGGTGCCCCCGAGAGAAGGCCAGAGAGACTTCAACTGATCACATGAAGGTCTTGCCTAAAACAATACCAGAGATTTGAACATCTGGAAGGGACAGAAGGGATAAGAATAGGGAAGGAGTTGATAGAAAAGTAATAAAGCTTTTCAAAGAGATACACTTACTTAGTCATATGCTTAGTCGTATGCAGTATTGAGAGATAAGACCGGAATCCCATGCCATGGTGGACAAATTAGAATTTCTAAGAAGGATCTATTTTTAGGCTTCAGAAGATTGTGAGATTACCTGAAATATCATGAAAAACATTTGTGTACGTGGCTATGTACCTATTCTGGGTAGAGGGTTCAAAACTCTCAATTAGATCCGCAAGGGTGTCCAGAACCCCAAGAAGAAAACCACAGACGAAATAAAGAATGATCTTCGGAGTAGAGTATTAGGATTAGTTTTCCAATAAAAAGGCAAGTGGACCTTCCCTTATAATCACCAGGGGTTAAAGTTTACCTGTATAGCTGTGTTATATTACAAATGCATTTATCATTGCTCTTGTTTTTGAAAGTTCTCAAGGTTTCCAAACTGTGCACAAATAACTTATGTGCACTCCCCCCGCCCCCAGCCCGGTCCCCACCCCATTTCTCTGCTGCTCGTCAGGGCTGACTCTTGGGGAGAAGCATCTTGCTGCACAGTCTCCACTTCCCCTCTTCCTGTCCTCTTTGGAACCCACGCCCTCTAGGCTCATCTCCGCCAGCCTACTGAGCGTGCTGTTGTCAGGGTCTATATTGCCACATCCAGGGGACAGCTGTCAGCCCTCAGGTTTCTCAGCCTATCTGTTACACTTAACGCAGTTGATCTCTCTTCCTTCTTCAAATGCTTTCTTCAGCTGGCTTCCAGAATTTCACAACTCTTACGCTACCAGATGCAGCTTCCTCATCTCCTTTGCAGAATCGTTCTCGCCTTTCCTTCCCTGTGAGAGCAATTTCAGGCTCAGTCCTCCGCTATTTTTCTTCCCTGCTTATACTGCTACCCAGGGGATCTCACCATTCCCTTGGTTTTTCCCGCTCGTCTTCCTGCGGATATGTATTATAAAATCAAGTTTTCCTCCACATGTCCCTTTAATTCTTTTTCACATAGGCTGTTCAATTTGTTTCTTTCATTATGGTTGCACTTTTCAGATGTCTTAATTTTGTCCCTGTTGGCTCATACTCCCCCAGGGATATTGGCTCCTTGACTGGTAATGCGTACTTGGTGAGAGGGTCTAAAGCAAGCCCAGGACCAACTTGTGCCCCTCCTGGTGAGTTTGGGCCATGAGGGGAGCTCACTTTTTGGAAACACCTTGCCACTACCTCCTCCCACCACCACCACCACCACCACCACCACCACCACCACCACCACCACTGCCAGGTGGCCTGGCTCCTCAGGAAACCTTTCTTATCTCTGCCAGGCACTGCTTTCTTCCAGTCCCATCTTCCTGAGTAGTCATCCAACCTCAGCAGGTGGGGGGCTGGCCAGGCCCTCTGCCCCCAGGCGGTACCTGCCTGGTCCCTGGCTTGCACTGGGCTGGCACTGCTGTGTTTCAGTCTCTCCATGTTGATGGCAAGTGGTGTATAGAGTAGTGTGTGGAAGAAAAAAAAGCACAACTAAGCAGCTTTTCTCAGACCATCTGTGAACCTTGGCACCTTGTACGTTTCCATCCTGGGCTGCTCTTCTCCACCAAACCAGGACCCAGCCAGTCTCTGTCTCTCCAGGGTTTCCCATGTGTTTGCTGTTACTTTCTCAGATTCATCAACTTTCTCCTTTTTTTAAGCAGCGTACAGAATTGGGGTTCAGAAAAAGAGGCTAGCAACGTGTTAGTGCATCAGCTTGTAGGCTATGTAATCTCCATATGAAGATGAACAATAAAACTGTTCTCACATTGGAAAATAATGAGTTCTGTACAAATTAAGAAAAAATTTAAATATCTTAAAAAGGAAATATATTTACTCAACAAACATTTGGAAAGAGATTTAAATTCACTAATAATAAAAGTAAAATTCAGAATAGTAGCTGTGTATATTTTTAGTGGAACAAAATATCAAAGACTAAAACACCTACACACACACACACACACAGGCACAGACACACACACACACACCCAGTGCTGGTAATATGCAGTGAAATGACACATTTTCATATACTACAGATGGACATCTAATTTGATTTAGCCCTTTTTGAAAGTATCCAGCTTATCTCTAGAGTCTTAAAATGTTTATTCCCTTGATTCCATAGTTCTGTTCCTGGAATTCTAACCTAAAGAAGCTTCAGTATGAAAAAAATCTTTAGGCACAAAGATATGCAGTGAAGTGTTCTTTATAGTGATAAGGACAATGGCAGTACATGGAAACAGCCCAACTATCTAACTGCAGGGGAATTGTTAAATAGACTGTGCTCTGTCAACCCAGTGGGAGACTGTGAATCTATTAAAGTGATCTATCTAAAGAATATATGAAAACATCAAATAATTCTATGACATAATGTTCAGTGAAAAAGGAAGATAAAGCAGTTTACATAGTATTATATTTAAAAATTTGCATATAGTAAAGAAATTAGAAATTAATGACAATGTTAGTAGTGCTTGTGTTTGCGAATTTTATTTTCTCTTTTTATTTTTTATTAGCTTCAATGTCTTGGGGAAATTTTTAAGTTAAAAAAGAAGAAACTACAAAAACTGGTTTGGGTTGATTCAAGATTTGGCAAAAAAAATGATAATGAACTGATCAAAGTTATTGGCATACATATTTCATAAAAGAGCAAATCTTTCCAATGAAAAGAACTTACTATTGGAAAGGAAGGAACAACAGAGGAGTAAGGAGCTGTGCTTTATCATTTAATACAGCAAATGCTTGAGAGCAAGAGCCTGGATGCGAGCCGCAGGTTCAAATCCACCTCTGCCTTCCGTAGGTGTGTGACCTTGGACAAGTTACTTAACTTCTCTGTGCTCCAGTTTCTTCATCTGCAGAATGCAAATAACAAGAGCACCTTCCCCCTAGGGTTGTTAGGAAGATTGTGTTCATAGAGCCCCTGGCTCATAGGAAGGGGTATATATATGAATATTACCTGCTATCATCGTCGTCTTCTCTTCATCCTCATCAAGACTCAGGAGGCCAGTATCACTTGTGTTCAAAACCTAGCTCCACCATTCACTTGCTCTGTGCCCTTGAGAAGTTCATTTTGCCTCTCATGCTTCAATTTCTTTGTAAAGTGGAGATAATAAAGTCCCTGCTTCCTAGGGTTACAGTGAGAACTAAATGAAATCATGTTGGTCACATACTTAGAATGGGGCCTAGCACATGGTGAGTGCTCAGAGCAGGGGTAGTGGGAGGTATTGAGGGCTGATACCATGGTGGTAGAGTTTGTTCTTCTTTAGCTCCATTTTAATCCAAGGAAGTATAGGGGCACATAATGAGTGGGTGACGATGAGGGCTTTGCTGTCCCCTTTTGACAGAGTAAGGAAGTTGAGGGTCAGTGATGATCGTGATAGTTTATAGGTTTATATTGCTTTACAGTTTCTGAAGCTCTTTACCTGTATATTGACTGCTTGATACAACAGTTCTGTGATGTTGCAGACAGAAGACCTGTCCTCGTTACTGCTGTTTACCAACTTCCTAGCCATTCCCCCATATTCATGGTGGACTTCAGCAACTGACTATGTATATCTTCCTGTCCACTCTAGATCTACTGTTCTTGAACACTTGGTTTTAGGTAGATGGCACGTCCAGTACTTTGGACTGAAACTTCTTTGCCCTCATCTTATTTCATAGGAGCAACCCATCCAAGTGGCCATATCTTGGATCCTGTTTCCCCAAGAATCGTTTACCTCTAAATTCTTACACTTTAGTACTGTACCCTTCAGCCTCTTATTACATACTTAATAATTTATAGTTTTAACTAGTTACTGATGGGTTCAGTAATCATATTTTTACCCAGTTTACAGGAGATAAAAGCATTTACCTGTTAAAAAAAAATCTTTTTTTCACCTTTGATGGTGCAAAGGACTATAATGCAGGTAAACTTTGTAGACTGCCCAGGATAAAATCATAATCCTTGGTGATTCATTTTATCAAAGAAATCCTACTACAACACCCTTTGCTTTTTTTAAGTTAAAAATATCTATTTACTAAAGAAGGATTAAATATATGTTAAAAGTTACTATTTTGGTAGTCAGTCTGGATAACAAGAGTGTGATTTTTCTCACCAGTTAGAGGGAGGGAAATGGTGATATTAACCAGTAAATTATAACATTAATAGTTTTTTAAAAAATTTTATCACTCTAAACCTACTTTTGAAGATTACATATTAGCTCCATTTGTTAATGGATTTTAATAACTCTTATTTTTTTCCTTCAGTTTATGGGGCTTTCTTAATTGCAGGAAATACCTTTTTAATTAACTTTTATTAAAATAGAGTGAAAATATAGAAAAGTACACAGGTCATAAGTAAGCATGAATTTTCACGCAGGGAACGCACCTGTGTAAACCACCCGGGGCCCCCCACCCCGCCGCCCCGCGCCCTTCCCCGAGTGCGAGTCAGAACATCACCAGCATCCCAAAGCCCTCAGGGTCCCCTTTTAGTCTTTGCCCCTCCCCACTCCGCCCACACACAACAAAGACATAATTTTAAAGTTTATAAATGAATATTCATGTGTGCTGTCGTTTTTTGTTTCCTCTTTGCCAATCTTTGTATTTATTCTTTTTCTCTATTTTTAAATTAAATTTTTGTGTTATTAAAATAACACATAACATATAGTTTTTACAAGTTAAGTCGTAGTATAAGGCTTATAACAAAATAGAGCAATTTCCTGCTCCACCGCTCCCCCCTCCTATTTTTTATTAACCAAATTTTAGGTATTATCAGTTGACTTCCTATTATAGTAAATAAGGACTTTATTATATTAGCATTTCCACTACTTCCCTTTCTTATTTTCCCAATATATTTATATTAAAAATTTTGGTTACATGAATATTTTCTATTAATATTATATGCCTATGCAAATTATATTCAAAATAGGTATTACAGGATACTATGATTGGGGGGTATTTTTTGCTTTTTGTTTTTTATGATGCTAATACTTGTCTTGGTTTTCATGTGATTCTCTTTGTGAGCCTCTTGTCTAAAATCATGATCTCTCCTGCCCTCCTTGTTCTGGCTTTAGCTCTGGATAGTCACTATCCCATGTACCTGCCAAATCCAGCAGAATCTTCCAGTCCTGATCTTCTGTAGACGTCCTCTCCTTGTTACTTTCTCCTTCCCTGGTTTCCATGACATCGCTTTCTGCCACCTTTCCTTTGTTCATAGACCTCTGTTCATCTACCCTCCTTTTAAATGTTGTGTTCCTTAAGACTCTATCCTTGGTCTGATTCTTACCCAGCACAGTCTCTCTAGGCAATATCTGCCATGGCCATGAATGACTTCTATTATGTATTCCTCCATACAGAAGTCTCTTCTAAGGCCCAGATCCAGCTATTTAACCATTTTACATCAAATAAAGAGTAAAAAACAAATTTGTTATTGCCTCCCCTTATATTCAGGGTCTCTCTACTTATGGTATCTGCATATGAATTGGGTAGAGGTGTTTGGTATCTGCCCCCTAACCCCAACACAGAGGCACTCTATCTACCTCCTTACCCTTTTGCAGTTCCCTCTGTGCACCCGCAAATACACACACACACCCTGCTTCACCAACTTTCCCCCTCTGAAACACCAGTACTGCAGCTCTCCATTTTTATTGGCAAGAAGGCCAAAAGATTTCTCTTCCCCCTTGGCTACCCATTGTGGCTAAAATGAGGGGATAAGATGTTGGGCCAACTGTGATATCCCAGAAAAAACAAAGAATTTTACTAATTTAGTATGCTTCATTTGTCCATGTTAGTAACTATTTCAATAGACCATCTCTTTCGAAGTATGTTAATCCTTGAAACGTTTACAGAATGATTACTCGAAACAGGTAGTGCACATTCATACCATTTCTCCTGCATTGTGACTTTCATATTTAAAACCATGAGTGGAATTGTAATATCTATTTCATTACTTTCAGATTTAAAACTGTACATGTTGGATTGTAATGTGAATTTATAGGCAGAGATAATTTACCTTGTCCATCAAAAAAGAAAAAAGCACAATTGAGTGTTCTCCTGTCCACTTTTATCCCTGTATATAATTAGGACCATAAGTCTGAGCTCACATTCCTAACAGTGTTCATGGGCCAGAGGAGCCTTGATTCCTTGGATGCATCTCATGCCTGGATCAGAGTGCTCTATGGGGAGATAGAGCAAGGTGTCACACTGGTTGCATTTCTCTTAGCAAAGCTTTCTGAAAGAGGTGTGTTCATTCAGTCTTTCTTTCAGGTACAAGTATTTATTGCATCAGAGCTGTGTGCCAGGCATGGTGTTAGATACTGAGGACACAAGGTGATGAAATGTGGTCCTCTCCCTGAAGTTCAGAGGAAGAATAAAGACGTGGCACCCTGTCTCTTGGAACCTTGCCACTCAAAGTGTGATCTGTGGACCATCGACATCAGCATCACCTGGGAGCTCGTTAGAAATGCAGAATCTCAGCTGAGATGGAGCAGCTTCTGCATCCAGGATTCCGCATTTACAGCAAGCTCCCTGGTGATGCCAATGCTGTCAGTCCAGGGGCTGCACTGAGCAGCAGCAGGGTCTGAGGGCACTCTCCTCGAGCTGCTTCTTTACGTGGATCCATGTGTCTCTGCTGGTCTCCTGTCACAAGAGTGGATGATGGAGGATGCACTTTCTGTGCTTCCAGGAAGCCTTGAGATACACAGCCTAATACAGATGTGACAGATGTAGCTTGTCGTAACAGTGTAACCCACGGTGGGGTCACCTTAATTCATCTATCAGCATTCAAGGCATCTGACTAATGAACATGAGATGGCCACGAAATTGCAAATGGTGAGCGGACCTGGGGTAGTTGGCGGGTCAAGAGCTACTTTGTGGGTACCCTGCATACCTAAGGCAAATGCACTAGCAGTTTATTATGCAACAATTAGGAAGGGCCAGGACCTCTTTTAGCAGAATTAGAGTGTTATCACTGCAGTCCAGGTGGGAATAGTGAGGTCCAACCTAAAGGAGGAGAAGCTGGATTTAGGACTCATTAGGAATGTTGAATCAAGTTGGTTACACGTGGCTCAGCCGGGAGAGAAGAGACTCTAGGTTGGCGCTCAGGTCACTGGCTCTGAGACTGCAGGAGGAAGAGGGATGTGGGATCTAGGTTTCCCTCTGGGATCGATGGAGCATGAGATGTTGATGGGACATGGCTGGTCGATACGGAGGTGCACAATCCTGGGGCTCCAGAGAGGAGTCGGGCTGGAGCTGCGCTGACAGTATCGGGTAGACTTGGTCATAGTGTATTTGCAGCTACAGGTGTGGAGCAGATCATTCAGAGAGAGCCCTCAGAGTGTGAAGAGAGGTGCACAGAGCATAGGGCCCTGTGGAACCAGAGCCCTCCAAGGAGACTGATAAGCGACACCAGGAGAGGTAGTCGGCCTGCGATTCCAGACAGTGGTTCGGGATGGCTCGTCTTGTATTTTATTTTTCAGAAGTGACGGGTGATATTCTTACAGGCCTGACAAGGTTTTTCACTGTCATCATCGTTGATGGTGAGGGTAGCTCTTTGTTTTTAGTTATTGTTTGGTTGTTTCTAGCTTCCCAGTTTCTCCTGTGTATCTTTTAAGGTCCTTACAATTCTGGTCAGGGCAGTGATGGATGGGACGGCTGATCGTAGTGGAAATGTTGCATCTGGCCTCAGAGGAAAGCTGCAGGAGCTGTTTGGCAGAGTAACTTCAAGAGTGACGAATGACGGAGAAATCTGGAGGCTGTATGCCCAAGTGTGTGGAAATGGGCAGAGTGACAAGCCTGATGAAAATGAAAAGGTGAGTCCTGCCTCAGTTTTCCGGGGCTCTTGCCTTCTGTTTGAACATATGTGTAGTGGATCTGCTTTTTTGATGGTTGGAGGAAGACTGTGATAATTTGAAAGACAAGATTAATGTGCCCAAGTTTTCAGGTGTGATTCAGAGTCCTTAACGTAAGCACCCTGAATTGTGGACAGGTTAAGATTTGTAAGTATTCATCTTTTTTCTTTCCATGAATTTTTCTTAAATAATTGTTCTCTGTTTCCTGCAAAAGGGTCTGTCTTAACCTGCTCTCCCTCCAGAGCTGCAGCGAACAGCTGGTTCTTGTTATTTACTCCACACCCCTTTCTGCAGGCTCCTTGCTGAAGACTAAGGTAGACGGTACAAGGACAAAGGAGTGTTTAAATCCGAGATGGAGACTATGAAAAGGAGAAAGAAAAAGGGGCTAGATAAGAATATCAGAGAGGAGCTTTTAAAGTCTAAACATAAAATATTTTACAAAGGTTACCCTGCCCCTTTCTCACAAGTGCAGTAGAACACCAGTTAGAGTCAAGTTATGCCTTTAGCTTCTTATCTTAGAATGTAGATGCACCTCCAGAGTTGCCAAGGTTGGAATACTAAATATTTTGTGCTCTTTTCAAAACATCCACAACAAATCAAATGTACTTCTTGTGTAAGTTTGGAATTCGCCACAGTACAGCTAATCTGTGGGATTCTTAGCCGTTCTCTCCTCCCTCAGTCCACCCAGCTGGCTTCCACCAAAGCCCTGTCAGCCCAGAGAACACATACTCACACGCAGGCATGCACACACTCCTGCTTTCCGTCCTTCCATTTTGTCTTGAATTATGTCCTCTCTTTATGTGCAGAATTAAGGGTACTCTGAATTCTCTGATCTGTGACTTCTCCCTCAAGAATCCACAAGGGTGGGGTTGTGAAAGAGAGTGTTTTAAGTATCTGTGAGTTTACACACCTACCAGTAATTCAGTAGTTTTCACCAAGTTCACACCTCATTCTCTAAACTGGTCTCTTAAGCTGATGGCTACAAATGCTAGGGAAATGTGTATACTTCTTATAGATTTCCAAAGCAAGCATTTTTATTTTTCTGTTTGGAGGGAAGTGTCTCTATCCAGACACATCCAGTTGATTTCTTTTAATTGCTCATTGCTGTTGGATGTGCATCTATACCCCTTCTTCGATGAGAATCATAGAAACTGTGCTACATAACAACAGAGGCTGGTTTTTCAGTTGGAATTAGTTCTATATGACTTCCAGGAAGCTGAGTTTGAAATGTGAATTCTACTTGTTATTCTGAAAGTTGTTCTTTTTCTTTCCTCAGGCGTTCCAGTATCTCTCTAAGGCATACAAGTGTGACACACAGTCCAGTTGTTGGGAGAAAGATATTACGTCATTTAAGGAAGTGGTTCAGAGAGCCTTAGGACTCGCACATGGTATTTGATGTAATGTTTGATATCCATGGCATATTTTAATGTATTTTTACTGATAAGAAAAAGTATTAGTCAAAAGCAAATTTCCGTTACAAATAATTTCAGGTTATTTCGTTATATTAAAATTGTTGTAGTTAATTCAGCAAATATTTACAGACCAACTATTATGTAGTAGGCACCCTGGAGCAGTAAGAAGAAATAGGCTAGAGGCTTAAATAGTGTTTGAATAAGTGACAGATGATAGAAACTTTAGAGATAGGAAATACTTTTACAACTGTATTTAATCTTCACTTCACACAGAAGTAACCTTCTCCTGCATTGATGATGTAGTAGTAAGAAAATATTAACTTTTCCTGACTCATGTTCTTCTTTTATAAATGAAAATATTTATTCATAAAAATACATAGATTTCTGGAGTGCATAGCAATATACGTGAGAGCTATGGCATATACAAAGGAAATTAAAAATATAATCCATAACTTTGGGAAATTTAGTGGGTGATATTTGAGGGGAGGGAAAACCTTACATATAAAATTGTAGGCCAGTTGGGGAAAGCTATTCCAGATAAAGGCCGCCTTTAATTATTTGCATTAATGAAAAATATACTAGTTAAAGGTAATAATGCACTTTTATATTTATGTTTGAATATAGGCATGTGATGCCCTGGGAATGCAATTCAAATAAAATAATGAAGCCACACTGTCAAGAACTGAATCACAAGGACTGTGAACCTATCCTAAAGTCCTCCTCTAACTTCTGCAACTAATAGTTGCAGCAAATAGGTAGCCAACAAGGGACAATAAAAAGGGCAGAACTTTGGACTCAGGGAGGCCCAAGTTCCAGGACCAGCTCTACCACATACTAACTAGGTGACTTGGGGTCACCATTACTTAGCTTCTCTGGCTCTTAGTTCCCTCATGGGGAAAATGGGGATAATATCTACCTATGGTTGTTAACGAAAAATAAGTAAAAACATATTTAAACACTTACCAGTATCTTACACATGGTTTAAATGTTAATCCCTTACCTCCTCACCCCAACCCTGTTCCTTCTGTGGTAGAGGATCTGAGCTGTATGATAAGGGACTCAAAACTAAAAAGAAAAAAATGAACAAGAATAAAGTTTAACTTTGCCTTGAAAGAAGTCATAGAACATTCAAACAATTTAGAAATGGGCTTAGTAGTTAATAATTCTACTTATCGTTGACAAAAGGATATAAATATCCAAAACGTTGAGATAATTGCCGATAGACCAGTGGAAGGATGGTCTAGGGTGGCTAGAATTTATGTAGCTTGTGCTGGCCTCCTGGTGGGTGGGCTCAGATGGAGCTCATTCATTATCCCTTTGGCCTTTGTGGATATGGTACTGTATTTGAGGAAACCCATGCTAAGCAGTTATAACAGGGTGCAATTTTCTCTGAAGAATTTATCTGAGCTACTTCAGCTTGCCAACCCTAAACATTTCGGTGAACAGCAGGCTCTATAACAGTCAAAGCCAAGATATTTTCTGTAATCACTAAGTGATAATGTTAAACCTGTCAAATATAAATATGCAGGTTAAAGAAGTACTCTAGGTAAAATCTTCATTTTGCATCTTAAAGTTGATTGCGAACTATTTTTGGTACCTTTTTTTGTTTTTTCATCCAGGCAATACTTAGAGAAAAACAAGTGTCTGTTCTTTTAAGTTTCCCTTTGACTTAGTGAATTATGTGTTCGTGCTCCTACAACATTTTAAGCATACTTGAGTGGATGCTCAGCTTTCTTTTCTCGTGATATTTTAGATTTATGGAGATAAATCTTAACCTTTTCTATGTTGCTTTTGTATACCAGTGCTCCATGGAAGAATGAGCTGAGTTTCTCTGTTATTTCTGTTCTTTTTTATCTTTCTCCCCATCACTGTTCTCCACCTCACCCAATTCTGGAAAAGGAAATATAACATTTAAAAAAATCTCCACATGATTTATTCCCTTCTGGGTTGCTATTTTTAAGAGTAGCCATGTGCTTCAGAAAGCTCGGTGTAAGACATTGTGGTCTCCACGGAGCGTTGGAGACCCTTCCATAATAGCCTTGTCTTCGTGTACCCATTGTTCTGTCTGGAGGGTGTTCATTTACAGTCTCTGCTGTTCTGTCTTCTGGGAAAGGGTGGACAAAAGTTCGTTCCTTCTCTGCCATCCAGGAACTTCTAAAATAATAGTTACGCATTTTAACTACAGTCTGCCTGGAGGAAGCACAGCTGTCTTGGATTTCCTGATGATTTGAAACAGCAGGTTATTTCTCTCTCTCTCCCTGTCTCTCTGTCTCTCTCTCTGTCTCTGTCTCTTTCTCTCTCTCTCTCTCTCTCTCTCTCTGTCTCCCCATCTCTAACGCCTTTTGGAAATGGGATTGAGGAAGGGGACTAATGGAGCTCGTGTTTGTCTTTTTGCTTTTTGTTTTTCTCAAAATGACAATGAAGGATTGAAAACAGAATCACAGCTGTTTTTGATATGTTACTAGGTACTAAATAGCCCAAGTACCTCAGTAATAGCAGTTACAACCTTCCTCTATTATGGGACACAGACATCATAATCCTCACCATCTCCATGTTAACTGTACCCGTTGAAAATGAGTGTAACGTTGTTGATTACCATGCACCCTTTCAAAGTCTGATTATTATTTTGGAATAGGAATGTCAAGCATAGTTCTCACCAGCCATGGAAGGTGTTAATGAATGGCCAAACTATTTTGCCAGGCACAAGCAACCTCCACCAATTGGTGAGAGTTTGCATACAGAAAGAAATCTGTTTTCCATCCCTGTTCTGAGATACAGGGTACTAAGTAAACTTCCGTTGTTGCACTGTTTAGTGTAGTTTTAAAATAGGATCTGATTATTGATCTGTTTGTAGTGAGCATAATTTAGAGGAACAAAAACAAGAACAAATCAGTGGAGAAATACGAGGCATTACATATATATATATTTTTAGCAAGACATTAAATATTATTTATTCCAAGTTAGTTTCATTCTTTTAGAATTTCTCATTTTGTGTATGTTTTATTTTTTTTTCTTTCTTAATTCAGCAACATTTTGTTTTGCCCCTCTGCTCATTAGGCATTTACCTTCTTTTTTTTTTAATATATACACATTCATATATATATATATATGTGTGTGTGTGTGTACTTAAAAAAAATTTTTTAACATCTTTATTGGAGTATAATTGCTTTACAATGGTGTGTTAGTATCTGCTGTATAACAAGGTGAATCAGTTATACATATACATATGTCCCCGTATCTCCTCCCTCTTGCGTCTCCTTCCCATTCTCCCTATCCCACCCCTCTAAGTGGTCACAAAGCACCGAGCTGATCTCCCTGTGCTATGCAGCTGCTTCCCACTAGCTATCTACTTTATATTTGGTAGTGTGTATATGTCAGTGCTACTCTCTCACTTCGTCCCATCTTCCCCTCCCCACCCCGTGTCCTCAAGTCCATTCTCTACATCTGCATCTTTATTCCTGTCCTGCTCCTAGGTTCATCAGAACCATCTTTTTTAGATTCCATATATATGTGTTAGTCTACGGTATTTGTTTTTCTCTTTCTGACTTCACTCTGTATGACAGACTCTAGGTCCATCCACCTCACTACAAATAACTCAATTTCGTTTCTTTTTATCGCTGAGTAATATTCCATTGTATATATGTGCCACATCTTCTTTATTCATTCATCTGTTGATGGACACTTAGGTTGTTTCCATGTCCTGGCTATTGTAAATAGAGCTGCAGTGAACATTGTGGTACATGACTCTTTATGAATTATGGTTTGCTCAGGGTATAGAGGCATTATATTTTTACAAAGCTCTTGTTCTTTTTTTTTTTTAATTAATTAATTAATTTGGCTGCTTTGGGTCTTCGTTGCTGCGTGCGGACTTTAGTTGTGTTGAGCGGGGGCTACTCTTCGTTGTGATGAGCAGGCTTCTCATTGCAGTGGCTTCTCTTGCTGCAGAGCATGGGCTCTAGGCATGTGGGCTTCAGTAGTTGTGGCACGCGGGCTCTAGAGCGCAGGCTCAGTAGTTGTGGCGCACGGGCTTAGTTGCTCTGCAGCATGTGGTATCCTCCCGGACCAGGGCTCGAACCTGTGTCCCCTGCATTGGCAGGCGGATTCTTAACCACTGTGCTACCACGGAAGCCCTCTCCACTTGTTCTTAAAAAGCATTAATAGGGAGGTCCTGTGCTAGGAAGGGTTACACGCTCTTGATAATTTCAAGTTTTAGGTAAATGGGCTCCCCAGAATGCTGGAGGTAGAGGTATCGGGAATGAGTGACTGTCCTCTCCCCCACTTCTTGCTAATGGATACCAAGCATGGCTCAGTGATCCCAGAGCCTGGTCGTGGTCACGTTCCCTAAATGCAGGCACCTAGGTTGTTGGCGTCACTTCTTCCAGAATGGTGATGTCAACTCTGAGTACAAAAATGCAGTAAGAATTGAGCTGTAAATATCTGGCATGTCACTTCTTTGGGCTGGTGTCATCAGCAATTGTGGTTCCCCATTAGGGACTCAGTACTGTGAGAAGCCACATTAAGATGAGCTGCATATGTTTTTGTTCTCTGTGGGCACCTTGTGTTCAGTTAGATCTTGTCTCTGCCTAATTTCATTACTCCGTGCTTGTGTGTGTGCACGTGCGTGTGTGTTTTCACGGTCCATTCCCAACAGTCTGTAACTCACCAAATATCCCTCATTTTCCTCAAAATTTTCCTTTTAGCAATAAGCTATCCTTCTTAAGGGATAAAAGGAAAAATTATGCATATAACTTATTTTCCTTTCACCAAAATAAAACTTGTCTCGTAGAAATATTTCTATAGTCTGTTACTATAAAATCCTAATTAACTAATTGGTTTTTGTACTTACAAATTATCATTATCAATTTTTAATGGATGTTTTCCCCATATTTATCTTCCAGTGGCTATAAAATGCAGTAAAAACAAATCCAGTCCCCAAGAGGCTGTACACGTGCTTTCTTCAGTTCGACTCAATTTACGGGGCTTGTTATCTAAAGCAAAGGTGAGAGTGAAATGTGAATTAATTAGAATTATCATAGAAAATAAAAGATCTTTGGTATCAGCCAGCTGCTCTTAAGTCTTCTTTTACATGAAGGGTAATTTTAGGCCCATGTTATATTTTAGACATCAGCCCCCAGGTGATTAGTTGTACTGGTGAGGAGATCATTGACCCAGTGGCTAAACCACCCTACACATGGGTAACTTAGGAGTCTTTGAAATTAATATTTATAATCCAGCTCTGGATGCTTTCTTTAAGTCAAATTAAAACACTGCTGTAGTACTTATTATCACTTTTTCCCAAAGTGTGGCATATATACTACTAGTAGCACTTGGGTAAATATTTTATTTTAATATGTATTTATTTCAGTGCATGTTAGAAAAAGTATAACTAGCATATCAAACCTACAGTTTCATGAATAGTATTGCTTATTTTCTATTTACAGTAGTGTTCTGTTTCCTTTAAAATACTTTTATTTAAATAAAAAATTGATTTAGTGACTAATATTAAGTAGGTGATATATGGATTTGACACAGATATTAAGGTAGATAGGTTGACTCAGGTTTGACAACTAAAACATACGCTATCAGTTTACAAATACCAACCTATGAACCAGTGCTAGGATGGGGACACCCGAGAATTATGGAGGGAGGTTTTTTGAAGATTGGACTCCACACCTCTACCTGTGACAGATCGGGTCTGGGACAGAGCCTGGGAAATTTGTGTTAAATTTCCCAGGTAATTCTAACATGCAGCCAGGTTTGGAGTATACCTCAGGAACAAAATTTAAAGGAATATAACTTCTAACACACTTTAGCACTTTTTTTTCTAATCTTTCCTTGCCTTCACTATTTAATCCTGGGTTGCAAACTAATTTTACTTCACTTCTGAAAACAAGTCCATGGCATGTGAAGGTCACTTCTGGTCACGTGTAAAAACCTTTGCAGACTATGCTTTTTATTAATTGCTTGATCTTTTCAGATCAGAGCATCGTTTTTGCCTCTTTAGATTATTAAATCACTTTTCTGTCCTTATTAGTCTGCATGCTGGAACCAGGTTTCTGTAATCTACCTGGGGAAACTGTATTTCCTCCCAACAGGAAACTTCAAACAACTTCAGATTATGAGTCTCTCAGAAAACTGCAAGAGCTCTCTCAAAGAAAGTCAAGGTAGCAGACTTTTTCTGTGACTCTCCTTCCCAAATTGGGAGCTAATTTTCCTAGTTTTGGTGAGATCACTAACCTACCCATGATTGTTTATTTCTTCAGGATGTACTCTACAGATTTCCCTATTCTGTGCACAGCTTTTTCTTATAATGTATTAATTTTACATAAACCTGTACTTATATGACTTAAATAGTCTTGTCTGTACTACCCATCCATTCATATTGTGGCATTCCAAACATTGAAAATGAGACCTCAGAACATCATCTGTATTTAGATTTTGTTCTCATTAGATCGCAACTGGATTATCCAAAAGTGGGAAAAATTGCTTCCCGACATCTCCTTTGAAAGCA
This sequence comes from Balaenoptera physalus, assembly GCF_965194825.1. Lineage (NCBI taxonomy): Eukaryota > Metazoa > Chordata > Mammalia > Artiodactyla > Balaenopteridae > Balaenoptera > Balaenoptera physalus. The sequence continues at coordinate 71,781,836 of NC_138894.1, read as the reverse complement.
CCTTTTTGCATATAATATTTGGGAGTCTCTGATTTTGTAGTAAATCATATGCCTTTTCTACTTTTTCAACAAATTGGGGACTTCCCTGGTGGCGCAGTGGTTGAGAGTCTGCCTGCCAATGCAGGGGACACGGGTTCGAGCCCTGGTCTGGGAAGATCCCACATGCCGCGGAGCGACTAGGCCCGTGAGCCACAATTGCTGAGCCTGCGCGTCTGGAGCCTGTGCTCCGCAACAAGAGAGGCCGCGATAGTGAGAGGCCCGCGCACCGCGATGAAGAGTGGCCCCCACTCGCCGCAACTAGAGAAAGCCCTCGCACAGAAATGAAGACCCAACACAGCCATAAATAAATAAATAAATAAATAAATAAACAAATTGGGTTTGCTAAACAGAATTGCCTTCCAAAAGAACACTTTTTCAGAACACTTTAAAAAGTGAAAATGAATGATGATAACTGTGTTAGATAGCAGGCTTGGTTTGCATGAATCTCTGGTCTTTTCTTGCCTGGGACTTCATGGAATTAAACTCCTGGGTAGAACCTAGACATTCACCTAAAGTCATCAAGTCCACGCTTGGCCAGGACACAGTAACTCCTCGGCCCTCAGCACCCTGTCCTTGTACAGATTGGCTGCAGGGGGTCGTGAGGGCAGTTGGTGAAAACGCTGGAGAGCCTGAAGACAAAACAGAGTTCCCACTTACACTCCATGGGATCCTCAGCAAATTATTCATTCTTTCTAAGCCTCAGTTTCTCTCTGCTTTCTCCTTACTTTATAGGGAAGTGATGCAGTTTTTTTTTTTAATTAATTTATTTATTTTTGGCTGCACTGGGTCTTTGTTGCCGTGTGTGGGCTTTCTCTAGTTGCGGCGAGCGGGGGCTACTCTTCGTTGCGGTGCACGGGCTTCTCATTGCAGAGCACGGGCTCTAGGCACGCGGGCTTCAGTAGTTGTGGCTCGCGGACCCGAGAGCACAGGCTCAGTAGTTGTGGCTCATGGGCTTAATTGCTCCGTGGCATGTGGGATCTTCCCAGACCAGGGATCAAACCTGTGTCCCCTTCATTGGCAGGTGGATTCTTAACCACTGCGCCACCAGGAAAGTCCCAGTGGTGCAGATTTATGATGATTTGCAAGCACTGTAATTCTTAGTAAAAACAAATATGCTATGTGAGTCCAGGTTACTTTCCTCAAAGGTGTTTTCTCTACTGATCACATCGCAGTGGTTGGTATGTCAATCTGTTGGGAAATGCTGTACAAGGTGTAACTACACAGTAATGTGGCAAAGCTTTGCAAAGCATTTTTGAAGTTCTGCATTCAAGTGAATGTTCTTTGCTCCATAAATCACTGTGAGAAACTCTGAGCTCATTGTAGTGATGATGCCGTCACTCAGAACATCTTCAGGATTCCCTTTTTAAAATAGCTGTCAGAACAATTGCTGTCATCTATGGTGATAGTAAATAGTTATATTGTAATGGTAAATTTGATTTTTGTAAACAAATCATCTAGTCAGTTGTGATGAAAAAGATTTATGGTAAGCTGAGCAAATTACATTTCTGATTAAAACACATGTGCGCGCGCACACACACACGCGCGCGCACACACACACACACACACACACACACACACACACACACACAGAGTCATAAAATCCTGAAGCTGATTTTCTTGGGTGCCTGTACCGGCTCAGCAGGCAGCTCCTAGAGAGGCATTCCAGAATGTTCCATGGTGGCATTATTGGAGTATGTTGCAATATTCCTCCCAAGGCAATTCCTTTTACCGAAGGGGGGTACTTTTATTTTGCTGGGCTTTTTTGCTGTCACCAAAGTTTGATGATCTTTGTGGCCTCTGAGTCCTAAGCCATATTAATTTTCAAATAATTAGCATAAAAGTATGATTTATATGAACTTGAATATAAAATACATTTGTTTTGCTTGTATACACAAAGAATAGATTTGTTTTGTTTGGATGAATGATGTCTCTTTATCCAAAAGCCATCTTATGACATTGAAATGAATAATATAATCAATATTCAAGGCAACCATTTTGAAGAGCAGAGCTGATTTGAATTTACAAGTTCAGGCATGTTGTTTGATTCATCCTTTAATTGTTGCAGCTTGTATATTTCAGGATGGAGAATAGAACAAATACTACTATTGCTACTATAATGTATTATTAAGCAAAGGGAATTTTAATTCTGTACTCTGTATCTATATTATTTTAAAGAGATTTTCATTGTTTTGATAGTTCTGCCTTGTTCTTTATGTTGCAGCAACTTTTTACAGATGTGGTAAGTGGAGAAATTTCCAGGGAGTTAGCTAATGAAACAGCAGCAATGGACACCTTAGTAACAGAGCTTCAAGACCTAAGCAACCAATTTCGAAATCAGTATTGACCATCCTCGGAACAGCTTCTGGAAAAGGTGCTTCACCTTCTGGAATTTCTCTTATACCTGTGTATCTAAACCACAAGATACTGATTTTTTTTTAATAAATTTCTCTTGTATGGGTAACATTCTTGCTTTTGTGATCTTTCCAAATGTTTGAACTTTCTGAAATACATTAAATAAAATGTTCCTTCCTTCTTTCTTTAGGCTTAATTACAGTTGAATTCACTATTTTTATTATCCTTCAGGTATTTCAGCACAAAAAGCAAAAAAAATGTAGTTTTCTTTTTAGCATAGGGTTTATTCTGTCACAGCCTAAAATGAATTAGATCATTCTTTGGAAAAAGTCTAAACAGGAAAAAAAGAAATCACACGCTACAAGCTTGTGGAATCATTAGGTTGGCTGATGTATTATCCAAAAGTGATAAAAGAGTACTTTTGGTGATGGAAACCTTTACACTTCTTGAGATTTTGTATTTGGGTCCAAAAGATACGGGCTTGGCTAAGTTAGAAATGTGGGTATGGTTTAACTTCTAAATCAGGGAAAATGCAAGAAAAAAATGACATAACTCAAATTTTGACTCAGCCATTAGCCACTAGTAACCAGCCTGACCCTCATTGTGTATACTGCCAGCCCTAAAGATGGTTATTTAATAAGGTTATTATGAGTGAAGACAGATATAAATGGTGCCATATTACAAAAATGCCAAAGTAAAATGTTTTCTTAGTAATGTCTATGGAAACAAATATTGAAGGCAGCAGCTGAGCTTAATAATCTTACTACAAAAGTCATAGTAAGGAATTTGAAGTCCTGGCTTGTGGTTGCTGAATATTGGGTCCCATGCATAAGTCATTTGACCCTTGCTGTTTTCCATGTTCTTATTTATAAAATGTGAATAATTTCTATCCCTTTCTGCTTTGTGAGTTTCTACTGCCTTTGGAAATTTAAAAATATGTCATCCACAAATGTAAGTATTCTGAACGTTAAAAAAAAGTTTTTAAGAACTTTCATCAATGAATTTTGGTTATGAATGCTTAGCAGTGCTTCTTTTACTTAACCACCTGCTTCTCTTTTCTAGTATCATACTAGCCTAAAAAAAAAAAAAGTTGATGTATGTCTCAAAGCAGTTTCTCTTACAGGAGACGCAGTAACTATGAGAAAGACCAGTAAAATGATGTAGTAGCATGAATTAACATTAAATGTCCACTTGAATCTTTTATGGAAGCCATTGGGGAATAGGTGGGTGGGTGGATGGTTGGATGGAGGGAGCGAGGTTTTAAGATTAAAACCTCTTTATCGGTACCTAGCTGTGAACCCCAATAGAAAACGTATAAATACTGAAAAGGGTAAAGATTTCAGGAATCGAGTAGAAGATTGAAGAATAATTTCCAGGTTTTAGAATTTTTTAGTTCTCAGTTTGTTTTCCTTAGGGTTCAAAGTAGAAAGGCACTGGTGAGTGTGAACTGCCACAAACCAAGTCCTAAAAGGATTATTACCTTCCAGTCCTATTTTCAAATGCTATAGTGGACCAAAGTCTCCAGGAAGCTTCCCTACACCTCTTTTTTCTTGGGGTGATCTCACAAAAGAGCTATTAGATATCTTCTTTTAAAGATATAGACCTATTAGTTATGTTTAATAGTCTTACTAGGCGAGTGAATGTTAAGTGAATGTTTAACATAATTGAAGAAAATGTCGGGGGTAGGTACTATGGTAAAGTAGGAAAAACTTGGGTTTTAGCAAAACCTCATCTCTACCACCTCCTAACACTTAATACTTAACACTCTGGTACTTGATTTTTTCATCTGTAGAGAGTGTTGTGATAATAGTACCTCCTATCAAGTTCTTAATATCTCTTACAGCACTTTCACCCAGCTGCAGAGTCAGTAACAGAGTATCTGTTTAAACAGTTGTATATCATTTCCAATAGGGTCTTTGGTGCTTTGTATTGCTATGTTATGATTTATATACTTGCTATTTCCAAATGCCTTATCTTTTATAGATTTCAACTTTTTTTTTTAGTATTAATACATTGGTTTTCAGAATTACTTTTTTGTTTTATCAACTAGAAAAATATAAAGATGTTATCCTTTAATCTTTGTTTAGTTCCCACAGCATAAATAATAATACTTACTGAGTTCTCACTATGTACTAGGTAGGTTTGCGACATCACCAGTAAACTACAGAAAGAGAAATAGCCGGAATTCGAACACTGCTGAAACCTGCATTCTTTGTACTTGCTATGTTGGGGCTAGAAAGAACTTCCAATGGTCAGCTGATTTCAGTCTTCTCTTTCCAACAATGGGATACCTGGAAAGATTGCCTTTCATTGTTTATAAAGTTTTTCAAGGAGAGAAATTCTGTGAGGTCTCAGTTAACAATTGGCCTGTGGTCTGTTAAGATTATTTAGGATTGTTTGATCTTTATTTTAATAAATTCTTTGTTGGCCTTTTTCCAAAGAAGCAGCATAGTAAATGGGGACCCTAACTGCAAAGGAGTTAAAATAAACCCCAGTGGAATAAGAAATCACTTCCCTACACCCAAACCCAAAACTCGGGAAGCTTGGAGAGTTGATACTGAGTCTGGGAAGCAGCGCCATGGGGAGTGTGTTGAGGGGTCGTGAGTAGAGTGGTGAGGTTCAGAACTGCAGAATCGCAGAGTGGACTTTGAGGTTCCCATAGGGGTGGACAGCTTGGCCTTACCTCTGATGGAGCCTCAGTACAGTAATGAGGACCCCAAACATTGAAAGCATTGACTTATTTAATTTTGTATATTTTTTTTTTTTTTAGATTTTTTTTGTGTGTGTGTGGACCATTTTTAAAGTCTTTATTGAATTTGTTACAGTATTGCTTCTGTTTTATGTTTTGGTTTTTTGGCCCCGAGGCATGTGGAATCTTAGCTCCCCGACCAGGGATCGAACCTGCACTCCCTGCATTGGAAGGCAGAGTCTTAACCACTGGACCATGAGGGAAGTCCCCGACTTATTTAATGTTGCATCAAGGCTATTCTCTTCATGCTGTACTTGTTTCTGCTGGACATCTATTAGTGTGCTTTCATAAGCAGAAATGTAAAGAAATGGTATCAAGTATGTGTAGTAAATTCACCTACTTTCCAGACTACATTCAAAGATTGTGACATAAGCAGAGGTATGGCTAAGTTTGGGCTATTTGTGACCATTTATCCAAATTATGGTAAGTCTACTAGGTTAAAACCCTAGGTGAGTATGATGAAAAGTATTCTTTTTTCCTATTTCTGTTTGTATAACATTCAGAACAGAACATTCAGAACAGTTTAGATAAGGTAACTCTACTTGCCAAGAGTGAGGAATAAAACCTGTTAAGCGGGTGCAACACACTTCCTTTCTGCCCGTTCATTCAACAGGCTCTATAGTGAAATGGCAAAGAGCCTTTATTCAAATGGTGGGTGCCATGCTGTGGTGATACAGATGGATTTTTCACAACGTGCAGAAGTGCTTATAAATAGATAGGTTTCAATCAACAAGCAGCTTATTCAGGCATGTGCTCAAATATAGTAGCTGCATTCATTAGACAGACATTTCCACTAATCCCAAGACTATACTAATAAAAGAGTAATCCTTTATGGGCTAAAGGTAGTGCTGGCTTGCTTTTAACTCTTAGAGAGTCTTTCACAGACCAAGGCCTAATAATAATTGTAGCTGCATTAGGTATTCACCAAGTGGACTATAAAAGCTGAGCTTATCTTGAAATTTTTTCTTTTCTTATTTTTTAAAATTGCAGTAGCTTGGTGGACAAAGAGGTACTTTTTCCTCAGGATATGCAGCTCACAGCAAAGCCAATTTAGAAACCAATTTTGTGTGCATTTGTGTGTATGTTCTCATTACTTCATTATGAAGTGCCTTCTCTTTCACCCTGGTTAATAAAGTGGTTCATAAAGAGTTCACTTGAGCAGATTTTGTCTTTCCCTTTGACTTTAGGATAAATAACAAGTTAATGTCAATTTTGAGGAGATTTGCAAACTCTTAGTAGAGTGGTTGGACTTTCTATGTGGACCTTTTCAGGATTGGCTTTGTCCAACAAGGTCTTCACTCCTCCCACACTATTCAGAGCTAGCTGTAATTAGTTCGCTTTGCACAACACTAAAATTTTTCTCTTGCCAGTGATGTCACATCTGCCTTCCTTTTTATTATTCTGACTTCTTATAAACACAGTGACCTGTGAGTCAACCACACCATCTCTTGGCCTTGTGCCAACATTGTGATTTATGAAGAGGGACTCCCGCCAAGTACTGTGAGGCAGAAAGCTGCTATTATGAAAGTGGTCCTCTGAACGGTAAGTACCAGCCATTTTTGCATCTTTTTGTGGTGTTGCCAGAAAGGGGTGGGGGGAGGAAAATCATGTTAATGTTGTTAAGGAGCTGACCCACGCATTGCCAACTTTTTCAAGACTGAGGGCTCAAATGAACATGAGCATCTATAAGCATACAGATATTATTACACAGTGCTGCTCACAGACAGAGAAATGCTTCTCGAAGACTCTATTACCATGGGACTTGAGGAAGTCCTTAGCCTCTCTGTAAACTATCAGTGATCCATATGACAGAGATGTTATCACAAGATCAACTGGGAAGATGCATGTAGAAGTGCTTTGAAAGCAAAAAAAGTTTAATAGAAATACAAATAAGAGTGTCTTAGAAACCATTTGGTAATAAGCGTTGATACAACCTTTTCTGTTCTCCATTGGGAGCTTAATGACATTTAGTGCTGCTGGACCATGATGCCAAAGTGTCGTGATTCTCAGCATTTTCATTCTATTGCAAACTTTCCATGTTTCTGGGCTACAAGCGCGGATAGGGGAAGGGAAGAATGAAAGACTGTGATAGATTTTTGTAAAGTGAAGGAGAAACAAAACCAAGTTCCTATCATCAGGATTTCTTGGGTTGGTGCTAGGAAAAGGAAAGAGAAACGGTGATGAGGGAGAGTAGGCAGAACAAATGGTGAAATGGGGAATTGACTGCCTAGGATAAACTCAGGGTTAGAAGACCTGGATTTAAGTCCCAGCTTTACCACTTCCTAGCTGTGACCACACCTGAGCATCTGAACCTCTTTGGATCTCAATTTTCTCAACTATAAAATGCAAGTAGCCTACAGACCAGACAGAATTGCTATAGGGGTCATATCAGATGATGTGTGCAAAGTGTTTTGTGAGCAACTGAGCACAATTAGTTCTTGTTATGATCAAGAGAAAGGGGCATTGTGGATGGTCTTTTGGGTCCCAGGGACTGGTGGAGTCCCTGGATGGGGGCATCCAGCAACTTGGCTCCAGTTTCTATAATCCCTGTGGGGTCATGACCCTAGAGCTGAGAAACAATGCTGCAGAATTGTTTCCAGTCTTCTGTGTGCCCTTTATCACTCTACTTACTGAAATCAGTTTGGCCTATAAGATGTCTGGTGCCAGGGTTGATAAAAGCTGTCTTGATATTTTTACAGCCGTCTGGCCAGAAAACCTGTTTATGCCCCAACAGTTCTTTTTCACAAAAAAAATATGTATCAGTAGCAGAACTAGAGTGTGCTTCATATGCGCAGTCGCTGCCCTTGAGCATAACCAGTAGGAAACAAGGTTATTTATTTTGGGGGGGGTGGGTAGGCAGGCCCTGATTAATGTTCACCTTCCTACTTTAATAAATTACACACGTGTTCCTTCCACGTTCATTGTCAAAAAGTTAACAAATAAGCTAGAAGAAAAATACTAAATCACCCAAAATCCCATCCCTATACTAGATAACTATATTAACATTTTCTGCATATTCTTCTAGACTGTTTCCTATGACTGTGCACATACACATCTGAGAGAGAGAGAGAGAGAGAGATAGGCTTTAAAATTTTTTTTAATTAATTAAGTTTATAATTAAGCACATGGAAGTAGGCCTGCCTTTAATATGGTGGGGCTTTGAGCCAGAGTACAAATGGAGGCCCACATACCATATGTCTAAATAATTTAAAAGTTATAAACCAAGCTAAGAAACTATTAAATAAAATTTGTTTTGTTTTTTGATCTTGACAAATATTCCTTCATACTGACTTGGAGGGGCATTTAAAATTTTTTTTAATTTATTATTAAAAATTTTTATTGAATGAAAGATTGTTTAAATTCTATAGTGCTTTACAGTTTCCAAATGTTTCACACACGTGATTTCATACAATCCCATAATAACCCCCTTTTTTTCCCTACCCCTATATTGCCCCTCCCCACTTCAGTCTCCCCACTGGTCACCAGCAGTTTGTTTTCTATTGATATATCTGTGAGTCTCCTTCTTTTTTGTTTTATTCACTAGTTTATTGTATTTTTTAGATTCCACATATAAGTGGATATCATACAGTATTTGTCTTTCTCTGACTTATTTCACTTAGCATAATGCCCTCCACGTCCATCCATGTTGTTGCAAATGACAAAATTTCGTTCTTTTTTATGGCTGAGTAGTGTACCATTGTATATATATACCATGTCTTCTTTATCCATTTATCTGTTGATGGACACTTAGCTTGTTTCCATACCTTGGCTATTTTAAATAATGCTACTATGAACATTGGGGTGCATGTATCTTTTCAAATTAGTGTTTTTGTTTTTTTCAGATATATACCCAGGAGTGGAATTGCTGGGTCACATGGTAGCTCTATTTTTAGTTTTTTGAGGAAGCTCCATACTGTTTTCCACAGTGGCTGCACCAATTTACATTCCCACCAACAGTGTACAAGGGTTCCCTTTTCTCCACATCTTCACCAACATTTGTTATTTGTGTTCTTTTTGATGATAGCCATTCTGACAGGTGTGAGGTGATATCTCATTGTGGTTTTGATTTGCATTTCCCTGATGATTAGCGATGTTGAGCATCTTTTCATGTGCTCAACATCTGATGAGCTGTTGGCCATCTGCATGTCCTGTTTGGAAAAATGTCTATTCAGTTCTTCTGCCCATTTTTAAATCAGGTTGTTTGTTTTTTTGATGTTGAGTTGTATGGGCTGTTTATATATGTTGGATATTAACCCCTTATTGGTCATATCATTTGCAAATATCTTCTCCCATTCAGTAGGTGTCTTTTTTTGTTTTGTCAGTTGTTTCCTTTTCTGTGCAAAAGCTTTTAAGTTTAACTAGGTCCCATTTGTTTATTTTTGCTTTTGTTTCCTTTGCTGTAGGAGATGGATCCAAAAAAATATTGCTCTAGGTTATGTCAGAGAGTGTTCTGCCTATGTATTCCTTTAGTAGCCTTATAGTATCTGGTCTTACATTTAGGTCTTTAATCCATTTTGAGTTTATTTTTGTATGTAGTGTTAAGCGAATGTTCTAATTTCATTCTTATACATGTAGCTGCCCAGTTTTCCCAGCACCACTTATTGAAGAGACTACCTTTTCTCCATTGTATATTCTTGCCTCCTTTGTCGTAGATTAATTGACCATAAGTGTGTGGGTTTATTTCTGGGCTTTCTGTTCCCTTCCATTGATCTCTGTGTCTGTTTTTGTGCCAGTACTATACTGTTTTGGTTACTGTAGCTTTGTAGTATTGTCTGAAGCCAAGGATTGTGATTCCTCCAACTCTGTTCTTCTTTCCCGAGATTGTTTTGGCTATTTGGGGTCTTTTGTGTTTCCATACAAATTTTTTAAGATTTTTTGTTCTAGTTGTGAAAAATGCCACTGGTAGTTTGATAGGGATTGTATTGAATCTGTAGATTGCCTTAGGTAGTATGGTCATTTTAACAATATTAGTTCTGGAAGGGCATTTTTAAAAATTGAATGATAGTTGACTTACAATGGCAGGTCATATTTTAACTTAGAATATTCAAAACCTCAGAATTCCAGACCAGAAGAGGGTGGTGCAGGGATAGTCGGCCCTCCTTCAGTGCACCCTAGTCTTCTGGGACCTCTTGTGCACAGGTGTGCATACCCCAGCACACGTCTCAGGTCTGTCATACCCCCCACAAACAGTTATAATGCTACCCCTCAGACCTAGGGGTGCAAGACCAGAGGCCACTCTACCCTCGGGAATATAGGCCTGGGAAAGAGGTCTACACAGCTCTGTGATGCAGGCTTTGGGTGTTTGGGCAGGGGATTCTGGGGTCTCAGTTACCTAAGCATGGCCTAGAAGGTGGGGGTAGTACAGGCTTTAGGTGGGCATGTCCCTTTCCCTTGGTCCCATGAGTGAGGGGTGTCTGTAGAGGGACAGAGAGGGACCCGTCAAAGTGAAAGGTCAAGGCAAAGGCCCCTCTTGACTGGTTTTAAGGGAGGCACTGATGGGAAAATAGTGTCAGATATAGGAGGTGTTGAAAGGAACACCTATTCACCAGTCATTAATTTTCCTTAGAAGAAACAGAATTTCCTTCCACATGCTAGGAAGGAAAAGATCAGGAGGAATAATTTAGCATCTCTACTCTGCGTTTACTCCAGTGCAGGAGTGACTTAAGGAACTAGACAAGTTCGGCCCTCCCTCTCTTCCTCTCTTCTCCTTCCCCCTCACTCCCTCCCTCCCCCATTCCCCTTCTCACTTTCCTGCCAAAAGAGAGGTCGCATTCTCTTCCCACCCCTGCTCTCAATGGAAGCACAAAAAGTCAAGGCCCAGGCTTGTCTGAGAGTTAGCCCCCCTCTCCTTAGTCTACTTAATGGGGCAGTAATTCTGGGTTGAGGAATGTATCTGCTCTGTAGTCCCAAACTCTTCCTGTATGGATCAATCCAAGAACTAAACTTCAGGAGAAGTATCGGGAGGCCCAAATGTGATAACACATCAAAATAATAAAACTGACATTTTAATTTCCATCTGTCTGAGTCCAGCATCATCAGTACGTTAATTAGTTTCAAAATCAGTTCAGAGAGGGGAGGGGGGAGTAATTAATTAGAGTCAGAATTCTTGGATTCAAGCCCTAGCTGTGTTCAGTGAGTTGTCTAGTGGATTTTTTTAAGCATGGTGAATTTTTAACCAGGGCTGTGAATCAGAACCACCTAAAGAATTTTACAAAAATCAAAACACAGGAAACAAAAAAATCCTGGATTCAAACCTAGGAGATTTAGATCCCCTAGGCCTGAGCAAATGTGTTTTTTTAAAGCTCCAAAGATGATTCTGATACTTGCCTGTGTTTGGGGATTGCTGAACATAATTAAGCTTTAGAAAATGAAAATAATTCCTGTATTGCTTCGTAACAGACTGATGGTAAGGATTAAATGAAAAGAAAAGCACTGAATGCTAAAGGTCTCTCTCTCTCTCTATATATATAAAGTATTGTTACTTCTATTATGAATAATTATTTAGTATTACTAGTATTAATAATTATCTAGTATTATTAATTACTACAGCTATTAAGTAATGTACATTTGGAACAAAATATAGTAAAATAAATATCATTGTTAATTGCCAACAATATGATTAGATATCCAGAGAAACCCATACTTAAAAGAACTGAATATACTGGATAAAACATTTATTTAAAAATTTCTTTTAAAGGGATGGCTGAATTGGTGGGGAAATAGGGAAATTCTTGGTGGTCATAAAGCATGAATCAAGAGAAGTAAATAAATGCTAAAGGGGCTGTGTGCTCTGAAAGCATCCACTAATTCCTGGGGGGTAAACTTAGGTATTAATGGGCTGAGCATGCTTGGAGACATGAGACAAAACCTAGGATCCATTTGAGTAAGAAGATTGGCTCAGGGATCCTCTGTATCCGGGACCGTCCTCCGTGAAAAGTGTAACAACAGTTACAACAAAAACTCACTCCATAGAGGGACATTGATGGGATATTTATCTGTCTCAGACTTGGCTCTGGGTTAAGGGGAAAAAAAAAAAATGAAAAATCTCTTCTCTGAAAATTCTCTGATAATTCCTAACAGCAAGCCTGCTTAATATTGGAATTCATACTCCCTGTGTGGGCCTAAAGACAAAAATTATATCTGGCCCACCCAGATTGATGTGCCACCAGATATTTGATAAAATAAACCTCTTTGGAGGAATGCATTTTGAACACAGACCTCAATGCATTATTCCAATAAGGTTCTAAGGAATAAGTATTCACAATAAAAATTAAAAATGCAAATATGTAAAGGATATCCAATAAGGGATTAGTATCCAAAATATATAAAGAACTCATATAATTCAACATAAAAATAAATCCCAATTTAAAAATGGGCAGAGGGGGACTTCCCTGGTGGCGAATCCACCTGCCAGTGCAGGGGACACGGGTTCGAGCCCTGGTCCAGGAAGATCCCACATGCCTCGGAGCAACTAAGCCTGTGCACCACAACTACTGAGCCTGTGCTCTAGGGCCCGTGTGCCACAACTACTGAAGCCCGCATGCCTAGAGCCCATGCTCTGCAGCAAGAGAAACTACCACAATGAGAAGCTCGCACACTGCAACGAAGAGTAGCCCCCGCTCACTGCAACTAGAGAAAGCCCACATGCAGCAACGAAGACCCAATGCAGCCAAAAATAAATAATAAATAAATTTATAGCAAAAAAATGGGCAGAGGATCTGACTAGACATTTTTCCAGAGAAGAGAAGTACATGAAAAGATGCTCAACATACTAATCACGGAAATGCAAAGCAAAATCACAGTGAGATATCGCCTCACAACTGTCAGAATGGCTATCATCCAAAAGACCACAAATAACACATGTTGGCGACAGTGTGGCGAGAAGGGAACCCTTGTACGCTGTTGGTGGGAATGTAAATTGGTGCAGCCACTATGGAAAATAGTATGGAGTTTCCTCAAAAAAACAGAAATAGAACTACCATATGATCCAGCAATTCCACTCCTGGTACTTGAAGAAAATGAAAACACTAATTTGAAAAGATATGTGCACCCCTATGCTCATTGCAGCATTCTTTACAATAACCAAGATATGGAAGCAACCTAAGTGCCCATCAATAGATGAATGAATAAAGAAGATGTGGTATAAATATACAATGGAATATGACTCAGCCATAAAAAAAGGAAATCTTGCCATTTCATGGATGGACTTAGAGGGTATTATGCTAAGTGAAATAAGTGGGGAGGTAGTCAATAACTATGTAATATCTTTGGTGACATATCATAACTAGACCTATCATGGTGATCATTTTGAAATGTATAGAAATACTGAATCACTACATTGTGTAACAGGAATTAACAGTGTTGTGGTCAATTACACTTCAAAAACAAACAAACTTATAGAAAAGGAGATCAGACTGTGGTTACCAGTGGTGGGTGGCGGGGGGAGGGGGAACTGGATGAAGCCAGTCAAAAGGTACAAACTTACAGTTATAAGATAAGTACTAGGGGCTTCCCTGGTGGCACAGTGGTTAAGAATCCACCTGCCAATGCAGGGGACTCAGGTTCGAGCACTGGTCCAGGAAGATCCCACATGCCGCAAAGCAACTAAGCCCATGCGCCACAACTACTGAGCCTGCGCTCTAGAGCCTGCGAGCCACAACTACTGAGCCCACGTGCCACAACTACTGAAGCCCGCACACCTAGAGCCCATGCTCTGCAACAAGAGAAGCCACTGCAATGAGAAGCCCGCACACCGCAACGAAGAGTAGCCCCCACTCGCCACAACTAGAGAAAAGCCTGCGTGCAGCAACGAAGACCCAACACAGTCAAAAAAAAAAAAAAAAAGATAAGTACTGGGGATGTAATGTACAAAATGATAAATATAATTAACACTGCTATATGTTACATATGAAAGTGGTTAAGATAGTAAATCCAAGAAGTTCTTATCACAAGGAAAAAGTTTTTTTCTATTTAATTTTGTATCTATATGAGATGATGGATGCTTACTAAACTTATTGTGGTAATCATTTCATGATGTATGTAAGTCAAATCATTGTGCTGTACACCTTAAACTTATACAGTGCTGTATGTCAATTATATCTCAGTAAAACTGGAAGAAAAATAATCAGAAATGCACCAGGGGTAAGAATCAGTTGAAACAGCAACAGAATAAGATTGAGAAAGACCACAGATGTCGGAATTACAGAATATAGAAAAAGTACATTTTTTTATGTTTAAAGAAATAAGAGGGGAAATCAATTTTGAACTTAGAAGACTATCAGAAGGTTTCAGAAAGATTTAAGAAGAACCATATTAAACTTTGGGAAATGAAAAATATGATAATTGAAATTAGAAATTCAGTAGATAGGTTAAACCGGGGTTTCTCAACCTGACATTTTCAACATTTAGGCTGGATAATTCTTTCTTGTAGGGGGCTGTCCTGTGCATTTTAGGTTGCTAACTAGCATCTTTGGCATCTGTCCTCTAGATGCGAGTAGCATGCCCCTCCCAGTTGTGACAACCAAAAATGTTTCCACACACTGCTAAGTGTCTCCTGAAGGATAAAATCACTCTCTTTTGAGAACCATTGAGTTAAAACGGCAGATTAGACAGAGCTGAAGAGAATTCGTGAAGAAAAGCATAGCTCTGGACATAATGCAGCACATTCATATCAGAAGGGAGAAAAATAAAAGAGAATTTAGGACACATGGAGGACAGATTTCCAGAAGGATGTTTCTAATCAAAATTTCAGAAGAATATTAAAGAGAATGGGAAAGAGGCATTTGAAGAGTTTATAAATGAAAATTCTTCAGAATTGATGAAAAATATTCTCAAATTCAGAATTTCCATATAGATTTAAAACTCAGCTTCTCAATTTACACATATACACAACCTTCAGGGATTTTGAAAAGAAAAAATGGTACCATTTGTAGTAGCATAAAATCAAATACTTAGGAATTAATCTTTTTAAAGATGGCAGGTACCTCAACAGAAAACTAAAACATTTTCAGAGAAATTTTAAAAGTCCTAACTAAATAAATGGTAGGAGATACTATGTTCATGAATTAGAAAACTCAATATAGTAAAGATGTTGTTTCTCCCCAAATTGATCTATAGATTTGAAAATAGTCTTAATCAAAATTCCCATAGATTTTTTGGTAGAAAATAAAATTTTAATTTTAAAATGTATATGGAAAGTCAAGCACTGAGAATGCCAAAACAATCTTGAAGAATGAAGTTGAAAACTTACACTACCAGATATTGATTTATTATAAAGCAACAGTAATTAAGACAGTGGAATATTGGTGCAAGGACAAATAGACCAATGAAGCAGAACATAGAGTCCAGAAATATACATATACAGACACTTGATTTATGACAAAGGTGGCATTGCAAAAGAGTGGAGAAAAGATAATCTTTTCAATAAATGGTGCCAGGTATTTAGATATCTATATAGAAAAAAGTTACTCTTGACCCTCCTACCTCACACCATACATTAAAAATCAACTGTAAGTGAGTAGACCTAAATGTGAAACAGTAATGCTTCTAGAAGATAATATAGGAGAATATTTTCATGACATTGGGGGAGCTAAAGATTTTGTTAATGAGAAACAAAAAAGCACATTTAAAAAAATATATTGAACTACGTTAAAATTAGGAGCTTCTGTTCATCAACAGACATGACAAGGGGAATCGAAGCTAAAAGGTGGGAGTAGATATTTGCAATACATATAATTGGAAAGGTTGTGTACTCAGAATATTAAAAATAAATAAAAACCATAATAAGAAAAGAACCAACCCAACTAAAAAAACTGAGCATTTCACAGATGAGGATAACCAAATGGCCAATAAATTCCAGAAATATGCTCAGACTCAGTCATCAGAGACTCAGTGATCACATGCAAATTGAAGTCACAATGAGATGACCACATACCCAACAGAATGGCTAATACTGAAATGACTGTGCATACCTAGTGTTGGTGAGGGTGTGGAGTAACAGATGCTCTTAAACACTGCTGATAAGAGTATAAATTGATACAAATATTCTGGAAAACAGTTGAGCAATATCTACTAACTGAAGACATACATACGCTAGGATCCAACAAGTTTACTCCTAGGTGAATGCACATGCACAATACAAGTGCATACACACGTGCACCAAAACTCTCATTCAAGAATGTTTATAGCAGCATTATCCATAATAGCCTCCAAATGCAAGCAATCCAAATATCCACCAACAGTAAAAGGCATACACCCATGGGGGGATAGCCATGCAATGGAATAGTATGCATCAATGAAAAAGAATTTATTATAGCTGCACCACAGCAACAACGTGAGCGAATCTCTAAAACATGTTGAGCAAAGGAAGCCAGACGTGAAAAAAAATGCATGCTGCATGTTTCCATGTACATAATATAAAGTTCAAAAAGCATCTGAGGACTTACCTGGAGGTACAGTGGTAAGAATCCACCTGCCAACGCAGGGGACACGGGTTTGAGCCCTGGTCCGGGAAGATCCCACATGCCGTGGAGCAACTAAGCCCGCAAGCCACAACTACTGAGCCCGCATGCCCCAACTACTGAAGCCTGTGTGCCTAGAGCTCATGCTCCACAACAAGAGAAATCACCGCAGTGAGAAACCCACACACCTCAATAAAGAGTTGCCCCTGCTCACTGCAACTAGAGAAAGCCCGTGCAGCAGTGAAGACCCAACACAGCCAAAAATAAATTTATTTAAAAAAAAAAAAGCAGCTGAAATTATAATACTTAATGATGCAAGCATGGGTGTCAAAACTGTAAAGGAAAGCAAGGAAGTGATTACCACAAAAGACCGGACGGTGGTTACTCCTGTGGGTACACAGGAGTGATGGCTGGGAAGGTGTATGGAGGGCTCCTGGGGAGTTGGCAATATCGTTTATCAACTTAGGTCATGGTTAACGTGATTCTTTTGCCAAATCATTGAGTTATACATTTTTGTTCTGTACATTTTTATGAATGTGTGTTACAGTTCATAGTAAAAACTTTAAAATATTAGAAACAGTACAGTCAGGCTTAATGTGAATCTGAGTGTCTGCTTTCCCCTCCGGATCTTTGCACTTTTCTACCTCTTTGGCCTTTCCTTCATTTTGAGGAGACCTGACTCCTTTTCCTTGCAAATCATAAAACTGACTTTTGAGAAAGGATACTTCTTTTTGAGGTGAAATTTAGCATCACACACCCAAACTTAACCCCATGTAACTTTAACTCTCCATCCACCCACCCCAGCCTCTCAAACACCTTAAACAAAATAAAACATTTTACAACTAACTCTAAGGTGGTTTTGCCCTAAGACCAAAATGTGGATAATTTTACACTATACCCTAAAGTCTCTATTTCTTTTGTCTAACATAGTTTACATCCTGTGCTTTCCACATTGCTGTCTGGCTAAGTAGCAGAGTACTAACCTAAGGGAACCTAGCCAGCTTTGACTCATTGATAGAATGTGGCCATCTTGGTGACCAAAGCCAGCTTCTCACATTTCTTCTTGAAAAGCATGGTGTTGACATGTTTAATATCCTGTGGCATTTCCTCTGGGCTCCGTAGTCTGATGAAAAAAGTCCCTGTTGTTGTCTGATGGCCAAGTTGAATAGCAAGGCCTCGAGACCCTCCACTCGACAGCTCTGGCTGGGGTGGCGATTTCCCTTGAAGTTGTACTAGGAATCCTGATGGTCATATTTGGCAGGATCCCTACACTACCACCTTCAGGGAGAGCATTTATGTGTGCCTGGATGGTTTTTGAACAAATAAAGGTGAAATCTCACCCATAACTTCATAGGGAATGATAAATCAAAACCCAGCACACCACAAAAAAAAGAAAAAAGAAAAAGATAACCCTAAGATTTTAAGCTTTTCTGGAAGAATTCCAAAAACACATATTTCAAGGGAATTTCTCAGGGCAACCCTAAATAAACTGGCGACCTATAGATCAAAGACACTGTGTTTTATTAGCCATCTCCTGACCCAGCCAATCCTACAGTCCTTCTCTGATTGTTACATGCATTCAGATAAACCCTCTCCGTCTTTCCTTTCCTCCTCTGAGAATCACAAGAATCACAAATCAGCCCTGACAACATTTGGTTTCTCATCTTCAGGAATGTAGCTGGTACATTCTTCAAGTGAAAGAGGCAATCCTAGGAAGGCATATGAACCAGACCAGACAGAATGAAGAGTATCTTATTTCATCTGCACAGAACAAAAGAACGTCTTTCCTTTCCCAGCGCCTGTGCAAGTCTGAGGACTTGAATGAAAGCAGACTGGCCGAGCTTCGTCCTGAGGACAGAGTCACAGCTGGCAGGGGAGAGGGGCCCACTGAGGTAAGGGGGACCACTTTCCCTGCTCCAAGACTGTTCTTACAATAGGGTTCTGACTCGCCAGGAAAAGTGATTGACACAGTTATTTCTTCTTGATTGTAACATTCCACCACGATATATTGCTTCCCGCACTGATCCCAAGTTCTATAGGTTCATTTAGAATATAATTATTAAAACATTATGAGTTTCTCATAAGTTTAATCTGTGCTAGGAAGTTAGTGAGCTATATAGGCAGCTTGATGTCACTTCCCAGATTAGGTTACATAAGACAGTGACTTCTGTCTTAACAGGCAGACCTTCTCCCTTGCTGGCTTTGATAAAATCGGCCTGCATGTTGGAGAGACCCAGGTGGTCAGGAACTGAGGGTGGCCTCAGGCCAGTAGTCAGCCAATCCCTAAAGGAAGCAAGGATCTGAGGCAGCCCTTCAGTCCAACAACCTTCAAGAAACTGAACTCTGCCAAAAATTACTTGTGCTTGGAAGCGGGTCCTTCCTCAGCTGAGCCTTCAGATAAGACCCTAGTCCTGCCCAACTCCTTGATTTCGGTTCGGTGAGAGACCCTGAAGTATTGGACCTGGCTCAGCTGGCCCTGGCCTCCTGTGTCACGAAAATTGTGAGATAATAAATGTGTGCTTTAAGTTGCTAGGTTTATCCTAGCAATCTGTTAAATAGCAATAGATAACTAACACAGTAGATTTCACCTGTCACCTTTCTTTCCATAACATAAATCCTTAAAATTCCTAATGATTACAAAATAGAACTTCTTTGGAAAACTTTTCCACTGTTATTTCTAAGACGGTAGACTGACACAAATTAAACTCAGTATGCTTTCACTGTATATCATATTGTGTTGGGATCAGTCATCTCCTTAGAGAGTTATGTGTGAACTAACAGATGGCATAAGGGTAAGCATCAGGAGGGCTCTGTGGTCTAAAATGTGTCTCTAGTTATGTCACCCCCCCACCCCCCGCTTAAAGAGCTTCCACAGTTCTCCAGGAGATACAGACTCTTTTTGTGGCATTCATAATGTGAGCCCAAACCTCCTTCCCAGGCTTTCTCCCCGTGACACCACTCCCTGCCCCCTCCCCACGCTGGGGCCTGTCCCTCCCCGTGTGTGTCTCCCCCTGCCCTTCATAGCACTCTCCCCTCCGCCCACCATCTCATGTCTGCCAGTGGACGGCCCACCGCTTCCATGAGGTGCCTCCCTGATCCCATGGCCACCCCTGAGCCAGGTGCTCTGTCTCCCCCATTGTGCCCTCACCCTGCTTTTGGCCTTGCTTGGAAGCCTGTCACGTGCCGACCTTCATCCCGGTTTGACCTCTGCCTCTTCTCTGATTCCTCCTCCTCTCATCTCCCACGTGAGACCAAAAACTCCACAAGGGGAGAGACTGTCCATCATTCTCCGTGCGGCCCTTCCCACACCCAGAACACCACCTCGGCACAGGGAGGAGGGGGTGACCCGATGTTTGTGGCATTGAATGTAGTGCAGGGCAGATCCACGTGTGGTGCAGCACTACCCAGAGGTTCTACTAGAGAAGTACTCAGTGGCCCAAGGAGTTTGGGAAACAAGGTGTGCCCTGTCCCTTCAGGAAGAGTCCCCATGGACATTAGATGATGGAAGTTTCTAAGGAGTGCCGCAGTAGAGAAGTGGGTGCCCCACCTTCGGGCTCTGGCTTCCTGTAACGCTGGGATTTGGGCAGGAGGTTCGGTAGCAGCCTACTCATGTACCTGCAGCGCCGCTGCCCATTTGGAACTCACAGTGGATGCCACGTGCTGGCTTTTTTCTTGGTCAGGCTGCGAGTTTATCATGCTAAACAGTCATTCATTCCCCTGGTTTACTCACAGGTGATGCCAGAATGGTTTCAAATCACGATGCTCTGAATGGATTCTCAACTCCTAAAAATACACAGATCCTACTGTTAGAAACAAAGCCATCTATACTGTGTTTCAAGCCATGTTTGATAACTAGTTTGACCTGACCGTTGTCCTCCTGGGACTTTCTGCTGACGTTGCAGAGACTATATTTAAAGATTTCAGATGTTAGAGACTCACCTTTTCACCAGCCTTTGCCAGAGTCAGTCCTACTTAATGGATGTTTAATAAGCATTTCCTGTGTGTCAGGCACTATGCTAGGTGCTTAGGGTACAAAACTTGATAACAAAACTGTTCCTGCCCTGAAGGACGTATAGTCTGACTCAGAACATAAGAGATTCTCTTCCTACAATTCTGTGAGCGCTAAAACCCTGTTATACACGGGGAACACAAGCAAGAGTTGGGGAGGAGTCATAGTCTAGAGAAGACAGGCTGAGGATGAGAGTTAGCTGAAAGATGCCAAAAGCTTACTCTGGGATTAAAGGTGGAAAAAACTAGTCCAAATTCAACAGACTGTTTTTTTCTTTTTCTTTTTTTTAAAATAAATTTATTTATTTATTTTTGGCTGTGTTGGGTCTTCGTTTCTGTGCGAGGGCTTTCTATAGTTGCGGCAAGCGGGGGCCACTCTTCATCGCGGTGCGCGGGCCTCTCACTCACTATCGCGGCCTCTCTCGTTGCGGAGCACAGGCTCCAGACGTGCAGGCTCAGTAATCATGGCTCACGGGCCTAGCCGCTCCGCGGCATGTGGGATCTTCCCAGACCAGGACTCGAACCCGTGTCCCCTGCATTGGCAGGCAGACTCTCAACCACTGCGCCACCAGGGAAGCCCTCTTTTTTTTTAAATTAATTTTTTTTGGAGTATAGTTGCTCTACAATGTTGTGTTAGTTTCTGCTGTACAGCAAAGTGAATCAATTTTACATATACATATATCCCCTCTTTTTTAGGTTCTCATTAGTTATCTATTTTATACATAGTAGTGTATATATGTCAATCCCAATCTCCCAATTCATGCCATTTCCTTCCGCCCCCCCACACATACAGCTTTTGGTTTTAATCACATTAAATCACCAAAGATGCCCAAATCACACTGTGCTCTCACCTCCAGCCTCTTGCCTGTGTTGCCCCTTCTCTGGAAACACTCCCATCCTTTTCTTTGCCTACCTGACTCCTGCTCAACTCCCAGTCAGGCTTGTTTTTTTAAGACTCACTCTCTGCCAGCAACTCTGTCTGCTAGGTCCTAATAGTTCTAAGATGAATGAGCCACACTCCCTCCCATCCAGGACTTTAGCTGGGGGTGATGGGGGCAGAGGTCAGGTGAGGGACTGATTAATGGACACTGAGAGACTCCAAGGACTGCATGATGAATTGCTCCATTTTAATTTAAGCAATCATTTCTTGCCTCTAACCTTTTTTTTTTTAAAGAGCTAACATCATTCCTCTCAGTGTCTTGAGCCCATAAACCTAAAGACCTAATAGCTGTGAGCTTAAGAATTTCTATCTGGTCACTGATCACATACTCCCTGCCTTAAACACTGCTCCTCCTTCCTCTCTCTCCTCGTGCTTGGCTTCCATGAAGGGCAGGGGAAGGAAGGAAAAGGAGGAGGGCTTGCCTCCTTTTGTGGTCTTGATGACTCTTCTCCTGGGATTCATTCTGGAGAACCTACGGAAAAGTGACAGCAGTAACTAAATCTGGAATCTGTGTCCATGGCTGCAGCCAGGGAGACCCTGTGGTAGTTTTGACTCTGCCGCGCATTTATTCTGTGTCCTTGGGCGTGTTTCCTAAGTCTCTGTGCATGTTTACCTCATCTCTAAAATGGGGTAAAAAGTATACTTCACAGGGCTGTGTGTGGATTGGTATTCTGTGCTGAGCACGGTGTCTTCATAAAGGCTGTATTTGGTGCTTAATAAATACTAATCTCTCCCTTGTTTTCCTTTTTTTAAAAATTTTTATTTTATGTATTTATTTTTGGCTGCGTTGGGTCTTCGTTGCTGCACCTGGGCTTTCTCTAGTTTTGGCGAGCTGGGGCTACTCTTCCTTGCGGTGCGTGGGCTTCTCATTGTCGTGGCTTCTCTTGTTCTGGAGCATGAACTCTAGGCACGCAGACTTCAGTAGTTGTGGCACACGGGCTCAGTAGTTCTGGCTCATGGGCTTCGTTGCTCTGCGGCATGTGGGATCTCCCCTGACCAGGGTTCGAACCCGTGTCCCCTGAATTGGCAGGCGCATTCTTAACCACTGCGCCACCAGGGAAGCCCTCCCTTGTTTTCTTTAAAGCAGGGTGTCACACATGTTCTGAGTGTATAAGATCATTTAACTTTCAGATCAGGAACTCAGCCATCAGGACCATTGATTGTAGCTTTCAAGCTGGATTTTTATACGGTGACCCTGGTTACAAGTAGGCTGTTCCCTTCTCCTGGTAAGTGCAAGAGTTATACCTTTTCTATTGGAGTTGAGAAAATTTGGCCATTGTATTTGTACCTAAAACAGGTGATGTGGAAATTTCTGTTCCATTCTTGGAGAACTCCGTCTCATTTTTCTCCAGGTTACTTGAGAAAGCCAAAGGAGTTGGTAGTTTATGTTGGCATGCAGGGTTGAGAGAGAACATAAAAATGGGTGGGACATATCTTCAGTGATGGATGGAGATGTGAACATTTTTGGCTTAAAAATCAATTTTCCTTTGCTATTGTACTCAGGCCGAGGAAGCACCAATTACTTTAGGTCTTTCCTGCAGTAATTAATTCACCTGGAATGCCTTCCTCTCCTCCCTTCCTGTAGTCCTGTCCCCATGAATTATTTCTCTTTATTCAGGTAATATTTACTGAGGTTCTGTTCTGGATGGACGCTGTCCTAGGGACAGAGCTGGAAGAAGCCAAGCCGGGCGGCAGAGGGGCGGGGGAGGTAGCGGAGACAGACACGCATGCGCTCACTGCCTCCACTCCTTGTCTTTGAGTTTAAAGCATCTGGCCTTGCGACTCTCAGTACAGGGAGAAAGAAGGGTGCCCTGGGACCTGAGGGTCCTGAGGGGATAACTAAACTCGGAGCAGGGGAGTAAGTGGACGCAGGCGCCACAGGACCCAGAGGGGAAGCAGCAGAACCAGGATGGGTGGTGGGTTTGGGGGCTCATGGGCGGCGCTTGAAGAAGCAGCACAGGTCAGCAGGGACGGCACGCGGAGGAGTAGCGAGAATGCCAGCGGTGCAAATGCAGCAGGCAAGGGCCCTCTGCTCTCACATCTCTGTGGGTCTGACCCCTTTCTGGATCATTTTAGCTACAGTTAATGAGCTGCCATCACGTCGTTTAGGGAAGCATCCAGTGGGTCAGGCCCTGTTCTGGAAGTGGGGATACAAACAAAAGTGGGACGTGGTCCCAGCCCCCAAGGAGTTGCAGCCAGTTGCTGCTTTCCCAATCCGGGCTGTGTGAGAATCTCCCCAGAACTTTAGAGTACACACCAGCCAACGTTTCTGACTCCGGCGACTGGACTGGTCTGCCATTTCCCTACCTAGTGAGTGAATATGACCAGGAGGAGGAGGAGGTCGGGGTCCCTTCTTTTCAGGCACCGCGCTAAGGGCCTCACATAAGAGGGGGTAAAATAAGTAAACAGTGGTGTGCTTGAGCGGCTCAGCTCAGCTCACAGGAGTCAATTATGCACATTTCTTCTCAAATTGATATGCAGTGACATCACGTTGATACTTTGAAATCAGCCATGGAGGTATTATTTACGCCATGGAAATTGGCAAATGATAAAAATCACTGGCATTTCCCTTTCTAGAAAGCCAGTTGTTAAACACCTCTGTGTGGTGTGTGTGTGTGTGAATGTTCTCATTTAATTTAACCTTCACAATAAGCCCAGATTTTATGCATGGAATAACACTTTACGGCTTTCAAATCACTTTTTTTTTTTTTTTAATGTGGACCATTTTTAAAGTCTTTATTGAATTTGTTACAGTATTCCTTCCGTTTTATGTTTTGGTTTTTTGGCCACAAGGCATGTGGGATCTTAGCTCCCCAACCAGGGATTGAACCCGCACCCCCTGCATTGGAAGGCGAAGTCTTTAACCACTGGATCTCCAGGGAAGTCCCTCAAATCACTTTTAAATATGTTATCTTCCTCTCCCTATAATCCCATGAGAATAGGTAGGCAGGTGCATTATCCCCATTTTGAAGAAATAATGGCTCAGAGAGGTCGCACAGCTAGGAGGGCCATACCTGACATGGAGTCCAAGTTTGATTCCTGGCTGTACTCTTCCTACTCTGGCAGGCACTGCCCAGTGGTCAGATTTCTGGTTCTGAGTCAGTGTCCTGATCACAAGAGCTGGAGAGACCAGACCTGACCTCATTCTCAGATATCTGATAACCGGAAGTTTCCCCAACACTGGCAGGCGTCACTTAATAAATGACATTCCTGCTCTGCTTATTTTTATGCATTGCATCTTCTCCTGCTAGGTTCAGGGCCTAAATAGGCAGGCTTACAGAGGCCTCCAATCCAGAGGGTTTATATTTTGAAGGGGTGTTGTGCTGTGCCAGGGAAGCCTGCTTTTGGCTGGCATGGAAAGAAGAGAATCCAGAACATTAAAAAACCCACCCCATTAAGGTCTTGGCCAAGGCCGTGGGAATTTCCAGAGTTCACTTGCTCTAACTGAGGTAGCAATTAGTGTACTTTGCTAGTATGAGGCCTAGAGATTTATGTTGCCATGGAAAATCCCCAGCAGAGAAGGAGCTAGTTCTAAAGTGGTGAAAATAGTGGCAGACTCGCCGCTAATGCTGCCTGCTGTGGAAACAAGAGTGTGTCCTGAAGAGGAGAGGAAAGAGAAAGTCCTAATTCCTAGGGTGTCACTCCCCACACTTCCGGTTTTGTCGAAACCTACCTGGTATCTGCCGGGAAAAACAACTGAGTGAAAAGCTGGTCACGTCATGGAAAAATCACAGTGAAAGACCTTTTTAAGATTCTATCTTTTTAAGATAGAATTTTCCATTCTGTCTGGTGTTTGGGCACCTGGGATTGTTCCACTCACGTGAGCAAACACTCCAGATGGCAACACTCATACTTCTCAGTGTGTCTCTCACACTCTCTGACCACAACCTGGAGTTTCCACAGAGGGTGTCAGATGTCACTTCCTCTTTATGTCTTGAAGGGTGTCCTGTCTGAGGGATGGGCTTCCAGGTGGCACCGGACGGAAAACTTGGGAGGCTCGTGATTTGTATTGCTGTGGGTGGGAGAGGGGACATCAGGGCTGCAGAGGTTCTCGAATGGACGGGTCCAGCGCCCCCGGGGCCTGCTGGGGAGAGGCAGCTGACCCCTTCACCAGGCACCTTCCACAGCCCCCGTGCTCGCTGCCACCCCCAGTGCTCAGCCCCACAGTGAAAATTCGTTTTCTTTGGAATCCGTGAACATGAGGGTGCCCCAGAAGTGTCTCAGACCGCGTGGGTCAGCAGCAGTCCCCACGGTGTCTGCGCAGAGTGCCCCCAGGTTGAGGCTGTTGACGGGAACTCTGGGACTCAGCCCTCCCAGGTGGACCCAGCCATACTGCAGCCGGGGAATTGGCCTCAGGAGCTCTGGTGCTTTGGGGAGCAATGTAGATGGACCCAGAGTTTCAGACTCAGGATGTGAGGGGAGACTGGAGGCAGGTTGTATAACCAAAGAGACAGCAGCAGGAAGGTGCAGGATAAAGCAGATTTGTTGGCCAGCATTTTCAAAAACATTGCTGCAGTGTGGTTCCCAGAAAAGCAGCACCGGCCCTACTTGGAAACTTCCCTGGCGGTCCAGTGGTTAAGACGCTGCGCTTCCACTGCAGGGGGCACAGCTTCAATCCCTGGTTGGGGGACTAAGATCCCATATGCTGCATGGTGCGGCCAAAAACACAGAAACCAAAAAAAGGAAACTTGTTAGAAATGCAGAGTTGCTGACCCCACTCCACCCACCTGAATCAGAATCTGCGTGTTAACAAGAGCCCAGGGCATTCCTGTGCAGTTCCAGCTTGAGCAGCACAGTTCTGGATGAAGCCAGGCCTTTGTCAGCTCCCCATGACGCTACCCGCTGACCAAGACGAGGTCCAGGGCACATCCAGGTGCTGAACTATTTATTCTACTGTAAATATGTTCACAGTAGAGAGTTCAGTGAGGGAGATCTCATCTCTCTCTCACACACATACACATATATTATGTCATAAAGGACCCAGACTCAGAAGAGATTTAAGTTTCATGCTTGGTTTTGTCACCTAATCCTTGTGGAACCTTGACCAAGTCCCTGACTTCTCTGAACATGTTTCCATATCTCTAAACAAAAGATAATCGAGGACTCCACTGGGCTGGGTACTCGCAGGGAGCAAGCAGTAGACATTTCACACGCGCTAACTCATTTAGTCCTCTGGACAGCCCACACATGCCAGCACTACTGTTTCCCGCATTTGACAGGTGAAGACCTGGAGGCACAGATTGCCAACCTACTTGCTGGCGATCACACGGCTCGTGGGTGGTGGAGTGGGTTTGGCGCCTGGGTGGTCTGCCTCTGGAGACCCTTGAAAAAGCAGCCCACCCCTCATCTCCATCCTGCCCTCCAAGAGGGGCAGAGCGTGCCACTTGCAGCAGAACTTAAGAAACTCTCTTAGGTCTGCATTTCAGCATCGTCCCCACCCCAGGGACCAGAACCCTGGGGAAGGGGGACTGTCCCTGTGTCTCCCTAGTTCCACTCCAGCCATAATGAACACTCTGGAGAATAAGACTTTCAGTGCATAAAGTAAGGGCATGGAAGAATGTACATATTAGAGACTCAGGGTTAATGACTTTCTAAATGTGGAAAAGTTTCCTCCAAAGTGTTTCCAATTATAGAGAACTCACATAATAAATGATGACGGTTCCTAGACCTTGGCGGCAGCAGTAGCAGAGGTCAGAGTGAGGAAGAAGAGGGAGTTCTCAATTCCCAGGGCCCGGCATCCCACACAGTCTTCCGGGCTACTGTGCTACCAATGGTTTCACATCCATACCTACCTAGGGGCTCTTTAGATAAATAATCAAAGTGGGAAATCAAACGTATTACTTTTTTAAAAAGTCATTGACAAAGCCCTAAAATAGATTGCATTTCTCCTATCCTTTCTGGACTAGAAATGTTTGGGAGTTTGAGAATGGCACTGATCACATTGTTCTTTTATGTCCCTAAAGGGGTTTGTTGTTGTAGGTTTGTTAATGGCGGTCAAATACACACATGCCTCAGTCATTTTTAACCTGCTAGTAGCTTGTTGGACCAAACAAACAAACCACCCCTGATTCTCTGCTGACTACTTTTACCAGGATTAGGTCCTATAGTTATAGGACCTAATCAGGTTGCTGCCTAAGCCAAAGTCTATTCCCAGCCTTCCTGGCTGAACCGTCTTTAGCTTCTTGACAGCTGTAAGCCCCCTCACCCCTATGGGTGGAGGAAACCAGTAAGGGTGCAAGTGACAGAAGGATTGTGGACACCTACATCTCTTTCATGTGCCCAAACCTTCCTTCCCTGAAGCAGGGAAGGGCCTGGTCTTGGCACAGAAAGGATACTCAAAGATGTATCAAAAGTGCTCAACAGGATGGAAATTATGAACTAATGTTCCTGGGATCACAGCTGCTTGAACAGGTCTGTTCCACCTCTGGCTAGTCCCCAAAGAATGAGGAACCTGTCAGAAGCTCCCAGAACATCTCCTTAAAAATCAAAAGCCCTGAGGAGCCCTGGGCTTTTAGTGGGCCTCTAGAGGAATATCCTAGACCAATCACTTGTCATAGCATGAGACATGAGTGCTGTACTGGATATGAACTCATGGCTGTGATGTCCATTTTATGAACAAGTCAGGACTCATCTCCTGAGAGACTGTCAGGGATTGCAGGGCACATGTTTTGACTCTGAAAGTCCTAGGAGAGCAGAGGGAAAGGTCACCATGTTATTTTAAACTCAAACTTGATCCTCGGATATATTAATGGCCTGGCATAATAACTTCATACAGCAGTTGAAAAATAACTCCTTACTCCCCTTGCCACTGCTCAAGGCTTCACCACACATCATTTTGGGGTTTGCACTCTACATTCTGAGAAAGATTAACATATCCAAAGAGATTCCAAGAAGACGGGAAAAAAATCAACATGAAAAGAAGGGATGGAATTAGGTCTTATGCAGAATGTTTAAACATATTGGGAAGAAAGCCACAGGACAATGAAATCACTGTTTAAGTAAAAGAAGATTGATGATACAAACAGTGCCTATCTGTTTTCTATTGTCAGCTAATTAAATGATTTTATTGCCTGGCTCCCATGAGGTTCTATCTTGGGCAGTGTAGGCAACTGAATAAGAGCATCTTCTAAGGGAAGACCGTGAGAGTTCTGTGGACGGAAACCGAGGAACAGATTCACCCTCCATGATCCATGCAAACAAGGGCCTGTCAGGTTTCAGTGGTACTTCCTGAGCCTACCTGGTGACCTCAGGTGATAGAGAATCAGGGTTCCACTCTAGAGAGGAAGATTGAAAGACATGTGGATAAGAGACAAATAAGGAAATACATAATTTAAAGGCTATGAAAGAAAAAGTGGAGTTTCTTTCCATGGAGAGTCTTAAGTATGGTAGCCACCTTTGTTATTTTAAGGATACTCTTGCCTGGAGGCAGAGGGCTGTGTTGGATATCCTCTCAAAGGTCTACCTATTTTTATGAGTCTGTGATGTATTAGGACTGTGAGGACGGAAACCCAACTCTGGCTAGCGTGGACGAAGGGGCAGACGTAGGGCTCATATAACCAGTCTCCAATGGGGCAAGTTTGTGGTTGGTCTGGGGACCCCTGGAACCAGGGAATGACGTGCCACCAACACTCTGTTTCACCTCTTCCTTTCTCACAGCAGAAAACATAGTCACCGAGAGGCCTGGCTTTGCATCTCACTCTTCACTGTTAAAGAAGAGCTGCCTCTCTTTCTTTGGTCCCAGGCCAAAATATTCTAGAGAAGGGCAAGGTCAAGTGCACACCTCTGAAGGCAGGCAGCCCACCTCTCACTGGTTGGAGTAAAGGGAGGAGCAGATCTCAGGAAGAAGGACTGAGCAGACACACCGTAGATATCCAGCATGGTACCAATCAAGATGCCAAATTCTAAGGATGTGTGAGCGGGGGCAGAGAAAAGAGAGAGAAATAGGAAAAAATGTCTGGGTAGGACTGGGAAGAGTGGGGGAAAGGGTCATTCTGTAGCATAAGCATGCTAATTGGAAGGACATTCAGTTCTGCTCTTGAACAAAGATGCCTCAGGTCATACACATTTCTTGCCAATTTCCTTTCAACCTTAACTAATAACTTTTCCTCCTTAAATTCTGTCTGAGCTAGTTGGCAAAGTGTACAAACATTTTGTTTATTTGTGCTTGGTATGGCTAGAAAGATTCCCAGGAAGTGTTTTGCCCTCATCATTTTGTCTATAAATTTCTACCCAACATGAACCTTTTCTTTTCTTTTTTTTTTAATTAATTAATTTATTTATTTATTTTTATGGCTGTGTTGGGTCTTCGTTTCTGCGCGAGGGCTTTCTCTAGTTGTGGCAAGCGGGGGCCACTCTTCATCGTGGTGCGCGGGCCTCTCTCTATTGCGGCCTCTCCTGTTGTGGAGCACAGGCTCCAGACGCGCAGGCTCAGTAATTGTGGCTCACGGGCCCAGCCGCTCCGCGGCATGTGGGATCCTCCCAGACCAGGGCTCGAACCCGTGTCCCCTGCATTGGCAGGCAGATTCTCAACCACTGCGCCACCAGGGAAGCCCCATGAACCTTTTCTTAATAGGCTACCTGGGAAATGGTGAGAGGTAGTAGTATTTGTCAGTAATTACATCTTTTTACTTGGTAGAATATATCTTCCAGTGATGAACTCTAGCTGTGAGTGTGATGGAAGCATGTTTGCCCTTGAAGCTGGACACAGAAGCAGGGTCTTAGCTTTCCCAGAATGGATCACCAGCCTGACAGTGGTGGTAACAGGGATGTGCAGTGGACATGACAGGACTTTGGAACCAGAAAGACTAGGACTTGAATCCGGGTGGTAAAATAAGGACACTAATGACTAAGGACTGATGGAGTCAGAGCTGTAATGGAGCATGTAGTGCACCGTCCAGATCACCCCTCCCGACGAAGGCGTTCGTTCCCCCAACTACTGAGGGTATCGGGGGCTGATCCCTCACTGCCAAGTCCCTTCCAGGTGTTGCCATGGCCAAGGGACCAAAGTTATATCTCTCCCAGAGTGGCCTGGGCTGATTCAGGGGTTCAAAGGCCCAGCACTCCTACCTCAGCTCAAGGCAATTTTGAATGTGTCCCAGCTCTGTAATTCCCATGGGATCTCCTGTGGCCTTTTTTTGTGACTTCCTCAGTGTTCAGCCTCTCCCTGTGCCTCATCCTGTCTGCTCACTCCCTAACAGTGTTCAGAGAACACTCCCCAAATAAGCTTCCTACATGCAAATGTCCATCTCAACGTATAAGACAGGCATTTACCTTGTAGGACTTTTTCCATTGGGATTAAAGCCAATGTATGTCTTGAGCAGGTGCTTGTAAATTTATTTTAATGCTTTTAAAGCCATGACTTACGTGGTTCAGTCCTGGAGTTAAGCCACAATTAGATAGAATACAGTTTATTCAATCAGAATAATTTCAAAATAGCTCAGGTCCTTTACTAGTTCTATTAGGAGCAAGACTTTTGGTTGCAAGTTATAGAAAACCCCACTAAGATTGTTTATGGAGAGGAAAAGTATATATGTGTATCCATATGGTTGCTGGGGAAGATCATGAAACTATGAAGTCCAGGGGTCAATGTTCATGCACATTGGAACCAGGGACTTGGTGAGGTCATCAGGACCTAGTTTCTCTCTGTGTTGACCCCATCCATTCTCAGGTAGTCTTTAACCGCCTGGTGGTAAGATGGCTGCCATTACCTGCATTGTCTACACCAAAGTTTCAACCCCGCAGCTCATGTCCAGTGGAAGAGAGGATGCCTCCTTTCTAAGTGCTCAAATAAAACAGCCATGTTGTATAGTGGTTAAGAGCATGGACTCTCCCCCCAGATTGCCCAGGTTCACATCCCAGCTCTGTCCCTTACCAGCTGTATGACCAGGGGTGAATTACTTATCCTCTCTGTACCGTAGCTCCCTTATCAGTACAGTGGTTGATGGTATGCTTTTCCACAGGATTACACATGCGAAATGTGTTAATATTTGTAATGTGTTTAGAACAGTGCCAAGCATATTGTAAACACTACATAAGAGTTTGTTAAAATTAAAAAATACATATCTGATTAACTTGACTTGGGTCACATTCCTACCTCTGAATTTATAACTGTGGGCCAGAAGGAAATGATGCCCACCGCAGGAAGTGAGGGTAGAGTTAGCTCCACCAAAATAGAGGGTCTGAGGTGGGAGGTTCTCTAAAAGCATTCAGGCATCTGTACCAGATGAAGGGGAATAGGTGTTGGGCAGGAAAATAACAAATGTCCCCTCTATTTGTATTTTTAAAAATTATATACAAAAAAAAAAAATTATATACATGAGACATACAACTGTTTAGCCATAGTTTTAAAAATCTTTAAAAAAAATTAAGATATCTTTATAATATAAGTGATCTGCTAGACACCAGATATTATCCAAGTGAAAAAAAAGTTAGCATCACCTCAAATGAAACAAATTTTATGCTTCCTAATTTAACACAATGAGAAGATGTTCTCCTTTATTATCTTCTAAAAGTTTCCTTAGGACTATCTGGAATTTTGTGTGATGTGAGTCTCCAAATTTATTTTTTTCCTATATGGATATCCAGTTTCCCTGGTATTATTTATTGTAAAATCCATCCTTTCCCCACTGTTCTGCTCTATCACTTCAATTATATTTCAACTGTTCATACAATTACGAGTTTATTTCTGGCTTTCCATTCTGTTCCATTGGTCTATTTTATTTCTCTGCCAGTACCAGACTCTGTTCATTACTACACAGGCTTAAGCAAGAAGGTTTAACAGATAATAGAAGGTCCTAAAAAGAGAGTAGGAGAGTCAAGAAGGCAAATAAATCCTAAGTAAGATAAATAAATATTAATAATAAATAATGTAAGTAATAAGATGAATAAACAAATGAAGCAAGAGAAAGCAGTAACAATCAATTCACATGAAACACATCAACAGAACTAAAGAAAATAAAAAACAAATGGAAAGTCTTAAAAGAAGCTAGAGAAAAAAGACAGATTACTTATTAATGAGTGACACTTGACTTCAGTGGAAACAATGGAAGCCAGAAAACAGTGAAATGATACCTATAATGTACTGAAAGAAACAACTGCCATCCTAGAATTCTGTACCCAGTGAAAATATTCTTCAAGAATGATGGTAAGATAAAGATATTTTTAGGTAAACAAAAAGAGTAGTTTGCCACCAACAGAAAAAGAAAATTATTCTAAATGGAAAGTCTGAGATACAAGCAGTAAAGAGCAAGAAGCTCGATAAATGGGGCTACAACAATTATAATGGTCATTTGTGATGGTTGTTTTTTTTTTCTTGGTTGTCTGTTTTTGTATAACTTTCATTATCTCTCATGATTCTGTGTGTTGACTGGACTCAGCTAGGCAGCTTCTGCTAGTTTCACTTGGAATGTCTTAGGTGGTTTCCATTAGATGCTGTCTATAGGCAGAGTCATCTAGAGGCTTAACTGGTCCACCATCATATCTGGGCCTCTCTCACTCTCTGTTTGATGTCAGGGCCTCTTCTTCCCTTGTGGTCTTTCCAGCAAGCTAGCTGGATTTCTTATATGGTATCTCAGGACTCCTAAAAGTGCAAGAGGGAAAACTGCCAGGCCGTCTTAACCTTTGGTTGAGAATGTCACTTCTGTATTAGTCAGGGTTCTCCAGAGAAACAGAACCAATAGGGTGTATATATATTTAAAGATAGAGACTTATTAGAAGGAATTGGTTTATGTGATTATGGAGCCCAAGAAGTCCCAAGATCTGTAGTCGACAAGCTGGCAACCCAGGAGAGCCGATGATGTAGTTCTAGTCTGAGTCCAAAAGATTGAGAACCAGGAGAGCTGGTCATCTATGTTCCAGTCCAAAAGTTGGCAGGATCAAGACCCCAAAAGAGCCAGTGTTTCAGTTTGAGTCCAAAGACAGGAAAAGACCAATATTGCAGCTCAAACAGGCAGAAGGAATTCTCTCTTTTTGTTCAGCCTTTTTTTATTATTATTAATTTATTTACTTTTGGCTGTGTTGGGTCTTCATTGCTGTGCACAGGCTTTCTCTAGTTGCAGTAAGCAGGGGCTACTCTTCGTTGCGTTGCACGGACTTCTCATTGCGGTGGCTTTTTTTGTTGTGGAGCACGGACTTCTAGGCGCACGGGCTTCAGTAGTTGTGGCACATGGGCTCAGTAGTTGTGGCTCGCGGGCTCTAGAGTGCAGGCTCTGGTTGTGGCGCACGGGCTTAGTTGCTCTGCAGCATGTGGGATCTTCCTGGACCAGGGCTCGAACCCATGTCCCCTGCATTGGCAGGCGGATTCTTAACCACTGCACCACCAGGGAAGTCCCTGTTCAGCCTTTCTGTTCCATTCAGGTCTTCTATTAAGTGGATGAGTCTCACCCACATTCGGGAGGGCAATTTGCTTTACTCAGTCTACCAATTCAAATGTTAATCTCATTATGAAACACCCTCACAGACACATCCAGAATAACATTGTTTTTTTTTAATTTTTTATTTTATATTGGACTATAGTTGATTTGCAATGTTGTGTTAGTTTCAGGTGCACAGCAAAGTAATTTAGTTATACATACACATATATCTATTCTTTTTCAAATTCTTTTCCCAGTTAGGTTATTACAGAATATTGAGCAGAGTTTCCTGTGCTATACAGTAGGTTATCTATTTTAAATATAGTGGTGTTTATATGTCAATCCCAAACTCCCAATTTATCCTTCCCCCACCACTTCCCCTTTGGTAACCATAAGTTTGTTTTCTATGTCTGTGAGTCTGTTTCTGTTTTGTAAATAAGTACATTTGTATCATTTTTTTTTTTTTTTAGATTCCACGTGTAAGTGATATTGTATTTGTCTTTCTCTGACTTACTTCACTTAGTATGATAATCTCCAGCTCCATCCATGTTGCTGCAAATGGCATTATTGCATTCTGTTTAATGGCTGAGTAATATTCCATTGTATATATGTACCACATATTCTTTATCCATTCATCATAACATTTTTCCAATTATCTGGGCACACTGAGGTCTAGTCAAGTTGTTTTATAAAACTAACCATCACAGCTTCTATTGATTAAATCAAACCATGGGCCAGAACAGTTAGACAGAAAATCACTGTGGAAATAGAAAACCTGAATTACATTATAAACTTATTAGATTTCACATACATCTCTAGAATACTCCACCTAACAGTATCAGAATGCATTCTTTTCAAGTGCACATAGAATATTCTCCAGAATAGAGCACATGCTAGACCATAAAACAATAAGTTCAAATGGACTGAAATCATCCAACAACAATTGAATGAATTTAGAAATCAGTAACAGAAAGAAACTTGGGAAATTCACAAATTTATGAAAATTAAACAACACACCCCTGAATAACCAATGAGTCAAAAAGAAATCACAAGGGAAATTAGAGAATACTTTGAGATGAATGAAAATGAAAACACAACATAGCAAAACCTAAGAGATGCAGCTAAGAGATGTAGTGGTAGTGCCTATAGGGAAAATTATAGCTATAAATGCCTATATTAAAAAAAAAAGGGACGTCCCTGGTGGCGCAGTGGTTAAGAATCCTTCTGCCAATTCAGGAGACACGGGTTTGAGCCCTGGTCCAGGAAGATCCCACATGCTGTGGAGCAGCTAAGCTCATGAGCCACAACTACTGAGCCCGTGTGCCACAACTACTGAAGTCGGCGCACCTAGAGCCTGTGCTCCACAGCAAGAGGAGCCACTGCAATGAGAAGCCCACGCACTGCAGGGAAGAGTAGCCCCCGCTCGCCACAACTAGAGAAAGCTCGTGCGCAGCAACAAAGACCCAACACAGCCAAAAATAAATAAATAAATAAATAAAAAGAAAAATCTCAAATAATTAACATTCCACCTTAAAACACCGGGGTGGGGGGGTGGCGGAAAGCAAACGAAACCTAAAGCAAACAGAAGGAAGAAAATGATAAGGACTAGAGTGGGAATTAATGAAATAGAAAATAGAAAATAATAAAGAAAATCAACAAACCCCAGAGCTGGCTCTTTGCAAAGATCAACAAAATGGACAAACTTTTAGCTAGACTGACCAAAGAAAAAAGAGAAAAGCAAAATTAATAAAATCAGGAATTAAAGAGGGGTTGTTACTATCAACCTTATATAAATAAAAACACATAAAGAAATACTATGAACAACTGTATAACAATAATTAAATAGATGAATAAATTCCTAGGCAGGAATTTATCAACCTGATTCAAATAGAAAGAGAAAATCTGAATAGACCTATAACAAGTAAAGAGATTGAATTAGTAATAATAATATACCTTGCAAAATATACCTTTTGCAAAATCTGCGTGTAGACCAAAAGAGCAGACAGTTTTCAGCGTGTAGCTGGCTGCTTCCAGAAACTCCTTTTGCTGGAGCTTTTCTATGTTCAGGCTTTGAATCTCAGTAAATGCAAAAGTCCCTTGAAGAAGTTACACACTAAATTGGTATCAGTCATTTACACCTTAGTACAAACCAAGGACTTGAGAGATGTGATCTTTAATAACGTGATAAAAGGAGATATTTCAAAGCCTTGAGACTCAAAGTGGAAAGAAAGGAACTTTACTGAAGGATTGGTGGATAGGCTGGATGCCAAGATCAGAGCCCAAAACTTACCTCACTCACTCTTTAAATTTCCACAGTACCAGGCATGCTTAAGTCCTTTGCAGAAAATAGCCAAGTGTCTCTCCTCCAGAGGATCTTAAATAGGAATCTCAGTGCAAAGCCATGAATCTATAATAGTACGGTTTTGGACACATACCAGCAGGAAGGTAATGGGTTTGGGAGCATCAGAGACTTCCCAGAGCCCCTAAAATCACGAATTAGGTTTGCAGTTAAGTCTGCTGGCAGCCTCCTAATGGATGTCCAAGCTACAATTACTACAAAGATTCTAAACTTTTCCCTAAATATCATGCTTCTCTTAGAGACTGGAGGATTACAAATCTTTGAAAACTGCTGTATAAATATTGACATCATAGTTATTTTGACCTCAGTAACCCCAAGCTACCAGCAGTGACAGAGGAGCCAGAGGGTTCAGTGTGATTGGCCAGTCTGATAGTTTTTCTCTGATTTCAGAAGGCCAGTGATTCCTTAAGTGTGTTGGGAATGGAAACTGTAAACAAGAGACGTTGCTTTCCTCTTACGCGGTGGTTTCCCATCTGAGCCTCACATTTCAAGTCTTACCTGTACCTAGCACAGCCTTTGGCGTGAAGTGCTTCCATGAATAAATTAATGCTTTTAAGTGGCTTGCTTAACTCCGTTCTCCTGCACACATTCAGTGAGCTAATTCTATTAGCCCAGGCTGTTAAATGGTCGGAGAAAAACTGAAGGAGTTCATTTTTGGCAAAGACTCCTCATTTATAATGTTAGTGGTTACCGCACCCAAGCCTTCCAACTTAATTGGAAACAGTGGAATGTAATTTAGTTGTGGCTGTTTCTCTAGCTGTTAATTGAGCTGATTTGAATGCCATTGAGGTTTTAATGGAAACAATTCCTCACTGATTAAGCAGAACCTCTATTTGCTGGTAGCTGGTTACAGGTAGGATATGCACCGAGGTTCACTCCTCTCTGCTTCTTAAAGCAAACTCTGCGAAGGCGCCCAGCCCCAGCTCTGGATACATTTGGCATCTAGAAACTCTGGTGTTTATAATCAAAACCAGAGTCTATTCAGTGACCAAACACTAAAACTGCTTGAGTTTTGCTTTTCTAGCTGAAATTTCCAATGACAAAATGTTGAAGGCGTTTTGTTTATTGGCTCTTTCCAGGAGATTTGCTACTAAGATAAGGCTAAAGCTTTATGACTTTGTTTAAAAAGAGAAGTTAGCATCTTAAGAATCGTCTTTTAAGGAAAAAAAGATAAGAGCCAATACTTTCCACTTCATTATTTTATTTAGACTTTATAGTGTCTTTGAAAATCTGATATTTTTGTCTGTTAACACTTGTGGACCAATTGTGGTTTTCTAAGTTTTCCACAGGAGTGTTCAAGCCGATCAGGCAACCCCATGCTCTGAAATATTTACAGGACATGAACAGTGATCCATCTCAGTCGTTTCTCCAGGTCAGGAACCAGCCTCAGCTTAGTTCCAAGGGAAGAGACCTGAACCCCAGCTATTTCTGCTTTAGGCCAATCTGGAAGCTTCCTTTCCCCTTATATACATGACTCTATGCCATGGAACCCCAACACAAAAGTTTCTTCTACAGGGTCATGGTAAAATATTATCACTTGTAAGTTGCAAAGGCAAATGTAGCCAGAATTAGAGAACTCTGTGGTTGCATCCCCTGCATCTTCACCATCCCCACTCCCCCGGCAGCTGAATCTTCCTCCTTCATCCATCAGAACTCACTCCACTGCTTGTAAATTGCCTTAGTTTTCAGCGGCAGCTTAGATGTTGGCAGCGCTTTATTCAGTCTGGGAAAAGGAGTCTGCAGTCAGCACATTCAATTCTGAGGTCTGATGGGAATGTGTGTGACCACACAGCAACAAGGTGATTCCACCAGCCCTGCAGGGATCAGCCTCGTTACTTCACAGTGACGTCACATGGGTCCCTGAGGGAGAAACTTCTTAATTCCTGCTTTCATCAGGCCATTAGTTAAACTATATGCTTGTCTCATCTCAAAATTCACTCTTTAGCTTACCCAGACTGGAGACCTAAGGATGAACACATCACTTTACTGAGGGAAAATAATCTGTTCTCATTCATTCATTATTCAACAACCATTTATTGAATATCTAATCAGGAATCGGATAATCTAGATTTTCCAAGATAGCCCCATTTAAAGAAATTTCGATATTTCCCATAAAGACAATTTGTTAACGGAATCTTAAATATGGTCATAATAGTTGAGGTTCCTTATAAATATACACATTAGGAAAACAAAGGGGGGTTGAATTATGTGTTCCACATTTGAGGTTTGACTGTCTGATCACTTCAGCTGTGTGTTAACATCTTCGTTAGAAGCAAAGATGAATAAGGCAGGATCCCTGCTTTAAATTGTTCACGTGTAACAGGGGATGGGAGGCGTGTATGTCAGTAACTCTAAGTAGAAGGTGGAAAGGGACAGGGGTGAGAAGGAACTCACTGGGCGGCTCAGAGAAGATTATGTTGTGCTGGAAAGGCCACCCCGAGGACATGTTTTAGCCAGTGTGAAGGACACGGAGGCTTTGGATTAGCAGAGGTGTGGTGGAGGGTATTGAAGGCAGGCAAAATGTGTGAGCAGCAATCTGCAAAGAAGGCTGGAGGAGTTCAGGGTGTGGGGGGAGTACAGTGAGATGAAGAAGGAATGATAAACCCACCCGTAAATCTCAGGCCAGGGAGACTGGACACCATGTAGTAGGCAATGAGGGTGGGGTGAAGCTGAACGTTCAGGCGGGGTGGGGGGGCCGTGATCAGAAGGCCAATATGACATCATGAGTAGAATGGGGGTGGGGGGAACAAGAGGAACGCAGGGAACTAGGAAAGTGGGTGCACCTTCCACGGTGCGGAGGAAATGGTCAGCCTCAGATGAAGGAGGCAGAGGATTGTCTGTGGAAATCTGCGGCCACGTGGGGTGGCAGGGTGCGTTCTGACATCTGACAGTGTGCGTGGCCTCAGTCTGGCAAAATAATCTGACCAGGAGAAGAAAGGCCTCTGGGCGAGTTAGAGCAGCACTTCTCAGAATTTAATGTGTACACAAACCACTTGGGGATGTTGTAAAAAGGTGGATTCTGAATGTGTAGGTCTGGGTGGGGCCTGAGATCCGGCATTTCCAACAGGTGCCCACGTGAAGCCCATGCTGTTGGCCCAGGGACCACTCTGAGTAGCAAGGAGCTAGAAAGACACACTTGCTAGTTTTAGGCAATGATTTATAATGGCTGAAAATCTGAGAAAGTGACTCAGTTGTTTCTTAGTGTGTTCATTTCTTTAAAATCTCAGTTTCAATGTGGCAAGAAGCTGGCACGTGGCAAAATTGTGTTTGTTTTTAGGTTCTCGCTTGACCTATGCAAAACTAGCCCTCTTCCCAGGAGCGTGTGTGAACTGGTGTTCTGAGTGGAGAGGTCACAAAGGAGACTCCACTTGGCTGTGAGCGACCCTTTGAGACAATGCACGTGGCTGCCCTGGGTTCAGGGAGTGGATCCCTCCTTTGTTCCAGAAGGCTCCCTTCTCTGTTTGACATCTAAAGGACTAGAAGGAAGGAAGAGCATTGTCCTGAGGTGGCAGATCCTTGGATGCACCCTGACCCAGTGTTCTGAAGTCAGGTTGCAGCTTGGGAGGGGCTGGGGTGGGCCAGTGCCCCAGCAGGGGAGCAGGCTCTGCCACGTTTGGGGCAGGCCCCATGGCACCGAGGAATGCTGCCGCCTCGGTCCCTGTTACTGTGTGAGGCTCTTCATTTATGGGGAGACCAGCTGCAGCTTCCTGACAGCCCTCCAGCGGCAGAGATCCCTGGCCTCTGTGTGAATCAGAAGAGCTGGCTTCGAGCTTCTTCTCCTGGAGCTGGATGAGGGTGTGCATGTGTCCATTAATGCATTTTGAGTGATCCACTTATAAATATGGGGTCACTGTTTATCCCCCTTCATTATCTTAGGCCCCAGAGAAGGTCATATTTCTCTTAATAATCAAGTTAGTAGTATTCTGAACCGCCATTCGCTAACTTGGGCCATGTAATCCTCTCCTGGGACAGCCTTCTGGTCTCATCTCCGAAGTCAGAGCTCCAGCCAGACCCAGAGAGCCTGCAGAAGGGCTGGGCGCTGCTGTGGACCGTGGGGCTTGTGGTCCCTGTGCACAGCCCAGACCCAGTGCTGACTGGCCAGAGCATCGTCCTGGAGGCTGGGAGCTGGGGGGGGTCAGCCTTGCTGTCACATGGGATTTTTGCAGAAGCCTGTGGCTTTGCATAGTGTGCCTGTGATCCCCTGCTAGACAACAGCCGCTTCTCAGGGGTGGTGATGGGGGGTAGTAGATGGTTCCCCTCCAGGCCCGGGCCCAACGCTGCTGCAGCCATGTGATTTTCACTCATCTGGGTCCTTAATATCCAAGCCCAGCCATACTGCTCAGAGGCCCCACCATAAGGGTCCCCATCACAGTTCATCCCCGGACGAGGTCCTGGGATAGAACTGGGATCAGGGGTCACCTCACTGGTCTCCCCCTCTCTTGAAGTCAGTT
Source organism: Balaenoptera physalus (assembly GCF_965194825.1). Taxonomy (NCBI): domain Eukaryota; kingdom Metazoa; phylum Chordata; class Mammalia; order Artiodactyla; family Balaenopteridae; genus Balaenoptera; species Balaenoptera physalus. The sequence continues at coordinate 71,741,129 of NC_138894.1, read as the reverse complement.
CCTTCTGGTTGGGAGGGGTCCCTAGGTGTCATTTTCACCCACTGATCAGCCCTTGGGCCCAAGTAATCATCAGTTACTCTAATAATTAGAGGTGCACACATGGAACTTCTGGAGTTGAACAAAAAGGGTTCAAATTCCGGTTTGCCATATATGCATGGCCTGCCCGTCGGGCGTGCACATTGGGGCCAGCTTGACTGGGATCTACGTTCCAAATCCTTGTCTTCCTTGTTGTTAGACCTTGGGCAGGTCATGTAGTCCTCGTGAGCCTGGGTTTTCCCGGCCAGAAAGCAGAGATGGTGATGGTCCGCTGCCTCCTGGGGTTGTGGGAAGAATGGAGTAATGAGTTGCACAGGGAGCTCTTTCACACTGTGTGTGTACACGGGAAGCACCCAATAAATATTAGCTATTACCGTGAAATGCTGCTTATTCAGTAAGTAAGGAGTTGTGGTTTTATTAGAAACAAAGTAGGTACATCCGCTTCTTACTCCCTCATCCCTCCGGGAAGCCAGACCGTGAGCTTGTAAATGCACGGTGTCCACCTGGTGGCCGCATCCCCAAACCTCTCCTCAAAAACCTTGGAGGAAATGAAAGGGCTTGTAATTTATAAACCGAGGCTTCTCAAAGGGGCGAGGGGAGTGGTGAGGAGGGTGGAGTGCACGCTCTGGGGCTTTGTGGAGGCTGCGCGGGCAGCTTGAAAACAAAGCGGCACTTTGTCCTGTGACTTTGTTTTTTGTCATAATATTTAATTAATTTTGAAATTTCAAATAACATTAAAGGAAGTGTGAGATACATCTATTCAAGAAGGGAGCATGGGTTTAAAAGGTTGAGAGCCCATCTACAACCTAGAAAACGCAGCCCAGCTCACAGGAAAGTGACAGCTACAGGGAGCTATGGCATTCCACACCTCTGCCCGGCCAGCCAGCCAAGGCCCACCCGCCCCCAAGCTGGTAGTGGGGGGGTGTGGCCCGTGAGCCCTTGCAGTTGGCCTAATTGGAAAAAGCTGGCACCTGCACAGGGCGCTTCTGTGTTCTGGACCCTTGCTTTGGCTTTATAATGCTAATGAGTGAAACGTGAACAAACGTTCGTTAAAACCATTTGAAACACGATGCCCCTTCATCCTTAGGCTTTCACTATTATTCCAATGATCCTCTAGGATGTGGGGCATAAATCCTTTATTCATCCTAATAAGTCCATTCGCCACCCTGGCTAAATAAATCTTCGTGGATCGTTTCCCCCCCCCCAGTTCTAACTTTCTGTACACTAAAGACTTAATAGAAATTTAACAGTGCATAAAAGTGAAAAATAAACTCACTGAAAGGTGCACAAGTGTGTGGCTTAATGAATTGTTATGAAGTGGATGGAACCAATCAAGAAACAGCATTACCATCCTCTCCACATGCCACCCCCCACCCCCGCCCCACCTCAGTCTAGTAACTAACCACCCCCAGAAGGGTGAGCCCAATCCTGGCTTAGAACAGCACAGAATTATTTGGCTTGTTTTTGAACTTTATATAAATGGAATCACACAGGATGTACTCTTTGGGGTCTGCCTTTGTCCAGCATTCTGTTAGGAAGACACGTTGTAGATCATTCCTTCTCAGTGCTGTCTAGTGTCCGTTGTGTTGTCCTTCATGATTGGAGACATCCCCGGAGGAGGTGGGTGTATGTCCCTGACAGCATTGGTCCCAGGGATAGACATGTGGCCTGGGTCAGCCAATTGGGATTTCCCAGACTGGAAGAAGATAGTATCCATCTTCCCCATGAAAAGTGGTCTGTCATAGCCGACCCTGGAGTCAGGCCATCTGTGCTCCATTCTGGCTGTGTCACTTACTAGCTGTGGAATCTGCTGTGAGTTATTTAACGTCTTCATTTCCCGTCTTCACTTCCTCTTCTGTAAAAGTAGATAATAATAATAGCATCAATGCCATAGAGTTGTTTCAAAGATTAAGTGAATGCTTAGAACCACGCCAGACATATGTTAAATGCTAATAGGTGGGTTTTTATTCTTGGATTATGAACTCTAAAGGTGTAAGAGCTGTGGTAGCCACTGAGTTGCCTGCAGTGTGAACGCTGAGTTCTCTGAGGTTCTTTGTGCCACACGCCTGCCGTGCCTTTGCACATGCTGTTCCCTTTGCCTAATCTATCATCCTCCTTTGATTCTCACACAAAATTTCCATCCCTCTTGCATGTCTCAGCCCAAAAGAACCAGACTACCTACTTTGTAATAAAACACCATCCCCATTGCTGCCCCGATCATCATGCTACAATAGCTCTCAAAGTGTGGTCTGCAAACCCCTGGGGAGTTCTCCTAAGACACTATTTCCCTTTCCTACTTTGGGGTCATTTGCACTGATGGTACAAAAGCAACAGTGAGTGAAACTGTAGCTGCTTAACATGAATCAAGGCAGTGACACCAAACTGTACTACTGGACATTGGATCTTTCACCATCATGTGCTGGTTAAAAAAAAAGCCAGTTTCACTTAAGAATGCCTTTGATTAGGGAGGAAAATTAGTTAATTCTTGACCCTTGAATGCATGTACTTTTAAATTTCTGAGATACCAAATAGGAAGTATGCATATAGCATTTCTTAAGTACATGGAAGTAGGATGGCTGTCTCAAGGAAAGCACTTGTACGAATGACTTACAAGCTGAATTAGCTGTTTTTTCCATGGAATACCATTTTAACTTGAAGGAACAAACGACAGACAGGCAGACGGTGGTTATTCAGACTTGGGTGTCTGGCAGACATTTTCTTGAAAATGCATAAAGAGAGCCTGTCATATCAAGGAGAATATCGGTCAGTATGTGTGGCCAAAGATAAAATCTGAACTTCAAGTAAAAATTGGAATTTTAGAAAACATGTCAGTGCCACCACAAGCGTGACAGCTTCCCGCCACTTAAAGACTTTTCTGGTGAGATGGGAGGAGATATTAACAAACAGGACTTGGCCAGCATATTACATCTGGTTCTTTACAGGCGCCTCCCCGTCTCCTCTCAATACTGATTCCATCCCACTCGTCGTCTTCCTCCAACTACTGACTTGTACTTCATCCTTCACATCTCAGTGCCACCACCGATTTGATGGACTAGTTCCCCCCGGGAGGGGCTGGGCTGACCCCAGGACACCTGCCTGTGGATGACCACCTTGCGGGGACAATGCTGGTGGTTGGGTGATCCCTTTGTTCAGGGGTCCAGGAGGGATTTGGATTCTCATGGTGGGAGGCTAAAGCCAGCTGAGTGCAGGGAAGCTGGCTCCCTGGAGGGCTGACTCAACCCTCAGTGAATCATAGAAAAATTTGAATTACGTTCTTATTGATAACTGATTAATATTACTCCTTAGCAATTATTGTGAGATAACTTTTAAAGTCCCTTTTGAGGAATATTTTTCTTAGGACATCAGAATCTCTTATGTCTCATTCCTTTATTTGCTTTAGAAAAATTTTAACATTATTTGGAAATAATTCTATAATCAAAACTAGGTGCAAAAATAGTACAGTGAGTAAGTTCCTCTATACCCGTCACCCAGCTTCCCCCAGTGATAATGTTTTACCTAATCATAATCCATTATGAATACTGGGAAACTGACTAGTGCTATTGTCACTAAACTACAGACCTTACTTATTCTCTTGCCACAAAGAAACTCCTTTGTGCTACTCCTTTATAGTTATACTCTATTCATCTTTAAAATATAGTCTTTATTTTAATGAAAATTGCAGTTCATAAAAATATCTCTGATTGGAAACACTAGCGCCAAGCATAGGGCCATGAATGTAGTAAATTATGTGGTATTTAAGCTTGAAAGCCTGGCTACAAACATTGACCTGTGGCTCACTTGCTGTGTGATTTTAGGGAAGGAACATAACCTCTCTGAGCCTTGGTTGTATAACCTACAGAATGAAAGTAATAAAACCCACTTGGTAGAGATGCTGCACAGGCTAGATACGTAGTATATGAAGTGCCTGACACGTCCATCACGGGCACCCTGTTGTGGTCAGTGTCTTAGGTCCCGTTATCCAGGAAGCAGAGGGTTGGAGATCTGCATGCGGGTTGTTTACAGGGAGCACTCAAGGGATCCACACTTATGAGCTAGTTGGGACACAAGACTGGGCAGAAGGAGAAGGTGAACTATGATGCAGTCGCAACAGGAGGCATCAGATGGTCCTGCAGGGAGCTGCAATGGCCCTTTAGAGCTGTCTAGGCCTTTGTACCCCTGCATCGACCAGTCGCTGTATGGGGCTGCTCTGAGGGAGGGGTGTAACTCTTGGCAGGGTGGCTCCCTGCAGCCAAGGGCAAGGCCTGAGGACAGGCTCAGCTGTGAGCCTCTGCACTGCCGGGGAATCTGATCAGTGCTATCACAGCATCTACTGTGCTCACTCTGACTATTACGGCTCTGAGGAAGGGGGACATCAAAAGCAGAGACATTCATAGGTTTCTCGTCCGCCCCACGTGTGAACCGCATCAAACGCAGGCAAATGTGAATGGCTTGATAGCCCTAGAAAAAGCTGTTTCCTTTTCTGTGTTAGGCCATTGAAGGGGATCTGTTTACGTCTTCAGGAATTGCTATTTTGGGAGAAAGGAAAAAAAAAAAGGCAACGGATTCTACTCTTCCTTATAGCTGCTAAAGGGAATTTCCTAAAATTCTCTTTGCCAGCCCCAAAAAAGAACTCCATCTGGTACTGTCCTGCCCCTGAAGTGAGATTTGGAGGCAGACTTTTAATAATACCTTTTCAAGAAAGCCCTTCTCAGTGTGCCAAGGACAAGTTGGTATCAGTGACATCATCAGTAGTTGTGTTTGTTTAGTAATAGCTGGAAACCTACTGGAAGGCTGACACTGAGCTAAGGCCCGTGGAGGACACCAGAGAGGAAGTACTGAGTCTCCCACTCAAAGGACCCCATTTCGTGCCTTCTCCCCGAGCACAGCTACTCAGAGATAGAATAAATAGTGGAGTTTTGAAAGTACCAACCTAAGAAGCACAGTATTGTTCTGATTACTCAGTGGATGCGGATTAAGATCCTGGTGATTCATATCTAGACTTGATGAGTGTAGTTTGGTCTATAAACATTATGACATCATGTCTCCTTTTATAAGGTAAATATCATATATGTTAAAGGGAAGCACACCTGTTCTGGGCAACATCCTGAGTTTTGGGGTGAACAGTTGAAATAAGTGTTCCTGACTTAAGTCTCTGGAATAAATTTCTTTGGCCAGTTATCCAAGCAACTATTTGCCTTTATGTGTTTATAAATAAAGATACAGCTCCATTGTACACAATGATAATGAAATGATAACGAGAAGAATTTTCATAAATTAAGGAGATTTTTCTGCCAGAAAGCTTGATACACACTTTCTGCCTTTTTCAAACATCCACGCTCGTATTTGGGGGAGGTGTCTGCACTAACACATAGTAGAGATTGACCTAGAAGCTTCCACATCTGTGGCAAGTGTACAAGCCCTCATACTCTTCAGATCTGGGAAGGGTTAAACTCAACCCTGCTGGTCACTGCCCTCCAGTATTCTGTCTCTGTCTCTGTCTCTCTCCAGACTTACAGACGGCCGTGGCCTTCTCAGGATGGGAGGACAGAGCGGGGTAGGTCACTGCCCTGGAAGGCCAAAGAATGAAGCTCTGCCAGGGGAGCGCCCTTGCAGGACGAAGGGAGGTGAAAGCACATCACCCCAGGGGTCTTAAATCGCACATGTTCCCCCTTTCCTCCTCACTCGAGGGAAAGGTCTGGGGGGAAGGAGCCAGGTCGGATTCCCTTTGTGTCTCCACAGGACCTTGCACAGATAGAGTTGGTAATTAATAAATGTTGGGGACTGAATGGAGTTAGATTCTGTTACCTTATTAACTGCCAGAAAATGACAATATGAGTTAAGCAGCAGTGATCAGCACCACAAATTAGTCATCCTTAGAGGCAGCAGGGTTTTGACTGTTACGTCAGAGATCTTGGGTTCGTGCCTGGAAACTTCCCTGGGCAAGTGTCCTTTTAAAATCAGAATCTGTGGTGAACTCATCTAATGGATGGTTCGCACTCGTCTGGGAGTCAGAGGAGGCCTGGGCTCAGGTCCTTTCCCAGCTACGTGACCTTGGAGAAGTAGCCAAACCACCTTAAGGCACAGTTTCCTCAGTGGTTAAATGGGCTGATCCAGTGCTGCCTCTTACAGGCCTGTTTTACAGGTCTGACGAGCTCCCAAAGCCTGATGAACCTGCAAAGGATCAGGCTCACCCCAAGTGCTTAATACATGGTGGCCAGTATTACCATAACTAGGATAACCGTATAATATGTCATCTAAATCAAGATACTTTGACAGCAGAAAGGGGCATAAAAACAATTAGAATGATAACTTTTTCTGAAAGATTTACTTCCTGACCAACAAATTGTTGTCTTATATTGGTAGACCAATAAAATGATTCTCTTCAGGAACTATGTTCAAGTGTAAAATTCCTTTGAAGAAATTAAACAACATCTATCTCTGTACGTTAAAGACAATTTGAAAATTTTCTTTATGTTGATGATGTGAACATTAAATATTTTTCTTGATATATATTTTTAACATCTTTATTGGATTATAATTGCTTTACAATGGTCTGTTAGTTTCTGCTTTATAACAAAGTGAATCAGCCATACATATAATCCCATATCTCCTCCCTCTTGCATCTCCCTCCCACCCTCCCTATCCCATCCCTCTAGGTGGTCACAAAGCACTGAACTGATCTCCCTGTGCTATGCGGCTGCTTCCCACTAGCTATCTATTTTATATTTGGTAGTGTATATATGTCCATGCCACTCTCTCACTTCGTCCCAGCTTACCCTTCCCTGTCCCTGTGTCCTCAAGTCCATTCTCTACGTCTGCGTCTTTATTCCTGTCTTACACCTAGGCTCTTCAGAAGCTTTTTTTTTTTTTTTAGATTCCATATATATGTGTTAGCATACGGTATTTGTTTTTCTCTTTCTGACTTACTTCACTCTGCATGACAGACTCTAGGCCCATCCACCTCACTACAAATAACTCAATTTTGTTCCCTTTTATTGCTGAGTAATATTCCATTGTATCTATGTGCCGCATCTTCTTTATCCATTCATCTGTCGATGGACACTTAGGTTGCTTCCATGTCCTGGCTATTGTAAATAGAGTTGCAATGAACATTTAGGTACATGACTCTTTTTGAATTTTGGTTTTCTCAGGGTATATGCCCAGTATTGGGATTGCTGGGTCGTATGGTAGTTCTATTTTTAGTTTTTTAAGGAACCTTCATACTTGTCTCCATAGTGGCTGTATCAATTTACATTCCCACCAACAGTGCAAGAGGGTTCCCTTTTCTCCACACCCTCTGCAGCATTTATTGTTTGTAGATTTTTTGATGATGGCCATTCTGACTGGTGTGAGGTGATACCTCACTGTAGTTTTCATTTGCATTTCTCTAATGATTAGTGATGTTGAGCATCCTTTCATGCGTTTGTTGGCAATCTGTATATCTTCTCTGGAGAAACGTCTATTTAGGTCTTCTGCATTGAGCTGCATGAGCTGCTTGTATATTTTGGAGATTAATCCTTTGTCAATTGCTTCATTTGCAAATATTTTCTCCCATTCTAAGGGAGAAAGTCTTTTGTCTTTTGTCTTGTTTATGGTTTCTTTTGCTATGCAAAAGCTTTTAAGTTTCATTAGGTCCCATTTGTTTATTTTTGTTTTTATTTCCATTTCTCTAGGAGGTGGGTCAAAAAGATCTTGCTGTGATTTATGTCATAGAGTGTTCTGCCTATGTTTTCCTCTAAGAGTTTGATAGTGTCTGGCCTTACATTTAGGTCTTTCATCCATTTTGAGTTTATTTTTGTGTATGGTGTTAGGGAGTGTTCTAATTTCATTCTTTTACATGTAGCTATCCAGTTTTCCCAACACCAATTATTGAAGAGGCTGTCTTTTCTCCATTGTATACTCTTGCCTCCTTTATCAAAAAAAAGGTGGCCATATGTGCATGGGTTTATCTCTGGGTGTTCTATCCTGTTCCATTGATCTCTATTTCTGTTTTTGTGCCAGTACCATACTGTCTTGATTACTATTGCTTTGTAGTATAGTCTGAAGTGAGGGAGCCTGATTCCGCCAGCTCCGTTTCTCTTTCTCAAGATTGCTTTGGCTATTTGGGGTCTTTTGTGTTTTCATACAAATTGTGAAATTTTTTGTTCTAGTTCTGTGAAAAATGCATTTGGTAGTTTGATAGGGATTGCATTGAATCTGTAGATTGCTTTGGGTAGTATAATCATTTTCACAATGTTGATTCTTCTGATCCAAGAACATGGTATATCTCTCCATCTGTTTGTATCATGTTTAATTTCTATCATCAGTGTATTATAGTTTTCTGCATACAGGTCTTTTGTCTCCTTAGGTAGGTTTATTCCTAGGTATTTTATTCTTTCTGTTGCCATGGTAAATGGGAGTGTTTCCTTAATTTCTCTTTCAGATTTTTCATCATTAGTGTATAGGAATGCAAGAGATTTCTGTGCATTAATTTTGTATCCCGCTACTTTACCAAATTCATTGATTAGCTCTTGTAGTTTTCTGGTAGCATCTTTAGGATACTCTATGTATACTATCATGTCATCTGCAAATAGTGACAGCTTTACTTCTTCTTTTCCGATTTGGATTCCTTTTATTTCTTTGTCTTCTCTGATTGCTGTGGCTAAAACTTCCAAAAATATGTTGAATAATAGTGTTGAGAGTGGACAACCTTGTGTTGTTCCTGATCTTAGAGGAAACTGTTGCAGTCTTTCACCATTGAGAACGATGTTGGCTTGTGGGTTTTTCATGTATGGCCTTTATTATGTTGATGTAAGTTCCCTCTGTGCCTACTTTCTGGAGGGTTTTTATCATAAATGAGTGTTGAATTTTGACGAAAGCTTTTTCTGAATCTATGAGAAGATCATATGGTTTTTCTCCTTCAATTTGTTAATATGGTGTATCACATTGATTGATTTGCATATATTGAAGACTCCTTGCATTCCTGGGATAAACCCTACTTGATCATGGTGTATGATCCTTTAAATGTGCTGTTGGATTCTGATTGCTAGTATATTGTTGAGGATTTTTGCATCTATGTTCATCAGTGATATTGGCCTGTAGTTTTCTTTCTTTGTGACATCTTAGTCTGGTTTTGGTATCAGGGTGATGGTGGCCTCGTAGAATGAGTTTGGGAGTGTTCCTCCCTCAGCTATATTTTGGACGAGTTTGTGAAGGATAGGTGTTAGCTCTTCTCTAAATGTTTGATAGAATTCACCTGTGAAGCCATCTGGTCCTGAGCTTTTGTTTGTGGGAAGATTTTTAAATCAGAGTTTCAATTTCAGTGCTTGTGATTGTTCTGTTTATATTTTCTCTTTCTTCCTGGTTTAGTCTTGGAAGGTTGTGCTTTTCTAAGAATTTGTCCATTTCTTCCAGGTTGTCCATTTTATTGGCATACAGTTGCTTGTAGTAATCTCTCATGATCCTTTGTATTTCTGTAGTGTCAGTTGTTACTTCTTCTTTTTCATTTCTAATTCTATTGATTTGAGTCTTCTCTCTTTTTTTCTTAATGAGTCTGGCTAATGGTTTATGAATTTTGTTCATCTTCTCAAAGAACCAACTTATAGTTTTACTGCTCTTTGCTATCATTTCCTTCGTTTCTTTTTCATTTATTTCTGATCTGATCTTTATGATTTCTCTCCTTCTGCTAACTTTGGGGTTTTTTGTTCTTCTTTCTCTAATTGCTTTAGGTGTTAGCTTAGGTTGTTTATTTGAGATGTTTCTTGTTTCTTAAGGTAGGATTGTAGTGCTATAAAATTCCCTCTGAGAACTGCTTTTGCTGCATCCCATAGGTTTTGGGTTGTTATGTTTTCATTGTCATTTGTTTCTAGGTGTTTTTTGATTTCCTCTTGGATTTCTTCAGTGATCTCTTGGTTATTTAGTAGTGTATTGTTTAGCCTCCATGTGTTTGTATGTTTTACAGATTTTTTCCTGTAATTGATATCTAGTCTCACAGCGTCGTTGTTGGAAAAGATACTTGATATGATTTCAATTTTCTTAAATTTACCAAGGCTTGATTTGTGACCCAAGATATGACCTATCCTGGGGAATGTTCCCTGAGCACTTGAAAAGAAAGTGTATTCTGCTGTTTTTGGATGGAATGTCCTATAAATACCAATTAAGTCCATCCTGTATAATGTGTCATTTAAAGCTTGTGTTTCCTTATTTATTTTCATTTTGGATGATCTGTCCATTGGTGAAAGTGGGGTGTTAAAGTTCCCTACTATGATTGTGTTACTGTTGATTTCCCCTTTTATGGCTGTTAGCATTTGCCTTATGTATTGAGGTGCTCCTGTGTTGGGTGCATGGATATTTACAATTGTTATATCTTCTTCTTGGAATGATCCCTTGATCATTATGTCATGTCCTTCTTTGTCTCTTGTAATAGTCTTTATTTTAAAGTCTATTTTGTCTGATGCGAGAATTGCTACTCCAGCTTTCTTTTGATTTCCATTTGCATGGAGTATCTTTTTCCATCCCCTCACTTTCAGTCTGTATGTGTCCCTAGTTCTGAAGTGTATCTCTTGTAGACTGCATATGTACTGGTCTTGTTGTTGTATCCATTCAGCCAGTCTATGTCTTTTGGTTCGAGCATTTAATCCTTTTACATTTAAGGTAGTTATCGATATGTTTGTTCCTATTACCAATTCCTTAATTCTTTTGGGTTTGTCATTGTAGGTGTTTTCCTTGTGTTTCCTGACTAGAGAAGTTCCTATAGCATTTGTTGTGAAGCTGGTTTGGTGGTGCTGAGTTCTCTTAGCTTTTGCTCGTCTGTAAAGGTTTTAATTTCTCCATCGAATCTCAGTGAGATCCTTGCTGGGTAGAGTAATCTTGGTTGTAGGTTTTTCCCTTTCATCACTTTAAATATGTCCTACCACTTGCCTCTGACTTACAGAGTTTCTGCTGAAAGATCAGCTGTTAACCTTATGGGGATTCCCTTGTATGTTATTTGTTGTTTTTCCCTTGCTGCTTTTAATATTTTTTCTTTGTATTTAATTTTTCATAGCTTGATTAATATGTGTCTTGGCGTGTTTCTCCTTGGATTTATCCTATATGGGACTCTCTGTGCTTCCTGGATTTGATTGACTATTTCGTTTCCCATATTAAGGAAGTTTTCAACTATAATCTCTTCAAATATTTTCTCAGTCTCTTTCGTTTTCTCTTCTTCTTCTGGGTCCCCTATAATTCGAATATTGGTGCATTTAATGTTGTCTCAGAGGTCTCTGAGACTGTCCTCAATTCTTGTCATTCTTTTTTCTTTATTCTGCTCTGCAGTAGTTATTTCCACTGTTTTGTCTTCCAGGTCACTTATCCGTTCTTCTGCCTCAGTTATTCTGCTATTGATTCCTTCTAGAGAATTTTTAATTGCATTTATTGTGTTGTTCATCATTGTTTGTTTGCCCTTTAGTTCTTCTAGGTCCTTTTTAAACATTTCTTGTATTTTCTCCATTCTATTTCCAAGATTTTGGATCACCTTCAGTATCATTACTCTGAATTTTTTCGGGTAAACTGCCTATTTCCTCTTCATTTGTTTGGTCTGGTCGGTTTTTACCTTGCTCCTTCATCTGCTGTGTGTTTCTCTCTCTTCTCATTTTGCTTAAGTTACTGTGTTTGGGGTCTCCTTTTCGCAAGATGCAGGTTCATAGTTTCTGTTGCTTTTGGTGTCTTCCCCCAGTGGGTAAGGTTAGTTCAGTGGGTTGTGTAGGCTTCCTGGTGGAGGGGAATGGTGCCTGTGTTCTGGTGGATGAGGCTGGATCTCTCTGGTGGGCAGGACCACGTCTGGTGGTGTGTTTTGGGGTGTTTGTGACCTTATTATGATTTTAGGCAGACTCTCTGCTAATGGGTGGGGTTGTGTTCCCGTCTTGCTAGTTGTTTGGAGTAGGGTGTCTAGCACTGTAGCTTGCTGGTCGTTGGGTGGAGCTGGGTCTTAGCATTGAGATGGAGATCTCTGGGAGAGCTTTCGCCATTTGATATTACATGGAGCCAGGAGGTCTCTGGGGGACCAGTGTCCTGAACTCGGCTCTCCCACCTAGAGACACAGGCCTGACACCCGGCTGGAGCACCAAGACCCTGTCAGCCACACGGCTCAGAAGAAAAGAGAGAAAAAAAGAAAGAAAAAACTATAAAATGAAATAAAGTTATTAAAATAAAAAAATTATTAAAAATGAAGAAAAAATTAAAAATTAATTTAAAAAAAGGAAAGAAAGAAGAGAGGAACCAAACCAAAAAACAAATCCAGCAATGACAACAAGTGCTAAAAAACTATACTAAAAAAACAAACAAACCAGAAACGGACAGACAGAACCCTAGGACAAATGGTAAAAGCAAAGCTATACAAACAAAATCACACAAAGTCCACCACCTCAATTTTGGGATGATTCATTATCTATTCAGGTATTCCACAGATGCAGGACACATCAAGTTGATGGTGGAGATTTAATCTGCTGCTCCTGAGACTGCTGGGAGAAATTTCCCTTTCTCTTCCTTTTTTTTTTTTTTTATATTATTTGTATATGAAAGAATCCTTTTCTTTTTTTTTTTTTAATTTTAATTTTATTTATTTATGGCTGTGTTGGGTCTTTGTTTCTGTGCGAGGGGTTTCTCTAGTTGTGGCAAGCGGGGGCTACTCTTCATCGCGTTGCGCAGGCCTCCCACCATCGCAGCCTCTCTTGTTGCAGAGCACAGGCTTCAGACGCGCAGGCTCAGTAATTTTACTCACGGGCTCAGTTGCTCCGCGGCACGTGGGATCCTCCCAGACCAGGGCTCAAACCCGTGTCCCCTGCATTGGCAGGCAGACTCTCAACCACTGTGCCACCAGGGAAGCCCTCCCTTTCTCTTCTTTGTTCGCACAGCTCCCGGGGTTCAGCTTTGGATTTGGCCCCGCCTCTGCACAGAGGTGGCCTAAGGTCTTCTGTTCTTTGCTCAGACAGGACGGGGTTAAAGTAGCAGTTGATTAGGGGCTCTGGCTCACTCAGGCTGGGAGGAGGGAGGGGTACAGAATGTGGGGCGAGCCTCTGGCGGCAGAGGCCAGCAGGATGTTGCAACAGCCTGAGGTGCGCCGTGTGTTCTCCCGGGGAAGTTGTCCCTGGATCACGGGACCCTGACAGTGGGGGACTGCACAGGCTCCCAGGACGGGAGGTGTGTATAGTGACCTGTGCTTGCACACAGGCTTCTTGGTGGTTACCGCAGCAGCCTTAGCATTTCATGCTCGTCTCTGGTGTCCATGCTCAAAGCTGTGGCTTGCGCCCGTCTCTGGAGCTCGTTTAGGCGGTGCTCTGAATCCCCTCTCCTCGTGCACCCCGAAACAATGGTCTCTTGCCTCTTTGGCAGTTCCAGACTTTTTCCTGGACTCTCTTCCAGCTAGCTGTGGTGCACTAGCCCCCTTCAGGCTGTGTTTATGCCCCCAACCCCAGTCCTCTCCCTGGGATCTGACCTCTGAAGCCGGAGCCTCAGTTCCCAGCTCCCACCCGCCCTGGCGGGTGAACAGACAAGCCTCTCAGGCTGGTGAGTGCTGGTCAGCACCGATCCTCTCTGTGGGAATCTCTCCACTTTGCCCTCTGCACCCCTGTTGCTGCGCTCTCCTCAGTGGCTCCGAAGCTTCCCTCCCCCCACCCCATGTCTCTGCCCACGAAGGGCCTTCCTAGTATGTGGAAACTATTCCTTCTTCACAGCTCCCTCCCACTGGTGCAGGTCCTGTCCTTATTCTTTTGTCTCTGTTTTTTCTTTTTTCTTTTGCCCTACCCAGGTACGTGGGGAATTTCTTGCCTTTTGGGAAGTCTGAGGTCTTCTGCCAGCATTCAGTAGGTGTTCTGTAGGAGTTGTTCCACATGTAGATGTATTTCTGATGTATTTGTGGGGAGGAAGGTGATCTCCATATCTTACTCTTCCGCCATCTTGAAGGTCTCCATTAAAAAATATTTAAGCAGAATAATTATTCTTGTTAGGTACTTAGGTAGTTTAATCAATTTCTTTGCCTACCTGTCATCATATTCTTCTGCAGAATATAGTTTTCAATAGTTTTATAATTTTTAACTTTTTCCACAAAATTCCCTGCATTTTGAGTTTAATAAATTTGAAATTGCTGTTACTTCAATTGACTTCTCTACAGAGCACTATATATTTCACTGAGAAAATACTCTTTACCAGTGATGAAGTACCTGGTAAGCCGAGAGCAATTCTGCTAAATAAAGGCTATTCTCAATTCTAATTTTTAAAAAATTTGAAATGTAGAAATAATTCAGTCCAAATATTTTCTCAGGTAATTTTGTCCTCTATTCAGAGTACCTTTTTTTGACAACTATTTTTATGACACAGCTTGTCAAGTAAGTTGTGTCTGTTTATGATTCTTTTGAATGGTTCCCCAAATTTAGAGGATTCAAGATTGTATGCCTTCTCAATTACATCCTGTTCTAGGACAGAAGCTAAGTTTATCCAAATAAAAATAGGAGCTCCATCAAAATTTTCCTCTCACAGGTTGTGATCATCCAGGGCACAATTATAGAGTTTCAGAATTAAATCTTATACTTCATTAAAGGGCTCATGGTACCCATCCCCCTCTTTGCAGGATATATTTCAATGCCTTCCTGTTCACAGGGCTGGCTTTGTGGGCTTGTGACTTTCGTGCAGTGCTTAGAAAGGCTCCACACTCTGTTTATGGACCCACTGTCACCATCTTGAAATTCTTAATTTTTTACCAAGGTATTCTGCATTTTCATCTTTCACTGGGCCCCAGAAATTATGTAGCTGGTCCTGCCTGTTTGTCAGCTCGGTTTTCAATAATTGTATCTTTCTAAAAGATTCAAGCTCAAAAGCTGAATTAAAAAAAGCAAAACAGAACAACTCCATTCACTCCACACTTTGAAGACTTCCAAATGATTGTGAACAAAACGAAACCAAAATTCAGAGCATTGTACGACACTCAGGTTGATTTTAACAAGGTAGTTTATCATGAGGACTCAAATTTTCTAAATCAGTTGATAGGCAGAAAGGAGAATTTTGTGATCCAGTTACTGTGTGTGTGTGTGTGTGTGTGTGTGTGTGTGTGTAAAACTTGACAGTTCAGCTTCCTTTTCTGTTGGTAGACCATCACATCTTGTTTGGACAAAAGCACTAATTACATACATGCACTTCACTACCCAGTCCAAGTAAGTTTTTGTTCCACAGGTTCTTAATTTAGCAAAAATATTGTTTCTATCAGGATTCCAACCATCAAAATTTATTACCCCCCCAAAAAAAGTTTCTCTTCTCTTCAATGATGAACTTTTAAACTGGATTTATAATATCAATCAGAATAACGTCAAATTTTTCACCTTTGGCGGAATGAACTTTCTGAAGGTTTAATTTTATTTCCTGAATTTGGTTTTGAAAAAAGTGAACCCTTATTAGAATTAACAAATTTCTCATTTGAACCGTCTGATGACCCTGATGTAAAAATTGTGTCATTTCAATGTTTACATGGTTCTACTTCTGCTAAAGGAGACCCATTAGCAGCTACTACTTCATTTTTCAGGAATGCACAAGAAAATTTGTTATTGAAAATGAGTGACATTAATTTAAGAGACAGGTCATTGCATCTAAATGAAAAGTTAAGCTTCACAGAGTGATATGGAAACACACCTTGTGCAGCTGCTCGTGTTAAATTACCTTTGAGCATGGGCTACTTCAGTAACAAAGTTTTGAAGGAAGTGCTGATGCTTCTTCAGCAAATTTGTGTTTTCTGGTTTTCATGTGGCCAGCAATAGCATTATGATATCCCCATAGTGGAAGCAAGATGTCCACAAATATTTTATGAAGTTATACATTCATCTACAATTTTAATATTTTAATTTTTCCCTAAAAATGTACTTTGATCCTTTGAAGCTGATTGCTCCCCAAAGAGTTTATTGTAAAAGAAAAAATATTACCCAACAATGCAATAAATACTAGTTGGAGATACACTTTGAGGTAAATGACAAAACCACTGTAAGCAAGTATATTCAAACTATAGTCCAGGGACTTCCCTGGTGGTGCAGTGGTTAAGAATCCACCTGCCAGTGCACGGGACATGGGTTCAAGCCCTGGTCTGGGAGGATCCCACATGCCGCGGAGCAACCAAGCCTGTGCACCGCAACTACTGAGCCTGCGCTCTAGAGACCGTGAGCCACAACTACTGGGCCCTTGCACCACAGCTACTGAAGCCCACGTGCCTGAAACCCATGCTCCGCAACAAGAGAAGCCACCACAATGAGAAGCCTCCACACCACAGCCAAGAGTAGCCCCCACTCACTGCAACTACAGAAAGCCTGTGCACAGCAACGAAGACCCAATGCAGCCAAACATAAATAAATAAAATAAAATAATTTAAAAAAATAGGCAGACTGAATTATACCATTTAAAAAAAAACCCAAAAAACTATCCATACGCTCTACTATGGGGCTCCTTAACCCTCACTTCCTGAACATATTTCACCTACAACTACCCTACACTTTCCCACTGACCCTGCTGACATGTGGCCAGGCAGCTTCATGGACCTCCCTGGCCACAGCAGGGACAAGGGAGAGGTGGCAGGCAGCAGGATCTGTCACCACCACTGAGTCCCTAGGAACTGGTGGCTAGGCACCAGTATTTTATCATGTTGTCCTTCAGAGAGGGTGTCAGTTGTACCTCATCAGGGAACAGTTGGGAAAAGAAAGAAGGCTGTTGCTGGTCATCCTTCAGATTTTACTACGAGGAAAAGTGAGACCTCTTTACTGCATGTGTGTCTCCACACTATTGCTCAAGACTGGCAGAGGCTGAGAATGCCAAGAGGAGGTCTTCTAAACCCCTACCAGATTGTTTAATTCCACAATTATTAATAATGTTTTGTTTAAAAAATGAAGCATGAGGAGGACCTTCAAGATAGCAGAGTTGTAAGACGTGGAGATCACCTTCCTCCCTGCAAATACATCAGAAATACATCTACATGTGGAACAACTCCTACAGGACACCTACCAAACACTGGCAGAAGACCTCAAACTTCCAATAAAGGCAAGAAACTCCCCACGTACCTGGGTAGGGCAAAAGAAAAAACAGAGACAATAGGGAAAGGACCTGCACCTCTGGGAGGGAGATGTGAAGGAGGAAAAGTTTCCACACACTAGGAAGCCCCTTCACTGGTGGAGATGGCGGGGGGTTAGGGGGAAGCTTCGGAGCCATGGAGGAGAGCGCAGCCACAGGGGTGCAGAGGGCAAAGCGGAGAGATTCCCGCACAGATGATCAGTGCTGACCAGCACTCACCAGCCCGAGAGGCTTGTCTGCTCACCCGCCGGGTCAGGTGGGGGCTTGGAGCTGAGGCTCCGGCTTCAGAGGTCAGATCCCTGGGGTGAACACAGCCAGAAGGGGGCTAGTGCACCACAGCTAGCCAGTAGGGAGTCCGGGAAAAAGTCTGGAACTGCTGAAGAGGCAAGAGACATTTGTTTCAGGGTGTGTGAGGAGAGGAGATTCAGAGCACCGCCTAAATGAGCTCCAGAGATGGGTGTGAGCTGCGGTTGTCAGCGCAGACACCAGAGACGGGCATTAAATGCCAAGAAGCCTGTGTGCAAGCACAGGTCACTATCCACACCTCCCTTCCTGGGAGCCTGTGCAGTCCGCCACTGTCAGGGTCCCGTGATGCAGGGACCGCTTCCCTGGCAGAACACACGGCATGCCTCAGGCTGTTGCAAAGTCATGCTGGCCTCTGCCACCACAGGCTTGCTCTGCATTCTGTACCCGCCCCCCCCGGCCTATGTGAGCCAGAGCCCCCTTATAAGCTGCTACTTTAACCCCGTCCTGTCTGGGAGGGGAACAGACGCCCTCAGGTGACCTACAAGCAGAGAGGGGGCCAAATCCAAAGCTGAATCCCAGGAGCTGTGTGAACAAAGAAGAGAAAGGGAAATTTCTCCCAGCAGCCTCAGGAGCAGCGGATTAAATCTCCACCATCAACTTGATGTGCCCTGCATCTGTGGAATACCTGAATAGACAATGAATCATCCCAAAATTGAGGTGGTGGACTTTGGGGGCAACTGTAGACTTGGGGTTTGCTTTCTGCATCTAATTTGTTTCTGGTTTTTTGTTTACCTTAGTTTAGTATTTACAGCTTATTATCATTGGTAGATTTGTTTATTGATTTGGTTGCTTTCTTCCTTTTAATTCCCTATATATATATATATTTTTTCCCTTTTTCCCTTTTTCTGAGTGTGTATGTGTATGCTTCTTTGTGTGATTTTGAGTGTATAGCTGTGCTTTTACCATTTGCCCAAGGGTTCTGTCTGTCCTTTTTTTTTTTTTAGTATAGTTTTTAGTGCTTGTTATCATTGATGGATTTGTTTATTGGTTTGGTTACTCTCTTCTTTCATTTTTTTTATTACTTTTTTATTTTTTATTTTTAATATTTTTTTTATTTTTTATTTTAATAACTATATTTTACTTTATTTTATTTTATTATTTCTTTCCTTTTTCCCCCCTCCCTTTTCTTCTGAGCCATGTGGCTGACAGGGTCTTGGTGCTCTGGCCAGGTGTCAGGCCTGAGCCACTGAGATGGGAGTGCTGAGTTCAGGACACACGTCCATCAGAGACCTCACAGCTACACGTAATATCAAATGGTGAGACTTCTCCCAGAAATCTCCGTCTCATCACTAAGACCCAGCTCCATTCAACGACCAGCATGCTACGGTGCTGGACACCCCAAACCAAACTACTAGCAAGACAGGAACACAGCGCCACCCATTAGCAGAGAGACTGCCTAAAATCATAAGTTCACAGACACCCCAAAACACATGACCGGACGCATTCCTGCCCACCAGAAAGACAAGATCCAGCCTCATCCACCAGAACACAGGCACAAGTCCCCTCCACCAGGAAGCCTACAAAACCCACTGAAAAAACCTTACACACTGGGGGCAGACACCAAAAACAACAGGAACTATGAACCTGCAGCCTGCAAAATGGAGACCCCAAATACAGTAAGTTAAGCAGAATGAGAAGACAGAGAAATACACAGCAGATGAAGGAGAAAGGTAAAACCCCAACAGACCAAACAAATGAAGAGGAAATAGGCAGTCTACCCGAAAAAATTCAGAGTAATGATAGTGAAGATGATCCAAATTCTTGGAAATAGACTGGAGAAAATACAAGAAACGTTTAACAAGGACCTAGAAGAACTAAAGAGCAAACAAACAATGATGACAACACAATAAATGAAATTAAAAATTCTCTAGAAGGAATCAATAGCAGAATAACAGGCAGAAGAACGGATAAGTGACCTGGAAGATAAAATAATGGAAATAACTACTGCAGAGCAGCATAAAGAAAAAAGAATAACAAGAATTGAGGACAGTCTCAGAGACCTCTGGGACAACATTAAACACACCAACATTCGAATTGTAGGGGTTCCAGAAGAAGAAGAGAAAAAGAAAGGGACTGAGAAAATATTTGAAGAGATTATAGTTGAAAACTTCCTTAATATGGGAAACGAAATAGTCAATCAAATCCAGGAAGCACAGAGAGTCCCATATAGGATAAATCCAAGGAGAAACACGCCAAGACACATATTAATCAAGCTATGAAAAATTAAATACAAAGAAAAAATATTAAAATCAGCAAGGGAAAAACAACAAATAACATACAAGGGAATCCCCATAAGGTTAACAGCTGATCTTTCAGCAGAAACTCTGTAAGTCAGAAGCAAGTGGTAGGACATATTTAAAGTGATGAAAGGGAAAAACCTACAACCAAGATTACTCTACCCAGCCAGGATCTCATTCAGATTCGATGGAGAAATTAAAACCTTTACAGACGAGCAAAAGCTAAGAGAATTCAGCACCACCAAACCAGCTTTACAACAAATGCTAAAGGAACTTCTCTAGGCAGGAAACAGAAGAGAAGGAAAGGTCCTACAATGTCAAACCCAAAACAATTAAGAAAATGGTAATAGGAACATACATATCGATAACAACCTTAAATGTAAATGGATTAAATGCTCGAACCAAAAGACATAGACTGGCTGAATGGATACAACAACAAGACCAGTACATATGCAGTCTACAAGAGATACACTTCAAAACTAGGGACACATACAGACTGAAAGTGAGGGGATGGAAAAAGATACTCCATGCAAATGGAAATCAAATGAAAGCTGGAGTAGCAGTTCTCATATCAGACAAAATAGACTTTAAAATAAAGACTATTACAAGAGACAAAGAAGGACATGACATAATGATCAAGGGATCAATCCAAGAAGAAGATATAACAATTGTAAATATCCATGCACCCAACACAGGAGCACCTCAATACATAAGGCAAATGCTAACAGCCATAAAAGGGGAAATCAACAGTAACACAATCATAGTAGGGAACTTTAACACCCCACTTTCACCAATGGACAGATCATCCAAAATGAAAATAAATAAGGAAACACAAGCTTTAAATGACACATTATACAGGATGGACTTAATTGGTATTTATAGGACATTCCATCCAAAAACAGCAGAATATACTATCTTTTCAAGTGCTCAGGGAACATTCCCCAGGATAGGTCATATCTTGGGTCACAAATCAAGCCTTGGTAAATTTAAGAAAATTGAAATCATATCAAGTATCTTTTCCAACAACGACGCTGTGAGACTAGATATCAATTACAGGAAAAAATCTGTAAAACATACAAACACATGGAGGCTAAACAATACACTACTAAATAACCAAGAGATCACTGAAGAAATCCAAGAGGAAATCAAAAAACACCTAGAAACAAATGACAATGAAAACATAACAACCCAAAACCTATGGGATGCAGCAAAAGCAGTTCTGAGAGGGAAGTTCATACCAATACAATCCTACCTCAAGAAACAAGAAACATGTCAAAAGAACAACCTAAGCTTACACCTAAAGCAATTAGAGAAAGAAGAACTAAAAAACCCCAACCCCAAAGTTAGCAGAAGGAAAGAAATCATAAAGATCAGATCAGAAGTAAATGAAAATGACTACCAAACGTAAAAGAGATAGCTAGTGGGAAGCAGCCGCATAGCACAGGGAGTTCAACTCAGTGCTTTGTGGCCACCTAGATGGGTGGGATACGGAGGGTGCGAGGGAGGGAGACGCAAGAGGGAAGAGAAATGGGGACACGTGTATATGTATAACTGATTCACTTTGTTATAAAGCAGAAACTAACACACCATTGTAAAGCAATTATACTCCGATAAAGATGTTTTAAAAATAAATAAATAAATGAAAAAGAAATGAAGGAAATGATAGCAAAGATCAGTAAAACTAAAAGTTGGTTCTCTGAGAAGATAAAATTGATAAACCATTAGCCAGACTCATCAAGAAAAAAAGGGAGAAGACTCAAATCAATAGAATTAGAAATGAAAAAGGAGAAGTAACAACTGACTGCAGAAATACAAAGGTTCATGAGAGATTACTACAAGCAACTCTATGCCAATAAAATGGACAACCTGGAAGAAACGGACAAATTCTTAGAAAAGCACAACCTTCCAAGACTGAACCAGGAAGAAATAGAAAATATAAGCAGACCAGTCACAAGCACTGAAATTGAAACTGTGATTAAAAATCTTCCAACAAACAAAATCCCAGGACCAGATGGCTTCACAGGCGAATTTTATCAAACATTTAGAGAAGAGCTAACCCCTATCCTTCTCAAACTCTTCCACATTTTAGCAGAGGGAGGAACACTCCCAAACTCATTCTACGAGACCACCGTCACCCTAATACCAAAACCAGACAAAGATGTCACAAAGAAAGAAAACTACAGACTAATATCACTGATGAATATAGATGCAAAAATCCTCAACAAAATACTAGCAAACAGAATCCAACAGCACATTAAAAGGATCTTACACCCCGATCAAGTGAGGTTTATCCCCAGAATGGAAGGATTCTTCAATATACGCAAATCAATCAATGTGATAAACCGTATTAACAAACTGAAGGAGAAAAACCATATGATCATCTCAATAGATTCAGGAAAAGCTTTTGACAAAATTCAACACCCATTTATGATAAAAACTCTCCAGAAGGTAGGCATAGAGGGAATTTACCTCAACATAATAAAGGCCATATATAACAAACCCACAGCCAACATCATTCTCAATGGTGAAATACTGAAACCATTTCCTCTAAGATCAGGAACAAGACATGGTTGCCCAATCTCACCACTCTTATTCAACACAGTGTTGGAAGTTTTAGCCATAGCAATCAGAGAAGAAAAAGAAATAAAAGGAATCCAAATCGAAAAGAAGAAGTAAAGCTGTCACTGTTTGCAGATGACATGATACATCGAGTATCCTAAAGATGCTGCCAGAAAACTACAAGAGCTAATCCATGAATTTGGTAAAGTAGCAGGATACAAAATTAATGCACAGAAATCTCTTGCATCCCTATACACTAATGATGAAAAATCTGAAAGAGAAATTAAGGGAACACTCCCAATTACCATTGCAACAAAAAGAATAAAATTCCTAGGAATAGATCTACTGAAGCAGACAAAAGACCTTTATGCCGAAAACTGTAAGACACTGATGAAAGAAATTAAAGATTATACAAACAGATGGAGAGATATACCATGTTCCTGGATTGGAAGATTCAACATTGTGAAAATGACTATACTACCCAAAGCAATCTACAGATTAATGAAATCCCTATCAAACTATCAATGGCATTTTTCACAGAACTAGAACAAAAAATTTCACAATTTGTATGGAAACACAAAAGACCCTGAATAACCAAAGCAATCTTGAGAAAGAAAAACGGAGCTGGCGGAATCAGGCTCCCTCACTTCAGACTATACTACAAAGCAACAGTAATGAAGATAGTATGGTACTGTCACAAAAACAGTAATATAGATCAATGGAACAGGATAGAAAGCCCAGAGATAAACCCATGCACATATGGTCACCTTATCTTTGATAAAGGAGGCAAGAGTATACAATGGAGAAAAGACAGCCTCTTCAATAAGTGGTGCTGGGAAAACTGGACAGCTACATGTAAAAGAATGAAATTAAAACACTCCCTAACACAAAAATAAACTCAAAGTGGGTCAGAGACCTAAATATAAGGCCAGACACTATCAAACTCTTAGAGGAGAACATAGGCAGAACACTCTATGACCTAAATCACAGCAAGATCCTTTTTGACCCACCTCCTAGGAAAATGGAAACAAAAACAAAATAAACAAATGGGACCTAATGAAACTTAAAAGCTTTTGCACAACAAAGGAAACCATAAACAAGACAAAAGACAGCCCTTAGAATGGGAGAAAATATTTGCAAATGAAGCAATTGACAAAGGATTAATCTCCAAAATAATCAAGCAGCTCTTGCAGCTCAATATCAAAAAAACAATCAACCCAATCCAAAAATGAGCAGAAGACCTAAATAGACATTTCTCCAAAGAAGATATACAGATTGCCAACAAACACATGAAAGGATGCTCAACATCACTAATCATTAGAGAAATGCAAATCAGAACTACAATGAGGTATCGCCTCTCAGCAGTTAGAATGGCCTTCATCAAAAAATCTACAAACAATAAATGCTGGAGAGGGTGTGGAGTAAAGGGAACCCTCTTGCACTGCTGTTGGGAATGTAAATTGATACAGCCACTATGGAGAACAGTATGGAGGTTTCTTAAAAAACTAAAAATAGAACTACCATACGACCCAGCAATCCCACTACTGGGCATATACTCTGAGAAAACCGTAATTCAAAAAGAGTTATGTACCAAAATGTTCATTGCAGCTCTGTTTACGATAGCCAGGACATGGAATCAACCTACGTGTCCATCGATAGATGTATGGATAAAGAAGATGTGGCACATATATACAATGGAATATTACTCAGCCATAAAAAGAAGTGAAATTGAGTTATTTGTAGTAAGGTGCATGGACCTAGAGACTGTCACAGAGAGTGAAGTAAATCAGAAAGAGAAAAACAAATACCATAGGCTAACACATATATATGGAATCTAAAGAAAAAAGAAAACAGTTTCTGAAGAACCTAGGGGCAGTACAGGAATAAACACACAGACATAGAGAATGGACTTGAGGACACGCAGAGGGGGCAGGCTATGCTGGGAGGAATTCAGAGAGTGGCGTGGACATATATACACTACCAAATGTAAAATAGATAGCTAGTGGGAAGCAGCTGCATAGCACAGGGAGATCAGCTCGGTGCTTTATGGCTACATAGAGGGTTGGGATAGGGAGGGTGGGAGGGAGACGCAAGAGGGAGGAGATATGGGGATATATGTATATGTATAGCTGATTCACTTTGTTATACAGCAGAGACTAACACACCATTGTAAAGCAATTATACACTAATAAAGATGTTAAAAAAAAAATGAAGCACCTGATATATGTTAAATTGCCTGAGGCTGTCCTAGGAAAACCTGAAAGCATAGTCAACCAGATTATCATCCCTTGCTTTGGTTTTCCTATAACTTCCCGATGAAGGGTAGTCTCGCACTAATTTTACAAACAACTTGTACGTAATAAAAATGACCTTTTGTTTAAATGAGAAGGAGAATGAAGTTGGTGCAGTCTGGAATGGGATAATGTAAAACTAAGAGATGAAAGGCAACTCAGGCTCATTCAGACATCATGACTTACCTCTCCTGGAAGCTAAATCCCAGGGACAATTCCTGATCATTTTCTTACTGGTCCAGAGTGATTTCCAGTTAAAGCAGGCTGAGTTCTCAAGGGGATGGGGAAAAGTGGGTAATTTATCTTACTCTTGCTTCATAAGCCCAGGGCCTGCATAAATGCGAGCCTACAGCACTGAAATCCCCTTTTAACTGTGCCCCAAGTGAAGTGTCAGGAAATCACTGCTTTTTTTCTTTTCTTTTTTTGAGGAGGTGGCGTTAGAAGTCCAAAGTTGTATTCGAGACCAGCCGTATACAAGTTGTGTAAACTTTATTGTCTGAGGGCTTCACCACCTGTAAAATGGTCCTTCATAGCATGGGCTGCCAACACATCTGGGTCACAACAGCTGGGAACAATTTTCGATTGGAAAAATAACTTATGTGGGAAAGGAGAATAAACTTTCATCATATACTGGCTGGTTGTAAACTAAGGCATGTCAGGGAGAAGTTCTAATGGCCTGTTTTTCTGTTTGGTTGTAGTCATATATTTTGGGGGCATATAAAGCACACATTTCCCAGGTGATGAAACATTATAATAAAATGAAGTGGATCACCTTTTTACCTTTTTTGAGTCCTTTACTAGTGGATTTTGGGAAAGAGATGCTGAATGTCTAACAAAATTTTTATACAACTTTGTTAGGGCTTTTTCACAGTAACCTGATCAACACATTGTAGAGCAAGCACATCAAAGTAAAAAAGCATATCAAGGTATATAAGTATGACCTAACACAGATTAAAATTGAATTTTTAAAAATATCAAATAATGCTATGTGGACTTGGGTGACCAGATGCCTGTGACTAGAGAGTCCAGATAGGAGAAAACAGAAGAGAGGGTCCTGTCCAGAAGCAGAGTAAAACCATATTTTAAATTTGGAATCTGTTATAGTTTTAATCATCAGATATCCTGTTCTTTTTCTGGTTTAGGAAGCGAAAAGCATGAGTGGACCTCAATCCACAAAGTGTTTCAGAAATAGAATTACACGTGGTACTTGTAAATTCTACCTAGATTTGTATCTTGTCAACTCTAAAAGGCTTTCTGTTTGCCCAAAAGTCATAATAAAAGGTTAGTTTTTTTACAATTTCATTTGATATATTTTTCAACTATTATTTACTTTATAATTTCTAATTTTAAAAATTTGTTGTAGTAGAACATAACATTTACCATTTTAATAATTTTTTAAGTGTACAATTCAGTGGCATTAAGTACATTCACAATGTTGTGTAACCATCATCCCTATCTATTTCCAGAACTGGATTTCTCATTTTTTAAACTTCTTAACGTTACGAGACTTTAGTGTAAAAGAGGGAAAACTGCATGATTTTGCTTTAAAGTGAGATCAATAAGCAGCTGTTTGTTTGCTTTCTTCCTTCCTGTGGATGTAGATTATCACTGAGACAGTTCTTGTTAGGTATGTCTGTAATTGTCAAATTACTGCGCTTACCCCTTTTTTGAACTCTGCTTTTATTCTGGGATGGTTGTAAACCAGAAAAGAGCTACAAAAACCTATACATGCTCTGAAAAGAAATTTCAGCAGGACTATATGGCTGGTGTGGGAGCTGAGGGGAAGTTTATTATGTTCATATATGGAAGAAAGGAAAGTCATTCAAGACCCACAATGGTTAGATGTGACTATGTGTGTTAACTAAATAGGGGGACAGATAGGAGTTTAGTTTCTAAACTTCTGCAATTCAGATTGTGTGTGGATGTTATGTCAAATGAAGATGCTTGTGAAATGAAATCTCGGAGTATATATGTGTTAAAGGAAATCAACAAAGCATAGACCTGAGTAACTTTAGACTCGAAGCTCCCCCGCCCCCCGCCCCCCGAAGCTCCTGATCATCAGATCTAGCCACTTGGGTGTTTACAGAACGTTTAATGTCTCCTAAATGTACCATGTTAATGTCCCCTGCAGACTCCCTCACTGGCAATAGCCCATCTCTAGGTAGCAATGAAACCCTGCTGAAGTCCCATTTGGAATATTTATGGTCTATTTCTGAACCCATGTCTCTTCTGTTTTGGAATCACGGTTGCAAAAGGCTCAGAATTGAAAGGTTTCGTTGTAAATGTCCCTTAAAGAGAAAAATGGAAATGGGACTCTTGGCTTAACTTAATTTATTTCATGAGTCAAGTAGGGATATCCATCATTATAATTGGTTTTGACAGAAATAGGGCAAAATGTTAGCATTTGTTAAATCATTATGGCTACTATATGGATGTTGGTTTTACT
The DNA here is from genome assembly GCF_965194825.1 of Balaenoptera physalus. Taxonomy (NCBI): domain Eukaryota; kingdom Metazoa; phylum Chordata; class Mammalia; order Artiodactyla; family Balaenopteridae; genus Balaenoptera; species Balaenoptera physalus. The sequence continues at coordinate 71,714,202 of NC_138894.1, read as the reverse complement.
ACTCTCTATACTTTTCTGGATGTACTAGGACAAAAATGAATATATACAATTTATAGAATTGACAAAGCAGGGGGCATTATCCTTCTGGGGTAGGCAAGGAAAATTTCAACTTTATGTTAATTTGGAATTGACTGGGCTCCTTAGAATAAAGTTGCTCCCAAACTCCCAAGCAATCTTATCTGCATATCTTTTGAAAAAGACTTCATTGTTGCATTCATCCCATTGCTTCAGGGGCAGTACAGCTTACAGTGAAAGAACATTATCAACAAGTACTAAAGATTGTCCCGATGTTGGCTGGTTTGGAAACTGGTAAGTGAATTCAGAAAATAAATCTTTCTGATTCTTTCGAGCTTTGAGGCTTTGAACAAAATAATGAATACCCCTTAGTAATTAACATGGTTTGTTTGTTTTTGGTTCTTTTGAAAGCAATCAAGGAAAGGAATGGAAAGGAAAGAAGTGCTCAGAAGGCCCCCCAAAGCACTTTGGCACTCCCAAAGCAGCCAGATGATGAATTACGCAGTGGGGGTATATGGCTAAGTGGGTCCTATTCTTGTTATTCAACAACACTAGGAAACATGCTTTAGTTCACAGCATTGTTTCTCTTCTAGTGTCTCCAATCAGCAACACGTAGCTTTTGGTATTGCTAGAGTGATTTCAATGTACCAAGTGTCTTTGAGTAGATGTCTAAGGGGATAAAGCTAAGGAAAAGAAGAGGGTAGACAGAGGGCATTTGACCACAAAGACTGAGAATTTCATTGGTTTGTGGAAGAATTCCTTGGCTAGTACCTCTGGGAAATAGGATGGTTTATAGCAAAGATTCCCAGGCATACATGTTCTCGGTAACGATGCTGTGTTGGTGAGGGTGCTTTTAGCTTCAAGAAACCTCAGACCCAATTCAGGGTGGCTTGAGCCATGAGGGGATTCATTATCTTGCATAACAAGTCCTAAAGTAGGCATGCTCCACTCAGGCCACACCAGGGCGCTGGCTCCACTTCTCTGTGGCTTTCTGGATTTGTCCTCTTCTCCATGTTGGCATCATTTTGCAGCAGCTCTGAACACAACAGTGTTTTGCGGTCTGTTTCGCACCAGTCTTGCTGGACAAGTTCATATTCACTAGGGAGTCCCAGGAACTGACTCTTCTTTTTTTTTTTTTTTTTAAGTGTAATTGATTTACAATATTGTGTTAGTTTCAGGTATACAACAAAGTGATTCAGGTACACACACACGCACACACACTTTTTTTCGATAGGTTATTACAAGATATTGAATATAGTTCCCTGTGCTGACTCTTCTTAATGAGGAGGTGCTGGAACCAGCTACCACTGAGGACAGCTGAGGTTGGAAAGACGGAGGTGCTACAAAAGTAAGAAAGGAATAATTGTAAGTAGATCAACCCCAGTTCTTGAGGAGGACACACCCACCTTCAGTTACTGTTTTCTGACTTCTGGGATAAAACAACCAGCAAATCAAGTGAAAATGATGCTGTGCTCCATAGATCACTGCTCATTCTTACTCTAGAAATGAAAACAGTGTGCCTTTAAATCTGTCTCTTAACAGGATTTAAATCTGTATGCCTAAATTTGTAAATGCAATTTTCTCATTTTCTTTATTTTCTAAATACATTGTGATTTTGGTTTTCATTTCCTCTTTGACCAGCTAGTTATTTAGGAGCAGAATCTTCAATTTATAGGAATTTGGTTTGTCGTTGATGTTATCTAAACTTCTATAAGTTCTATAACTTTTTTCTTTCTACTAAACAATGTGGTGGTCTTAATTTAAAAAAAAAAATCTATTTATTTATTTATTTATTATTTTTGGCTGTGTTGGCTCTTCGTTGCTGCGCGCGGGCTCTCTCTAGTTGCAGTGAGCGGGGGCTACTCTTCGTTGTGGTGTGCGGGCTTCTCATTGCGGTGGCTTCTCTGGTTGCGGAGCATGCGCTCTAGAGCACAGGCTCAGTAGTTGTGGTGCACGGGCTTAGTTGCTCCGCAGTATGTGGGATCTTCCTGGACCAGGGCTCGAACCTGTGTCCCTGCATTGGCAGGTGGATTCTTAACCACTGCGCCACCAGGGAAGTCCAAACAATTTAATTTAAACAAACGTGTACGTGGAAACAGACACGGCCTAAAATTCCAAAGGCCAGGTAGTTACGCCATTTTATATGGTTTGGATTTCATGTTGGGCTGTGGCTCTTTAGTGAATCAAATGGAGACATAATTAGCTTGGGGAAACAAGAATATCTTCAGAGATGTGTCCGTTTGTGTAGGCAGGCTCTTTAGAGGATCTCTGAAGAGGAGTAGTAACTATGGAGAATGCCTAGCTTTACTATGTCCCAATCAATCCTTAGATTTCATGGTCTGGAATAAATACTAAGAACCAAAGAATTAACTGACATATTATGTGGCTCTAATAATAAGTAAGGACTCTAATTTTTTTTCAATTTTTATTTTATATTGAAGTATAGTTGATTAACAATGTTGTGTTAATTTCAGGTGTACAGCAAAGTGGTTCAGTTATACATATACATGTATCTATTCGTTTTTAAGTTCTTTTCCCATTTAGGTTATTACAAAATATTGAGCAGAGTTTCCTGTCCTATATAGTAGGTCCTTGTCGGTTATCTGTTTTAAATATAGCAATGTGTACATGTCAATCCCAAACTTCCAATCTATCCCTCCCCCAACCCTTCCCCCTAGTAATCATAAGTTTGTTCTCTAAGTCTGTGGGTCTGTTTCTGTTTTGTAAATAAGTCCATTTGTATCATTTTTTTAAGGTTCTGCATATAAGTGATATCATATGATATTTGTCTTTCTCTGTCTGACTTACTTCACTTAGTATGATATCTCCAGGTCCATCCATGTTGCTGCAAATGGCATTATTTCATTCTTTTTAATGGCTGAGTAATATCCCATTGTATATATGTACCACATCTTCTTTATCCATTCATCTGTCAATGGACATTTAGGTTGCTTCCATGTCTTGGCTATTGTAAACAGCACTGCAATGAACATTCAGGTACATAAGAACTCTAATTTTTAAACAAACATACCAGAAATTGTGCATTCAAATGAGTGCTGTCCTCTTCAACATGGTATAATGCAAAAGGACAAATGAGTTGAGTATCCCAGCTTCACTAGTTTGGTTCCTTAAATAGCTATGTTGGGGATTCTGAGGCTGAATCTTGCTCAGCAGGAAAGAGTACCTTGATCTACTGTAAAGTCTGCCCTGAACCTCGGTGGGGAGGGTGGAAACACAAGTGCTATATAATTGTCCTTCCTGGTCTCATGGTAAGACCCCTGGATTTGGGGGTTTGAAGACCTGCGCTTGATGGCTCTGTCATTTACCAGCTGTGAGATCTTGTGAAAACACATGCTGTGCACCTCAGCTTCTTTAATTTAATGGTAATTAGTCATAAAAATATTTCCAGTTTCTATTTCATAGATATGTATGTGATAGCCCCCTTCATAACCTATAACGCACTAATTGTTATGTTATTCTTCAAGGTGGTCACTCTGGTAGCCTGTGATCTTATTTGCAATTATTTGGTCATTGTACATGCTACAAAATGGGAGTACATTTACAGTTTGAGCAACTTGGGAAAAGCACTTTTATATGTACCTTGTTTTCATAATTCAGTTAGATTACCTACAAATTAATTGATCATGACCTTTGGATCTGAATGACATGATTCTTCCCCCAAATTAAATTCACTATCAATAGGTGAAGATTTGCCACCACCGGGTTATTAAATAGAGTATGCCACAGGTTTTTGAAGGTTCTTCCCAAAGAGGAATTCCAAAAAATGATTTGTGCAATGGCAGTCTCATTAGTATTAGAGTATGGTCTTCTGAGGATACTATATTGAAGGCCAAAACTCACTTGCATGTATAACTTTCTGTTAGCTTGTTTATGAATCAGTCATTTTGCATTAGAATCTCATGGGCTGTATAGCAATATTCCCATGCGTTGAATCAGAATGATGTTCCTAGGCTGATCCTGCAGTAATTTCTAGGAATGCACAGTGAAGTAAACAAGGAGCCCAGATGAACTCTCAGCTCCTGATAGAAAGGGAATTGGAGCTTTCTGGTGTTTACTGATAATATGTCAATCTCCAAGCAACCAAATGTTGGTAACTCCAGAATTACAAAATATGGATTTAATACAGCTGCAAAAAACCTGTCTGTCCATAGGCACTACTAAGGTGAGGGGGAGGCAAGAAATATTGGCAGGAAAGCAAACGAATGGAGGAGAGTCTTTCAGCATTGGAGTCTGGGCTTTCTGAAGGGAATGTTGACATAGTTCTAATCCTAAACTATGATGGGGGGTGCTGTACCTCTCTCCGGGGTGAGGGGCCTCTGCCCCAGGCCCTGAGCTTTCAGAGGTCATTCTCTGACCTTCCTCTCACCATGAAAAGAAGAGTCCACAGGGCCACAGGATGTAACCATCTTCAGTCCACTGTGGTAGGAAGAATTCTAAGATGCCACCTAAGATTCCCACCCCCTGTATCTTCCCCTCTCCCTGTGGTGGGACCTAATAATATAATGGATGTCACTCCTGTGATCAGATTATGTTATATGGCAAAGGCATTTGGAAGAGATCATTATAGTTCCTAGTCAGTTGACTGTAAGCTAATCGAAAGAGAGATTGTTCCTGTTGGGCCTCATTTGATTAGGTCCAATTCTTTAAAAGGGGGACTGAGCCTTTCCTGACAAGAGAGATTCCCCTACCGGCCTTAAAGAAGCAAGTTGCCAATAGTTCTACAGCCACAAGGAATGGAATTCTGCCGACAGCCAGTGACCTTGGAAGAGGACCCTGAGCCTCAGATGAGACTCCAGCTCTGGCTAATACCTCGACTGCAGCCTGGTGAGACCCAGAGCAGAAGACCCAGGTAAACCAGGTCTGGACTCTTGACCCCTGGAAAATCCAGATAATAAATATCTGTTGTTGTAAGCCACTAAGTTTGTGGTGATTTCAGATGCAGCGTAGAACACCTGTGTTCGTCTTCTCATCCAGTGGTACGCAAAGTGTGGTCTGCTTGCTACTGGTCCGCGATGAGCTAAATAAGAGTCCGTGTCCGGTGCTTTCTATAGCATTGGACACTTCTCAAACATTTAAGTTGTATTTGATAAACATATTGGTCCATAGTGGAGAGGACATTTTAAAAACACGACGAAAAATAGTCCTTGCCCAGAGAAGCACGGTCCCAGTTCATGACCTGGGTATCTGTAACCCTGACTTCCCTGCACAAATGACCTGAAGCCAGGGCCTGCACAGTCCTCTTTCTCTGTTTGCTCATCTAAGGGCAGGTAGTCCTGCTGAGGAAATGACCCTGGGCCTGAGGGCAGCCAATGGGCAGCTTTTATGGGGAAGTGAGGACGGAGCTTAGGAGGTGTGGGTTGGAGTGTCCGCAGGTGATGCGAGCCCCTCAAAGTGCTGGTGGGAGGTGGGAAGAGAAGGCGCCGGAGCCTGTGGCGATCTCTCTACACGCCCCCTCAGAGTTTCCTGACAAAACACGGGAAGTCCAAATTTCCTAAATTCAAGTATGGCTTTCGTGTCATTGTGAAGCTCTATTGGACAATGTAGGAGGAGAGAACACATTTTACTTAATGTTATCTTGATTTGTATTTTTTAATATTCTAGACACATGCTATGTGGGCTTCCATTTGTCCTTTTGCACTGTCCTTGCACGTGTTAGGAGTGAGCCTGGAGTGTGGTCTTTGCTCGTGGGACTCTTTCAAGTTCTTCTCGTGGTGCCTGCAAACCTAGACCCCTGGTATGCTTAAATGGAGGTTTTCGTTTCTTTGTTTTGTTTTTAGTGAGGCCCTGCTGTAATCAACACTGAAGGGCTTTCTGCCCTGATTATGCTTAGATTTTTACTCCTTTTTTCTCAGTTACAAAATAGTGGGTTATCCTGGATTTGTAATATGCAGCAGGAAGCCAGGGAAGCAGCACCTTTCTTGAACAGCATTTCAGGTCCACAGCAAATGCATTTGCCAGTGTGATAGGCTGAATAGCGGCCCCCAAAGATACCTCGGTCCTAATCCCTGAAATTTATGAAAGTTACCTTTTGTGTGAAAAGAGACTTTGCAGATATGATCAAATTAAGGAGACTGAGATGAGGAGTTTATCCTGGATTACCAGGGTGGCGTCTATATGCTATCCTTATAAGAGGGAAACAGAGAGAGATTTGACTCAGTAGAAGAAGGAAATATGACATTGAACTATGATGTGACACTGCTGGCTTTGAAGATGGAACAAGGGACCACAAGCCAAAGAATGCAGCTCTAGAAACTGGAAAAGGCAAGGAAAAGGATTCTCCCCTAGAGCCTCCAGAGGGAGTGCAGCCTGACGGACACCTTGATTTTGGCCCAGTGAACTGATTTTAGATTCTGACCTTTCAGCCACCAAGTTTGTGATAACTTGTTACAGTAGCCATAGGAAACTAATACACCAAAAATTGAGGCTCTTTCTTTCAATCTGAATTAAAAGTCTGGGGGGTTTGGTGCGTATGTGCAACCACTGTCACTTTTCTAGATGCTTTCACTATCAGTTTTCTAGAAGCAAGCTTTCTGGAATAGGCAGAGTACATGAGAGTGAGGAAGAGAGTAACACAGGCCCAAAGGACATGCTTCCAAAGCTATGTGGAAGGCTGGGTCCCAGCTGATACAGTACTTTAGAACAAAAGAGTGTTTCCTTAAAATAACTGAAGGAATGCGGGAAAGGACTATATACGTGTTCAGTTTTATGAATGGCCTACAGTTGACATTTATGATGTATCAGTCCCTGTTAATAGCTTGACTGACAGACAATTAAGGGATGCATAAGACTTCCATCTGTAAATAGTCCTGAGCGCGCCCGAGAAGGAGCATGGTTTAGGGCAGCCTCTGGGGACTAGATGGAAATTAAAAAGTGAAACCAAGCGAAGGAAAACTCAGGGAAAAACTTAGGGAACAAAATTTCTGACCAAGATGTCTGAGCCTGGAGTCATCTTTTGATCAGCAGGAAATGGTGAGAAGCCCCATATCTAAAATGACTGGGACGTGAAAGGATTTGTGGCAGGATAACGGGGAGTCTTCTCCACGTCTCACTTTACTGGTCTCCGCTGAAGCCCTGAGTTAGTCCCAAGGACTGTGGATACCCCTGAGGCCAAGAGAGCGCCAAGTAGTGGAGCAGATGAGCTGAACTTTCATTCCTGTCTTCCCTGGGGCTCAGAGGAGAGGCTATTTTGCAAGCAGCTGCTGCACTTCTCCCAAAAGGCCTTTCTTTGTTCCCTTCAGCTCCCACCCTTTGAACACATTCTCTATTTTTCTGTTATGCAGGTGTATGCTTGGGTTCAGCCTGGAAAATGTCGCTGAAAGTTACTTGTGTAGCACCTCGTGCATCTGTGATGGGCTTGCTGCTGCTGACTTTCACCTCTGCTTGCCAAACAGGTTTTTAAAATTTTTAAAAAATTTTTTGAATCAGACCTTCTGGCCATAATGTTGTCCAAACAGCTGCAAAACCGTCTTGCTCAACTAGTCTAAATTTGGATTTGATTTACATCAGAAGAAAAAACTGTAGAGAAGAGAGCTTACCACCCCAAATCCACTACCTCCTCTGGCTTCCCAAGAGGTCAGTGTTTGCTGGTTGTGAATGATGGTGATCTGCATGGTAAGAAGAAAGATGTTCCCCAGAAATACTTTGTTTGTTTTCTTTGGTGTTTAACACATTCCACCTGAGATTTATTGCTGTGTGTGCTTTTATCCCTCCTGGGACACAGGGAGATCCTCAAGGCCATGGAGCACATTTTTCTTGTTTTCATATTCCTTTCTCTTGCCCACTGCCCTTGGCTGTCCAATAACACTGCAGCAACTGCTGCAGTTCCACACTTGATATGCAGTCCATTGAATGAAGAGAAACCTTTGCACATTAGTTATTTAACAAATTGGTAACAAAAGTACCTTGAATGTGCACAGCACCTAACCATTTTGACATGTTTTTTAATCTAATGTCTCATTTTATCTCTACAACATCCCTGAGAACTCAGTATAACTAGTAGTAATAGTTCCATTGAACAGGTCAGAACATTGAAGTCTGGGAAAGTTGTGACTTAAAAAAGGTCACGCTGCAAATTATTGGCAGGGTTCATGTTAGGATCCGTTTCTTATTCTGCATCCTTGCCATGACAGCAACAACGTGATGCTTTAGTCCATCTAGTTGACCCTCAGTGAAGTATAAAACTTCTCATTTTTGCAAGTTGGGAGGAAATGGGGACCCAGTCATCTGAGTTTTGACCTGGTTGTAAATTGTGCCAATAGGGCTGGAACTGTGGTCTCCCAGTTTGGAGAGTGTCAATCAAACCTTCATTCTATGAATAACCCACAAGGACAGCCTCGTAGTTCTGAACCACAGCAGGTAAACCATAATATCAACGTTGTCCATTTTCTTAATGTACCCTCTTAATTAAGTCAAGTTATTTTGTTGGGAGTGACGGTGGGAGGCTCCAGGTATGGTGATTTCCAGAAAGAAAATCTTACTCTTAGATGCTTTTGAAGACTCGGAACCCAGAGGATGATACAGATTCTTGCTTCCTTTCCCATCAGGGCACTGCCTGTCCATATTGGAGCCCACCCCGGAGGCTAACTGGGATTTCCTTGCTCACCCACAGTCCCGTCTGCCCTTGGACCGCCCTTCCCAGGGCCCTCCCAGCTGAGTGCTTTCAGTCTGAAGGGGCAGCAGTAGATTCTTTAGGTTTTCCCCAGAGAAACCAAATGCCCCAACTCAAATCACATTTATCTTGAAACGTTAACCACTTTTCACAGCAGAGCATCCACGAGTTACTCTGCTAATCGAGCGTCAGTCTCTGCTTCATCTTACAAAAGATATTTTCCCAGCAAATATCTGGGAAGTGAAGGCAAGAGAAGAGTGAGAAGGGAAGAAAATACCAGCCTGTCCCACTTAGAGTTTTGAACGTGATCATATGTCCTACTCTCTCCCACTCATTCATTCAACAAACGTTTATTGAGAATCTGCCTTGTGGCAGGAATTACATCATGGGATATAAATATGAATAGGACGTAGTCCTTGACTTGAGGGAGTTCATGGTTTAGAAAAGGAAACAGGTTTATTTTAAAGGGAGGTAGAATTACAGGGATAGAGACATGCCCAGCGTAGCAGGAATGAGGAGCATTCCTGAAGGAGGTGAGGCTTCCTGGAGAAGAGGGTACTTGGATTGCCCCATTTTACAGGTGAGGAAATTGAGACTCGGCAGAGAATCTGTGGCCAAATCACAGACTGCAACGCCGGGAAGAGCATTGCGTCCAGTTCAGCGTGATCGTGGCATGAAGAAAATTCTGGCTTCACCACAGTAAGAGCCTGGGGGTCGTCAGAGTGGACCTGGGAACAGCACAGCCCAGGGAGACTGAGGAGAACCTCCGGGAACAGGAAGAGGATCCCCAAGAGGTAGCCAGGAGGAACTGCTATGACCCCTTAGGTGTTCACAAGATGAGGTATGAGGGCTTTGGGGTTCCAGAAAATTTACCCAGGGTGGGATGGGGTGAGGTGGGGCAGCAGTAGGGGAGGAAGGTTGAGAAAAACTAGGATTTTCTCAGAATTTTATAAAACATCTCCCTTTGCTTTTCCCTGCATTCACGTGCAGCCTTGCAGCACCTAATAATGGTTAATAATCTCAGCCTCTGAATATGTCATTTCATTCCCACAACAGCCCTGTAAGGAAGAGTCTTTCATTATCTCTCTCTTTAAAAATAGACGAAAAACTATGGTTTCAGAGGTTTAGCAGTGCATTCCAGACTGCACCTGGAGTTTGAACCCGGGTACTTGGACTTCGGGGGTTCTTAGTTGCCACACTAACTCAAAGACCAGAGGCAGCCTTGACATGAGACTAAATCCATAAATATCAGGTATTAGACCAGTACAAAAGGGGGCTGGGGAGTGTGCTAGCTGATATTTATCTCACCTATTAAGAGGTTTGTCTTATTAATCCTCACAACATCTATGAGAACAGCCCAGTTATTGCTCCATTTTACAGGTGAGGAAATTGAGGAGCAGAGATATTAAGTTACTTTCTCCAGGTCACACAGCTAGTAATGTGTGGGCCAGGATTTGACTCCAGATATGTTGGAAGATATGTCTGAAGTCCATATACTCGCAGCTATAATATGTAAGTTGTGAAAATAAGCTAATACCACAAATGTTTTGATATTCTAAATCAGTGATTCTCAACCAGGGCAATTTTACCTTTTAGGGGACATTTGGCAATGTCTGGAGACGTTTTGATTGTTGCAACTGGGAGGGGCGTGCTATTGGCATCTAGAGGGTACAGGCCAGAGACTCTGCTAAACATCCTGCAATGCACAGGACAGCCCCATGACAAAGAATTATCAACATGTCAGGAGTGCAGAGGTTGAGAAACCCTGGTCTAAATTTAAATAAATTCTAACACATTTTGAAGAAATAGCATATTTTTCTCTACACTGTGAATTCCTAGATTAAAGGTCAGAGGATCCTGATTCCAACTTCCTTCCAACTTTACTTTGCTCGTTCCAGAACCTTTTGGGCCATGGGACCACTGGCTCCTGTTTGCAGTTCCTGTGAGGATAGATGATGTGAGTGCCAATGGTGGGCCCACCCTGGCCCTGAGACCTGGCTGAGAACACAGGAGCATACCTCACCAGGCTCCAGGTCTAAAGCAGGGACACTGACTCAGGACAATGACAGGGGCAGGGCTCCTGGGAAGTGGAGCATCCATATCTTACTTGATAGTCATTGGGTATTGTCGACTAAAAAAACAAGAACAATAACAACAGAAACACACTCGACCTAAAGCTGAGAGTTATGTTTTATTTAGGGAACTTACTGAGGACTACAGGCCAGGAGACAGCCTCTCAGATAGCTCTGAGGGACAGTTCCAAACAGGTAAGGGAGGAGCCAAGATATAGAGGAGTTTTTGCTGAAAAAAAAAAAAATGTAGTCAGACATCAAAAGATTACTGCTAATCACAAAAACCAGACATCTCAAAATAATGATTTTAGTGCTTTTCTATGTATGGAAAGATGCAAGAGTCTGGGCTTATTGGAATTTTTTGTTTCAGAAGCATCTTAACTATCTAGGGCCAGTATTCTGGTTTTCTCCATCCTGAAATCCCATCAGGGCACAACACTGGGGCAGCTACAGTGGCTGATGGCTTGATGCTGGGCAACATTCATTGTTTAAATAAATGCTGGAGAAGGTGTGGAGAAAAGGGAACCCTCTTGCACTGTTGGTGGGAATGTAAATTGATATAGCCACTATGGAGAACAGTATGGAGGTTCCTTAAAAAGCTAAAAATAGAACCACCATATGACCCAGCAATCCCACTACTGGGCATATACCCTGAGAAAACCATAATGCAAGAAGAGACATGTACCCCACAATGTTCATTGCAGCTCTATTTACAATAGCCAGGACATGGAGGCAACCTAAGTGTCCATCAACAGATAAATGGATAAAGAAGATGTGACACATATATACAATGGAATATTACTCAGCCATAAAAAGAAACGAAATTGAGTTATTTGTAGTGAGGTGGATGGACCTAGAGTCTGTCATACAGAGTGAAGCAAGTCAGAAAGAGAAAAACAAATACCGTATGCTAACACATATATATGGAATCTTAAAAAAAAAAAAAAAGTTCTGAAGAACCTAGGGGCAGGACAGGAATAAAGACGCAGACATAGTGATTGGTTCAAGATGGCAGAGTAGAAGGATGTGCACTCACTCCCTCTTGCAAGAGCACCAGAATCACAACTAACTGCTGAACAGTCATCGACAGGAAGACACTGAAACTCACCAAAAAAGATACCCCACATCCAAAGACAAAGGAGAAGCCACAATGAGATGGTAGGAAGGGCGCAATCACAGTAAACTCAAAGCTCATAACTGCTGGGTGGGTGACTCACAAACTGGAGAATAAGTGTCCTTAGAAGTCCATGCACTGAAGTGAAGGTTCTGAGGCCCACCTCAGGCTTCCCAACCAGGGGGTCTGGCAATGGGAGGAGGAATTCCTAGAGAATCAGACTTTGAAAGCTAGCAGGATTTGATTGCAGGACTTGGACAGGACTGGGGGAAACAGAGACTCCACTCTTGGAGGGCACACACAAAGTAGTGTGCACATCGGGACCCAGGGGAAGGAGCAGTGACCCCATAGGAGACTGAACCAGACCTACCTGCTACGGTTGGAGGGTGTCCTGCAGAGGCGGGGGGTGGCTGTGGCTCACCGAGAGGACAAGGACACTGGCAACAGAAGTTCTGGGAAGTACTCCTTGGCATGAGCCCTCCCAGAGTCCACCATTAACCCCACCAAAGAGCCGGGTAGTCTCCAGTATTGGGTCGCCTCAGGCCAAACAACCAACAGGGAGGGAACCCAGCCCCACCCATCAGCAGACAAGAGGATTAAAGTTTTACTGAACTCTACCCACCAGAGCAACAGCCAGCTCTACCCACCACCAGTCCCTCCCATCAGAAAACTTGCACAAGCCGCTTAGACAGCCTCATCCACCAGAGGACAGACAGAAGAAGCAAGAAGAACTACAATCCTGCAGCCTGTGGAACAAAAACCACATTCACAGAAAGACAAGATGAAAAGGCAGAGGGCTATATACCAGATGAAGGAACAAGATAAAACCCCAGAAAAACAACTAAATGAAGTGGAGATAGGCAACATTCCAGAAAAAGAATTCAGAATAATGGTAGTGAAGATGATCCAGGACCTCGGAAAAAGAATGGAGGCAAAGATCGAGAAGACACAAGAAATGATTAACAAAGACCTAGAGGAATTAAAGAACAAATACCTAGAAGAATTAAAGAACAAACACCTAGAAGAATTAAAAAACAAACAGAGATGAACAATACAATAACTGAAATGAAAAATACACTAGAAGCAATCAGTAGCAGAATAACTGAGGCAGAAGAACGGATAAGTGATCTGGAAGACAGAAAGGTGGAATTCACTGCCGCAGAACAGAATAAAGAAAAAGGAATGAAAAGAAATGAAGACAACCTAAGAGACCTCTGGGACAACATTAAACACAACATTCACATTATAGGGGTCCCAGAAGGAGAAGAGAGAGAGAAAGGACCTGAGAAAATATTTGAAGAGATTATAGTCAAAAACTTCCCTAACATGGGAAAGGAAATAGCCACCCAAGTTCAGGAAGCGCAGAGAGTCCCATACAGGATAAACCCAAGGAGAAACACGCCGAGACACATAGTAATCAAATTGGCAAAAATTAAAGACAAAGAAAAATTATTGAAAGCAGCAAGGGAAAAATGACAAATAACATACAAGGGAACTCCCATAAGGTTAACAGCTGATTTCTCAGCAGAAACTCTACAAGCCAGAAGGGAGTGGCATGATATATTTAAAGTGATGAAAGGGAAGAACCTACAACCAAGATTACCCCGCAAGGAGCTCATTCAGGTTCGACAGAGAAATCAAAAGCTTTACAGACAAGCGAAAGCTAAGAGAATTCAGCACCACCAAACCAGCTCTACAACGAATGCTAAAGGAACTTCTCTAAGTGGGAAACACAGAGAAGAAAGGGACCTACAAAAACAAACCCATAAAAATTAAGAAAATGGTCATAGGAACATACATATCGATAATTACCTTAAACGTGAATGGATTAAATGCTCCAACCAAAACACACCGGCTTGCTGAATGGATACAAAAACAAGACCCATATATATGCTGTCTACAAGAGACCCACTTCATACCTAGGGACACCTAAAGACTGAAAGTGAGGGGATGGAAAAAGATATTCCATGCAAATGGAAATCAAACGAAAGCTGGAGTAGCAATACTCATATCAGATAAAATAAACTTTAAAATAAAGAATGTTACAAGAGACAAGGAAGGACACTACATAATGATCAAGGGGTCAATCCAAGAAGAAGATATAACAATTATAAATATATATGCACCCAACATAGGAACACCTCAATACATAAGGCAACTGCTAACAGCTCTAAAAGAGGAAATCAACAGTAACACAATAATAGTGGGAGACTTTAACACCTCACTTACACCAATGGACAGATCATCCAAACAGAAAATTAATAAGGAAACAGAAGCTTTAAATGACACAATAGACCAGATAGATTTAATTGATGTTTATAGGACATTCCATCCAAAAACAGCAGATTACACTTTCTTCTCAAGTGCACACAGAACATTCTCCAGGATAGATCACATCTTAGGTCACAAATCAAGCCTCAGTAAATTTAAGAAAATTGAAATCATATCAAGCATCTCTTCTGACAACAATGCTATGAGATTAGAAATGAATTACAAGGAAAAAAAATAAAAAACACAAACACATGGACGCTAAACAATACATTACTAAATAACCAAGAGATCACTGAAGAAATTAAAGAGGAAATCAGAAAATACCTAGAGACAAATGACAATGAAAACACGGTGATCCAAAACCTGTGGGATGCAGCAAAAGCAGTCCTAAGAGGGAAGGTTATAGCTATACAAGCCTACCTCAAGAAACAAGAAAAATGTCAAATAAATAATCTAACCTTACACCTAAAGGAAATAGAGAAAGAAGAACAAACAAAACCCAAAGTTAGCAGAAGGAAAGAAATCTTAAAGATCAGAGCAGAAATAAATGAAATAGAAACAAAAATAGCAAAGCTCAATAAAACTAAAAGCTGGTTCTTTGAGAAGATAAATAAAATTGATAAACCATTAACCAGACTCATCAAGAAAAAGAGGGAGAGGACTCAAATCAATAAAATTGGAAATGAAAAAGCAGAAGTTACAACAGACACCGCAGAAATACAAAGCATCCTAAGAGACTACTACAAGCAAATCTATGCCAATAAAATGGACAACCTGGAAGAAATGGAAAAATTTTTAGAAAAGTATAACCTTCCAAGACTGAACCAGGAAGAAATAGAAAATATGAACAGACCAATCACAAGTAATGAAATTGAAACTGTGATTAAACTCCCAAACTCATTCTATGAGGCCACCATCACCCTGATACCAAAACCAGACAAAGATACTACAAAAAAAAAGAAAATTACAGACCAATATCACTGATGAATATAGATGCAAAAATCCTCAACAAAATACTAGCAAACAGAATCCAACGACACATTAAGAGGTTCATACGCCATGATCAAGTGGGATTTATCCCAGGGATGCAAGGATTCTTCAATATACGCAAATCAATCAATGTGATACACCATATTAACAAATTGAAGAATAAAAACCATATGACCATCTCAATAGATGCAGAAAAAGCTTTTGACAAAATTCAACACCCATTTATGATAAAAACTCTCCAGAAAGTGGGCATAGAGGGAACCTACCTCAACATAATAAAGGCCATATATGACAAACCCACAGCAAACATCATTCTCAGCGGTGAAAAACTGAAAACATTTCCTCTAAGATCAGGAAGAAGACAAGGATGTCCACTCTCGCCACTGTTGTTCAACATAGTTTTGGAAGTCCTACCCATGGCAATCAGAGCAGAAAAAGAAATAAAAGGAATACAAATTGGAAAAGAAGAAGTAAAACTGTCACTGTTTGCCAATGACATGATACTATACATAGATAATCCTAAAGATGCCACCAGAAAACTGCTGGAGCTAATCAATGAATTTGGTAAAGTTGCAGGATGCAAAATAAATGCACAGAAATCTCTTGCATTCCTATACACTAATGAAAAATCTGAAAAAGAAATTAAGGAAACACTCCCATTTACCATTGCAACAAAAAGAATAAAATACCTAGGAATAAACCTACCTAGGGAGACAAAAGACCTGTATGCAGAAAACTATAAGACAGTGATGAAAGAAATTAAAGATGATACCAACAGATGGCGAGATATACCATGTTCTTGGATTGGAAGAATCAGTATCGTGAAAATGACTATACTAATGAAAGCAATCTACAGATTAATGAAATTCCTATCAAATTACCAATGACATTTTTTACGGAACTAGAACAACAAATCTTAAAATTTGTATGGCGACGTAAAAGACCCTGAATAGCCAAAGCAGTCTTGAGGGAAGAAAAACGGAGCTGGAGGAATCAGACTCCCTGACTTCAGACTATACTACTAAGCTACAGTAATCAAGACAATATGGTACTGGCACAAAAACAGAAATATAGATCAATGGAACAGGATAGAAAGCCCAGAGATAAACCCATGCACCTATGGTCAACTAATCTGTGACAAGGAGGCAAGGATATACAATGCAAAAAAGACAGTCTCTTCAATAATTCGTGCTGGGAAAACTGGACAGCTACATGTAAAAGAATGAAATTAAAACACTCCCTAACACCATACACAAAAATAAACTCAAAATGGTTTAGAGACCTAAATGTAAGACTGAACACTATAAAACTCTTAGAGGAAAACATAGGAAGAACACTCTTTGACATAAATCACAACAAGATCTTTTTTGATCCACCTCCTAGTGTAATGGAAAGAAAAACAAAAATAAACAAATGGGAGCTAATGAAACTTAAAAGCTTTTGCAAAGGAAAGGAAACTACAAACAAGACGAAAAGACAGCCCTCAGAATGGGAGAAAATATTTGCAAACAAATCAACGGACAAAGGATTAATCTCCAAAATATATAAACAGCTCATGCAGCTCAATATTAAAAAAACAAACAACCCAATCCAAAAATGGGCAGAAGACCTAAGTAGTCATTTCTCCTTAGAAGACATACAGATGGCTACGAAGCACATGAAAAGCAGCTCAACATCACTAATTATTAGAGAAATGCAAATCAAAACTACAATGAGGTATCACCTCACACCAGTTAGAATGGGCATCATCAGAAAATCTACAAACAACAAATGCTGGAGAGGGTGTGGAGAAAAGGGAACCCTCTTGCACTGTTGGTGGGAATGTAAATTGAAACAGCCACTATGGAGAACAGTATGGAGGTTCCTTAAAAAACTAAAAATAGAATTACCATATGACCCAGCAATCCCACTACTGGGCATTACCCAGAGAAAACCATAATTCAAAAAGGCACATGCACCCCAATGTTCATTGCAGCACTATTTACAATAGCCAGGTCATGGAAGCAACCTAAATGCCCATTGACAAATGAATGGATAAAGAAGAAGTGGTACATATATACAATGGAATATTCCTCAGCCATAAAAAGGAACGAAATTGAGTCATTTGTAGAGATGTGGATGGATCTAGAGACTGTCATACAGAGTGAAGTAAGTCAGAAAGAGAAAAACAAATATCGTATATTAACGCATGCATGTGGAACCTAGAATAATGGTACAGATGAACCGGTTTGCAGGGCAGAAATAGAGACACAGATGTAGAGAACAAACGTATGGACACCACGGCTGGAAAGTGGCGGGGAGCGTGGTGGTGTGATGAATTGGGAGATTGGGGTTGACATATATACACTAATATGTATAAAATGGATAACTAATAAGAACCTGCTGTATAAAAAAATAAAATAAAATTCAAAAATTCAAAAAAATAAAAAAATTTAAAAATCACAAAAATTAAAAAAAAAAGAGGCGGATGTAGAGAATGGACTTGAGGACACGGGGAGGACGGAGGGTAAGCTGGGATGAAGTGAGAGAGTGGCATGGACATATATACACTACCAAATGCAAAATAGATAGCTAGTGGGAAGCAGTTGCATAGCACAGGGAGATCAGCTCGGTGCTTTGTGTCCACCTAGAGGGGTGGGATAGGGAGGGTGGGAGGGAGACGCAAGAGGGAGGAGATATGGGGATATATGTATATGTACAGCTGATTCACCTTGTTATAAAGCAGAAACTAACACACCACTGCAAAGGAATTATACTCCAATAAAGATGTTTAAAAAAATAATAATTTGTAGTATGCTTTAAAGGTCTTCTCCCTCTCTTGGGCCATTGATGTTTTCGTGCTTTTGAAGAGTATTCAATGTCCGTTATGTTTTTATAATACTTAAATCACCTTATATTCATCTGCAAGGTCCAGTGTGTCTCATGATTTGCTGTGGAGATTAGTGCATTACTGATACTTTTCCTTTCATATGCCTTCTAAAGAAAAAAGAAAAGCATGGATGCAAAAAAAAAAAAAAAATTCATTGTTTACTGAAATGGGAGGCAACATTTTTTGTCCACAGCATTCTCCAGGATACAAATTTAGCCTTTTCAGTTTGAAGAAGTTTTTAAATATCAAAATATATCAGGACTGCAGTGTATTGTTGTGCAGATCACACCTTTGGGGATGAGCTGGGGCTGAAATCCCTGGCTTGCCTTGCTGTAATTTGCACAAAGGCACCAAATGAGCTAGAAAAGACCCAACGAACGCTTCAGGTGTGCATAGCTGACTTTAGAGTCTTTTGACTGAGAGAATATATGATAACCCCTTAACTACTATGAATTTGGTAACATGTTAAAGTGAATTTGTATTTTATTAATCGTGGCATCGCCTACACTTTTGAAAGACTGTAGTGCCAGTATAGACCAGAGGTTATTTATTCAGTCTACAGACACTGCTTGGCCCACATGGATTTGTGGACTCTTTGCAATAGCTCCAAGTTCTCCCAAGAGTCTGGGGCTGTAGGTCAGACAATCCTACCCTGGACTATTGTACACAAAGTCCTTCTATTCCCTAGCTTAAGAATTTATTTTAGGGGCAGAGGGCCAGTTGGCAATATATGAAAAGTTTTAAGCATTATTGTTACACAATAAAAAATGCAAACTTTAAACATTTTCCATTTCCCCATTTGAAAGAAATTATCCTTGGATAAAAACCAAAGAAATAACGGCATTGTAACCCACTGCCAATCCCCTCTCCTTCCCAGATCTGCCACAGCTTTGTTGTTCTAGATTCGAAGACCTCACTTGTCCTATAGACAAGCTCTATCCAATTAAAATATAATGCAAGCCACATATATATGGTAAAACTTTCTAGTAGCCACATTTAGAAGGAAAAAGAAAGAGATGAAATTAATTTTAACAATATATTTTATTTAGCCCAATATATCAAAAATCTTATTATTTCAATATGTAATTGATGTGTTAAAAATTATTAATATAGACTAGAATTAATATATGTGCTGATGTACTATGACACTAGTATCTTCCATGATCTAACAGTTAAAATCAAGTGTAGTCAACTGAAACAGTAAAGTTGTGTCTAACAGAAAAATATTTTATACCACGTTCCATTTTAAAATTTAAAATTTGAATTACTTGAAATTATATAAAATTTAAAATTCAGTCCCTCAGTGACCCTGGACACATTTCAAGTGTTTACCAGCCACAGGTGGCATGGCTATTGTATTGGACGGCATAGCTCTGGACCTTCCGTGTGTTTTAACAGACCTGTATCTAAACCTCATAGGCCCCTTTACCATATGTCAGTGGTTTGGGGAGAAGTTCTAGAATCTTCTCTGTGTAATATTAGAGCAGATCTGTGGTTGTTGTTAGGATGCTCTTGGTTTGTGTCGAACTTAAAACCCTCCTGTGGTGTTAGTCCATTTCAGGCTGATGTTCCCCTGTGGAGATGAAGAGTGCTCTGCTCTTCTGGGTCCCGTAGCGATCGCCATCCACAGTCGAAGGCCATTCCCAAGCAGAATGGGTTTCAGGGAGTCGTGCGCCTTTCGCCTTGTCTCCAGGAGTGTGGTTTTCTAAAGGATGAAGAAAGGTAGGATCCTGAAGAAAATTTTCATGGGTGAAGGTCAGGCTGAAGCAGAGGAGGGGAGAGGACGTTAGGATGGAGCGGCTCCCATCTCTGTGGGAAATCCACCCCACACTAGAAGGAAGCCCTGTGGTGTGGTCAAAGCGGGGAGGAAGAAAGGGGATCTCGAAAAAAAAATTCAGGCAGAAAAGTTTACGTGGACACAGAGCAGCAAACCCAAGGTCTACACAGCTACTGTGAAACAGTGCATGGTCAGTACTACACTGACCTCTCGGCTACTCCAGAATAGTTCAATAATTAGACACACCCCAAACACGTTTAGCATCACACCACCCGCTGCTTCTCACGGTCAGCTTTATTTGTCATAAAATTTGATCCCAATGTTTGCCGTATTATTAGATATCCTCTGAAACAGAATCTAAAAATACACTTCTTTTTTTCTCTGAGTCCTAACCTTTCAACTGGCGTTGCAACTATAACATTGTTGCCTCCCCCCCCCACCACTTTCAAGGATTAGGTAATAACACTAAACTCCCCATCTCATGCTACTCTCTGCTATTTGCATTTGGCTTGGTGCTTGAAGAATGTATTTCTAAATTAAAGCTGTGCTACTTTTGATCTCATGCAATTATCCCACGCAGTTAGGGGTTTATAGATTTGCGTATCTCCGAATGTTTTCTGTCACGCTGAACACATCCAGTCACTCCCAATTGAAGTTCCTCAGCTGAAATTATTTTCATCTCTGAGAATTTCTTCAGAGCTGTTTCTGTTATGGAGGATAAAAGGGATAAAGGATTCACAGTTGCCCAGAGTCCGTGCCTCTTTAGATACAGGCCTTGCATCCAGAGTTTGATTTCTTCCTTTTATGGGGCAGAAGTCCTGCTGTCAAGGATGGAAGGATTTAGGGAGCAGTTGAAGCAGCAGGTTTGCCTGGGCTCGTGTTCTGCTCTTGTGTGGCTGCTGAGGACCTTCTGGCACGTTCTAAGAAAGCCAATTAAAGCAGAAAAGGCCCTCAGAACCAAATCTATTGCCCCCAATATAGCTGTTAAACTTATAACTTTTCGGAGAGCTGCTTCTTGTGTTCCTATAGCCGCCCATCTATGCTGCCTTATGCTTTTCTGTAGCCTTCTTGAAAACCCTGGTTAGATTTAGTTTAGTGAAATGTATTTATCAGAAACAAAAACCACTGGAGTATTCACTGCAAAATCAGTTCACAGAGTGAAACACACATTTCTATATCTTCATATTCTTCTAAGCAACTATTCAAATACACAATTGTTTCCAGGGTCTATGACCACACAATATTTTGTCTGTGAAGGGTAGATAGTTTAAGAAATTTATTTCTGTTTTATTTCAAATAGAAAAGAGACAGCATTTTTTTTTCAGAAAGGTACATTGCCTCTGACTCTTAAAATAGATTTTCTTCTTGTTCTCACTTTGTAACTGCTGTACGTACGCTATTTGTTTTAATTCTCTAGAAAGAGTTAAACGTCTTAAGGACGTTAACCCCAAATGGAAATAATTGGTCCCTAAACTAAACTTGTTCTTTATGTGAAATATAAGACTCTAAGGGATTCTAGCCTTTTAGAATCATCTCAGAATTTGCCCAGGAAGTATGACATTGGCAGAAAGGGGATATAGGTGCCTTTTCCCATGTTTATATGGACATGGATTCTGGGTTTTACAAATAGAGAAATACAGTACAAGTCCATGGAGATAGTGGAGTGAAATGTAGAGAGAGAAGGAGAAAGATCTTTTTGTATTTTAAAATGAAATAGTATAACCAAGTCAGAGAAAAGAGAGTATAAAGGTAAAGCTATTTTGACATTGTTTGCTCTCTTTAGTTCTCTGTATGGGGCATCTCAGAGAGAGAACACAGTTTCACAGCATGGATGGAAAGTGTAGGAAACGTTTTTAATCTAGAATAGCCAAAACAACCTTGAAAAAGAACAAAGTTAGAGACTCATATTTCCCATTTCAAAACTTACTACAAAGCTACAGTAATCAAGATAGTGTATTGGGTTGGCCAAAAGGGTCAGTTGTTTTTTTCCATAAGATGGCTCTAGTAGCGCTTAGTTGTCTTTAACTTCATTCGAAACAATTTTGTTAGATTGTATTGTGACAGCTGTCATATCAGCATGCATTTAAAAAAAACTTATCAGAATTGGTGAACTTTTGTGTAGCCATTTTAATAGTGAAGGTGGAAGAAAAAAGCAACATTTTCAGCATATTATGCTTTATTATTTCAAGGAAGGTAAAAACGCAAAAAAAGATTTATGCAGTGTGTAGAGAAGGTGCTGTGACTGATCGAACGTGTCAAAAGTGGTTTGTGAAGTTTCGTGCTGGAGATTTCTCTCTGGACGATGCTCCACGGTCGGGTAGACCAGCTGAAGTTGATAGCCATCAAATCGAAACAATAATTGAGAACAATCAACGTTATGCCATGTGAAAGATAGCCGACATACTCAAAATATCCAAATCAAACGCTGAAAATCATTTGCACCAACTTGGTTATGTTAATTGCTTTGATGTTTGGATTCCACATAAGTTAAGGGAAAAAAACCTTCTTGACCATATTTCCGCATGAGATTCTCTATTTAAACGTAATGAAAATGTTCCATTTTTAAAACAAATTGTGATGGGCGATGAAAAGAGGATACTGTACAATAATGTGGAACGGAAGAGATCGTGGGGCAAGCGAAATGAACCACCACCAACCACACCAAAGGCTGGTCTTCAGCCAAAGAAGGTGATGTTGTGTATATGGTGGGATTGGTTTTCTCCTTCCGGAAAACCAAACGATTAATTCCAACAAGTACTGCTCCCATTTAGACCAACTGAAAGCAGCACTCGACAAAAAGTGTCTGGAATTAGTCACCAGAAAACGCATAATCTTCCATCAGGATAACGCAAGACTGCATGTTTCTTTGATGACCAGGCAAAAACTCTTACAGCTTGGCTGGGAAGTTCTTAATGGAAAAAATTTCAATTCCCTGGAAGACTGTAAAAGGCACCTGGAACAGTTCTTTGCTCAAAAAGATAAAAAGTTTTGGGAAGATGGAATTATGAAGTTGCCTGAAAAATGGCAGAAGGTAGGGGAACAAAACGGTGAATATGTTGTTCAGTAAAGTTCTTGGTGAAAATGAAAAATGTCTTTTATTTTTACTTAAAAACTGAAGGCACTTTTTGGCCAGCCCAATAGTACGGGCATAGGATAAACATGTGGACCAATGGAATCCAAAGAGTCCAGAAAAAAACCCATACATCTATGGCCAATTGTTTTTCAACCCATGTGTCAAGACTACTCAGTGGGGGAAAAATAGTTTTTTCAACAAATGGTGCTTATCCACTTGAAGCCAATGAGTCTTACCCAGAGTGAGCCATCAGTCTTGCAAGAATCTGGGAGGGGAGTGCTCCCGTGGAGAAGACGACTCCTCCCAGAGTGGGACTGGAGAGGGGAATAGGCCTCCCCTACCTCCCCCACACCATCCCCTTTCTCAGTAACTTGCTGTGGTGCTTGAAATTCCACCAGCAGCCAATCCCCTGGGTTAATGAAGGGCTCACAAGTGGAAAGGCCTGTGAGAGCCAGAGGGTGCTGGGAGAGAGCGAAATGGGTGGGCTGGCAAGCTGGGAAGCACATCCCACATGAGAGTGCTTGGAACAGAAGCTGCAGGAGTTGTGTTCATGAAAGAGCTTGAGAGCTTGGAGTCAAGCAACAAGTGGCTTCTCGGCCCAGTCTACGAGATTTGGCACGTGGGCCCCGCTAGCCTCCCTGATCCACGGGCTAGCTCTGGCATCGCGGGGGCTCCGAGATGTCACTGCAGAGGCGAGCCAGGCCTTGCAGGGTGGGCTCTCTTCATGAGCACCAGCACCTCACAGTGGCCTGAGACTGGAGCCAGTGAGTGAGGGTGGGCTTGTTCCTGAGCCATGGGGCTCTGCTACCCCAGCACCCTTTTGTTAACCCTTTAGGAGGTGATGGCTAAAGTTCCATATGGGGGCTAAGAGCCATCATAACTTGGGCCATAATACTGCACTCAAGGGCCAGCAAGGCTGGGGTAGCTTAGGATTCATTTCTAAAACAATATTCTCTGTTCCGCAGCACATAGAATATTTTATAATCCAAATGGGCCGATGGCCTCTTGGCTAGCATTAGTGCAATGCTATTATCTCAATAAGTGTAAATCTCCACTCTGTTTGTTTTGGACAAGTTTTGGGGCCTCAGATTGCTGTTCTTTGGTCTTGCTCTGAGCTTTGCTAGGAACATACAAATGTGCAGACGACAAGAACAGATGTCAGAGCCCCTAGAAGATCAAAGTGTCGGCACTGCCTTAGAAAATCTGCCTAGGCCACGTAATTCTCTGAATCTGCAGGAAGACTGTCATAAATATTCAATACAGATCTGCTCAATTGAATCAACTCTAAAGCAGGCCTATTCTTCACCACTCTTCACTGAGGCTGGTGCATCAGCGGTCATGACTGAAAGCCAGTCGTGGGGTGGGACTCCTGGCAACATTTGTCACTGCTGGCGCCCTTCCCCCTAGCATTTGTCCCTTTCCCCAATATCCTAATTAATTTGGTGCAAAGAAAATTTTCTCTCTTCTGCACTAAAACTACCCTAAAATTGTTTTCGTGGTTGTTTGTCTTTTCAAAACGGAAAATAAGAACATACTGTTTCTAGTGTTGTGGACAGTGATTCCAGACAAGGGGAAACTAGAAGGGTTTTATGACTCAGGAAAAGAGAGTTCCCAGAGGGGCCCGAGCTGTTTTTTCTATCCTTCCCTATTGCTATTCTCTAAATCTCTTTTTGATTATTTTTCAGAGTTTCTCAACTTGCCACTCCACACGCCAGCCCTCTCTTTTCTGCCTTCCACTGCTTCACCAGGTTGCAGGTCCAGATTTCTGCCAGGGCTTCTCTCTCACATTTATGCAAAAGCTCAAAATTATTATTGTTTTGGATAAAGATGAGCAGAATGCCAGTAGGATGATTTATAAAAAGAGAAGCTCCCCTGCATGCCCACTCCTGACTGCGTTGAATCTTTCTTATGGGAGCATGCTTAATTGACACTGCATTGTTTGCAAGGTTTCATTCAACTGGCTGGCTCTGTTATCTTTTAAATTGTGTACTTTTCTACAAAGACGTTTCACTAGTACAACTGGATAAAACAAATGTCAAATGGAAAAAAAATCAAAAGTTGATATTTTTAAGACCTATCCTTAACCTCATTAAGTTATCTATGCCAAAACCAGCATCTGGTAGTAAAATCTGTCTTTTTCAAACATTGTTTTCTCTAAAGAACCATCCAAAAGTTGCTACTGTGTGAAAGCTCTTTAGCCATTTATACGTTGTGGCTTTTAACAGCCGTGTCTTCCTGGCTGACATTTCCTGGTCAAGGTTATCACCCAGCACTCAATAGACACAGAGTTCTGACCAGATCATGACGTGCAGTCTAAGAAATTACCTGCCACCGAGGATGATAATTGACAAGAGTCTCGCCTTTTGCCATGTGGCATGAGCTATCTCTGTCCCCAAATATGCAACTCTCATGGTGTGACAAATTGTTTGTGGGACAACACATGTTATAGCTCAGACAGTTAGACAAAACACCCCATTGGCGTTGAAACCACAGCCTAGGCGCTTGAATAAGAAACATGCAAAATCACACCTGCTGGCCAACATCGCTCCTTGTGTTTTCCTCCTCTCTCTCTTTTTCCCTTCCAACAAAGAACATTAAATGTCAAATGAATTTAATGTTGAGAAAAGGACCCAGGGTTAGGTTCCCACAGAAACTTCATTCCATCAATATTTTAGGTGGCCTAACTATGGATAGCTTAAGTAGTGTGTCTGAAGTCACGCTATTTGTGATCTGGAGTTTAAAGCCTGATGTTTGATTGATGCCAGACAGATGTGACATAGATGGCTGACAACACAACAGATCTAGTCTCAACGGTTATCTGTGGTTTAGGCTTGGTTATCTTTTAAAGATTGACATATTCCAGCAAAGAACTCTTGCCACAGTTACATTCTCATGTGCATGGCCGTTAGCACCCAATATTGATGAGAGGATTCATTTGGCTGATCTATTCTGATACGAGAAAGCCTTAAGTCTTAAATTTCAAAAACTTCTCTTTACAAGAGAGAGTTTCTCCTGGTGACTTAGCAAGATGAGAATGTTGTGCTGTCTTTAGCAAAATTTGTGGTATTTGTGTCTGTTGGGTATTAATGTGTATTATGTGCATTGAAAGCATGAGTGCCTTCTCTATTTTAAGCTATGAGCAAGGGACTGCAATTTTATAAGCCATATGTATATACAATATATAGTATATATAATAATATAAAATGTATTTATAATATACATATAACAAAGTATATATGCAACTTTGCTAATTTCCTTGTTGTTTTCACTGGGAGCACTGTGAGTTTCCATAGAAACGTGCTTATGATAAAGTTTATAACCGTTTGCAGTTTAAGAATTGTGCCAAACCAAACGCCTCTTTTCTGGAGCTTTTGGTAGACCCACCACCCAGAAGTGGGTGCTTGACATGTGTTTTCATGAGTTCTGTTGTCATCACTGAATCAAATGCAACCTCAGTCTTTCCAGTCCATCCTGCCAGCCCAGTTCCAGGTCCCATTTTGCAGGGTCCACTCAGGTGGCCATTCAATGCCTGCCACCCAAGTCAAGTTTTGTATCATTCTAGCCATTTCCCCCCATCCCTCAAACTCCATATTCAATTTGTCAGTAAATTCTATGTTACTTCAAAAAAAATTCAAATGAACTTCTCTCCAACTTGACTACACGCCCTCAATGCACACTTCAGCCTCATCTAAATACTACAGTAGCCTCCTAAACACTCTCCCTGCATCCCCCCAGCCCCACACGGATCCATTTACCACAGAGCAGCTGGAATAACTATCAAAACACACACATCAATCAGATCATGTGACTTTCCTGCTCAAAACGTTCAACGGCTTCCCATATCTCTTGGCACACATTCTACATTCCTTAGGATGGCAACGTCTTAGTCCCTGATTCCTGTCTGTCTCTTCAACCTTATCTCACAACCTCCCATCTTCCTCTCTCTTGCTCACCAAGTTTACTTTCCTGGCTCCTTTCAGTTCCGGGAAGAAGTCAAGCTCTTCCAGTCTCAGGGCCTTTGCACTTGCTGTTCTCTCTGCCCCAAAGTGTTCACACAGCTCTACCCTTGTCATCATATAGGTCTCAGCACAAATGGCATCTCCTCAGAAAAGTTTTCCCTAAAACCATCTTTAGATAGATACTCACTGTTATTCTCTCTTTCCCCTGTTCCTTCCTTCCAGGCTTTGCTATAATCTGTGATTATGTTCCTTGTTTACTTGTTTATTGTTTTCCTTCACAAGACTAAGTCCAATAAAGGTGGGAACCGTACTTATCATGTATCCTCAGTGCTTAGCACAGTATCTGGCACAAAGTAGGTGCTCAAGGGAATTCCCTGGCGGTCCAGTGGTTAGGGCTCCATGCTCTCACTGCGGAGGGTCTGGGTATGATCCCTGGTCGGGGAACTAAAATCCCACAAGCCGCGTGGTGTGGCCAAAAAAGAAAAAAAAGTAGGTGCTCAATAAACACTTGTTGAATGAATGAACAGAAAATACTTTCAAATATTAAAGAAAAATCTGCCTATTTAAAATTTCTACTGTTGATTCTAGTTCTGTTTTTGAAGGCAACATAAAATGACTCTATGGCTTCTTATACAGACATTTCAAATCTTTGATACCTTTCTTAGTCATCTGATTTCTGTGCTATACACACCTCTGAACCTTCCCTTGTAGGGCATGGCTTCCAACTTTCTCATCACAGTGTTCATTCTTTGTTGGAAGATACTAGTTTCACAACATCCCTCATGGAAAAAGCAGATGTGTTCTGACCACCACAGGGTCCAGCAGGACTCACCTTCTTTGATGAGAATCATATCCAGCTTATGGATCTTTAGTTTTCAAGATCTGTTGTTTTTTTCCCCAATATATTGCAAAATAGAACATTTCCCAGGGTTTCTGGCATCGTTCCCATTCTTTATGGTTTCTCAAACTCACTGCTATGAGATTATATCTGCAAATTCTTTTCGTACTCTGTAATATAATTTGTCTGGATCTGGAGGTTTGAAATAATCTGTATGCCTAGATTTTTCTTATTCCCTAAATTATTGTGGGCTCCACTTTCCTCTTTTCATGGTCTCCTTTGCTGCACAATTAGAATTCAAAATCTATTCTTGCTTCAGAAGATGGAATTTGAGTATTTGGCAATTTGGACCTTTAGTTGCCTGTTAACATGACACTTTCTTCCTGGATCTGTCACCTCCTTGTTCTCCTCTTCCTCATTCTCTTCCTACTTCTTCCTTTCTTTTTTTATGTTCTTTTATCTTATGTTCTCTCCCTTCCTCCTTTCCTCCTTTCTCTCCCTCCCTCCCTCCCTTCCTTCCTCCTCTCCCACCCCATTTTCTCTCTCTCTGAACTGAACTTTTCATGGAAGACCTTTTTAATCACTTGTGTTTCTTGGATTTCCCATTAGCTGAGGCTTTAGCCTTCCTGAAAACCATCATTTTTTGTATTGGTTCTTGACTGTATGTCCCTCATGATCTCTCATGAACTGGTCCTTTAAAAAATATGAGTTCATGAGAAAGTTTTCTGTGTGGCCACGCTGGCTTACGAGTTTACTTATCCTTTTCCTTTTCACTGGAATTCTTCATTATTACGTTGCCTTAGAATGTATGTAATGCTCCCCTTCCTTGCTATTATAGACTCCCAAAAGACATGGTCGTGTTCTCCCAAGGTCCCTGTAATTTCTGTATGGAAACCAGTTCTTTCTCATTGGTTAAAATTATATCCAGAATGGCAGTTTCTCCTTCTGTCTGAGAGCCGAAATTGTTAGCTAGGAATGTTAAAAATTTTTATAAGCAACTCTATTTTAGCAAACTGTGAATTCCAGCAGACATAAAGATAGTTCAAGTCCCCATCCCTATGATTGCTCGCTTGTACTTATGTGGTCTGCCTTCAGAAAGCCTCCTCCTTGCCTGGGCCATCCATGGTAAAGGCTCACCCCAGAAGGACCCTTGTTTGTATTTCTCCTGTAATTCTATCCTGCTTCCACTCTTCCTGAGTGGCTTTCTGTACAGGACCGTGGCATCTTTTGCCATCTCTTTTTCATATATAAGGCTATTTCTTCCTGCTTCTTTTGAACCTGCTGCTTCCTTTTCCTGCTGCATTTCAGGCAGGTGACTCATCTCACCTGCGTGAGAATGGCCATGCTTATGTTAACATTCCAAGTTCTCTTTCTTTACATCCCATCCTCTGTGAATCGAAGTCAGAAATCTTTCAGCACATAAGGGTTTTTCCTGATGAGTTTCTCTCA
The DNA here is from genome assembly GCF_965194825.1 of Balaenoptera physalus. Classification (NCBI taxonomy): domain Eukaryota; kingdom Metazoa; phylum Chordata; class Mammalia; order Artiodactyla; family Balaenopteridae; genus Balaenoptera; species Balaenoptera physalus. The sequence continues at coordinate 71,685,146 of NC_138894.1, read as the reverse complement.
TTTTCAACTAAGGATTAGGTATGAGGTACCACCTGTAGTGTTCCATTCATTTCTCCAGATTGTCCCATTCTTCTCAACCTTGATTCCCATTCTCCTTCATCCCTTCAGAAGACTTTCCCACTGACTTCCTAGTGCTCCATCACCCTAGTCTTATTTTGCTAATAATCTTGTGTATGGAAAGGTGTTCATTCCTCCAGCAACTCTGTTGGTTAGGGTGATTAACTTTGGAGTCAGATTAAGTTTTAGAGCTGGTTCTGCCACTAACTAGCTGTGTGATGTGGGGCAAGATACTTAACCTAAGCCTCATTTTCCCCAGCTATAAAATGGGAACAATTATAGAACTTACCATTTAGGGTTGTCATGACTAAATGAGATAATCCACGCAAAGCATCCAACCCAGCACTTGATGCTTAGTGAGGGCTTCCAAAGTTGTTGTTACTATTACTCGTGGCATTGGTAATTTTGTTCACCCTCTTGCCCGCCCCAGCCCTGGGTCAGGAGAGAATTTGGTTGCCAGGTGAGGGAAGAGAGGACAATGAGCAGAAGACCCCAGAAGGCATGAGAGAGACTCAAGCCCTTGGGAGGAAGGGAGAATAGATGGAAGGAGCAGCTGGAAAGGACCAGCTCCGAGAGGATGTGTGTTTAGTCGGATGAGCACCTGGCACTCCGTTGCTTTTATTCTTGTCTTGTGCCTTTTCCATCATTTTTACGGGCTGGTGTGTAGACATTTGCTGAAAGGGCTATCCCACCTGGATCTCATTGAAATCATGCAGCCTTTTCCTTCGCCGAACGTTTTTTTTATCCCAGTGACTATATAAATGTTCCATTTGTGATGTAATTGTTCTGTTTCAGATTTTCTTTCCTAAACTAAAAACGAGAGTTATCCAAAACATTCGAGACAATGGCTTGAATGTAACTCTTTGTATGAAAAACTCTTTATTTCCTAAGGTTTGCATATCTTTTTCCTATTTAGTCGGCTACCTATGGCTCGAGGTGGAGGCTCCAAAGGTCGGGGGTTGCATTGTGAAGAGGATGGAAGGATGAAGGGAATTACTTCTGTTGTAAATTTTCCACTTCCTAGAGAGGAGGGGGAAGCATGAGCTAAACAGGCAGCTTTCACTTGTTCGGAAATACAAATCCCAACCCTTATTTTGGTTGCTTAAAATGTCCGCAGGAAACAGCCAGGTTCTGCCAAAATTATTTTTATAAAGAAAATATTCTGTTGCTTTAGCTGCCTATGGTAGTGACTTTTTCTTGGAGTCAGTGAACCTTCCTTCCATTTCATGATTCTGCCATAGAACCACACATGGAAAGAGGAGGGAGGAAGGAGGAATGGGCCAGAATTTAACTTTGACCTTTTTAAAGGTAGAAAATGGAACAGATCTTGTTCAGTGAGGAAATGAGGTAAGGCATGAATTATTTAGTTGTGGTAAAGTGGAAGGAGGAGGAGTTTCAGCGTTAAAGACCTGGACTCACTCTAGGAGGGAGACCTCCCTTCCCTCGTGCTCAGGTTCTCTAGGGCTCCTTAATTGTCTTCCTCTGCCCACCCACCTGCAGCCCACAACCTTGACCTGTGCTCTTATGGAGGCATCATGGAGAGGTTATCCGACCACAGAGGAAAGCGCCCTTAATCCTGACTGAAGATTTGGGAAAAGGCTTCTCAGAGAAGGTGACACTTGATATGGACTTCGCAGGGGGCTGAGCAATTCGAGAGGCAGAGTAGTGGGAGAATGGCATCCAGGCAGGTGGAGAAATGTGAGCAGTCACGGAGGTGGCATGACTTCATCTCCCATGAAGACGGAGAGGAGCCTTGTGTGCTTGGTTTTTTTCTGAAGGCAATGGGAAACATCAGGAGTTTTTGAGCAAAATGGGAACATGATGAGTTCTATGGTTTGGAAAATAAATCCAGCAGCCATGAGAGGTGCAGATTCAAAGTAAGGAAACCCCACAGGGTTTGGTGATGATGTTGGTGAGAAGTGGAACTGGGGCAGTGGGAATGGAATAGAAAAGAGGGACACAATTCCAGAGAGACGGCAGCCTCATCAGGGAGGGTTGGAGGAGAGTAAAAGGCTTCTCTGAGCTTACATCTGGAATGTTGAGGGGATGGTGGTGATGTTAAGTGAGTTGGAGCTCAAGGCGGAAGGATGACTGGGAGGAAGATGATGCGTTATGGATGAGAATAAGAAGTGTCTGTAGGTCCAGCTGAAAGCAGTTGGAAATACAGATGAGGAAAAGAGATGAAGTTGAGTTGAAAAGTTGGGCTCATTTTCATATGCATGTTAGCTAAGACAAAAGGAGGAGAGATCATCCAGGGGAAACATAAAGAAGAAAAAGAAAAAGCAATTGAGCATGGAATCTTGAAGAATGATTGTATTTAAGGATGAGTAGATGAAGAGGAACCCCCAGTAAAGACTGAGAATGAGCCTCCGTTCGTTCATTCATTCATTCAGTCAACAAATATTTATTGGTCACCCACCATGGGCAGGTCCTGGGCATCAAGGGTACAGTGGGAAAAGAAGCCCGCCTCCCACAGCTTGCGGTGTTGGAGGTGCTCGAAGAGTGCAGCGCCCTATGGAAGCCCAGCAAAAAGGGAGGTGGGGGCTGGAGGGTGGAGATGCGGGCGGTCAGGAAGAGCTGGGTCTGATGGTGCTGACTGCACTGGAGGCTAAGACGCAGAGAGGCGAGGTGGCCAAGGGGAGGCAGGAAAGAGGGACACATGGGAGAGGAGACAAGGCAGAGGCCCAAAGGGGGGATTTGTCGCCCTGGCCTAGCCCGACCTTCTTTCTCCTGCCTCACCTGGAAGCAGAGTGAACACCGGCCCAATCAGCTTTACCTCGTAGCCGTAGCAACCGCTGGGCGTGGCTTTGTTGCACATTCATGAAACTTTTAAGAGAGGAAGCTGCTTTATATCGAGTTACACACTAATTAGAAATACAGCAACGTTCCTGTCTCTTAAGACGTTCTCTTAAAGGCTTGCCCCGCTGTCTCTCTCCAGAATTCATTTTCCCCGTACGATTTCATTCACAGAGATTCTGGGCCATAATATATATAAACTAGCAAAATATTAAAGATATAAAATAAAATTATGCTATTATCTGATTATAAAAGTTCTCATTGCAAAAACTTGGAAAACAGAATACAAAGTAGAAAATACAAATTATTCATTTCCCTATCACTCTTACTATTCTTTTGTTTTTCTTCCTAATCCTGTTTCTAGACACATTTTACTACGTTTAAATGTTTGTGATCATTTTGTATTTACAGTTTCATATATTATTTTGTTTACTAATTATATCATAGGTATTTCCTCATGTCACTAAAATAGCTATAAAAACATTTCATTGTACACGTGCGTTACACTTTACCCATTCCTGTGTTATTTATTTAGGTTCTTTCTAATCTTTCTCTATTTTAATGCAGCAATTATCCACCTTTATACATATTTTTTTGTCCCTGACTCTTCAAATCCACTCGTACTTCAAAATGATTTCTGATATATTTTCCCCTAGAATCCTTATGTTTAAGTGAATGTCTCATTAATACAATGAAAAGTGATTTCACCATCCTTTGTCTCAAAATGCAAGTTATTTTGAAGTGTTATCTGATTATTTTGTAAACTCCATTTTTAAGTCAAGAAATTTGACCAAAATTGCGGTAATGATAAATTGTATTTATTTTTGGCTCACTATTAAGCCCCAAGTTTCTACACATGCTTGCTTGAATTCCACAGGTTTGGCAAAAGGGGAACTATTTTTCCATGTTTTTAGGTTTGTCAGAGAATATTAATTTTGAACCCAGGTCATCTCTCTCTTCATATTCAATTTTTCTCTTTGCTTTATTATAACACATCACTTTGTATGCGGATTCAAAGGCTACTCCAGAAAGCAAATAGAATGTATTTTTGTTTGCTGGAAAAATTAATCTGCCTTACAGAGCTTTTTGGATTATCTTACCCTCAAACATTTGGTGTGCTTCTGTTTTAAGTGTTTTTTATAAGAAGAATAAAGCTGGATTTAAAAAAAATGAACTTTTAACTGGCAAGTTTAATTCATTATTTTTTGTGATCATTGATATATTTCAATTTATTTTTACTACCTTTTTCATGCTATTTGTCCTGTAAAGTTCTTTACTTATTTCACTTTTTTTGCTCCTCCAGTAGTTTGAAATTTATGGATTATCTTTCTAATTTTTTAATGGTTAGAGTTTTTAATTATGTTTACTCTCTTCCTAAAACTTAGAGGGCTTTAACTCTTTCAGCTTATAGGCTATTGTTACCCAGTATTTTATTTCTATTAAAAATGTTTTGCAAAACCTATCATATATAGAAAAGAATACAGCACACACACACACACACACACACACACACACACACACTCATGAATACTTATGTACCTACTATTTTTTTTGTACCTACTATTTTAAGAGACAGAATATTACCTCTATTTATGTGCCCCCTCCCCCAATTTTTTTTTACTTCACAAATTAGGTGTATTAGTGTTGATGTTTATTTAGATTTATCCATGTGATAAATGCACTTTCTTTGCTCACCTGGTTACCATCCTTCTTAAATCTCAAATCTCTCTTCTGTGGTGCTTTTCCTTCTTCCTATAGTATATATTTTTAAGAAGTTCCTTTATTTCTTCTGTATTTTAAATCTTAAGAGGGTCTGTTGATAATAAATTATCTTAGCTTTTGTTTGTATAAAAACATCTGTATTTCATCCTCATTCTTTAAATTTTGTTGGATATACAATTATAGATCGACAATTATGTCCTTTCAGCACTTTGAAGATATTATCTTACAGTATTTTGATATCTGCTGCTGTTCATAAGAAATCAGATATAAAGCAGGTAAGCTGTCTTTTGATGTGGAGGGGGACAGTTTTTAAGCTATTCAATTTGTCTTACATGTTCTGCAATTTCACCAGGATGAGTTTGGGTGTATTTTTTGGAATATTTTGTAGATCCTAAATATTAGGATCCATGAAAATTCTTGACTATTATGTCTCTCCCATTCTTTCTACTCACTCCTTCTGGAACTCTGATTAGATGAATGTTAGAACTCCTCACTCAAACTTCATATCTACTAACCTCTCTTTCATATTTTCCTCCTCTATCTCTTTGTACTATATTCTAAGTAGTTTTGTCATATCCAACTTTCAACTTGCTAATTATGCTTTTCAGTTGTTCTAATCTGCTAGTTAACTCATATGTTGAATCCTAAGATTTCAACTATACCTTTTACTTCCAGAAGTTAAGAATCTGCCTGGGTATTAATGATAGTATTTCATTCCTTGTTCATATACTGAATTCGTTAAATATTGAAAACATACTTATTTTACAAACTATGGCCTGCCAGCCAAATCTAGCACACTCCTTTTTAAAAAATTTTTTTAAAAAAATTTGTATTTAAATAATTAATCAATTAATTTGGCTGCGGTCTTAGTTGTGGCACGTCGGCTCTTCCTTGCGGTGCGCGAGCTTCTCTCTAGTTGTGGCGTGCGGACTTAGTTGCCTTGCGGCATGTGGGATCTTACTTCCCCGACCAGGGATCAAACCCACATCCCCTGCATCGGAAGGTGGATTCTTAATCACTGGACCACCAGGGAAGTCCAACACACTCCTTATTTTTGTAAAAAAGGTTTATTGGAACACAGCTAAGCCCATTAATTAACATACTGCTTGTGTCTGCTTTCACTGTAGAATGGTAAAGTTGAATCTTTTTGATACAGACTGCATAGCTTGCAAAGCCTAAAATATATATTACCTGGGCCTTTATAGAAAAAGTTGGTCAAGTCCTGCTACATGGGATAACTCTAACATCTAAAGAAAGTGTGTGTCTGATTCTGCTGTTTGATGTTTCTGCTCTGTCCCATTATGTCTTGCTCTGTGAGTGGTCTTGTGATTTTTCACTATGAGCTCATTTTTGTTGGGGCATTATCTGCGAGAATTTTAGGAGGCAACTTGAGAGAATATTCCCTTTATTTGTGTTTACTTTGCCCAAGTGCCTGGGGAGCTAAAAATCTAGGACTATTTTAAATTAGTTTCTTTGGTTTAAAATAGTTTCAGAATAGGCAAGTAAGAGTGAATTTGAACCCCAGGCTTCAAGCCTGGGGTATGGTTATTTCCTCTGGTTGGCAGGTGGGTACCTTTTCTTCCCTTGCAACCCAAATCAGAGCTGAGACACAGAATTTTTTTGATGTCTCCTTTTGCAGGGCAAATATTTTCCAGTCCATTCTTTCACTGGAAATTTGGGCCTTCAGGGACTCATTCCAAAGTCTCTATGCTGACACTCTTCTGCCTTGTCATGTCCCCTCTAACAGTGGCAAATGCCATTAGGGGTCCACTGCCTGCTTGAGTGAGCATTTACCATGCTAATTCTGGCTTCTGGCTTCTACTTCATTTTTAACCCCTGAGGATTTACCTTAATTTCTTGTGAAGTCACCTATTCATTTTATTCAGAACTTTACAGGTTTTTTTTTTTTAGGGGAGGATTTTCATGATAGGGAGTCTGTCATAATGCTGGAAATAAATGTCATGAAAATTTTAAATGTACAGTTAAGATAATGGAAATGGGAAAGTTTTATAATACCCCTACAGGCTCCAAGCCTACCTAGTATTTACTTATATCTGAATTATGAGCTGCATCTCTGGAGTCAGACAACCTAGGTTTGGAACCAGGCCTTGTGTAGAGTGCGGGGAGAGAGGGAGAGTGGGCAAACATTTTCTGAAAAGGTCCAGATGGTAAGTATTTTCAGCTTTGCCGGCCATATGCAACTACTCAACTCTGCCACAGTATCATGAAAGCAGCCATAATTACATACTGTGTAATGAATGGGCATGGCTGTGTTCCAATAAAACTTTATTTACAAAAACAGGCAGTGAGCTGGATCTGGCCTGCCGGTTATAGTTTGCAGACCCTTGGCCTCATGCAAATTAATAAACGTCTATAAGCATAGGTTTCCTAATCTCTAAAATGAGGGTAATAATACCTGTGTTATACATAGGTTGTTATGAGCATGAAATTAGAAACTTCATGTAAATGCTGGTGTTAGCTATGATGATGTTGGCAATGATGATGGTGGTTTCAAACCAGTTCCCTGATTTTGTAAGATTATCAGGTGTGTCTTCACTTCAAAACCTTCAAATACATCCAGTGCAGCAGCTGAGGGCTCATAATAGAAAGCTAACAATACTGCAGCAACAAACAACTTTAAAATCTCAGTGGCTTTAAAGAACTCAGATTTAAGTCTTGCTCACATTAGGTTTCCAGTACAATTGATAGGAAACTCTCTTCACTGTTGTCCCTCTGGGACCCAGGCTGAGGGAGCAGCCTCCATCTTGAAACTGCTGGTTACCACAGAGGGAAGGAGCTCTGGAGGGTCTTGCAGCAACAATTAAATGCTTGGTTTGCAAATGCCACGTGTCATTTCTGTGCACCGTTCATGGTCAGAATGGGTCACGTCTTCCCGTCCCTGTCAGCCCCTCCAGGAGTGCGTGCGCTGCAGAGCTGCCCCCCTTCCCAGGGCAGCCCACATCCAGTTACTGCTCCAGGTGGGGCACCAAGGCCCAGCCTCTCTGACCCAATGCGGGACAACTCGAATGGCCATTTTAGCTTCAGAGATCCTTGTGGGTTCGGCTCAGTCTCCTGTTGGGCAAACTCGACTTCTCCCTCTGCCCAGTCCTTCTTCCTTCTCCTTCTTTCTACAGGATTACTCCCAAGGACAGTCCTAAAATAAACATCCCATACACTAAACTCCATCTCAGGGTCCTTCCCAGAGAACCCAATCTGTGACACCCTCCATATGCCCAAGATGGAGAGGGCTAGGAATATCTCCCAGGGAGACCTGAGGACTACCTCATTCACTAGGGTGAGCAAAGGTAGTGCATACACATGGGAGAGTCTAAAATCGGAACAATGATAATAGCAAATAGTTATTGAGTGCTGATCTGCTGCATGCTGTACAAAAATATGTTGCTTGGATTAGTGTATTTAATCCTCTTAACACCCTACATATTAGACCAGGGGATTAGACCAGATGATGGCAAGCTATGGCCTGCGGACCAAATCTGCCCATTCATTTCTGTATTGTCTAGGCAACTTTCATGCTACAATGGCAAAACTGAGTAGTTGTAACAGAGACAGTGTGGCGTGCAAAGTTGAAAATACCTACTGTCTGTCCCTTTTCAGAAAAGCTTGCTAAACCTTGTGTTAGGTATTATTCCCATTTCACAAATAAGAAGCGTCAAGAGGTGCATGGTTTATTAAATCATGGAATGCCATTTTTTGGTTACAAAGGTAAATGTCTATCGCGTGGCCCCCTTCGGTGATGGCAGGTGCAGAAACCTCCTGTGCCATTTATGGGTCTTTGTAAGTGCTCAGCAAATGAACATGAACGATCCTCTTCCCTTCCCTTCCTCCCACCATCTCCCTTTGTAAAATTAAGGTCTCCTCTCCTATCTCTGCTCTTAATCTCACAGAAGACTCGTCAGTTTTTGGTGTCTTTGACTCTAAAACCCCTGGAGGAAGCTCCATTTTCCCAGAAATGGCTAGTGGAAGAGTTAGGGCAGTAAGTGTGTAGAGGCTGAGCTGGCTATCAGGAAACACTTCATGATCACTAAGAAATTATTCTGCGTGCTGAGCCATAGCGTGATTAAAAAAAAAAAAAGCAGCCTTGACAGATCTAAGGCTGAGATTATCTCAGCAGTTCCCAGGGCAGCACTGAGTAACCCAAAAACATTCCCTCATAAAAGTGATTGTTCGAGGGGGATTCAAGAACTTAGTTCCTTAATGCCCAGTCAGCTTCTTCCCAGATTCATCCAGAACATAGGCCGAGGCACACAAGTTTACTCCCAAACTCAGGAGCAGAACTAAGAACTGAGCCCAGGTTGTTTGACACCAAAGTTTGTGCTCTTAACCATATATTCTACTCCTTCCCGGCAAGCAAATATCCAGGATCATGTCCTTACATCCTACAGATGCTGTTCTACGTGCTCATAGATTTTCCGCCAATGATTTTTCTAGCAATTAGCTACAAGAGGACTGTGGGAAGAGATTCCATTTATCCATCTCTTTGTCCCATGCCTTCTAAAGAAAACTTCCCCAGCTTTCAGAGAGAATCCTTGCATCTATTCAGGCCTATTAGATCCCTAAGCAAAAATTTCTAAAACCCATTCTCCATTCTTAGTTAATTAGAAAACAATTGGGGGAATTCCCTGGTGGTCCAGTGGTTAGGACTCTGTGCTTTCACTGCCGAGGGCGCAGGTTCCATCCCTGGTCAGGGAACTAAGATCCTGCAAGCTGCGTGGCGTGGTAAAAAAAAAAAAAATAGAAAAAAAAAAGAAAACAAGTGGCTCTCAAAAATGGCTAGTGAATGAATAAATGAATCCGTGAATGAATGAATGAATCAGTCCCCAGACCCCTGACAACTTAAGGATCTTGGGCAAGGTTTTTTGCTTATGATGAAGAAAAGATAGGGACTTCCCTAGTGGCGCAGTGGTTAAGAATCTGCCTGCCAATGCAGGGGACACGGCTTCAAGCCCTGGTCCGGGAAGATCCCACATGCAGTGGAGCAATTAAGACTGTGCACCACAACTACTGAGCCTGCGCTCTAGAGCCTGCAAGCCACAACTACTGAGCCCATGTGCTCTGGAGCCTGTGCACCACAACTACTGAGCCCACGTGCCGCAACTACTGAAGCCCAAGCTCTCTAGGGCCCACATGCCACAACTACTGAGCCTGCGTGCTGCAACCACTGAAGCCCGCGTGCCTAGAGCCTGTGCTCCACAACAAGAGAAGCCACCCAATGAGAAGCCCGCGCACCGCAACAAAGAGTAGCCCTTGCTCGCCACACCTAGAGAAAGCCCGCTCACAGCAATGAAGACCCAACGCAGCCAAAAAAAAAAAAAAAAAAAGAAGGAAAGATATTTGGAGGTTTCTTGTCGCGGACTTCTCATAGCAGTTAGGTGTCCAAAAGGATAGTCATTCACTCAACAAACACCGTGCATTTACTTACAACAAACATTTACTATGATTTGCAAACTGTGTTAGGCACTGGGAACATGACACACCAGGTGTCTGCCCTCAACACAGGCCTCTAGTGATGAGGTGAAGGCATGGAAGTCAGTGTGGGTGCAGGTAGCTTCATGGGGGTGGGGTGGCATTGAGAGTTGGCCGGGTACTTGTATGTTGGGAAGAGAACATGGGGGGAAATATAAAGACGGAAGATGCTCTTCGAAGTGAAATGGAAGTGTAACATCCAGGTTGTGGATTGAAAAGGGTTAAGTGGAAAGTTCTGGAGCAGCTGGCAAATGTAACCTGATCCCTCTCAGCAGTAGCTTGGGCTTTAAAACCAGGAAACGTGGAGGAATCAACAGATACTGGGCTGGTTTTACTGGCCTCCCCTCACTGTTTAGAAAGCCAGGCCTCTCCTTGCAGAGCTAGTGTTTCTTTGGTGGTGTGAGTTACTTCTGTATATTGCTCAGTTCATCCATATTATGTGGATTTTTACTAGATCCATTCTCAGAGTATGTCCTGGCCTCCCATAGCAGGGTAAGTTGAGAGGGCAACAAAAAAGAGATGCTATAAAAGCCTTCACTACTTTAATGGTATTACTGGGAATGTAACAGTTTTCAGACAGAAATACGACAAAATTCTTTCTACAGAACTTTTCAAACTGTCAGTTCAGAGGGAGAAAACTTTTTTTTTTTTTTCCTACAGAGAGGCACTGCTTGATTCAACTTAATTTAGGTTTTGGGGAAAATTTGGGCAAACCCCATTGTTCAGCAGAACCCTGCCTTCAAAGAGCTAAAGACAGGTCACTTTGTCATCCCTTGTCGTTGTAACCAAACCTCAACTATTATTAACCATGACTTGCCTTAGTTCTGGTTTATCTTAGTAAGACCAAGAAGAAAAAACGACTTCAGCTGCAAAAGTATTCTATGTCTACTACAAAGCATGTATTCTGTGCTTAATGCCTGAGATGGATGAGAAATGCTATAAGAGTTAGGAAGAGAGAGTAAACTAAGGTTTAGGGTGGTCCAAAGAGCTTCATGGAAGTAAAGGATCTTGAATTCTATTTTGAAGGAGGAGTAGGACCTAGTTGAAGAGATGATGGTATGTCAGGAGAATGAGGTAAGGTGAGACTAGAGGCAGGAATATGGGTGTCCTTTTTTTGCAGACTAGTGGCTGGCCAGCCATTTTTTTTTTTTTTTTTTCTTTCAAAGAGAAAGAAGAAAAATGGGTAGATAAATGTAGTTGGAACAGAGGTTCATTTGGGAGAGTAGCCCAAGATGAGGTTAAAAGAGTGAGAAGGAAGCAATCTTTGAAGGGCCTTGGGTCTTAGAAGACCAGACAGGCTGTCTAAGAATTGATATGTAGAGGTGGTACAGTGACTTCCCTCATTTTCTTCTTTTTTCTAGGCTGCTTTATTCACTGTATGATATTTTAATCAATTTTATGGGAGGCAGAGAGAATAGTTTTGGAAAAAAATAATTAGAATCAAGTGTTAAACTCAGGCAACATCACATACTTGTGCCATTGGGTGAAAATTCTAATGTAGACAAGAGAAATAACAATGACTAGTGTCCTGAAATTTACATAAAGAAGCAATTGCAGCAACTCAACAACCCGGGAAGCATAGAAGCTGACAGAAAGCAGAAGGTTCCTCTTAAAATTGGGTCATGACTTGTCAGTAGCTGCATTTGAGGGAAGAGAGCGTTACTCTGCTTGCCTACCAGGCACTCAAGCAACCTTGCAGGTGTCTGGGCATCTTTGAACTTAAATTTAAGCACGGAAACTAGGTAAACGTCCATTGACTGAATGGAAGGTCAGAGTGTTTATAACTGAGACACCAAAGTGAACTGCATTTCATTGGGGGCTGTTTTGTGATCAAAAGGCATGTGTTTCATAGAGTTGAAGGGCAACTCAGTTCAATGTACATCCAAGTATTTTCCAAGATGCAAACTCTTTGAGACAAAGAACACATTTCCTTTGTGCCCTCTTCAATGTTGACCAGCCAATGACCCAGTGAAGTTTGGAGGAAGTGAATGAAAAGTATAAATAAAATTGTATTGATAGCTACATAATTATTATGTAGTTTCATTTTAATATTCAAAAATTTGACTAAATGGGCATGAAAAACCTCAATGAAAGTAAATTAATGAACAGATTTTGGTTCCCTGAAGACAGAGAGGCATTTCATTGTCTTTGGCAGCTGCCACTGTGTGATACTTATCCTTGATTATACTCAAGGTAAGTAAGAAAGGACCAAAATAATCAGAAAGGGAAATTCAGTGTACATAAAACTTTACTTTTGGTGCGTTTCCTTTTGTGGATGGGCTCTTCAAAATTTGTAGAAAGCTAGTCCATACCTCTGACACTTTTCCTTTTATGCGTTTCATTTCCCACAGTCCTTTTTTCAATACTCACCACACATGTAATTACTTGTTCCAGGTCTGTTTACCTCATTAGACTCCATGTGGACAGGGTCTATATTGCCATGGCCAGGCACTCAGGGTCAGCACAAAGGCACTCGCTGGCCCGGGGCAACTTTGGATTGCAATCCAACCAGGCATTATTTAGACTTCTCCACCTGAAATGGAAGTTTCTTTTGATTTTGCTGTATGGGTTTACGTAGGCTAGCTGGCGGCCCTAGGGTCAACAAACATTTGTTGAATGACAACTAAGGATGCTTAGATTTCAAACCTGAAGCTTTAAAGGGAAGGAAAGCACTGGTGTAAACCTTGGTTCCACTTGTTGCTCAGTTCCAGGGGGCACCTCATCTTTCTCTGCACGTCAGCTCTGTCTCCATCTTGCTGACACATCTTGGCAGAAACACTGATACCTCCATGGGTTGAGTCTCAGCTTTACTTCTTTTTTTCTTTTTTTTTTTTAAATTGGCCTTGCAAATGCAAGACCTCAAAAAATTGGGTAAAAACTCAGAATTGTTCCTCTCCACGGAAATCTTTAGTAAAAGGCGAAAGATTTATATGATCTGAAGAGAAACCAGAGTATCAGCTTTACTTCTTCCTCGGTAAAGCTCCGTGTGATTTTTCATGGAAGTTGAGTTAAACGTGGAGGAACTCACACATTTCTAATCTCCTTCATCTCTGCTCTTTTGATGAAATGGTTGAAAGAACAAGGGAGAGGACCACAAGAGTAAATGTAGTACCTACTTGTAGGCATCTCGAGCTGAAGCTGCGGTCTTTGGCCACCAGCTTGTGTGAGAGAACACGGGACGTCCTGTGCCTCCCGCTTTGCATGTGGTGTAGGGCAGCCAGCCAGCCAGCCACCATGCTAGCACCTTCTAAGGTCACAGGTTTAATTCTAGCCCAAATCTGGACAAGCTGATGTTCAGGTCAGAACCAGCTGAGGTTCAGAAATGGCTGCCAGGAACCAGGTGAGCAACCTGAGAAGATGAGCGCGTGGATGCCGGGTATAATTCTCCTCCCCCTATATTTCCTTTTTCCTTTTCCCCTCCTCCTACCTGTTTGCTCCTCTCCTCATTCATCGATTTCTCCTTCATTTTGCACTTCTCCAATCCATCCTCTTCCTGGCTTCCCTCCACCCACCTCGTTTTGTCCCTCCTTCCACTGCATCCCCTCTCTTTTTGTCTTCACACTTTCTCTCCTGTTTTCCCGTCCCTTTCTTTTCCATTCCTCAATCTCCCTCTCTCTCTTGCTTTTACTCTCCTTTCTCTTCCTTTTGTCTACAACTCACTGAATTCCTATTTCTCTCAGTCTCTTCTCTCCTCTCTTTCTCTTTCTAAGAATTTCTTGATGAAATTAGAACTAAGAGAGGCTCCATGAAATCCTTGGCTGGAAGAAAAGATGGGTGTGAAGGGATTCTGATCTTAGGCAGCCACAAAACTTGATTTGTAGCTGATCTTAAATGTAGGAAAAGATTTTCAATTACAAAACTCATAAAATGTAAGGATGAGGGAAACTGGCTGCATTTCGAATTTGACTAATGGTTTCAAAGTGCTTTAAAAAGTTTGGCATTTGCCAGCCTTCCTTTCTTCCTCTCATCCTCAAACCCATGAGTTTTTATGGGAAATATAATCCTCTTTTCTGATTCATTTACACTTAGCTCATCTGAGTATTGTTTTGTCAAAACCATCTGAAGTCCAAGAAGTTTTATGAGATCTTTAAAGACTTGTGTTTTGAACCAGGAAGTTGTGTACTGCCAATATAAATGGGCCTTGAAACCTAGGGGTCTTGGCATTAAATGGGGTCTAAACTTGGCAAAGGCTGGTCCCCGTGCCTGACAGAAACTGGGCTTTCATTTTCAGATTAATAGCGAGTTCAGAGTGACCATCTCATATGATAGTACACAGGTTGCACGACACATTTTTCAAGGATTATCTTACTAGTTATGTAGATAGCAAGAGACTGATGTGGAAAAACTGTGACTTTGCTGGAGTTTCTCAACTAGAGTGGGGCTGCTTGCTTATGTGTATATTATCACGTTAATGGTTGTATATAAACACACATGCATACAAATGTATATGGATCATTCACGGATGAGATTAACATTTACACTAGAGATTCTTCCTGTGGTTACATTTCAGAGATGATCTGATTGTAACATATCCAGGTCTGTCATAAGGCAGGTCGTAATCAGACTGAAGACTGGGATGAGACACCCACCTCTGCTTTGCTGTGGGTCAAGAGAAAGAAAGATTGTGTTGTATCTTTTTAAACATTTTTTTTCTGCAGAGTCATAGAGCATGGTTGAGCTCATTGCTGTCCCCGAATGTGAGGACCTTGGCTCGATCTCCAGGCCCTCTGGAAACAGGCGCTCAGGTGAAATGACTTGCTCAAGTTCCCACGGGAAGTGAAGCAGCCACAAGGCTCCAGCCCAGCCCTCTGGATCCCTGTCCGGGCTCTGCCCTCTGCAGGCAGCTGCCTCTCATTGACCGAAACAGGCTTTGATGTATGCCGTCCACCTGAGTCCTGGAGTGCCTAAGAAGAAGAGCTCACCGGCCACCACAGACTGCAGTCTGGTCCTTTGGTGACGCTGTCCATCATTATTTCCTGCGCTTTCACCTGTCTGACACGTCTTCTTTCCAGCCTAGGCTCTTCAGCAGGGAGTTATTGCTTTTAGACACCCCCTGCCCCCATCCACTTCAACTGCTGCTCAAATCCCTACCTGAGAGAGCAAATCTCTGTAGACTGATTTGAGCTGCGGGTAGCAAATGTTTTCCCTACATGTTGTGAATTCTCCATGAGATGACAAAGAATTATGGGTTGTACAGTGACAGTGGCCTCTCACAAATCAGATACTGCCTTGGGAGAGTTCTGTTATTATCTCAAACTGTTGCTTTATTTATTTATCTTTTTAAAAAGCTTTTGTTTATTTACATTTTTTCTCTCTAACCAGATAGGAAGTTTCTCCAGAACAAAAAGTTGCGCCTGTGATACTTCATATCTGCAAAGGGTCAACCTCTCTGCTTGCCTCAGAGTAGCACTTGGTGGAAATTTATTAGCTTGTGCTGTGTCCTTTATACAGAACCCCAGGCTGGGAAGCAGTTTCTTCACCCACCCTCCTTCCTCAATCTTCTCAGCTGGTTCCCTTTGGCCTGGCTCAGAGACTGACCTTGAGTGACCTCACTCATCTTGTCCACAGGGATGTTCTTAGAGCCACAGACTCAGGGCTGGAAGGAATTTTTAATCCAGCTTCTCTGTTGGATTATAGAGGAGGAAGTCGAGGTTCCGAGAGGAGAGGCGAACTGCCTGTGGTCTTTCAGCTACTTAGCGGCAGTGTTGGGACTGAACTGAGGTCTCTGCCTCTGGTCAGATGCTGTTTATTCTGTGACTGGCTCTCAGAGTGTGTTCTCACATGAAACTGGTGCTCAGGCAGATGGACTGAGACCCTCTCCTGCCAAATCAAATATTGGAGGTCTTTCTCCAATGTACAGAAAAAATAGATTGAGGGATTAAGTTTCTTCAACTTTAAATTATTTTCTATTAATTCTTCTTTAACCATTGTCACCTGCTACCAACCGTCCACTAGCCAATGCGGGTTTTCTATTGCATTCATGTAATAAAAGCGTGAATTCTGCTGGAGACACCGTTTTAAATTCAAATGCTAGAAGTAAATATGTTACTATTTCATGGTTTCCACCCATCAGCACCTTGACCCCAGGGACTCTGCCCCCTGGGACATTCTTCATCTCCCTTAATGTGATTTTGGGTCATCTCCAGTGAGTGATCCTTTCCTTTCGGATAGGGGGTCCAGGGAACTGATCTGACTTTAAAAAGAGACTAATAATGGCTTGGCGTTGTCATGGATTCTAAGCCCTGTATTCCTATCATAAAGGCCTTTTCACCAGGAGCAGGGCTGCCTGCGGGGTGGATTCCTGTTGCGGTTTTCCCCGTCTACGCGGGCGCCCCCTGCTGCCCACCGGGGTACATGCCAAGAGAGGAGTAGGGTACCAGAAGTTGCACACTCAGAAACAGTCACGCGGAGTTTACAATCCCAAAGAGAACCATCTAAACACTTTCGATGGACACTCGGCGCACCCCGAGCAGTCCTTTCTGGGGCCCGATCTGGTATTTTAATCCAATACCCGCAGCAAGTATCCGAGCAAACACGGATAAGAAAATGACTGGAAATGCCTTCCAGACAGTATAAAATGAGTCCTGTGGGGCTTCTAGAAGGAAAGGACCGTTCAGTGACTTTGCCGAGTCCTTTGTCCTTCCCCGGGAGACGGGATCGAGGAGCGGGGACCTCTGCCTTGCCGACCCGTAGGAACAATCGATGTGGATGTGGAGGGTGGCGGCGTGTTCTCGGGCTCATCTCACGCTTTCCCCAATTAGGATTTACTGCCTGACGTCACGTCTGCCGGAGATTGGCTGTTCAGATCTGACACTCGGTTCCACGGCGAGAGAAACTTTTTAAAGACTTTGCAGCCCGGGCTGCCGCTGAGTGTCCCGCGGGCTCACACCGGCCCTCGCCCACTCTCGTCGGGTCCCGGGCGCGGCAGCCCCTGGGCCGGCGGCGGGGCGAGCGGACCCTCACCTTGCGCGGCCGGCGCCCCTCGCCCCTCCCCTCCCGGGCCCCGCGTTCCCCACCCCCACCCCGCCCCCTCCTCCCCGCCGCTTTCGGCTGGGGTCTGGGGCCGTTCAGCAGCCCGCAGAACTTCCTCTCCTGCAACCGAGTTTTCCTCCTCCCAGCCTTTCCCGGGCTCCCGGTTGTTCTCGGGGGAGCCTGAGCACGCGCGGGCGGCCGCACCGGGCGAGCGGCGCGGCCGGGGGCGGGCGCCGGGGCCGGGGGCGCCGGCTGGGGCCCGCGATGGCGGGGGCCTGGCTCAGGTGGGGGCTCCTGCTCTGGGCAGGGTTGCTCGCGTCCTCGGTGCACTGCCGGGTGCGGAGGATCACGTATGTGGTGCGCCCGGGCCCCGGCCTGGCGGCGGGCGCCTTGCCCCTGGGCGGGCCCCAGCGCCCGCGGACCTTCAACGTCGCGCTCAACGCCAGGTACAGCCGTAGCTCGGCGGGCGCCGGGGCCCCCTCGGAGCGGACTCGGCGCACCAGCCCGCCCGGCGGCGCGGCCCTGCAGGGGCTCCGGCCGCCGCCACCGCCACCGCCGGAGCCGGCGCGTCCCGGGGGCTCCGGCGGGCAGCTCCACCCCAAGCCTGGCGGTCACCCGGCGGCCGCCCCGTTCGCCAAACAAGGCAGGCAAGCGGTGCGCTCCAAAGTGCCGCAGGAGACCCAGAGCAGCGGGGGCTCGAGGCTGCAGGTTCACCAGAAGCAGCAGCTGCAGGGGTAAGCCCACACCCTCCCTCCTTCCTCGCGCACGCCGCCCGCGCGGGGACCCGGGGAGTCGCGGCCCCTCGGAGCCCAGCGGTGGCCGTGGGCGTCGTGCGCCGTCGGTGGGTCGTCTCCTTCCCGCCCGCCTCTGCCTGCCTCGCTCGGAGCGCGGCGGGAAGAGCGGAGTGCTGGGAAGCCGGGGAACTCTGACTGAGGATAAACTCCGATCGCATTGTTACTGAGCTGCGGGTAAACACAAAAGGCATTTCTGCCTGGGGCGTAACCTCCTGTTCGCGAACCAAACTACTCCTAGAAGATGGGCGTAAACATGAAGTCACTACAGCTTAATCCCTCAGCATCAATTAAACTTCTCTTTGCAGCTCAGTTTAATTTTTTTTTCGAGCTAATGGAAAAAAAAAAAAGTTTGGAGAAGGGCTGCCTGTAAAGATCCACTTCCTGTTCTGTGACCTGGAATTTTCAGCATCCTAGTAATTGTGAGCTTGGCTTCCCTGCACCTGTGGGGTCTGCTTTCCTGGGGCAGCGTGTCTTAGCATTGACAGGCGTTTCGGTTGGATAGTTTGTTACTCGGCGTTCATAAACGTCCTCCCTGCCCCTCCTCCTCATTAATCACAGGTTGAGAGTGTGGGGGAAGACTTGTTTTGCTTATTTGTTGTTGTTGTTGTTTTTTTCTTCAGGGGTGGTTCCAAGCGTTGTGATTTCACTCCTGTTTGGACGCCTCTCTCTGAAACTCAGATTCAATTTAAAACGTGGGCGCAGATAATACACAAAATACATTTGGCTCTACTTTACTTTTGGAGTTAAGAAAACCGTTTATTTGGACCTTGTTCTCCCCTCCTGTATAGTTCTAGGTTATGCAGGCTTTGGTTCTCCCATCCTTCCCTTATACACTGTCCTTACCCTTCTACTTGGGCAGCTTTGGGTTGGACATCCTGGGTCCCTGTTACGAAGCCAGAGGAATGTGGAAGCAGGAGGCTGGGCTTGCAGGAGCCCCCTGGAGGCTTGGGTTCTCTGGAACGGAGTGTTGCTACTACTGGACTCAGGGGTCTTGCTTTGTTTCAGGGTCAATGTCTGTGGAGGGCAGTGCTGCCATGGCTGGAGTAAGGCCCCTGGCTCCCAGAGATGCACCAAACGTAAGTTTCCATGTTCACAGCAGCCCTGCACAGTAGGTGAAGTGGGTCTGTCCACACTGGGCATCCCACAGGGGTCACTTGAAGAGGCTATGCAATGTCTGTGATGCAATCTACCCCGTTATCTGAAGCCTTCATCACCACCCAGGGAGGGCTGGGCCAGGGTAATGATGGTATCAAGGCCAGCCACGATTCACTGTACAAAACCGTGCCGTGCATCCAAGATTCCCTTGCACCCAGCCGTGGTATTAATTACTCTGTTACAACCGTGAATCAGGGGCTAGGAAAAGAAATTCCCATTGGAGGATGTGCCATATGGCAGAACCAGTACAATTAATTTAAACATGGATATCGACAAATGAAAAACATTCTTTAAGTTGATGGTAGGAGGGGAATGGGAAGTAGGAGGCCCTGCTCTGGAATAAAACATCAGTAGTGTTAAAGCTTTCTGAAAACAGCACTCAGAATCTGCCATCCTTGTGGCCTGTTTCCTAGGAGGTAACCCCTCTACTGTTCTTCAGAACTGACAAGTGGGTTTTCCTGCAGTGCTTCTCCAGCTAATACTCAGGCTTAGCAGTGTTTCGAAACATGTATTAATGATGCATATAAATTTGAGAACATCAGAAAATATTTCCCTCTGCATTGTGAAATTAAGGATTAAGGTAAAATATTCTTTGAGGGTCCTCTTGACGAGTTGATTCTGTCTGGTGCTAATTGGAAATAAAGAAATCTTACTTCCATTCAGAAAAAGTTAAGCATTCTTATGTGTTCTCTGCATAGAGTTTGAACCATAAACATGTGGATTAGAGTCGTTCAAAATTTTAGCTGCTTATTGGTATTCAGTGTAATAAGTAAAATTTAGCAATTTGTCTCGTATACGGTTTGGATTTTAAAATGCTGGTGAATGAATTAAAAAAATTTTCTGTTGCGGTCATTTCTATTACAGTCCTTCTTGTGAACTTGCTTGTTGGAAGATGCCTTCAATCCCTGAAAGAAACAGGACTTTGGCATAGTGGCTTTAGTTTTGTAAAAAGCAATGTCCAGGTGGGTTATGATTTGGCTGTGATCAAGGAGCAGTGGCAGACATGAACTCACTAATCAGCCTCCTTGTTATTCAACTCAAACCGCTAGATCAGAAATACTCAGGGTTGTAGGCGTTTTATTTTTTAATTTTTAATTTAAAATTTATTTTATTTATTTATTTTTGGCTGTGTTGGGTCTTCGTCGCTGCACGCATGCTTTCTCTAGTTGTGACGAGCGGGGGCTACTCTTCGTTGCGGTGCGCGGGTTTCTCATTGTGGTGGCTTCTCTTGGTGCGGAGCACGGGCTCTAGGCGCGTGGGCTTCAGTAGCTGTGGCACGTGGGCTTCAGTAGTTGTGGCTCACGGGCTTAGTTGCTCTGCGGCGTGTGGGATCTTCCTGGACCAGGGCTCGAACCCGTGTCCCCTGCATTGGCAGGTGGGATTCTTAACCACTGTGCCACCAGGGAAGCCCCAGGCATTTTAGATTAAGTCGTAATTCTTCACTTCTTAGATTACACTTGACAACAGTGCACCAGCATTTTCCTGAGTTTACAATTGCTTGGGTCCAATTACATACCCTCTCCTCCCTTCGATAACTCCTGCTCAAAACCTGATATGATGTTGTTTGCCTGTTATGTGCAGACAGCCCATCCATGACAGCAGCATTGCTGTGTAAAGTGGGGCATTGCTGTGTAAAGATTAAAGATACAGAGCAGGTTGTTATAGATGATGGCGAGTGCTCCTTGATGCCCATTAGAGAGACTGTGTTAAGACTTTGAAAGAAGTTTACTTGGCAAATGATGCCGTTGAGTGCCCTCTCTGAAAAGAGAGTAGTACCCCATTCTTAGGTTGTCTGAGGATTTGCAGATCCAAAGATGTTCTAGAAGATCCAAAGATGCTCTAGAAGGAGAACATCCGAGCTTGAGGAATCACCTCATGGCTTCCTGCTTCTCCAGGTGAGGGAGGCAAGGGCACAAGTGTTCCTCGGTTTAGCCAGGTTTGCCCTCTGGTGACCCAGAAAGAGAAAGGCTGCAAAAG
This sequence comes from Balaenoptera physalus, assembly GCF_965194825.1. Classification (NCBI taxonomy): domain Eukaryota; kingdom Metazoa; phylum Chordata; class Mammalia; order Artiodactyla; family Balaenopteridae; genus Balaenoptera; species Balaenoptera physalus. The sequence continues at coordinate 71,664,189 of NC_138894.1, read as the reverse complement.
GCTACCAGTCAGAAAAGTTAGGGTTGAACAGTTACTGTATACAGTGTTCCAGAGGAAGTTGCTCCGTTGCCTTAGTCTCATGATACTGATAACAAACGCTTCCGGCTTTTGGTTGAAGTTATCCTTCCAGCTTCTAGAAGGTAGCCCTTGGACAGCACCGGCACCTAAGCAATCAGTGCAACATTAGCCTTCCAGTACTGCCCAATCTGACAAATTAATTCAGGCCCAAATGCTGGAAGCTTAAATCACAACTTCTTTCAAGAACAGTTGTGTTTTTTTTTTTTTTTTTAACTTTGGATGGATTTATTTATTTATTTATTTATTTGTTTATTTATTTATGGCTGTGTTGGGTCTTCGTTTCTGTGCGAGGGCTTCCTCCAGTTGCGGCAAGTGGGGGCCACTCTTCATCGCGGTGCACGGGCCTCTCACTGTCGCGGCCTCTCTTGTTGCGGAGCACAGGCTCCAGACGCGCAGGCTCAGTAGTTGTGGCTCACGGGCCTAGTTGCTCCGCGGCACGTGGGATCTTTCCAGACCAGGGCTCGAACCCGTGTCCCCTGCATTGGCAGGCAGATTCTCAACCACTTCGCCACCAGGAAAGCCCAGTTGTGTTTTTAAAAATGATGCTGGGTTAGGTCAGTGCTCAATCCAAAGCAATATACGCTAGATGGATATGTTTCAATGGGGAGTCTTGTGTTTGTCTGGCAGAGCCAGGGAGATGAGGGAGCCTTATGCCTTCACACGGGACGACTGGCGTTACCACTGATGCGGCAAAACTTGTGTCCATGGCTAAGCAGTGTGACACCAGGAAAGACCCCTGGCCTTGGGTGCAGGAAACCTGAGTTTAAACCCTCAAGCCTTCACTAGCTGTGTGGCCTTGGGGAATTCATTTGACCTCTCTGACCCTTATATTTTCCCATCCTGAAATGACTGTGCTAAAAACTTGACTACCGGGACTTCCCTGGCGGTCCAGTGGATAAGACTCCACGTTTCCACTGCAGGGGGTGTGGGTTCGATCCCTGGTTGGGGAACTAAGATCCCACATGCCGTACGGCGTGGCCAAAAAAACAAAACAAAACAAAAAAACCCCAAAACTTGACTACTTTCTAGGATTGTTACAGGTATCAAGGTGAAAGAGAATGATGGATGTGAAAGCCTTGATGAAACCAGAAGGAGTCTTAGAGTTTATTATTGAATCAAGCCAAGTAAATTCTGTCTCATTTATCTATTATTTGGTTTTCTTTTTTCCATATGTATGTTTCTCCAGCTATTGTCGTCATCTTCTTTTCAAAGAATATACATGTGGATCCCTTTTTATATTACAGCTTTAAAGTAGTTTAGGGCTGGGGGAGGGGGAAATAGGGAGATATTGGTCAAGGGGTTCAAAGTTTCAGTCCCTCAGGATGAATAAGTTCTGGAGATCTAATATACAGCGGTGTGACTATAGTTAACATTACTGTGTTATATACTTGCAATTTCTTCAGAGGGTAGATCTTAGAGTGTTCCCACCACACACACACACACACACCCCCCCCCCAAATGTTAACTGTGTGGTGATGGGTATGTTTATTAGCTTGACTGTGGTGCTTATTTTACAACGTGTGCATATATCAAAACATTGTTATACACTTTAAATATATACAATTTTAATTTGTCAATTATAGCTCAATATAGATGAATAAAAAAAGGAATAAATGAAAAAGCCAGTCACTTCCATCCTGCCTGGCTTTGATTACTGAGAAAAAAGAAATAAAGTAGGCTGGGTTGTTCTGTATCCCAGAATGATTTATTTTAAAAGAACTTTAAAAGAGACTAAATATTAGATTATTTGTGTATCTCTAGTTCTCTTTGTGTAAAGCTTGCTGTTTAGATGGAAAATACTCCCCTAAGGTATTCATAAATTGAATGGAAAAAATTCTGACACCAGTTTTTATGACTACAACTACTTTGGTAAATACTAGTGAAATTTAGACTGCAAAAGAAATTGATTTGTGGTCTCTTTCCTCTCTCACTTCCTTATTATGCTGAGATTGAACAATTGCACTTGGATATGGTTTATTACACTTAACAAATACAAAAACCAATGGCATGTCAACATGAATTTCCTTATTAAGATAGTAATCATCATATACATAATTAACACAACATTATAAAACAACTATACTTCAAATAAAAAAAGGTAGTAGTTATCATACAATGTGTATGCACATTTACATGTGCACATTAAATTTAAATCAACAGCAAGGATGCCTTGTAATTGTCAGTTCTATTTTGAGGATAATTGAAAGGGTTTAGCTGAAGAATTTCAGTTTGTAGAGGCTGTTTTCCAGTTGATGCAAAAAATATTTCTGTGTAAGAGCTGGGATGTGTTTCTGTTGTTCACTTTGCTTAATCCTGTGAGGAAAACAAGGTGCCCCTTGGAGGCAGACTGGATTGTTTTTAGTTGATTGAAACTTAATTAAAATGGGCCATAGGCAAATGCTTCTGAAGACTGAAGATTTAGCGAACCTGAAATTGCCAATCAGAGAGATGTGAAACAAACAGCAGCAGACCCACACGGGGAGAGAGAATGGATGTGGGTGTCCACAATGGCAGCCCCGAGGGCTTTAGCCACCCAGTCTCTACACAGAGATGCCCAGTTGCATGTTGATGCTTCTTTTCCAGACACCCTCTGTATGTGTGTCTCTAGGCATTGAAATCACAGCTCGAGATATGGTATTTTAGTTATTAATGTGGAATGACTGCTGATAGTGATGTCCATTTTGGGCAAAGGAGAAGGCACTGCATCTGTTCCCTTTCCAAGGGGTTCACATTTATTGGGAGGGTGTTAACTTTTTTCCTGCCTATCCCCATTTTTGCATTTTGTTCCCTCTGTCTAAACTGAACCCACCCCCTCTTGGTTGTTCCAGTCTTTTCGTCCCCCTCTCAGGGTAAATGCAGGCCAGAGAGAGACATTGCCAGTGGGCTTAGCTTTAAAGAAGAGACTGGACTTGGGAACAGACAACACAAAAGAATAAAGGGGAGATGAGGGTGAGGCTGGGTTGGCAGGATGAGGTGGATGGAACAGGAAAGATGGCAGATCTGAATCCAAAGCGGGTACCTGGCACATGGCAGACCCTCCCTAAATGCATGGATGGTTCTTTCATTTCTTTAACGGATATCTGTTTAGCTTTTACCATGTGCCAGGGTCTATGAATAGAGGAGAAACGCAGCCAGCTGTAGAGAGTGCAGGGTCTGTTTTTACTCACTTAACTCATGGCACATCAGATGACTTGTTCTCTCCTTAGCAAGAAACAGAAAATCGATATTCCATTGCTTTTCCACTGGCATTCAGCCCACAGTGCTTTGGGGGAAAAAAAAACCAAAAGCCAACCCTAGACATTTTCCTTAATTATATACAGAAGAGACATAGTCACGTATGCCCTTGGTGCTTAGAGTTGCTGCAGTCAAGGGCATCGTCCATGAGTGTGGGGTGTGGCTGGAGTTGCAGGTGACAGAGGCCTTTCAGGCCATCTCCTGTCCCTCTTGGCTTGGCGTTGTGCTAGCTGAGCTCGGGAGTCGGGCCCAGAGTGATCACACAGTTTTCGTCTGCCCGCCGTGGCCATTGACAGCTGCTTCGCCAATAGATCCACAGTGAGGTTTATTGTGGCAGCTGCTGGGAGCACCGCCCCGGCCCCAGTGCTGGGAGCAGGGGTGGGAGGGTCGGCTGGAAAATCTTGTCGTGCAGCACAGACCGCCCGGTGAAGGGAGAAGGACCCAGAGGTCAAGTTCACACTGGGTCAAATATGTGTTCTCAGCACTGGTTAAAACAAACATTTAGGAACCATAAATCCTGGGCTGCGATCATACTTAAACCTTCATTGTGAAACCCTGCAGCCCCTGGGCCAACCTGAACACCCCGCCCGGCCACCCCTGCCCGGCCTGCTTTAGTGAAGTGTTTCTCTGCCCGGTGAACCCTTGGCCCTTAGGAAGCCTGACTTGTTCAAAGGACCTTTGGCCACCACAGGAGTCTGCTGTTTCTGAGCCTGTTATTTGTTGTCTTGGATATTCCAAACATACTCAAACATGTTTGGGAGCTCAAATAAATTTTCCTAAAATGCAGATTTTGCTTCCAAATTCTTTCTAGCAATGAACAGGGCAACTAGGAGCGCTAGGGCGGTGTCACCACTCTTGTAACACTGACCAAGGTCAGAGCACAGGCTGAGGAGCTGCTGATGAGGGGAGGGTAGTTGGTGCAGTGCTTTAGAGCCTGTGGAGGGCGTTCTCTTTCTTTCTTTTACTTTAAAAAAAAAAAAGGAATGCTTCACGAATTTGCATGTCATCCTTGTGCAGGGGTCATGCTAATCTTCTCTGTATCTTTCCGATATTAGTATATGTGCTGCAGAAGCCAGCACTGGAGAGCATTTTCTTGACCTTCACACCCTGGGAGTGTAGACCAGGCAGCCATGATTTATTACCCCCTTTTTAAATAGGGGGCAGGGCTCAGACCCCACCCCAGCTCTGTGGCTCTTGGTTTATTGTTCTTTCTACTGCCCTAGGCTTCCTGGACGTCCAGTGTGGCAGCACCTCTCTTGAGGTCTTGGTCTTCGACTCTCCTGACAGCCCTGCTTTGGATTGGCTTTCACTGCCTAAATTCACTCTGTGATTTCCCAAGCCTGTAACAAAGTACCGCAAACTGGGTGACTTAGAACAACAGAAATGTATTGTCTCAGAGTTCTGGAGGCTAGAAGTCCAAAATCAGGGTGTCGAGAGGGTTGGTTCCTTGTGAGGGAAGATCTGTTCCAGGCCTCTCTCCCTGGCTAGCAGAAGGCTGTCTTCTCCTTGTGTTTCTTCACCTCATTTCCCCTCTATGCATGTCTATCTTTGTGTCCAAATTTCCCCTTTTTATAAGGACACCAGTCATATCAGATTAGAGCTCACCCTAATGACCTCGTTTTTAACTTGATTATCTCTGTAAGGACCGTATCTCCAAATAAGGTCACAAACTAAGGTACCAGGGATCAGGGCTCCAACATAGCTTTCTTTGTGGGGGGAACCATTCAACTCATAATAGAAGGCCATAGATGCTCTGCATGTGGGCTTGAGAAGTGGGCTACTCAGAGCTGGGCCACCCCTGTGGCAGTCAGGGATTCCCTAGCAATGACCCCAGGGTGGGTGGGCAGAGGCTCAGTTGCACTCCTCCCACATAGTCTGTGACTGTGGATCTAATGCGGCTTCTTCCCTAATTCAGGAGCTCTGGCTGCTTCAGGGAGCAGAAAATGTGAGGAATTGGCCACTGGTGATTTTGGTTATACCTCTGGCCATTTCCACTTGGTCTGCTTTAAAGAGATTCTATGGTGCGTCTTAAACATGAATGTGCAGCTGGTCCCTGGAGGAGTTTGTTAAACTGCTTTCTTGAATCAGAGTCTCTGGGATTTTTATTTAATAAGCACATCAGGTGATGCTGATGGAGGTGGCCCACCTTTTGAGAAACAATGATCCAGAAGGAACCCTGTCCTGGGCAATATTTATGACACTTTGTGTGGGAATATGAAGGCCAAGCCTAACACTTAGCAATTTAGAAACTTGTCAAGGCGGGAGCCTCTAAACATTGCTTTAGGTCAGTTTTAAATAGTACGTACAAAGATGGCTGCATACAGGGTTATTACACCCAGTTATTCTTTAGTTAGTTGAATGATAAATACATGTAATTTTATAAGAGTTGGACACTTGCAAAATTGTTAATGATACATAGGTGGTTAAATAATTTGGGTTTAAAAAAGGTTGAAACACTTCGGAACACATTGGGTGCTTTTTCCACTAAATATTTTATTTTTAATTATAAAATATTTTAAATACACAAAAATGCAGAAAATAATATATCCAGCAGCTGCTCATCAGGCTCATGTTTTTAAAACCACCCTGATATGATAATTAAGCACAATAATTTACAGATAAGGGAGAAACTATGGTCTTATCTTGCTCTTTTTTTTTTTGGCTGTGTTGGATCTTCATTGCTGTACACGGGCTTTCTCTAGTTGTGGCGAGCGGGGGCTACTCTTCATGGCGGTGCACAGGCTTCTCATTGCGGTGGCTTCTGTTGTTGGTGGAGCATGGGCTCTGGGCGCGTGGGCTTCAGTAGTTGTGGCACACGGGCTCAGTAGTTGCAGTGCGTGGGCTCAGTAGTTGCGGTGCGCGTACTCTAGAGCACAGGCTCGGTAGTTGTGGCGCATGGGCTTAGTTGCTCCGTGGCATGTGGGATCTTCTGGGACCAGGGATCGAACCCGTGTCCCTTGCACTGGCAGGTGGATTCTTAACCACTGCACCACCAGGGTTATCTTGCTCTAGCTGCATGTTTTACTAATGATGTTTCCTATCTTCCTAGGGGAGAGAAAATAGTACATAATTTGTTGGTGTGACACAAACTGGTTGTTTTGGTACTTATGGAAAAGTACATCAGAGCTGTATTTGTATAAGCTCACGTGCACCTGTTAATTTGCCTAGCTTATTATTAAGGATTGAACATTTCATGTAAGCACAGTCCATTGGGCACCAAGAATCTGTGTGCACGGTGTCATTTAGACCCAAGACAATGTGGTTACAAGAAGGAGATGCTACCTGTTACCGTCCCACCTGACCCCGCCTTTCTTGCCTTCCTCCTCTTTCTCTCTCTCCTTACTAGGCCTCAGTTTTGCTTTCCCTGAACTAGAGGCAGTATAGGTCCATGGTTAGAAGTTCAGTCTCTGGAGTTAGAATACAAGGCACCTAACTTGATGTTAACACTTTGTCAACACATCCTCACTATGTGACCTTGGACTGTGAGAGCTGGGGCAAGGCTAAGTTACCCCATTCACAGGACAGGTGTGATGATGGTTTGTGCCATCATTCAGAGGCTTGTTGGGGGACCGCATGAAGTAATATACAAAGAGTTCTTGGAGAGCAGCTGCCCCCCCTGCCCCCTGCACAACAGTATTTGACAAATGTGAGCTCTCAGGTGTTCCTGTTTGCTTGCTTAGACCCTCTCCCTCCTGGGCGCCTCAGCTTTTTACACACCCCTCTTGGTGTTTCTCAGATCCCCTGGTGAAAATCATGGCTCTCTCTTCCCCTCTCTGGGAGCGCTCTGTTTTCACTCTTACTTTGTGGCTGGCCCAGGGTAGAGGGGCATCTGCCTCCCCATCAACATGGAGCTCCTGGGGAGCGGCATTTTCTTTCTTTCTTTTTTTTTAAGACCACTTTTAAAAAATAAATTTATTTATGTATTTATTTTTGGCTGCGTTGGGTCTTCATTGCTGCACACAGGCTTTCTCTAGTTGCAGAGAGCGGAGGCTACTCTTCGTTGCGGAGCACGGGCTCTAGGGCGCGTGGGCTTCAGTAGTTGTGGTACATGGGCTTATTTGTCCGCGGGATGTGGGATCTTCCCAGACCAGGGATCCAACCTGTGTTGGTCCATGCATCGGCAGGCGGATTCTTAACCACTGTGCCACCAGGGAAGTCCTGCAGGATTTTCTTTGTGTCATTTTAAGTACCCAGGCTCCGTTCCTTGCCATAGTACAAATGCTAACTGAATCGAGTAGAATTGAATTGAACCAGTATCTCTGATTTTGCAGTGTTGTAAATACTATCCTCTAAATGCTACATAAAGAATTCTACTTCCTTTTTTGTTTCCTCTCACCTTTGGGCAATAATTCTCCTTTGGTTTTCTTTCTACTATTTTTTCTGTGTGCTTATTATCCCTTGCCCGACAGACACTGCTTATTATGACAGCTTTTCAAGGACACACCACCTTATTCCATTTCCTCCTCCTTCTCTGAAGGCTACCCTGGCATGGCCCAAACTTTAAGACAGCTTTTCCTTTCTCACTGCCAATTTTAGAATCTTTCTGCTAAACATCATCTGATAGAGATTTGGGACTAAGTAAAATGAATGTTGTATGATTTTCCCTGTAATTTTAGATCCCCAAGTGCTGCTCTTGGCCAACTACACTATTCCCTGTGGTTTTTTCACTCCACTACATTTGAGTAATATTGTTGGCATGCACCTAAGTAAACAGTTTGCGAAATGTCGTGTTTTGTAAATTAGGAGATGGGTGGGCTGGTTTTTTAATACATGCTCTTGGTTCTGCTGGACCAGAGGAAGGATGAGTTTGGTCAGTGGATGGGAAGACAAATTGGAGGAAGGTTTTTTTTTTTATTTGTTTTATTTATTTATTTTTGGCTGCATTGGGTCTTCGTTGCTGCACGCGGGCTTTCTCTAGTTGTGGCGAGCGGGGCGTGGGCTTCTCATTACAGTGTCTTTGTTGCGGAGCACGGGCTCTAGGCGCGTGGGCTTCAGTAGTTGTGGCACTTGGGCTCAGTAGTTGTGGCTCGAGGGCTCTAGAGCACAGGCTCGGTAGTTGTGACACACGGGCTTAGTTGTTCCACGGCATGTGGGATCTTCCCACACCAGGGCTCGAACCCGTGTCCCCTTCATTGGCAGGTGGATTCTTAACCACTGCACCACCAGGGAAGTCCCTGGAGGAAGGTGTTTTTAACTGAAGTTTATGTGGTCAATTTACTCATCAGTTATTTAAAGGTGAGAACTGAATGGTTGGAGGGGAACCTTCAGAGGTATACTTTGGTAATGAATTAAGGGAGAATCTTCACAGGGGAAAGAAGATGTAACCAGCAAAAAGCCACTGGAGGAAAAGAGGATCATAAAATAAGGAAAATATAATACTAAGGATCCTTTGTCTTTGTAGACTTTAAAATGTTTGTATTTCTTATAGGATTACCAAACAATTCCAATCTCCCTTTCAATCTTGCAGGAACTTCAGTTTATCATTATAACTATAAAATAAAAGTAGAATCTCTATCCTTTCACCCATATGTGTTACATTTAACACCATATCAAGTGGGCAGTTAACAATTAGCATCTTCAACATGTTTCATTGTAAAAGCCATTTAAGTCGGCTAAGAGGTACCACCTCACCTTGATGAATCATTTGCTACATTGGTTCAAGAGTGGGAGCGCTTTTGTCTCTGCCATTAGCTGTGAAGTTTCAAGCAGATCAATTAACTCCTCAGATCTTTTTTTCAAGCTGAATGAAATGAATGGGGATAGGGCCATTCATCACCCAACCTAATTCAAGTCATTCTTGTGAATATTGGGCATACAAATCCTCTTCCGTCTTAACTTTTTTTTTTTTTAATTGGAGTATAATTGCTTCACAATGTTGTGTTAGTTTGTGCTGTACGACGAAGTGAATCAGCCATATGGACACATATATCTCCTCCCTCTTGGACCTACCCCCACCCCCCAACCGAATCCCACCCCCCAACCGAATCCCACCCATCTAGGTCACCACAGAGCACCAAGCTGAGCTTCCTGTGCTATACAGCGGGTTCCCACTAGCTATCTATTTTACACATTTTTCACATTGTATCACTGTTGTGTGTGTGCACTGGTGGATGTGTGCTTCCCGGCTTGATGTGAGCTCTGTCTGTGAGGGTAGTGATCAATACCATAACCATCTTTTTATCCTCGGTACCTAGTAAGCACATAGACTTTTATGGAAGGAATGAATGAATGAATGATTAAATGAATGAATGAATTCATTTGTTGTACATTCACTGAGTCCCTGTGTGCTAGGTACTGGCACACAGAAGGTGTTAAGGTTTTATTTTCTATGAAGAAAATAAAACAGGGCAAGAGGATAGAGAGTGTTGGGGGCCGGGGGAAGGGGGATGGAGTAAGGAAAGGTCACTGTAAGGAAGTGGTTTATGAGACCTGTGTGATACGAAAGGGTCTGGTGGAAGAGCCTTTTTGGACAAGAGAACAGCTAGCACAAAGGCCCTGGCGTGGGAATAGGCCTGGCCCTGTACAGGGACCCAGAAGTGAGTTTTGTGGGGTTGTTAGTGTAGACTAGAGTAATAGCTGATAAGGGAGACAGGGCTGGATCCCCAGTCAGGTCTTGTAGGCTGTGGAAAGCCATAAATAGGGGACTTACAAATGCAAGTAGATTTTATTATTAAGGAATAAACACAATACAGGATTTGGTATTTATCAGCACTACTTTTGTATGTCTGTGAGTCTGTTTCTGTTTTGTAAATAAGTTCATTTGTATCATATTTTAGATTCCATGTATAAAGTGGAAGTAAGTAAGTGGACTTACTTCACTTAGTATGACAATCTCTAGGTCCATCCATGTTGCTGCAAATGGCATTATTTCATTCTTTTTTATGGCTGAGTAGTATTCCATTGTATATATATGCCACATCTTCTTTATCCATTCATCCGTTGATGGACATTTAGGTTGTTTCCATGTCTTGGCTATTGTAAATAGTGTTGCTATAAACATTGGGGTTCATGTATCTTTTCAAATTATAGTTTTCCCTAGATATATGGCCAGGAGTGGGATTGCTGGATCATATGACAACTCTATGTTTGGTTTTTAAAGAAACCTCCATACTGTTTTCCATAGTGGCTGCACCAATTTACATTCCCACCGACAGTGTAGGTGTTTTCTTCACACCCTCTCCAGCATTTGTTATTTGTAGATTTCCTGATGATGCCCATTCTAACTGGTGTGCGGTAATACCTCACTGTTGTTTTGATTTGCATTTCTCTAATAATTAGTGATGTTGAACATCTTTTCATGTGCCTATTGGCCATCTGTATGTCTTCTTTGGAGAAATGTCTATTTAGGTCTTCTGCCTATTTTTTGATTGGGTCGTTGTTCTTTTTGTTATTGAGTTGTGTGAGTTGTTTGTACATCTTGGAAATTAAGCCCTTGTTGGTCACATTGTTTACAAATATTTTCTCCCATTCCATAGGTTGTCTTTTCATTTTGTTTATGGTTTCCTTTGCTGTGCAAAAGCTTATAAGTTTGATTAGGTCCCATTTGTTTATTTTTGCCTTTCTTTCTATTGCCTTGGGAGACTGACCTAAGAAAACATTGCTATGATTTATGTCAGAGAATGTTTTGGGTATGTTCTTTTCTAGGAGTTTTATGGTGTCATGTCTTATATTTAAGTCTTTAAGCCCTTTTGAGTTTATTTTTGTGTATGGTGTGAGGGTATGTTCTAACTTCATTGATTTACATGCAGCTGTCCAGCTTTCCCAACACGACTTGCTGAAGAGACTGTCTTTTCTTCATTGTATATTCTTGTCTCTTTTGTCAAAGATTAATTGACCGTACGTGTGTGGTTTTATTTCTGGGCTTTCTATTCTGTTCCATTGATCCATATGTCAGTTTTTGTGCCAGTACCATGCTGTTTTGATTACTATAGCTTTGTAGTATTGTCTGAAGTCTGGGAGGGTTATGCCTCCAGCTTTGTTCTTTTTCTTCTGGATTACTTTGGCAATTCTGGGTCTTTCATGGTTCCATATAAGTTTTAGGATTATTTGTTCTAGTTCTGTGAAAAATGTCATAGGTATTTGATAAGGGATTACATTAAATCTGTAGATTGCTTTGGGCAGTATGACCATTTTAACTGTATTAATTCTTCCAATTCAATGTTTCATTGTTCTCAATGTATAAGTCTTTCACCTACTTAGGTTTATTCCTAAGTATTTTTTTTTTTGGATGTGATTTTAAAAGGGATTGCTTTATTGCTTTCCCTTTCTGATATTTCATTGTTAGTATAAAGACATGCAACAGATTTCTGAATGTTAATTGAAAAATAACGTTTTAAATAGAAACTTGAATCACCTTTATTGTTAATTTTTATTGATGAGAAAAGCCGCATATAGAATAGTGAAGTACCCAAGGCCATACACAAATTACTGTTGCAGTCTAACTGCCTGCATTGTACCCAGATCGCCAGACCAGCCCCATGCTGATTGAACCTCTGTGCCTCTGCTGAGCTCTGGCAGAAGGTGACACTCTCACCAGAGCCATGAGGCCAAGACTTAGGATGGAAGTTTGAGGATAAAAAAAAAAAAAAAAGTCTTTGGTCACTGCTGTGTTGAAAAGCAAACTAGGGGGGGTCTTCACATGGTACTAAATAAAAAATAAAACGTTAAATCCTTTAAAAAACTTTAAACATAAAAATCCCAATCTTGTGCTTGTAGAAAATTGACAGAGAGCAGTTAGGATGTGTTAAAGTAAGAGTGTAAAATTTTTGGAATACATTTGAATTCTGTTCTGAAGTTTTCTTCAATGCCTCCACCCCATCTAACTTATTGTTGGTGGGGTGAGCCTGAGATAGGTGCAAAGGTAGCCTCTGCTGGGAGATTTTGTTCCTGATTGTAAATGAGGTTAATACCACCCTTTGCAGTTAAGATCAAATAAAATGAGGTTCATGAACATCCTTCACAGAAGAGCCCTATAAACATAAGGTGATATTATTAATAAAGTTTTTCTGGCTGTTTTGTGAAAACTTTTCAATTGTTGGTGAAAATGTTTTTTCTATAATGTGTTGGTATATTTCTTTTCTTGAAAATCAGAGTACTTGGGACTTCCCTGTTGGTCTAGCAGTTAAGACTCTGCACTCCCAATGCAGGGGGCCTGGGTTTGATCCCTGGTCAGGGAACTGGATCTCGCATGCATGCCGCAACTAAGAGCCCACATGCTGCAACTAAAGATCCCCGCACGCGGCGACAAAGATGCAGCGTGATGCAACTAAGACCTGGTGCAGCCAAATAAATAAATAAATATTAAAAAAAAAAAAAAAAAATATATATATATATATATATATATATATAAAAGAAAATTAGAATGCTTAATGTATTTCAGTAAGTTTTGGGGGTCACAGATCTTGTGTATCACATCTTTACATTGATCATCCCGTTTATGGTCTCTGGGGGCACGTCCTGGAAGTTGGCTTGAAGATAAGCAAAAATACCTAAATCTCCACTTTAATTCCCCGTCCACATGCACGAGTGATTTGCTTTATTCTCCTAAAAGTAGAGTGCAGGCAAAGACGAAGATTTCTTCTTTTGAGAAAGCTCCTTTTCTTTCTTATTGTGATAGTGAAAAGGTTATGTTTTTAGTCCAAAATTTCTCAGTAATTGGAGGTGAAATAATGCAGATGATAAATTAAAGGCAGGGACCCTGTTTTTGTTTTACTTTGTATCCTTTGGGAAGTTGGCCTACCCAGCAGTTCTGCGTATACAGTAGACCCTTAGTTGCTTGATTAATAAGCATTACAAGTCACATTTGTTTTGAGGGAAAGACCAGCTGAAATTCATTTAACTCAGTGGCTACCGAGATTATGTCAGTAAGCTGTTCCTTTTGTTATGAGAGAATGTATATTTCAGCAAACCTCCCTGGGTGATAGTTTTTAATGCTCAATATTGAGTGTTAGAGGCTCTTTCCCTGGTAAAATTGCTCCATTCCTTCCTATAATACAGACTGCTTGAATGGCACTTCATAGACCTAGGGGTTCTCAAAGCATGGTCCCTGGACCAGGGGCAGCAGCGTCGCCTGGGAACTCATTAGCAATGCAGATTCTCAGGCCCCACCCTGGACTCGCTGAAGCAGGAACTCTGAGGTTGGGGCCCAGCACTCTGTGTTTTAACATGCCCTCCAGGGGGTGCCATTATAGCTGTGGTTTGGGAACCACTACTCTCGCTAAACCCATCTCCTCCTCCCTTTCTGTGTCCCCCCCGCACCCCTCTTTGATCACCCAAGGGGGAGAAGGAGTACAGGGAAGTTGGCTCCTTTGGGCTCCAGGCCTTGGGGACTAGAAGCTTGTGTTTTCTCCCCTTCCCAACGGAATGGAGCGATTCCCTTGTCTCAGGTGGGAATTCTGGACCTGAGCAGGTGCAGCCGTGCACATTGACACACAGTCTGTTCTGCACGGTGACCGAGGAGACTTGGAGAAGCCGTTTTGCCATCCAGTGAACGTGAGTTTTGTACCTTTGGGCCTTCCTAGTTCTGTTCTTTACTATGGACAATGCTGAAATCACTTCTTCATATTCTTCAGAGCTGCAGTTATCAGCTTTGTGTGGTGCGTGGATCCCCTCTGTCTCACAACCCCCTGTGGGATGTATAAGAAATGCAAGTTGTGGGAATGAACTTACTTATGAGACAGAAACAGACTCACAGACATAGAAAACAAACTTACGGTTACCAAAGAGGAAAGAGGGTGGGGAAGGGATAAATTAGGAGTTTGGGATTGGCAGATACAAACACTATATATAAAATATCAATAGATAAATGACAAGGTTCTACTATATAGCACAGGGAACTGTATTCAATGTCCTATAATAAACCATAATGGAAAAGAACATGAAAAGGAATATATATATATATACATATATATATATAGTGTATATATATATATACATATATATATATATATATACACACACACATACACACACACACAGACACACACATATATACTGAAAAACTTTGCTGTACACCAGAAACTAACACAACATTGTAAATCGAGTATACTTCAATTAAAAAAAAAGAAATGCAGGTTATGGGGCCCCACCCCAGACCTACCACAGTGGAACCCCCAGGGGTGACCCATGACCCTCGTTTTCACAAGCACCCAGCCGACTAATCCACATGGAAGCTTGAGGACCCTGGGCTTAAAGTGGGTATACTGGAATAAAAGATGTCGCAGGCAAGGAATGATGAGAAAGGTATTACACAATAAATAAAAGGAACAGGAGTGAATGTGACATCTTGTTTTGGAGGCAGGTGCTGTTACTTGTTTCCAAGATAGTTTAGAAGTGAAATGAAGAGCAAGCTGTGGTCCAGAACATGCCCTCAGCATTGGCAGGGACAAAGCTTTCTTGTGTGAAGATGAGGAAGTTCAGATGGAGAATGGACAAGGCAGAGTTGCTTGGCCATTCCTTGGGGTCCTGCTGACTCATTCCTGGAAGTCACCGGAGGAATGCATCAGATCTTTGGAAACTGCCCAGTTGAGAATTTCAGCAATGACACACACTTTTATGAGATGTGTATTTAGGAAAAGAATTGCCTATAATAAGACTAGGAACCTTTGTAGAAAAAGAGTGAATGAGGAGTTGCTTTGCTTGTCCTGTGAAATAGGGACTGTTTTTCCCCATCACATATCTTTTTTTTTTTTCCTGCAAAATAATGAATGCAAAAACACTTTATCTGCATATGGAAGAAAAATTAGGTTTTTAAAAAATATTTATTTCTTCTCCAAGTAGAAAGTTTTTTTTTGGAGGGGGGAAGGTAGCTTATTTAAATCATCAGTTACTGTGGTAATAGTTACATGTGGTTAAAAGTAAATATTTTGTCTTTTCTTCCCAAACATGTAGTTATTTCCAAATACCTACATGTTACTTTTGATAAAACATTCAAATGTTTGAATATCATGTAGACAAGGCCATAATACTAGAAAATGGTGCTAAAATTTTGAAAAGACCCAAATTTCAGGAATGGCTTAAAATATGAATTTAAAAAATAATTAGTTTTCACTCCTTCTGTCTCAGTATGGGTAAACACTTTTTTTTTAAAACAACTGTTAACATTTTTATAGCTGAGTTCTCTCTCTGTATATGTCCTTAGAGGCCTATATCTTACATTTGCTTAACCTTTCATTTTAATTCACTTAACTTTTTATAAATTGTCTACTATATAGAAGGCCTTGTGTTATGGGCTAAGAAGACCCTGCTCTGTGGAGCTGACAGTCTAGTGGAAAGGACAAGATGATCCTAATACTAGGAGTGTGGCAGACACACCCTAAGGTAACCCCTGATGGGTGACACCCTTGTATAATTCCCTCCTCTTGAGTGTGAGAAGAACCTGTGACTTGCTTCAAGTCAATAGAATATGCGAAAGGTGATGGAATGTCATTTCTTTGACTTTGTTGTGTTATATACGACTCCATCTTAGCCAACTGGAGTGAGAGACTTCCTGCTGGCTTGGAAAAAGTATGCTGCCCTATTGGGCTTGTGGCTTGCCTATGCAGAGGACCATGTGGCAGGAAGCTGTGGGCTGTCTCTAGCTGGTAGCCAGTATGAACCTGGGGTGCTCAGTCTGACAGATACAAGGAAATGAAGTCTGCCAAAAACCTGAATGGTCTTGGAAGTAGATTCTTCCCCACTTGAGCCTCAGATGAGACTGCAGCCCCACTGACACCTTGATTATAGCCTTGTGAAGAGCTAGGTCCTGAAGCAGAGGACTGGGTTCATCTGTGCCCAGACTACTCACTTATAGAAACTGTGAGATAATGAATGTGTATTGTTCTAAGCCTTTGAAATGGTGATACTTTGTTAGGTACCGCTAGAAAATTGATACAAGGAAGAATGTGCAGATGCCGGAAGAGCAGCCCAGCCCCAAGTCTCATTCATTCATCTAACGAGCACCTAGTGATCACATTTTATGTGTCATCCACTTTCCCAGCACTGGAAATGCAAACATGAATAAAACATGGTTGTACCTTCAAGTAGCTCCCAGTCTGGAGTAGTGGGGCTTTGAGGGAAGGACGTTGCTCTCCCTTGGGGGAATATTAGAGTAGAAATTGTTAGAAATGGCTTTTGAGGATAGAGAGAATTTGGACTTGGGGAGTCTGTTGGTGGGAAAACCTCTCGTTCAGGTAATGGATGGTGCTGACTTTACAGTTTGGCTGGAAAAGGGGTTTTCACTTTTGGAGGGTTTGGATTTGCTTTAACCACACATCTATATTGAAGAGGAAGAATACCATTGCAGTAGATGAATAAGGCACCCTCATAGATTAAAGGGGTAAGCTCTATGACCAAAGTGGACAGCATGACATTTTATTTTAAGAACAATAAAATTACAAATCATAAGGGCTCTGAAGCATCCTCTGAGAATCTTTCCCTTTCATTCATGTCCTATATTGGATCACTGAATCATAAAGCCAGATTGTCAAAATAGTCCTGAATAATTTTCTTCTAAGCCAGTTTTTTTTTTTTTTTTCTTATTGAGGGGGACTTGTGGGTAATGAAGACAGCAGCTTACATTTGTTATGTTTTTAGCCTTTAGCTGAGGGCACTCAAATGAGGTCCTCTAAGGACCCTTTCCAAGGATGCTGTTTACAGAAGGTACCTACCATGCTACAAGGTGGTGTCCATAACAGGATGGCCTCACCCACAGCTCTGAGTTCCTAAATATGTCAGTACAAAGAGGACCAGTGTGTATCTTCTTTCCAGTGTGTACCTGAACAAGCACAAGACTGTCGGCTTCTGCTTTATTGCCAGTGATCATCTCATAATACTGCTGATATTACAGGTGCTTTTGGCCAAGCCTCTTTTTTTGGATCTGAATACATTTCAGGTTTCCCTTCATCTCTCCTGATGTTTCTCATCACTCAGCTTGGTGGTATAACACATGGCTTTGAAGGGCTTCTCTGATCTTGTGATCTTATGAAATCTCCTTTCCTGATGGTTTTTCAAAAACAGGAGAGCAGTTTCTCTGGCCTGTTTTAACTCAGGTGTACCTGTAGAGTGGGCTTGGCTTGTGGGCCTGCGGGGCCAGGATGTGAGAATGGAAATCAAATTCTCTTCTCCTCTAGGCTCCAGGCTCCAGGCCCCAGTGGGGTGGCAGAGGTCTTGTAGGCAGGTCTGGGGATGTTGAGGGGTGAGAATGCAGACATTCAGGGGTGGATGGTGCCCTGTGTAACCCTCCAGGGGCACTTCTTGGTTTCTTCTGGAAACAGCAGGGAAGACCAGAGTGTTCTCTTTTCCATCCCTTCCATATCTGGCTTTTGATCAGTTTTTTTCCCTTTCCCACACCTTTAAGATTCTCTGCCCATCTGTTCCTGAAGGAAGGTCACAGATAATTTGAAGCCTTCTGAGGGTGTTTTCTGCTCTCAGTTGCAGGTGCCAGAAGGTTTCTTTTCTATTCTTGTGCCTAGTACATGGTAGATACTCAAAAAATATTTTTGAGTGAGTGAATCTTTCACATCTTTCTGACCCTGTTGGCACAACTGAGTCTTATAAACACAGAAGATTGAATTTGATTCATCTGTATTTCTGAGGGAAGTCTAGACTCTCAGGGCAGGGGATCAGCTGGGACTTTTAGGATGATGTTGGTGAGCACGTTGATTGACTGGAGGATAATGCAGAGGCAGCTGGAGCCAAGTGGAGTGGGCGTCTGCAGGGCGTGGTGCGAGAGAGGGCGGACTCTGAGGCGGAGTTAAGCAGGACCCTGTGGTTGTAAGTGGACGTTACACAGACTGGCCGAAGGAAAAGAGGCTCTTTATTGCCAGGTAACTGGGAGGCCTGAGGTTGATGCTGGCTTTAGGTCTTGCTGGATCTAAGGGTTTGAATGGTCATAACAGGACCAAATTGGCTACATAATCTGCAGGGCTCAGTGCAAAATGAAAATGTGGGAACCCTTGTTAAAAAACCACTTACCTAGCAGTAGGGTAAGTGTTAGCTATTGTTAATTTCCAAGCAAGAATAGTAATAACCAAGTGTAAGTCCTGCATTTTACCATTTTGGGAGCTGCTTTCTTGATCGGATGCTTATCGTGCCCACCGATATTCTGTATCTACGCAGTTTGCAGAGGTTTCAGGCCAATTAGCTTACAATCTCTTCAGGTCTACTGGGTATTATCATGATCTCTGGGTGTTCTGCCAGCCTGAAGTGCTTCTAGAGCTCACATTTAATTTTCAGATTTCAACCCAGTGATGACTGTTTCTATCAGATCATATGGAGACAAAGTATAGAGGAGGTAAAAAACATTTTTTAGTGTGAGTTTAGTATGAGTAACTTTTCCATCAAGTTCTAATGGAGTTCCAGTTTAAAAATTTCAATTGGAAACACATGGAGTGAGTTTCCCTAAGCTTAACACTGTCGGTTTGGAGTCATATTATTCTTTACTATTTGCTTATATTGTTTACATGAAGAGTGGTATCTGGGTCACTAACCACATTTTCATGAATTTGGATGCTTTTCGTCTAGGTTTCTTGAATACCCTCTTTGATGACTGTTTTATAAACTGCTAAATAAATGAACGTGTGTGTGGGAGTGTTCTTCAGATACCTTGTCTGATTCATAGCACAGCACTGCAAAGCAGCTGTGTGGGGAAAAGTCCTAACGTTTCCTTAGTCATTTTTATGACTCAGTTTGGTGTTAGGAGTCTACCTGTCTGTGCAGCGTTTTCATCTGAGACAAATTAACTAAGCTTTTGGGTGCCACGTAAAGGAAGGTGAATGTCAGAGTTTTCTACGAAGAGATTAGTTACCTCTTTAACTGTGTAAGGCGGTTCAGGGGCATCCTTTCTCTTGGGAAGCGCCGGCATTTGTTCATCGCTCATGGTGGACAGTTCACCGCTCACAGATAAACAGTTTACTTTCAAAGATTATAATAGCTACTACCCCTGGCTCCAAGTAGGATTACGCAGTTAATAAAGATAGCTGTGGCAGATTTTTGAAAGTATGATGACAAAACTTTGACTTAAGAAGAGAGTGCTTATTTTCTTTTGCTTGAATTTGTTACTCATTTTGCTTTTTGTCTCCTATCACAGAACTTGTTGCTCAAAGTTACAAGACAAAATATGATCTCATACTTGCTTACCTTTCTTTTTATATATTTGCCCACATAAATACCTGTAACTAGAGAGAGTTTAAGCCAACATGTTTTTTTTTAAACGTCTTTATTGGAGTATAATTGCTTTACAACGGTGTGGTAGTTTCTGCAAGCCAACACATTTTTTTTTTTTAAACATCTTTACTAGAGTATAATTGCATTACAATGTTGGGTTAATTTCTGCTGTATAACAAAGTGAATCACCTATACATATACATATATCGCCATATCTCCTCCCTGTTGCGTCTCCCTCCCATCCTCCCTATCCCACCCCTCTAGGTGGTCACAAAGCACAGAGCTGATCTCCCTGTGCTATGCGTCTGCTTCCCACTAGCTATCTATTTTACATTTGGTAGTATATTATAAGTCCATGCCATTCTCTCACTTCGTCCCAGCTTACCCTTCCCCCTCCCCGTGTCCTCGAGTTCATTCTCTACGTCTGCATCTTTATTCCTGTCCTGTCCATAGGTTCTTCATAACCTTTTTTTTTTTTAGATTCCATATATGTGTTAGGATACGGTGTTTGTTTTTCTCTTTCTGACTTACTTCACTCTGTATGACAGACTCTAGGTCCATTCACCTCACTGCAAATAACTCAATTTTGTTTCTTTTTATGGCTGAGTAATATCCATTGTATATATGTGCCACATCTTCTTTATCCATTCATCTGTTGATGGACACTTAGGTTGCTTCCATGTCCTGGCTATTGTAAATAGGCCAGCAGTGAACATTCTGGTACATCTCTCTTCTTGAATTATGGTTTTCTCAGGGTATACGCCCAGTAGTGGGATTGCTGGGTCATATGGTAGTTCTATTTTTAGTTTTTTAAGGAACCTCCACACTGTTCTCCATAGTGGCTGTATCAATTTACATTCCCACCAACAGTGCAAGAGGGTTCCCTTTTCTCCATACCCTCTCCAGCATTTACTGTTTGTAGATTTTTTGATGGTGGCCATTTTGATGATGGCCACTGGTGTGAGGTGATACCTCACTGCAGTTTTGATTTGCATTTCTCTAATGATTAGTGATGTTGAGCATTCTTTTATGTGTTTGTTGGCAATCTGTATATCTTCTTTGGAGAAATGTCTATTTAGGTCTCCTGCCCATTTTTGGATTAGGTTGTTTGTTTTTTTGATATTGAGCTGCTTGTAAATTTTGGAGATTAATCCTTTGTCAGTTGTTTCATTTGCAAATATTTTCTTCCATTCTGAGGGCTGTCTTTTTGTCTTGTTTATGGTTTCCTTTGCTGTGCAAAAAGCTTTTAAGTTTCATTAGGTCCCATTTGTTTATTTTTGTTTTTATTTCCATTTCTCTAGGAGGTGGGTCAAAAAGGATCTTGCTGTGATTTATATCATAGAGTGTTCTGCCTATGTTTTCCTCTAAGAGTTTTATAGTGTCTGGCCTTACATTTAGGTCTTCATCCATTGTGAGTTTATTTTTGTGTATGGTGTTAGCGAGTGTTCTAATTTCATTCTTTTACATGTAGCTGTCCAGTTTTCCCAGCACCACTTATTGAAGAGGCTGTCTTTTCTCCATTGTATATTCTTGCCTCCTTTATCAAAAATAAGGTGACCATATGTACGTGGGTTTATCTCTGGGCTTTCTATCCTGTTCCATTGATCTCTATTTCTGTTTTTGTGCCAGTACCATACTGTCTTGATTACTGTAGCTTTGTAGTATAGTCTGAAGTCAGGGAGCCTGATTCCTGCAGCTCTGTTTTTCTTTCTCAAGATTGCTTTGGCTATTCAGGGTCTTCTGTGTTTCCATACAAATTGTGAAATTTTTTGTTCTAGTTCTGTGAAAATGCCATTGGTAGTTTGATAGGGATTGCATTGAATCTGTAGATTGCTTTGGGTAGTATACTCATTTTCACAATGTTGATTCTTCTAATCCAAGGCCATGGTATATCTCTCCATATGTTTGTATCATCTTTAATTTCTTTCATCAGTGTCTTATAGTTATCTGCATACAGGTCTTTTGTCTCCTTAGGTAGGTTTATTCCTAGGTTTTTTGCAAATGAGCTTATTTATTTATTTATTTATTTATTTTTGGCTGTGTTGGGTCCTCGTTTCTGTGCAAGGGCTCTCTCTAGTTGCGGCAAACGGGGGCCACTCTTCATCGCGGTGCGCGGGCCTCTCACTATCGCGGCCTCTCTTGTTGCGGAGCACAGGCTCCAGATGCGCAGGCTCAGTAGTTGTGGCTTACGGGCCTAGTAGCTCCACGGCATGTGGGATCCTCCCACACCAAGGTTTGAACCTGTGTCCCCTGCATTGGCAGGCAGATTCTCAACCGCTGCGCCACCAGGGAAGCCCATATTCCTAGGTATTTTATTCTTTTTGTTGCCGTGGTAAATGGGAGTGTCTCCTTAATTTCTCTTTCAGATTTTTCATCATTAGT
Organism: Balaenoptera physalus; assembly: GCF_965194825.1. Lineage (NCBI taxonomy): Eukaryota > Metazoa > Chordata > Mammalia > Artiodactyla > Balaenopteridae > Balaenoptera > Balaenoptera physalus. The sequence goes on along the minus strand of NC_138894.1, from coordinate 71,642,352 downwards.
GTATAGGAATGCAAGAGACTTCTGTGCATTAATTTTATATCGTGCTACTTTACCAAAATCACTGATTAGCTCTAGTAGTTTTCTGGTAGTGTCTTTAGGATTCTCTATATATAGTATCATGTCATCTGCAAACAGTGACAGCTGTACTTCTTCTTTTCCGATTTGGATTCCTTTTATTTCTTTTTCTTCTCTGATTGCTGTGGCTAAAACTTCCAAAACTTGGTTGAATAATAGTGGTGAGAGTGGGCAACCTTGTCTTGTTCCTGATCTTAGTGGAAGTGGTTTCAGTTTTTCACCATTGAGAATGATATTGTCTGTGGGTTTGTCAAGTATGGCCTTTATTATGTTGAGGTAAGTTCCCTCTATGCCTACTTTCTGGAGGGTCTTTACCATAAAGTTGAATTTTGTTGAAAGCTTTTTCTGCATCTATGAGATGATCATATGGTTTTTATCCTCCAATTTGTTAATATGGTTTATCACATTGATTGATTTGTGTATATTGAAGAATCCTTGCATTCCTGGGATAAATCCCACTTGATCATGGTATATGATCCTTTTAATGTGTTGTTGGATTCTGTTTGCTAGTATTTTGTTGAGGATTTTTGCATCTATGTTCATCACTGATATTGGCCTGTAGTCTTCTTTTTCTGTGACATCTTTGTCTGGTTTTGGTATCAGCGTGATGGTGGCCTCATAGAATGAGTTTGGGAGTGTTCCTCCCTCTGCTATATTTTGGAAGAGTTTGAGAAGGATAGGTGCTAGCTCTTCTCTAAATGTTTGATAGAATTCGCCTGTGAAGCCATCTGGTCCTGGACTTTTGTTTGTTGGAAGATTTTTAATCACAGTTTCAATTTCAGTGCTTGTGATTGGTCTGTTCATATTTTCTATTTCTTCCTGGTTTAGTCTCGGAAGGTTGTGCTTTTCTAAGAATTTGTCCATTTCTTCCAGGTTGTCCCATTTTATTTGCATATAGTTGCTTGTAGTAATCCTTCATGATCCTTTGTATTTCTGCAGTGTCAGTTGTTCATTTTCATTTCTAATTCTATCGATTTGAGTCTTCTCCCTTTTTTTATTGATGAGTCTGGCTAATGGTTTGTCAATTTTGTTTATCTTCTCAAAGAACCAGCTTTTAGTTTTATTGATCTTTGCTATTGTTTCCTTCATTTCTTTTTCGTTTATTTCTGATCTGATCTTTATGATTTCTTTCGTTCTGCTAACTTTGGGGTTTTTTTGTTCTTCTTTCTCTAATTCCTTTAGGTGTAAGCTTAGGTTGTTTATTTGACATGTTTCTTGTTTCTTGAGGTAGGATTGTATTGCTATAAACTTCCCTCTTAGAACTGCTTTTGCTGCATCCCGTAGGTTTCGGGTCATCGTGTTTTCATTGTCATTTGTTTCTAGGAATTTTTTGATTTCCTCTTTGATTTCTTCAGTAATCTCTTGGTTATTAAGTAGTGTATTGTCTAGCCTCCATTTGTTTGTATTTTTTACAGATTTTTCCTGTAATTCATATCTAGTCTCACAGTGTTGTGGTCAGAAAAGATATTTGATATGATTTCAATTTTCTTAAATTTACCAAGGCTTGATACGTGACCCAAGATATGATCTGTCCTGGAGAATGTTCCATGAGCACTTGAGAAGAAAGTGTATTCTGTTGTTCTTGGATGGAATGTGCTATAAATATCAATTAAGTCCGTAATGTTTAATGTGTCATTTAAAGCTTGTGTTTCCTTATTTATTTTCATTTTGGGTGATCTGTCCAGTGGTGAAAGTGGGGTGTTAAAGTCCCCTACTATGATTGTATTACTGTCGATTTCCCCTTTTATGGCTGTTAGCATCTGCCTTATGTACTGAGGTGCTCCTATATTGGGTGAATAAATATTTACAATTGTTATATCTTCTTCTTGGTTTGATCCTTTGATCTTTATGTAGTGTCCTTCTTTGTCTCTTGTAATAGTGTTTATTTTAAAGTCTATTTTGTCTTATATGAGAATTGCTACACCAGCTTTCTTTTGATTTTCATTTGCATGGAATATCTTTTTCCATCCCCTCACTTTCAGTCTGTATATGTCCCTAGGTCTGAAGTGGGTCTCTTGTATACAGCGTATATATGGGTCTTGTTTTTGTATCCATTCAGCCAGTCTATGTCTTTTGGTTGGAGCATTTAATCCATTTACGTTTAAGGTAGTTATCGATATGTATGTTCCTATTACCATTTTCTTAATTGTTTTGGGTTTGTTATTGTAGGTCTTTTCCTTCTCTTGCGTTTCCCACTTAGAGAAGTTCCTTTAGCATTTGTTGTAGAGCTGGTTTGCTGGTGCTGAATTGTCTTAGCTTTTGCTTGTCTGTAAAGGTTTTAATTTCTCCGTGAAATCTGAATGAGATCCTTGCTGGATAGAGTAATCCTGGATGTAGGTTTTTCCCTTTCCTCACTTTAAATATGTCCTGCCACTCCCTTGTGGCTTGCAGAGTTTCTGCTGAAAGATCAGCTGTTAACCTTATGGGGATTCCCTTGTATGTTATTTGTTGTTTTTCCCTTGCTGCATTTAGTATTGTTTCATTGTATTTAATTTTTGATAGTTTGATTAATATGTGTCTTCACGTGTTTCTCCTTGGATTTATCCTGTATGGGATTCTCTGTACTTCCTGGACTTGATTGAATATTTCCTTTCCCATATTAGGGAAGTTTTCAACTATATTCTCTTCAAATATTTTCTGTATCTTTCTTTTTCTCTTCTTTTTCTGGGACCCCTATAATTCGAATGTTGGTGTGTTTAATGTTGTCCCAGAGGTCTCTGAGACTGTCCTCAATTCTTTTCATTCTTTTTTCTTTATTCTGCTCTGCAGTAGTTATTTCCATTATTTTATATTCCAGGTCACTCATCCGTTTTTCTGCCTCAGTTATTCTGCTCTTGATCCCTTCTAGAGAATTTTTCATTTCATTTATTGTGTTGTTCATCATTGTTTGCTTGCTCTTTAGTTCTTCTAGTTCCTTGTTAAACGTTCCTTGTATTTTCTCTGTTCTATTTCCAAGATTTTGTATCATCTTCACTATCATTACTCTGAATTCTTTTCCAGGTAGACTGCCTATTTCTTCTTCATTTGTTTGGTCTGGTGGGTTTTTACCTTGCTCCTTCATCTGCTGTGTGTTTCTCTGTCTTTTCATTTTGCCTACCTTTCAGTGTTTGGGGTCTCCTTTTCACAGGCTGCATGTTTGTAGTTCCTGTTGTTTTTGGTGCCTGCCGCCAGTGGCTAAGGTCGGTTCAGTGGGTTGTGTAGGCTTCCTGGTGGAGGGGACTGGTGCCGGTGCTCTGGTGGATGAGGCTGGATCTTGTCTTTCTGGGGGGCAGGACTGCATCAGGTGGTGTGTTTTGGGATGTCTGTGACCTTACGATTTTAGGCAGCCTCTCTACTAATGGGTGGGGTTGTGTTCCGGTCTTGCTAGTTTGGCATAGGGTGTCCAGCACTGTAGCTTGCTGGTCATTGAGTGGAGCTGGGTCTTAGTGTTGAGATGGAGATCTCTGGGAGAGCTTTTGCTGTTTGATGTTACATGGAGCTGGGAGGTCTCTGGCAGACCAATACCCTGAACTTGGCTGTCCCGCCTCAGAGGCACAGGCCTGACACCCAGCCAGAGCACCAAGACCCTGTCAGCCACACAGCTCAGAAGAAAAGGGAGAAAAAAAGAAAGAAATAAAAAATAAAATAAGATAGTTATTAAAATAAAGAATAAAAAAAATTATTAAAAATAAAAAGAATTAAAAGTCATAAAAAAAGAAGAAAAAAGAAAGAAAGAAGAGAGCAACCAAACCAAAAAAGAAATCCACCAATGATAACAAGTGCTAAAAAAAAAACCAAAAACGGACAGACAGAACCTTTGGACAAATGGTAAAAGCAAAGCTGTACAGACAAAATCACACAAAGTCCACAGCCTCAATTCTGGGATGATTTGTTGTCTATTCAGGTAATCCACAGATGCAGGTACATCAGGTTGATTGTGGAGATTTAATCCGCTGCTCTTGAGGCTGCTGGGAGAGATTTCCCTTTCTCTTCTTTGTTCGCTCAGCTCCCGGGGTTCAGCTTTGGATTTGGCCCCGCCTCTGCGTGTAGGTCGCCTGAGGGCGTCTGTTCTTCACTCACATAGGACGGGGTTAAAGGAGCAGCTGATTCGGGGGCTCTGGCTCACTCAGGCCGGGGGGAGGGCGGGGTACGGATGTGGGGCGAGCCTGCGGCGGCAGAGGCCGGCGTGACGTTGCAGCAGCCTGAGGCGCGCCGTGCATTCTCCCGGGGAAGTTGTCCCTGGATCACGGGACCCTGGCAGTGGCGGGCTGCACAGGCTCCCGGGAGGGGCGGTGTGGACAGTGACCTGTGCTTGCACACAGGCTTCTTGGTGGCGGCAGCAGCAGCCTTAGCGTCTCATGCCTTTCTCTGGGGTCCGCGCTGATAGCCACGGCTCGCGCCCAGCTCTGGAGCTAGTTTAAGCGGTGCTCCTAATCCCCTCTCCTCGCGCACCAGGAAACAAAGAGGCAAGAAAAAGTCTCTTGTCTCTTAGGCAGCTCCAGACTTTTTCCTGGACTCCCTCCCGGCTAGCTGTGGCGCACTAGCCCCTTCAGTCTGTGTTCATGCCACCAACCCCAGTCCTCTCCCTGCAATCCGACCGAAGCCCAAGCCTCAGCTCCCAGGCCCCGCCCGTCCCGGCGGGTGAGCAGACAAGCCTCTCGGGCTGGTGAGTGCTGGTCGGCGCCGTTCCTCTGTGCGGGAATCTCTCCGCTTTGCCATCCGCACCCCTGTGGCTGCGCTCTCCTCCGTGGCTCCAAAGCTCCCCCCTCCTCCACCCGCAGTCTCCGCCCGCGAAGGGGCTTCCTAGTGTGTGGAAACCTTTCCTCCTTCACAGCTCCCTCCCACTGGTGCAGGTCCCGTCCCTATTCTTTGTCTCTGTTTTTTCTTATTTCTTTTGCCCTACCCAGGTACGTGGGGAGTTTCTTGCCTTTTGGGAGGTCTGAGATCTTCTGCCAGCGTTCAGTGGGTGTTCTGTAGGAGTTGTTCCTCATGTAGATGTGTTTCTTATGTGTTTGTGGAGAGGAAGGTGATCTCTATGTCTTACTCCTCTGCCATCTTGAAGGTCTCCTCCTGCCAAATCATTTTTAAATGGACCTCCGGTGTCCGGAATTGCATTAATCATACTTTTTGGTTTGTTACACACTATCATTATTACTTGCAAATGAACTTCTGTGATTCTAATGATTTGAATTTTTTTTTCTCGACTCATGGTTGTATAATTTAACTTTTCAGTAAAGTTTGCAAAAAAATCACCACTTGAACTATCTAAATACGAAGCTGGCTTTTGGTGGGTTCGGAAACTGTGTAAAAGTCACATGTAGACTTTCATGATAAAAATAAGGTTTTGGGATCAGAGGATGAACTCATTGGCTGCTTTGACTTTTTACTGTTACAGAACTTCAGGGATAAGTGACACATTGATGCTTGGTGAAGAGTCATGGGGTAGGGTTTCAGGGAACTGTTTTCAGTTGTTGTACATGACAGAACATGCCTGTCATCTTCAACGGGTGTCCTGTCAACGGGAAGGGGGTGGCTGGAATCCTATTTGGAAATGATCTAGAAAGCCAGACCTCTAATCCAGCTACCCCATCCCCACTCCAGCCCAGGAATCCTCCAGGCATCTCTTCCCCAGGACACTTAGCCTCTGCTTGAATCCTTCTAGAGACAACAAGCTCACTTCTTCATGACCAACCTTTTTTTTTAAAACAATTGTGAAAAATTAAATTGACTTTGTAGAGCTTAAATATGCTTCCTTATAACTTTCATTCATTTGCTAGTATTGTTAGTCTCTACTTGTATGTGACAAAAAGAGTCCTCAGGGACATAAGGAACTCTTTAAAATATTGGTAGAGGTAGGATGATGGCATGTAATTTCTGACTCTTGCGTTTTCTCAGCGTGCTTCTCCTTGACAGCATCTTACAACATCTGCTCAATTCAGCAAGTATTTGTCGAGGATCATTTATACATGAGGCACTCTCAGTGCTAGGGTGGGAGATGTAGGGACACAAAGATGAGTTGGTTCCCGCCACCCCAGAGTAGCTGCAGTGTGAGATGGATCAGAAAAGCACACAGATTGGTATAAGAGGGAAACCAAATGCCGTGGGGTCCAGAGGAGAGAGGTCTGTATCAAACTTGGCTGCATTAGAGAAGTTGCAGAGCAACATGCAGAGGAAATTGAGTTAGTTGGGTAGGATGCTTTTGCAGGCTGAGACTGGGAGAAAGGCATTCTGGGCAGAGAGATCAACGTGAACCAAGCCTGGGGGTGGGAAGCATGAGTTGCGTCCATAAGGTGGGGATTGCTCAGCTTACAGCTTACAGGTTGCTGGTGGAGGAAGGGAAGGTGATAAGGACCACGTGGTAGGCTGGGCCAAGAGCTCCCAGAGGCTGGATTCCCCGCCTCAGTTATTTGTCCAGCAGCATCATGATTTCAGTGGATTGGAATCCAGGTGTTGTCACGGAGCCTCAGCTTCCTGGTCTGAAAATGGAGATCTGTGCACATTGTAAGGATTGCAGGACAGGTAAATGAAGAAGCCAACGCCCTGCCTGGCACAGAGCAGAGGCTTGATAAACAACAGTTGTTGCTATCTCTGCATTTGATAGGCTTAGAGAAGCCGGGGAGGGGAGCAGATCCTGCTGTGGGGGGTGCAGGGTGATTTGTTGAGGAAAACAGGCCACTTCAGAGGTGGCGCCCCAGGAAAGAAAGGAAGGTGTAAACGACAGTGGTGCAGTGGGGAATGGAAAAGAGGGCCAGAGACATTGATCAAGGAGGTAGAATCAGGTTTAATGTTCGGGGCAGGAGGAAGAGGGGAGAGAGGTCACCTCAGGTTTTTGTGGGGAGGGAGGGGAGGCAAGAGGGGGGTCCAGGGTTGGGCGTGTTGAGGTGGAGGAGCTGGCAGGGCCTCCAGGGAGAGAGAGGCTGGGCTTGAGGGGTGGGCTGTGAGGTGGGAAAACTCAGCGAGGGGAGTCTCCCTGCACCCAAGGGAGCGCGCAGGGCACGCGGGCGGGCGGCAGGGAGCCCCGATTGCACCCAGCGTGCAGGTCAGCCTTGGATGTGTTGCAGGAGGAGCCAGAACCAAAAAGGGGCTCATTTAAAAGCAAAGAAAGGAATGAATTCAAGAGACGCAGTGAGAGGAGAATTGGCGGAGACAGCCTGACGAATGATTCCCGATGTCTTAGAGTTCTCAGGGAAAAAACCCAACACAATCGCCACATTGTTTTTACACACACACACACACACACACACACACACACACACAGTCACACTCATGTATACGAGTACAAACCAAACACCATCTATTATTTAGGTCTGTTAGTTTCCTCAGAAAAACCCTTCAGGAAATGCTCTGCTCACCCAGAGAATGTGTCTATATTTAGAAGACATTCAGAGAAAGCCTATTGTTAAATTTCAGTTTACAGGCTAATCACTAAGAGACTGCAGGAATGTCCATCACATGTCTGCACTGAGTGGGCAGTGGGAAGAGGGCTGCCTTTTTTGTTCTACTGAAGACCGTGAGGTGAAAACACGACCCAGTCCTTTGTGAGTGCTTCTTCCTGGCACTGTGACCCCAGGGAACCCAACAAGGGTTGATGCTGGAGGGACCCAGGACCACCTGGCCTAACCCCTTGTGTAATGGATGAGGAAGCCGAGGCCTAGAGCGCTGTGGCTGGGCCGGGGTCACACAGCTCATCGGAGGCAGAGCCCGAGGCTTGATGCTGCGCGTTGCTGCTGCTTGAAGTGGTGCGTTCATCCCAGGCCAGGACCTCTGGGCTGCGTTCACAGCAGTGGCCCAGACAGAAGGGGTCTTCTACTAGGAGTGTGTGTATGTGTGCATGTGTGTGTGTCGGGGGTCATTCAGGGACCATCCGGCTACAGAGCTTAGAGCTGGATTGTGGGAAAGGCCAACCTGAGTGATTATTGCAATGCCCTGACCCCAGAGCCTGTACACTTATTCTGTACTAGTGGCTGTCAACCTTGGCTGCCTTAAGAAGATTAAAAAAATCTCAGTTCTCAGGCTACCTCCCAAACCAGTTGAATCAGACTTTCTGGGGGTAGGACTTTCCATGAATATTTTTTTAAAAGCCTCCAGTTGAATCAGACTTTCTGGGGGTAGGACTTTCCATGAATATTTTTTTAAAAGCCTCCAGTTGATTCCAACTCAGCAGGGCTGAGAACCACTGACGTACTCCATAGCTGGTAGGGTTACTGTAGGGCAGTGGTGCATAGGAATCTCCTGGAGGTCATGTTAAAATGCAGAGTCTGATCCAGAAGGTCTGGGGTGGGCCTGAGATACTGCACGTCTAAGTGGTGCTGTGCTAATGGTCTTTGAGTTTCCTTTATTGGCTGAAAGCTAAACATCAAGGTTCCTTCCAGCTTTGAGACTTTATGGCTCAACTGTCAGAACTGTCATGTGTCCGTGATTTTACTGAGTGACAGCCCTCTGCTAAGTACATTATGTACATTATTTCCTGTCCTCTCAACAGCCTTCAAGTGAGGTATCATTTCCCCCATTTTAGAGCTTAGTCAGAGTGCTACCCTGAGTCTTCTGAATCTAACACCTGAGTGATTAACTACCCTGCTACGTTGCTTTCCCCCAGGCATGTAGATATTGTTCCGAGAAAAGCTTCTGTGGCGTTGTCTTCCTCTTCTAACCCCATGGGTTAGGTTTGAAACCCTAGAGAAAAGTCTCCCAGGAAACCAGCAGCGATCTGGAACTTGTTGAGTTCCACGTGGCCTTCTTCTGTCTTCCTTAGGTCCTGGTTTATGAGAGTGTCTTACGTGTGCGGTGGCGACACATTATAAAGTACGTTTATGATGTTCAGACTCTGTTTCCCGTAAAGCTTGCTATCAGTACCTGATATGTTATTGCATTTGCGGGATGCAAATTCTAGACCTGAATATGGTCCCTGGCCTAGAGGATGACAGGAGTCCCTGGAGAAGCTTGCAGAGCTGTAATTCTTGGGCTCCTCCGCAGGCCTAGGAATCATCTGGATTAAGCCTGGTCATCTGTGTTTCTGAAAACTCCCCAAACTGTTCTAATGTACACTAATATTTGAAAACCACGGCCTTCCTGATTCTCAAAGTGTGGTCACTGGATCGTCAACCGAGCATCCCCTGAGAACTTGTTAGAAATGCACATTTTAGGGTCCTACCGCAGGCATATTGAATTAGAAACTGTAGGAGTGGGCCCAGTCATCTGTCGTTTAACAAGCCCTCCAGGTGATTCAAAAGTTTGAGAACCGCAAGATCCTTACTGCTGAGGATGTGATCCGTGGACCAGCACGGCAGCAGCACCTGGGAGGTGGTTGGAAATGCAGGGCCTCAGGCCCCACCTCTGCCCTCTGAACCAGATATTCATTGTAACAAGATCTGTGCGTATTCACGTTTGCACAGGTCTGCCCTAGGCTGTGATTTTCTTCCCTGGTTGTGCATTATAATCTGAGAGGCCTTTAAAAAATACCCCTGCTCCCACCCAAGGCAATTAAGGCAGAATCTGTGGGGTTGGGTGGCGCCTAGACGCCTTGTTTTTAACGTTCCTCATGTGATTCTAATCATGCAAACCACGCTGAGACCCACTGGCCTGAGTGTTGGTGCCTGGTTGCCAGCGATCCTGTTCCTACACGTACGGGATGAGACTGAAAAGGAGTCCAGGCCCCAAGACATGCCTCCTTCCTGCTCCTCCAGCATCTCAGAGTGTGACTCGACATCCAGGCTCTGGGAGTCAAGGCTCCGGGACTGGCCAAGAGGACTCCCTGCCTCAAGAAGATCAGGAGGGATAAGTTCTCTTTATATTTTCAGACGAGAGAGTGAGAGATTGAGAGAGACTGAGAACATGAGATAGAGGGAGGTGGAGATGAACAGTCAACACAGCACAATGCTGCTTATACCTGATGCACGTAAGAACCGCCTTCCATTGCAGATTCCTGGGCTCTACTCCCGAGAACCAGCCTCAGCAGGGCTTGGGAAGGGCCCAGGAATATGCAGGGTTAACAAGCTCCCCCAGAGGATTCTGATGTAAAAGTCCAGGCCCTCCCGTGAGACAAGCACTGCTCAAAGGCTGTGAGCTGGCTGATCATCAGGATTACCTGGAGAAACTGAAGAATGTAGGTCTCTAGGCCCCGTCCCCAGCTCTTCTTACTCTGTCTGGTGAGGCTCCAGAATCAGCTTGTTTGATAAGGAGCCCATGCTTTTCGACCTGTGCTCTCAGAAGCCCTCCCTCAGGATTCCACTGAAGTATATCAGGGGCTACAAAGGGGGAGAGGTAAGAGGAGAAACAGGGTGGGGAGGGGGCTCAGTCACTCATCCCTGCTTTGTCTGTTTCATATATTAAGCTTTAGTGTAAAATTGCATTTGAAGAGAGGATTGTGTTTTTTATAAAATGGTGAAGACGAGTCATGGCTCTCCAGTGGTACAGGACCTCCCTGAAGCTGACAGGGTTCTCACCTTTCAAGCCACAGTTCAGGACAGATCACCCATCCTTCCTGTCACTTGGACTGTCAATCCCTGACCTGCCATGGTGCTTATCGTCCTGAATGACCCTGACTCCACTCATATTATTGGATTGCCTGACTCTGCCTTTTGCCCCAAGTCCCAAACTATTGATACTTTACAGCTAATGAATGCTGGTTACCCCAGAAATGCCCTTTGCATAGATTCTAGTACCTTAAGACAGTGACTCTCAAATTTGACTGTAGCTCACAAAATTTTTCATGCATCGGAATCACCTGGAGTGCTTGTTAAAGCACAGATTGCTGGCTTCTGCATGTCTGAGGTAGGACATGAGAACTTGCCTGTCTGGTAAGATCCCAGGTGATTCCGCTGGTCCAGGAACCACACTTAGAACCACTGCCTTAAGATTAAATAACTTTGATGCACCTGGGGCTCAGTTTTCCTGCTAAAGAGATTTTCTCATTGGGTCGTCCTTCCTTCGGTGTTAGGATGATGAGGAGAGAAAATGTCTTGCTTGAAGAGTAAGTGGTAAGTGGCATGAAGAACTCTGTGCATTCGGATTATAGCTCAGTCCTTTGTGTCCTCAGTAGGTTTTGCTGGGCTCACCTGCTAGGCTGACAGCCCTTTACCACTTGGTTCTGCTGGAAGGAGCATTGCAAGCGTGTTCCCCTTGTCACTTATCCCCCGGACCCTGCCGGAGGTGATAGGGATCTGCCAGTGGCTTCTCGTTGCCCAGGGCTTTGTCAGGCGAGAGTGTGACAGCCCATCGCCAAACACTGGTTATCAGAAATGCAATATTTTTTCCCTTCTGAGGTGTCATAGGACAGAAGCGCCCGGTATTAAATGGTATTCTTAAGGACTCCCCTCATTGCAGTCCCACACTCTTGCGTAGAGCTGGGCATGGTGGCAAGTCAGAGAGAGATGTCCTTCCAGTGGCCAAGCAGACACGGGTTCATGGACCCTGATGCCTGGGTTGGAGGTTATCACCAGTCACTGGCGGGAAATCCGCCTGGATTCTCCCCACCATCTGACGTTTTGATCAGGCAGATGACTATAATTATTGTGACATTAAAATATAGCCCTTGCGCTTTTTAACCTCTGTAGTGGTTCAGCTCTGTGGTGGAATATATTTAATTTCAGTTTTCAACAGTATACCTGTATGACTCCATTAACTACTTGTGAACAAGTGCAGAAGTTTAGTTAAGAAGGTAATTACGTTTGTGCAGTTGATGGGGCGGGCGTCTGTGGGATGGTGAAAGGAAAATGTGTGTTTAATGTTTGGCGGGGTGGGGTCAGGCAGAACCACTCTTCCCTTTTCTGCCCGTGAGGCTGGGTTGGGGGCTGAGAATCAGGATGAGTACTCGTAGGTGAGCGTGAACTGATGGGCACCGGGTGGGAGTATCCTGGAAGGGGACGACCGAGTCTCTTCTGCACAGTGCTCTTGGGGGTGGATGTTCCAGACCTCTCTAACCTGCCAACTGAAGGAAGTAGAAGAAAATCAAAAACAGAAAACGAGGTGCTGGCATGACATTTCAAAAAACCGTTCCCATCACTGTCCCACTTGCGGGTCTGCTCTGTCCCATGTTGGCTGGGCTGACCACTTTGGAAACGTCACGTTAGATTTTGTCCTTCCCCCCTGGAATCGCAATAGATAGAATGATAGAAGCTAGTCGTTTTGGTGGGCTTCCTGGGTTCCAGACCCTGTTGCTCCTTGCTTAACATTGAGGTGGGTTCTGTTCTAGTGAAGTTGCACCATTCATGCACTTAATGAGCTTGAATTATTACATGTGCTTGGCAGAGGGAGAGAGATGGTGTTTAAACAAAGAAATGGTGGCTTGTTAAATGCAGAAAGACATTCGAGAGAGAGTATGTTGCCCACACTGAGTAGATTTGCAAGAGTCATTGTGACTACAGGTGATCGTCATCTCAGGCCCTGATTTCACTCCCTGCCTCACTCCTTCCCAAAGATGAGCCTTCCTTCCCCTACTTCCATTTTACACATGTTGAAATTGAAGCTTCATGTGGCTAGTAAGTGATGGAACTCAGATTTAAACCTAGGCATTCTGACTCCAAAGCTCATGCTCTTCTCCAGTACCGGGACCTGCTGGAATATACTCAGAGCTGTGCAGCCAGGTGATGGAGGTGGCACAGTGCTGACCTGAGGAGGAGCTGCTGGAATGGGTACCTTTGAGTCAGGAGAAAAGAAGTCATGGGCAGGACGGTAGAGCTTTCTTCAAATACTACGGAAAGGGGAGTTGGTGAATGAAAGCTGTGGGTAGGCAGATTTTAACACAATATAAGGAAAAATCTTTTTAAGATAGAGCTGTTCAAAGATGACCTGGGCTGTTGGCAGTGTGTAGGACCTTATGGAAGGTGCTTTATTGAGATATAATTCACATACCATGTAATTCACCCATTTAAAGTGTACAGTGTTTTTTGTTTTTTGTTTTTTGGTGTGTATTACATTATCTTAAAAATTGTGGTAAAGTATATATAACATAAAATTTGTAATAATAGTACTCAGTTGTGGCTACTGTTATCAAAGATGAGTATTTTTCTGTACTTGGTAACTTGGCCAGGAAATCGTTGGAAAGCTGTCTTTGTCTTTAATTATATTCAGTGCTTGAAAATGCATAGATACAGAGGCCTGTGCTGGGTCTTCGCCCTGCTTCATATGATTCAGGAGGCTCTATGCTCATTTTTATTTTGAAGACTTGATTACACAACCACAGTTTGTAAGTGCGTAATGCGGGATAATTTAGCATGGTAGGATTAGAATTAGCAGAAGCCCTGGGATGAGAGATGATGACTCTTCTTCAGGAAGATTGTTTCTATTTATATCTATTCCTGTGAGACAAATTATCCTAATACTTAGTGGCTTAAAACAAACACCGTCATTTATTTACTCATGATTTTGCAATTTGGCAGGGCTCAGTAGGGATGGCCTGTCTCTGTACCACGTGGCATCAGCTAGAACACTCACATGGCTGGCAAGATGATACCGGCTGTTGTTGGTTGGGAGCTCAGCAGGGACTGTTGGTTGAGGGCCTCAATTCTCTTCCATATGGGCCCCTCCCTATGGTTGATTGGGCTTCCCCTTAACATGGCAGCTGGGTTCCAAGAGGGAAGAAGTATTGCTTCCTGGCTTTTCAGGCCTGGGCTTGGAGGTTCTCAGCAGGGCATTTCTGCATTTCCTTGGTAGAATAGTCCTAGACCCAGCTCAGATTCAAGGGGGAGGGACATAAGGTCCGCCTTTTGATGGGAGGAGCAGCATGGGGGTGGATTTGGGACCATCTTTAGAGACTAGCTACCACAGAGAACCACAGTAGTCTTTCTTCCTCATTCTCACTCCACAGAAGCCTGCCCTAAAATGGTATGAGCTGGTGATGACAAATAATGGGAATAAATCTAAGGAAAAAAATGGATATGTGGAATACATGATCCTTGGGGGATTGTGGCTTGAGAATGGTGACTGCATAGTCAGTGTGTTAAACAGGCTGAGATACATTCATGATTATTGTATTCATCACAGTTTATTAAAATCTCTACTTAAAGAATTGTGTAAAGTTTCTGTACTTTCTTTCTCTTAATTATGTTTTTCCCGAACTGGTTAGCAGGAAATTTAGCAGTTCTACTTTGTAAGAAAACAGAAACAAATAAATAACTACTAAAATAAGTAGGTTATTCATGGCATATTTTGAACAATGAAAACAATTACTTGAATTAAATCTTTTAAAATTTATATGCTTTATTTTCTTGGAAAACACAAAAACATTAAGAAGTTGGGAATAGAAATACCCTATGGCCATCATCATCCATTATTTAACACTTTTGGCATCATGTTTTAAATGGAAACAGTTGGTTTATTTTAAAATTGACAACTTTAACAGAAAGATCGTTCTTAATTTTCCTCCTAATAATTTTTAAATTTCTGTTTATTTGCTGATTACACATTTCTTTTTCACTTCTCAGATGATCAGATATTATAGAAGAGACCTGAGAGATTGATTCAGTAAAAAAACAATTTAAATGCATATGGAAGAAAGGTCCAGTATATGGATAAAAGGAGCATTTTACATTCACAATGTTTACTAAAATAATTTCTCTATTCTGAAGGATGTCAGAAATGAGAAACGCTATTTAAACAATTTTAATTTTGTATATTAAAGTTTTGAAAACAGAGCTTTGCTTATTCCTTTCAACTGCTTGCTGATGGGCCCTTGAAGTTCTTAGTTCTATTTCAGCTTCAGTTCTGAAAATGGTTATATCATATTTCACAATAATAGAGCTAGTAGTCAGAGGGCTAAGTGTTTGCAAATAGCATCATCTGCTGTGCTTCTTCCTTCCATTTAGAGGCATGGCCTTACATTTCACAGTGAGGCTTCAATTGTTGCTCCCTTCTGGGGTTTTAGAGCCTAAGTATTGTGATCCCTGTAGGTGGGGCTGTGTCCACAGTCCCTTGAATGTTTGTGTTCTACATTGATGCTCGGGCATCAGTGACATTTGCAAGGGTTTTTATTTTAGCAAGGAAAGGCTTTGCATGGCCTGGATTATATCTCTTCCAGGATATTCCCATCCTTGGTCACATAATACTCTTAATTTACCTAAAGGAATGCTGTCAAAATAAAGGGTAATTTTTAAAGGCTCTGTCTCACTCATGTAGCTATTATTCTTTTTTAAGTTAAGAGAATTTGTTTGGAAATACGAGTCTTGAGCATGAGAACACCCATATAATATTTTATTTTGGACTAATGATGCTCTCTGTCACTTTTTTGCCACCCACAGCTTTATTCTGGATGATTAAATGTGGGAAAGAAAGGAAAAAAGATAGCTTATTATGTTTGATTCAATGTGAAAGGCTGTCTTGGATAAGTTTAAAATTCCAATGGTAGAAATAAAATTCTATCCCAGATATAGATGTGACCTGCTTCTCAAAAGCTTCCTTAAAGGCTATTTTGGGGCATGTGTGGGATGAATTTGATGCGTGGAATAATAATAATAGCTGACACCTGTCAAATCCTACTCTGAAGCAGGTCCTATCCTAGTGCTTTGCATATATGCATTCACTTCATCCATACAGAAACCCTCTTTTTTTTATCACTCCCATTTTACAGATGGGAAAACTGAGATGGAAAACAAGTAATAAAAATATACCCAAGGGCACACAGCTAGTCAGTGTCTGAGCTGGGCTTGGTTTGGGCTGCGTGGCTTCAGTAGGCTCTTTACCACTAGGTGACACTCCCTAATCAGAGTAAAGTTATGTTTTCTGCCTTAGTCTTTTTTTCCCTTTATTTTAATCCAAGTTTCAGACACTTGATTCTCAAGTTGGCAGTCATTTTGGCCTAATAATGCTTATTTTTTATTGCTCTGATTTTCAAAAACATTTTTGGTTGACAAAAATAAAAAAGTCAGCTTTTGAAACAGGTTAAACATGTAAATAATAGTGCTAGACATATTACCCAATCATAGTATGTTAAGAATAAGTTTCAAAGTAAAACTATTCAGTGTTCCAATATAGTACAGTTATCATAAAGTCTAGTGTATGGTACTCTGTCTCCCATATTGTTTAGATTGTAGGACTTACACCCCTTAAAAATTTAAATATGTTTAAACTCGCCATTAAGTGAATTAACATCTCTTTTCGATAAAGTCTTGTTGATTTTTGCCATGCTATGAAAGTAAAAATAGGCCATTGTGGAAAGTATGGAAAGTATAATATGTTGTAAGCAACAACTTAATAACTTGTGTAATTTCACCACTCATAGGTATATAATTCATGTTAGCATTAGTATATTTTTCTTCCAGCCTTCCTTCATGTGTTCATTCATTCAGCAGTTATCTTCTTTGAGCCAGACGTTATTCTAAACCCAAGGGAAAAAACAGCTATCAAAATAGTCTTTCTGCCCGAGGAGCTGATATTTTAGTGGGAGAAACAGACAATGAATAGATAAATAATATAATGTTGGGTTAGGGATAAGTGCTTTAAAGAAAAATGCAGACTAATCGAGGCCCAGAGATTGCTGTTTTGGAGCAGACAGTCACAAGGGAGGCTGAGTGATGTGAGAAAGGTAGCCCGTGAATATCTAGGGAAGAATGTTACAGGCAGAGGAATAGCCAGTGCAAGGGCCCTGCAGTGGAAGCAAGCGTGGTCTGCCCAGGGACTAGCAAGGAAGCCAGTGTGACAGGAGTATGGTGCTCAAGGCATGCTAGGAAGTGACGTGGGAGAGGTGGTAGAGACTTGCAGGCTGTAAAAATAAGGGCTTTGCATTTCACTGAGTGAGATGGAAGCCTTTGGAAGGTTTAGTGCAGAGGAGCAATGTGATCTGACTTTGGTTCTAACAGAATCCCTCTGGCTGCCCTGGTGAGAACAGATTGCAGGAGACAGGGTGGCCTGGAGAAGGGTTTGAGGACAGGTGGTGAGACATGCATAGAGGGAAGACATGTGAAGAGAGCTTCTACAAGCCAAGGAATTCCCGAGGCCACTAGAAGTTTGGAGAGAGCAATAGGACAGCCTTCAGAAGAAACCGTCCCCTCCCACACCTTGATTTCAGACTTCCAGACTGTGAGACGGTGACTTTCTGTTGTCTAAGCCGTGAAGTTTGCGGTGCCTTGATACAGGAGCACTAGCTAACTAATACACTTGGTGAGCAACTTGGCGAACAGTGGTGCCTTTTAAGGAGCTGAATGCTGAGGAGGAGCTGGTTATGGAGCTTGGGGTTGGTGGGAGGAGGGGAATCAAGGTGTGCTAAATTTGAGCTCCCGTTAGACGTCCACTTGGAGCTGTCGAGGAGGTGGTTCGACGTGGAGATCTGGAGTTCACCTAGGAGGACAGGGCCTGAGATCCGAATTGGAGCACAGTTTGGATGGAAATCAAAGCCACGTGACTAAATGAGGTCATCAGAAGGGTCCAAGGACCAAGCAAGCCCTGGGAAATGTCAACATTGAGAGATCAGGAAGGGAAAGTGGAGCTGGAGGGAGACTGAGAAGGTTGATGGTGAGGTCGGAAGGAGGCTGCTGGGGTGACGTCTCAG
Source organism: Balaenoptera physalus (assembly GCF_965194825.1). Lineage (NCBI taxonomy): Eukaryota > Metazoa > Chordata > Mammalia > Artiodactyla > Balaenopteridae > Balaenoptera > Balaenoptera physalus. The sequence continues at coordinate 71,624,819 of NC_138894.1, read as the reverse complement.
CCAAGGGAAGAAGGTGGTGAGGGAGGAGGGACTGATCCAGCACTGCTCTTGGTCGAGAAGGGACAGGCCCACCTTAGCAGCCAGGAGGGCACCAGGGACTCTGACTCAGGGGACAGGCAGAGATGCAAGGCTGACTGGACTGAGTTCTAGAGAGAGTAGGAGGGTTGCTTTTTTGTGTTTGTTTTTTTTTATCTTGGCATTACATCATAAGCATTATCCCATGTCATTAAAAATGTTTTTAAAACATCGTTTTTGACGACTTAATCAGATTTCATGATTTTTATCTATTCTTTGTTTTATGGGTAAGATATTTCTATTTTTTTTACCACCATATTGATTGTAATACTGCAGTGAACAGATTTGAATATAAAATTTCCTAGATTAGGAATGATAAAATATAAACGGCATGAGTGTTCTTAGGGCTTGATCTTAAATATGGCCAATTGCTTTATAGATAGTCTGTACCCGTGGACACTCGCCTTGGCAGTGCAGGAGCTGGCTTGGCTCACGCCTCTCTTGCATACAGTATTGAGTTGACCAGAACATCCAGAGCAGTGTTAGGTTACAGTGGTGGTGATGGGCATCAATGTTTTGTTCCTGATTTACAGGGTAATGTCTCTGCTGGTTACATTAAATCGTACTAGATCAGCGTTCTGGACACATACATTTAAGAATATATGGTAATTCCTTCCCTGTTCCCCTGAACTCGATCTCTTATGAAAAGTCATTCTGGAATCAGTAGAGTCAATTTGCATTTTGCTTCTTGACAGCTTTGTGGCAGGTTTCATCGCTAACATTTGGCCCTGCACTCTGGGACTGGGCATAGGAGTTATTTATTTCTCTCAGCTTTCAGATCTCATAGTAAGTTCATGATCTCAGAGAGGTCTTTTCTAATACCCCGAGTCCCCTAGGGATGGCCTCCCCACCACACACCGTTTTCCCTTTCCAGAATGCTTGTAATAATTATAATCACTGTTGCTGTTGGTCTGCTGGCTGGGCTGTGGGCTCCACGGGGCAGAGATAGTGTTTTCTTCTCTACAGTTCTAGTCACAGGGCATGTGACAGTGCCTGGTGCAAAATGGAGTGCAGAATTGTCACTCGGGATTTTTTTGAGTGAGGGACTGAGGCACAGGTCAGAGTTGGAACTGGCCCTAGGGCACACAGCTGGGGTGGTGGTGGGGGGGTTCAAACTCAGGTCTGTGTGACTCCAGAGTCCAGCTTCATCTCACCCCACTGCCTCCTGCCATCAGTAGGTGAGCTTGGGCAGGGAGAATTTTATATCGCCTCAAGGAAACAAACCATACTGAGAATTCTTTGTATCCTTTTTGATCCCTTGAATATAATAATTCAAAATATTTGTTGATTGCCCACTTAGGGCCCTTCCTTCCTCATTTCTTCTATACCTTTATTATTCCAACACGTACTGTATGGTGATGATTTTTTTTTTTTTTTAATACTTGACTGTCTTCCCTACTGGACTCTGATCTTCATGAGAGCAGGAAATTTGTCTTCTCCATCTTTTTGTCTACAGTACTTGGCACAGTGCTAGTATATAAGGGGGAGGGACTCAATGTTTGAATAATGAATGGAGAAATATTATGATGATACTAAAACAGAGATTAAAGATTTATTATTTAGAAATATATGGTCTTCTTTCCAATGAACTATAAAGATATCATTTATAATCATACTTTATATGTGCATAATAGTTTAGTCTGTAAAACCCAAGATTTGTCAGAAACTTGTGTTTATTATACATACGTGCTAGCATTAGTGCACAAAATAAAATTACACTATTATTAGAGAAGGTACTTAATGAATGACTGAATAGCAAAATAACCTTGTGTTTTTATTCACATTAATAGTATTGACATTTAAAAAGTCATAGTATCACTTTATAATTCTAATTTTGAAAGGCTGTAATGACATATTTTACTCACTCTGTATGCTGCTTTTGCATTTTCATTGGTATAAATAACACTGCTGTGGACAGCTGGACATATGTGTGTGTATAGTTATTTCCTTTTTTAAACTATTTTCTTAGGGTAAATTTCTAGAGATGAGGCTACTGAAATAGCCTGAAACATATTGTTAAACTGCTTTCTAAAAGGCTTGTATCATTTTACTACCACCTTTGTGACATGTTGTATTAATACTCTTACATGCCTTTTAAAAAATTAATTAGCCATAATAGTGTACCTCCTTGTTTTAGTTTGCATTTCCTTTGATGACTTACTTAATTTAGACATTATACCACAGGTTTATTTACTAATTGTATTTTCTTTTGTCTTAATTGTCTATTTCTGGCCTTTTTTCATTTTTTTCGATTTTGGTCTTAATTTGTTAAAGACAACTTTTATCAGTTCTTTCTATATAATAGCATTTTCTGAAAATTTCCTGGTTTTTCTCTTTTTTCTTTTGCTATTTTAAATTAAATATTTACATAGTCTAAACTGTAGACCTGTAACTTTGTTTTCTTTTTCACTGACTTAAAAAAAAACCCAAAAAACTTAATAAAATGGCAGTAATAAGACCAGAAACAGAACCCAGAAAAACTGCTGGTAGTTTTTCATTATATGACTTATGACTTAATTACATTATACTCCGTGAGTGATTTCAGTTACCCATGGCGTGTGTTTGGCCTCAGCTGACCATCTATTTTAAATTAAATCACATGGTAACAAGCTACCCCTGCTGAGCTCAGGCTTCCAGAACTTCCACCTTCCAGAACACAGCTCCTGGGGAATCAGGCAGATGAGGGTTCAGTCCTTGACATAAAGGCAGTAAACTCCTCATAAAGCCATGAGATTCTGCACACAACTTTTGTGACTTGTGTCCCATGTAATTTGTGCTGTGCTCAACCATCTGACTATCTGCTTGGTTAAATTGTCACTTGAGAGTAGATTAGAAAAGCAAACAGCGTAGAAAGGGTAGAGAGAGAGCCTGGCTTGGAGGGGAGAGAACAGTGAAAGCACACACAGATCTGAGGTTTTTCGTAAAGATGTTCATAACGATCAAAACCCGTGAGTTATTAAATGTGTTGGTGCATGGTTCACCTATCTAGAACATTCGGTTTCATGGAATTCTTCATTATTCCACAAGGCTGGATAGAAAAGGCACTGGGGTGTTATACTACTATTTTTTTGCTCCTTAGGGATTTTGGAGGAAGCGGACCCAGAAACATTTGCAACGAAAGTGCAGCATTTTATTTGGGTTTGGTACAAGGAGCATACAGAGTGAGAGGTAGATGAAACTGTGTGACCTCATGCTTTGTTTCTTGTGATCTGATATCACTTAGTGTTATTGAATGACTTCAAAGGGCAGCTGGGAATTACTGTGAAGACACACACAGCAAAGCAATTTCTCACCTGCTGTCTCTGATCACAGAAGACACAGTTAGACTCACATTTCTCCCTGGGACACATGCGGTCGACATGCTGCAACTTGTTTGGAGAGAAAGGCAAGGGGCAGAGTCACTCTGTTTGCCCTGTGTGGGCTGGGACGAGTTTTAAATATAATCAAGAGTTACTTTTTTGGAAATAAGAGCAATAGAGACTGAGCTTCAGGGCATGGGATAGTTCCTAAAAATACAGTCGCTGAACTTTTAAAGAACGTTAGGATCAGCTTGTTAAATTGGAGTAGGATTCAAATGTGGAAGAAATCTGAGAGTATTTTTTGGGGCAAAAATTGAGGGTCTGTTTCACATGATGAGTGTGGTCCTAAGGCTGACTTGGCAGCCAGGATGGAGTAGTATTTTGTTGCCCATCCTGCTCACCCAGGTCTTGATGTGGGCTTCCTGCAGGCCCACTTTGTGCAAACTGAATTCATTATTGTCATGTTGGCACTTTCTGCCACTTTGACCAACCTCATCCCCATGATCATCATGAATGATCCCCATGGTCATCCCTTCACCCTGTGATTAAGGATCAGGTTTTAACTATCTTCAATTCTCAATTGCCTTGTGTTGGCTTATTTTTAAAAAATTTATAAAATTGAAAGGTATACAGAAAAGTAAAAAGGCTACCATAGTCAGCACCTATGTATCTACTACCCACAGTGAATACAGGTCTAACCTGTTGTCATACTTTCTACCCATCTTTTTTTTTTTTAAAGAAAAAAATTCTCCAATAAAGTGACCCATTTCCTTCTCTAGAGTTGTTCTGCTTCCTTCCCTGAGGTGTCACTGTCATGAATTTAGTGTGACTCCAGTACATATTTTTATGCTTTTGTTGATTTCCTATGTATCCATAAGAACAATGAGTATTGCTTTATGTATTTAAAAATTACATGGACAGTTATTATAATATCATATAAAGAACAGTATTATAAAGTAGCATCCTATAATTTACTTTCTTCAGTCAGTGTTATTTTCAAAAGATTCATCCATGTTGCTTGGTATATAGATCTAGATCATGGTTTTTAACTGCTGTATACTGTCCCATTATATGAAATACCACAGTTTATCAATTCATCTATCAATGCCACTATTTTCCTACTATAATTGGTGGGCAATGAACATTCCTGTATATGTCTGCTTGAGCACATGACAGCCTAGAAGTGAAATTGCTGGGTATTAGAGTTTGACATGACAATAATGAATTCAGTTTGCACATTATAACCTTACTAAATATTGCCATATTGCTTTTCACAGAGGTGAGTATCAAATATACCCTCATGAGCAGTATATAAGAGTTCCCATTTCCCTATATCTTTGCTAACACTTGGTGGTAACAGACTTATTGCCAGTATCTTGGGTGTAGAATTGCATCTCAATGTTGTTTTGATTTGCAGTTCTCTGACAATTGGAGAGGTTGAATATCTTCTCACATTTATTTCACATTTCATCATCTGTGAATAGCCAATTCATGTCCTTTGTCCATTTTTTTTCTATTGATTTTTAGGAATTCTTGATACATCTGGTTACTAATCCTTTGTTAAATATATTGCAGGTTGTCTTCTCTTTATCATTTGTGTTTCAGTGTTTTGTATGGTATCTTTTAAATTTTGTTTTAGTCAAGTTCATCAGTTCTTTTGGATTTTTACTTACTGTTTCACATTTGAGAAATTCTTTCTTCCCCCAAACCATGAAGATATTCTGTCACATTTCCCCTTAAAAATTTTAAAGATCTGGTATGTATATTCTTAAGTGGGGTAGGGATCTAGTTTTGATTCTTTTAGATGGTTGGCTCTTTCTTTTCCAACCCCAGTTTTTTAGTCCATTGTTTTTCTGTAGATTTGTTATACCTTCTCCATCATGTTGCAAGTCTCCATTTATATTTGAGTCTGTTTCTAAGCTTTTTGTTAAATTTCATTGATCTGTTTTCTGTTTCTGAACTGGTACCACATTCTTACCAGTTATGGTAGTTTGTAGAATCTTTTGTATTATCTACATAGACACATAGGTAAACTAAAGTAATGATGATACATTTGTTTCTCCCTTCCTACTTAGACCTTTTTTCTTGTTTTGCCAGGTTGGCTGGGACTTACAATATAACATCAACGGTAGAGGTTATTGTGGGCATTTAGACTTGTTTCCAGCTTTGATAGGAATGCTTCTACAGTTTCCTCATAATATTTGCTGTAGGTTTTGGTATACTCTTTGTTGTGTGGGATTTGCTGTAGTTACTGTTTACCAGAACAAGGAAATCCCTTTGTATTCCTAGTTGGCTAACAGTTTTTGTTTGTTATTATGAATAAGTGATGAATTTTATTGGAAAATTTTATGCATTCATCGAGACAAGTTCTCATTTAATTTTTTAACATGCGGAATTCCATGGACAGATTTGCTGACATTTAAAACCATCCTTATATTTCTGGAATTAATTCGGCTTGCTTTTCTGTTTTGGAAGTACTGTCGTATTTGATTTACTAATATTTTATTTAGGAATTGTGCATCTATATTCTTAACTGTGATTTGTATCTGAGTTTTCTTCTGTGTACAGTTCTTGCCTGATTTTGATACTGAGGTTTTACTCTTAAAGGGAGTTTAATTCTGGGGTCTGTACTGAATGTCCTGACTCTGGCAGGTCAGGACTGGGAATTTGCAGCTTACAGGTCCTGGGTAGTTTGTTGCGCCCTATGCCTGTGCAGCTCAGTATCAGGTGAAGAGTCCGGGGCCCTCTGCAGATCTCTGGGCTATCTCTGTGTGCAGGTCTCTCCTCTCTAGGACTCTGGCCTGCAGGTTCCGGCCACTCAGCCTCCATCATGCCGTGCGTGGGCTCCCTCCCTGCGCGGTGATCTGCCGAGTGCTTCCTGCAGGTGGTTGGGGTGGTCCTAGGGCTCCCCTCTTGATGCCCTTCTCTTAGGATTCACAGTCCTCTCTTGCCAGTTGTCTGGTATCTAACAACAGTTGTCTTATATCTTTCATCCAGTTTCCTAGTTGTTTATGGAAAAAAAAGGCTTGTTTGGTAACAGTTATTCCATCATGGCCACCTGTTTCCATCATGGAAATCCGTTTCTTTAACATGAAAAAAATCTTAAAAATGATTGTTCTGTGTTTGGAATGGGGGACGGGGTAGAGGGTTAATTCACTGTGCTTATCTCAGGGAGAAGTCATCTTACAGGATTATCTACTTAATGAATGGTGGGCTCCCCCCAACTTCTGGTTCCTTTTCACAAACTGAGTATCTCTCAGAAGCTTTTTTTTTCTACTGCACCTGAAATGTCTTAGGCTAATTCCCTTAATGCGCTTTTGTACTGGAGGTTTAGTACCTTGTAACAGCTCCTATCAGCCCATTGTGATGCTCTTTTCTGTGAATCCACAACCAGTTTGTTTCCGAGTGCCCCTACCCTTCAAAGTTCTTTTAGAACACATTGGATCTGGGCTTCTGAAACTGTTTAACAGCATACTGCTAAATGCCACAGAGTACATTTAAATATTAATTTTGATTTAAAAACATCTTTGGAAGATTGGAGACTGTTTGAACAACTGGCAAACCAAATCCAGAGACGTAGTTGTTATTATGTAATGGATTAAGAGCCCACTTATTATCTTCCCTTTATAGATGTCCTTAAGTCCCAGCATTCTTGGAAAGAAATGGCTGTCCTTTGACATCAGTCAACCAAGGTGATGTTCAGGCTCCTGTCCTTGGGTACGAAAAGTTTTGCGTTAGCCAATTATAACTGACCTCACGGTTTATATTCTAGTTGGGAAATAAAAGAGCTTTGTTAAAAGACGATTAATGTATGTGACAGTACATGTGAAATGTGAAGTGAATGATGAAAATGGCGCAGGAGGTTCAGGTGATAAAAATGGCGCAGGAGATCGGGGTGGGCGTTTGGGAAGGACTTCACAGAGAAGGAGGAAGTTTCAGATGAGCAAGAGCTTGAGGGGCCAGCCCGTGTTTCAGGACAGGGCCCCGGATGTGCAGAGGCAAGAAGGGGTGAACTTCTGCAGGGATGGACCAGGGGCCACTGGGGGTGGAAAGGGGGGGTTGGGGTCCAGATGTAGAGGGTCTTGAATGTATCTCAAGGGCAGCTAAAATGTGTTGAAAATTTTTAAACGGAGAGAAAAAAATTAAAAGAGCTGCACTTTGGGAAGGTTAGTCTGTCAGCAAGTCTGGTAGGATTTTGTTCCCTCACCTACTGGTTCTCAAGTTTGGCTGCATATTGCAATCACCTAGAGAGTTAAAAAACCCAAAAACAAAACTAAAACTGATGCATGAGCCCCTTCCCCCAGAGATTCTGATTCAATCAGCCTGGAGTTAGGTCTGGGTTTTGAGAGTTTTTAAAAGCTCCCCAGGTGATTCTAATGTGCTGCAAAGCCTGAGAACCACTGCCCAGACCACTGATAAGATCTTTTTTCTAATTCAAAAAAAAATTTTTTTTAGTAATTAATTAATTTGTTTTTTTGGCTGTGTTGGGTCTTTGTTGCTGTGCACAGGCTTCCTCTAGTTGTGGCAAGTGGGGGCTACTCTTCCTTGCGGTGTGTGGGCTTCTCATTGCAGTGGCTTCTCTTGTTGTGGAGCACGGGCTCTAGGCGTGTGGGCCTCAGTAGTTGTGGCACATGGGCTCAGCAGTTGTGGCTCGTGGGCTTTAAGGCGCAGGCTCAGTAGTTGTGGCTCGCGGGCTCTAGAGCGCAGACTCAGTAGTTGTGGTACGTGGGCTTTGTTGCTCCGTGGCATGTGGGATCTTCCCGGACCAGGGCTTGAACCCACGTCCCCTGCATTGGCAGGTGGATTCTTAACCACTGTGCCACCAGGGAAGTCCCACTGATAAGATCTTGATGTAGTGTTTACTCATTGTGTTCAACCACAGCTGGCCAGGCAAATGCAGAACCAACTGGTGGAAAACATTTTAAAGAACTTCTGTAAGAGTTAAAATATTCCACATAGTTCAGAACCTCAGTTAGAATAACAGTTTTCTCCAGAAACAGAGTCACAGAAAACAAACTAGTGGTTACCAAAGGGGAGAGGGAAGGGGGGAGGGACAAATTAGGGGTATGGGTTTAACAGATACAAACTAGTATGTATGAAATAGATAAGCAACAAGGGTATATTGTATAGCACAGGGAATTATAGCCCTTATCTTATAATAACTTTTCATGGAGTATAATCTGTAAATATACTAAATATCTATGCTGACACCCGAAACCAATGTAATACTGTAAGTCAACTATACTTCAATTAAAAAAAAAGAATAACAGTTTTCTCATAAATACCTACAAATTTTTACATTGGCCATGAAGTAGATGGTGACAAATGTATAAACTTTTGGAAGGGACCCATAATTATCTTGAGAATTTGGTCACATGGAAAAAATTTTTAATATTTTGCATTAAAAACAGAAGGGCAACATAAGACAAACACATCTGTCACGGCAAGAATTCAGTAACATAAAAGCCATTGTAGTGTGAAAATACCAAACTTGCAGTGATAAAAATGTAAGTTCTCAGGAAACTGGTGGAAGGCTGCCAATTTCCAAATGCTTTGTCAGTGGTTCTCAAACTTGAGTGAGCATCAGACTCACCTGGAGGGCAGTCAGATTGCTGGGCTCCAGTTTGGGGTTTAGCAGGCCAGGGGCAGCCCAAGAAGGTGCATTTCTGAAGTGTTTCCAGGTGACGCTGCTGCTGGTCCAAGCACCACACTCTGAGAAGTGACACGTGGGAACCGCTATTGCACAAGGTCCAAATATCACACGAAAAAGGGCTTGATAAAATGTGGTTGCAGAGGGACTTCCCTGGTGGCGCAGTGGTTAAGAATCCACCTGCCAATGCAGGGGACACGGGTTCGAGCCCTGGTCCAGGAACATCCCACATGCCGCAGAGCAGCTAAGCCCGTGCGCCACAACTACTGAGCCCACGAGCCACAATTACTGAGCCCGCGTGCCTAGAGCCCGTGCTCCGCAACCAGAGAAGCCACCGCAATGAGAAACCCGCACACCGCAACGAAGAGTAGCCCCCGCTCGCCGCAACTAGAGAAAGCCTGCGCGCAGCAACGAAGACCCAAAGCAGCCAAAAATAAAAATAAATTAAAAAAAAAAATGTGGTTGCAGAACGTGAGTTTTGCTTTTCGTGTCAGGGGAGGGGCTTGTCTTGGCAATTAGGGAATCTGTCCCCGCCCCCAGTTGAAGCCAGCCCCTCCTGTCTGCATGCTCCAGGAGGCTGCTGTTGGAGCCCAAGTGGAGAAGGTGGAAGAGGAAATTGTCTAATCATTCTCCTTATTGTCTTTTCAGACTTAGTGTGAAAGGGTGTTATTGTATATAGTCATACTGTTCTGTCATATGTTCTTTTCTGTGTGAGTTTAAAGTTCTTTTTTTCCTTAATTATTCTTTCCCCACTCCCCTCACCCTACCACATGCAGAATTTGAAGAGTTCAAAGAAAATCACTACCCTGTTATACTTCTAACTCCTCAAGATAGGCCCTTGTTGCATATTCTCGGTGGTTTGGGGAGGATTTCGGTGCTTGGCTTCCATCTAGGTACCAGCTTTTGTAAGCCGCTCCGTGCAGCCTTCCTGGTAGATTTGTAGACATTTGCAGTACACCTTGGGAAGGAGGAGAAGTGGAAATCATTCTCAGATGTTAAACCGAAACATGTTTCTAATTGAAAGCATGAAGAGAATGTATACATGAAAGTGCCTGGGGTGGGGAGTGATCTCTGGCAGAGGCTCAGCTTTGAAAGCCCCATCCAGTCCTCGCTTGTGGCCACTTCTGTTCTCTCTGGGTGGAGCCCATTTCCATTCCTGTGACATTCCATAAATAACCGTGGCCGAGTAGGGACCTAATGATCATCACTCGGCCAGGAAAACGCTGATAAATTAGAATCGTGAACTTTAGAAGTGCATAGCTTTTGACTTTGAATTCTAGAAGCCTAATATGGAAAGAGCCCTTGGGGACCATTTTAGAACAAGCAGCTACTGCCCTCCCCCCTGCCCCTGGACTTGTACAGATACAGAGGCCAAGCTTAAGTAACTTGCCCCAAGGTCACCTCAGGAGCTGGCTGCATTTTTCTTTCCTTTTATTTTTTTTCTCCCAAGAATCCTTCCAAATTTTTAGAAAATTTGTCAGCCTAGTATTCTGACACTCGACAGCCGTTTGTTATCATTATTTGCTGTAATTAATAGGAATTGTAGGGAGATAGGAAAAGTATCTTCTCTTGTTTATAGAAAATCAGTAGGTTTCAGGGCTTTTAGGTCTTGGTCATTTGGCTCCTCCATAACAGCCTCCTCTGGTTCATATTCCTCATCTATTTTGTGATTGTTTGTAGACTGAACCTTGTGCCGAATTTTATGGGAGATTTAGTATTGGGATCTGCCTCAGGACAAAGAGTTTAAGTCAAAGGTGGGCTGATAGCAAAAGGTTCATTTAAATAAATTAATTTGGACAAATAAAGAAGGGACTGAAGGAATCATGTCCATAGGCCTGTGATGTTTATAAAATTTAAGTCAGTAACATCTAAACTCCCAGGGGACCTTGCCTATGATAAAATCCACTCACCCTACCCGTGACCCATAGCCCTGCTAACTTTAAAACTCTGCTCTGCCGCAAGTCTGGTGATTCAAAGTACATGTATCCTAGTTAATAGGAGATAAAGAGGTTGTTTCTTTTTGGTTGCCTTTTGTTATAAGATCAGGGATGTACTGGCTTAAAAAAAGAAAAAAATCTATGCATATATATATGTATATATATAAAATCTATGCATATATGTACGTATATATTTGCATATATATATATATATATATATATATATATATATAAAGGTTGACTCTCAACCTTTCTGCCCTTGGTTTTTCTCTCAAAAAAAAAGGTAGGTTGGACTAGATTTCTGAAACAGTCACTCCAAGCTCTGATAGCTTATGCAAGATGAAGGCTGTAACACTTCTGGGGGTTTGGGTTTGGAATTGGGCTTTTGTTTTTTGCCAAATGTTGTTTGGATACCTAAAATTTAAACTTAAGCCACAGAACACAACTTAAAAAGAAGGGCAGAGTACTTTCTTTTTTTCCCTGTATTTCTGATGCATTTCTGAGTGGCAGCTATAGTAAAGCGGCTAAGAATGATGACTTTGGAGCCAGTTCACTTGAATTCAAATCCCAACTCTCCTATTTACTAATGATTGTGTGACCTTTGGCAAATTATATAACCCCAGTGCCTCTTTCCTCATCAGTAAAATGAGCAAAATAAAATATCTACTTAAAACAGTTGCTGGGGGGTTAAATTTGTCGATATCTATTAGAATAATGCCTGGCACATAGGAAGCCATTAATAAATATTATCTATTATCGTCATCATCATCAACATCATCATCATTTTGTTTTATTGAGGGATAGCCCGATGCTACGGGTAAGTCTTTGGAAGAATTAGTAAAGTCTACAATGCTTTTCTTCAAAGTGTGTCTTCTGTTTCTTTCTGCAGCAAGCTGTGTTCCTCCATGTCAGAATGGAGGGATGTGTCTCCGGCCTCAACTCTGTGTGTGTAAACCAGGGACCAAGGGCAGAGCCTGTGAGACAACAGCTGCCCAGGACACCTCGTCACCAGTCTTTGGAGGGCAGAGTCCCGTGGCCGCTTCCTCCTGGGTCCCTCCTGAGCAAGCAGCAAAGCACACTTCGTCTAACAAGGCAGACACTCTACCAAGAGTCAGTCCTGTGGCCCAGATGACCTTGACCCTCAAGCCGAAGCCTTCAGTGGGACTCTCCCAGCAGATACATTCTCAGTGAGTGTTTTGAACTTGCCTCCAGCTCAGGAGCGTCTTAAGTTCTCTCTTGGATGCATTGCTTTAAATCACTCTTCTTTTCCTGCACAATTTGCAGAAATCACTTGGATAGCAATGTCCTTCTTTCCTTTTCTTAAGGTTTTACATGTTATGTTTACCCATCAAGTGTCTTAAAAATACTTGATATGTGTGTTTAGCCTCTGCAGGGAAGATTTACCATAAGCATTAAGCAAAGCAGTAGTGAGGATTAAGGGGATCAAGGTTGGAAGGGAATAATAAAGGTAGTTGTTTGGTTATGGTGGAGTTGTGAGTTAAACAATTCTCTTTTTTCGAGGTGGGGGGTGCTTTAAAGTTTTTGAAGTCATAATTTAAAAAGAGAAACAGTGAGTGTGATTTTTAAAGGTACATGGGAAAGGTAGGAACTCATCTTTCCACAGAGAAGGTATTCAAGTGAAAGTGAGTCCTGGGAAAGAGAATTTCTCCACCTTGGTAGCAGGTTAAGTGTATCTTCTATTAAACACCATGTTTACCTCCCAGTTGCCATGCAGGTCCATTTTTGGTGAATGAGCTTGTGTTTTATTTATGGGAACATGGTTTTCTTTCTTAGCGTTAGGAAGTAAGTGCTATTCTGAACAAAATGAGAACTCTGTAAGGACAGGGTCCTTACACAAATTGTTTCCTTTTAATTAGCTGCTCTACATGGATAACAAGATGCAGAATTGCTGCAGCTATCACTTGTCATTTGTCTAGGAATGTAAAATACAGGAAGTTCTTAACTTAAAAATGACCCAGCCGTTCATCTGTAAGTCACTTGCTTGGAATTTTGAATGCTTTCCCCACCAACCCCCCGGGATAGCTTCCACCTGGTGATTAGTATCCCGTCAGCCCACAGAAGTTATTTAATCTGTTACTACAGATGAAATTATCCTAATTTATACTTCCCCTTTCAGTAGGCCACCTACTGTCCCTGATGAGTGGGGTTCTGATAACGTTTTCCTTTCTCTTGTTCCCTCCTCAGTCCTCTTCTTTCTTTTTTTCATTTTTCCCCTCTCATTTCTTCTTGCCTCATTCTTCAATTCTACCGTGATAAAGAGATTTGGGAGGCTGTGCTGGAATCTAAGCACTTTGCTGCCATTTCAACTGGAAAACACATCCTGCAGCCCTCAAGAAGATGGAATTGTAGTTATAGCCAGTACTTAGTAACTGCTTACTGCATGCCACGTACTGTTTCACGTGCTTTGTATGATTATTCATTTATAACTCACAGTGATACCCCATCAGGTAGGTGCCATTACAAACCCCATTTTACAGATGGGGAAACTGAGGTGCAGAGTGCTTAAGTAATGTATTCAAGGTCCACAGTTAATAAGTGAGTAATAAGTGTTAGGATTTAAATAGAGGCAGAATAAGGAGAATACATATTAGGCTTTAAATGGAGGCATCCAGGCTCCAGCATCCATGCCCTGAAGTGTAAAGGGTGGCAGACTTTCTCTGTAAAGGGCCAGATAGTAACTATTTGTAGCTTTGTGGGACATATGGTTTCTGTTGCAGCTTCTCAATTCTGCCGTCCTTAGCACAAAAGCAGCCATAGACAATGCGTAAGTGAATGAGTGTGGGTGCTCTAATAAAACTTTATTGATGGATGTTGAAATTTGAGTTTCATATAAATTTCATGGCACGCAATATTATTCTTTTGAGTTTTTTTCTCAACCATTTAAAAATGTAAAAATCATTCTTAGCTTATGGGCCATACAGAAACAGCCTGTGTGGGCCAGGTTTGGCCCCTGAAGTGTAGTTTGCTGACCCCTTCTCTAAAGGATAGTAGTGTTTTTTTGTGTCAGAACATGTGTCTTTGAAATAATATAAAGCATTGATTATATCCTAGCTAGACATCTCTCTTCCCGCATTGTTCTGGATCTTAAAAACAAAGAACAATTCTGTGTTGAACTATGCCTTGGCAATCAAGAGTCAGATTACTGTGCATTGCAGTTATTTTTTTCTAGCATTATTACTTACATAAGCTGTGAAGTCATTTACAAGCGACATTATTTATCCTGAATATCACCATCCCCTGTTAGAATTTGACCCTCTATGATGTGCATATATGGATTGTTAGTGAGAACCATATGTCAGATGTCAGATAAAGGAGCAACTTTTTCCCCCTCCCCCTTTTTTCTTTTTTTGGTAGCAGCAGTGTAATTTAGACAAGAATGTTGTGAGTCAAAGAGGAGGCTAAGGTTTCAGCTCCAACTTGGCTTTGGGAAAATAAAAGTCATTAGATAATTTGCTTCAGAGACCTCATCTGCTGAATGAAGATGGTTTTTACGATCGCATTGTTATAGGCATGTGTTTATGGGCGTGCCTACTGCATGCTTTTGGGTGAGGAGAAGAGATGGCCCAAGATGCTAACAATTCTGATGTTTTCCTAATAAACTTTTGTCAGTTGCCCTGTTATCTGGGCACTGCAGGGAGTATTAAGATGTACAAGATCCAATTCTGCTCTTAAGGAGATTTTGAAATGATAGATGAGCTGTCACTTGAGAGGAGTACAAAGGAAGGGGTACAGTTGGCCCACTGATGAATTTAGGTAATGACCCGATCACCTGAAATTTAAACTGTCGAGGAGGCACATATGATAGGACCATTTTGGCTTCTTTTGAGAAATGTAACAGTTCTTAAGTTACCTTTTTGTAATATTGCCTACTTTAGGGTGTTTCAAGGTTTGGTTTGGTTTTTGTCTAGTGAAGGAGGAAATTAATTAAGCCTTCTTAAAATGCTTGTAGACATAAAGGCACCTAAAATATCAAAATGTGTAGTTAGTGTTACATCCATTATGTGGCATATGAAATGCTGCAGTCTTGATCATTTATTCAGGTTTTTATTGAGCACATGCTATGTACCATGCATTGTTCTAGGGGCTCAGGATGTAGCACTGAACAACTAAACATAACGTCTGCCTTCCTGGAGCCTACAGTCTGGAAGGGGGGAGACGATTGATGAGTGGTGTAATTAAAACATATGTTAGATTGTGGTAAGTGCTGTGGAGAAAATAAAACTGCAGTAATGGACAGGGAGTGCAGGGTGGGTGTGGGATGGGAAGGAGTGAGGGCCCTGATGGTTTTAAATAGGCTGTCAGGGAAGGTTCTGCTGAGAAGGTGACATTTAAGCAAAGGCCCGGAGGAGGTGAGGGTGTGAATCATGGAGAAGTGTGGGGCTAGGGCAGAGGCCCCAGCGGGAGCCTGCCTGGGCTGTTTGAGGAATAGCGACTTTAGTAAAACTGTAATGTTAAAACTACACATTTTAGGCAGGTGGGGGTTGGATGAATTGGTTTTACTTTGGCCAAATTGGTTTTAGACAGCTTGGCTTAGAACCAGATACAAAGTTCTCTAGAAAAATCAAAGGAGGGAGCAATTGTTTATAGATTTTGGAGCACTGGGGATGTGGAGGTCTAGGGACGGCTCTGGAGAGTGTCATCTGTGAGCTTGAAAAGATGGTGAAACTTGACCACAAAGAACTGGAGAAGAGCATTTCTAGGAAAAGCAATGATGTGACACCAGAAAGACTGCTTTATTAGTTATCTACTGATGTGTAATAGGTCCCCACAAACTTGGCAGCCTAAAACAATAAACATTTATTGTCTGACAGTCTCTGTGGGTCAGGAATCCAGGAGGTGCTTAGCTGGAAGCTCTGGCTCAGAGTCTCCCATGAGGTTGCAGTCAGCAGGGGTGGCTCGACTGGGGCCAGAGAACCTACTGCCAAGGTGACTCACTGCCATGGCTATTGGCAGGAGGCTTCACTTCCTTTCCGCACGGACCTCTCCACAGAGCTGCCTGAGCACGCTCACAGCATGGCTGCTGGCTTCTCCCTGAGCAAGTGATCCTCAAGTCACAGGGCCTTCTCAGTCTTGAAAATGACACACCTTTACCTCTGCCTTATTCTACTCATTAGAAGCGAGTCACTAAGCTGAGTCCACTCTCAGAGGGACTGTAGTTAATAAGCTGCATTGTTTGAAGAGAGAAATATCAAAGAATTTGTGAACATATTTGAAAATGACCACATTTAGATATGATTTGAATGGAACTTGATATAAATGAAGACTAGTGGTAATGAAAGTTTTTAAAGGTTGGTTAAACACCAAGTTAAAGACTAAGATTTCAACAAAACAATTCCAAAAAGACCCAACAAAACAAAATAGAAAAAGTAACGAAGGGGGAACCTATAGCTTAAAAGAGGTTTAAACCACAATGTTCATTACAGTTCTATTTACAATAGCCAGGACATGGAAGCAACCTAAGTGTCCATCAGCAGATGAATGGATAAAGAAGATGTGGCACATATATACAATGGAATATTACTCAGCCATAAAAAGAAATGAAATTATTTGTAGTGAGGTGGATGGACCTAGAGTCTGTCATACAGAGTGAAGCAAGTCAGAAAGAGAAAAACAAATACCGTATGTTAACACATATATATGGAATCTAAGAAAAAAAAAAAAAAGGTCATGAAGAACCTAGGGGCAGGATGGGAATAAAGACGCAGACCTACTAGAGAATGGACTTGAGGACATGGGGAGGGGGAAGGGTAAGCTGGGACAAAGTGAGATAGTGGCATGGACATATATATACTACCAAATGTAAAACCGATAGCTAGTGGGAAGCAGCCGCATAGCACAGGAAGAACAGCTTGGTGCTTTGTGACCACCTAGAGGGGTGGGATAGGGAGGGTGGGAGGCAGACGCAAGAGGGAAGAGATATGTGGATATATGTATATGTATAGCTGATTCACTTTGTTATAAAGCAGAAACTAACACACCATTGTAAAGCAATTATACTCCAATACAGATGTTAAAAAAAAAAGAGGTTTAAGAAACATATTAACCAATCACAATATTTAAATTATGTTTCTCCTGATGCAAACACACTGTAAATAAAAGAAAAAAGATAATGATGATAGGACAACCATGAAAATGCTGACATTGATTTGGAAATTTGATGATATAGAAGAATGATTGTTGATTTTGGGGGCTGTGCTGATGACCTTGTAGTTATGTAAGGAAGGGGAATACTATTAAAGTATTTACAGATGACATTGTATGATGTCTGAGCTTTGATTGCAGTTATCCAGTGGGTTGAGGTATATCGGTAACAAGATTGGCCATGAGGGGATAATTATTGAAGCTGGATGATAGGCACACAATTCTTACACAATTCTCTCTACCTTTATGTATTTTTGAAATTTTCTGTAATGAAGAGTCACGAAAAAGGGAAAGTTTCAAGGAGGAAGACTGCTATGATTTTTCTTCTGCCTGGGAGATTAATCTGGCTGCAGCGTCTAAAACGGATTAGGACTAGTGGTAATTGGAGGGTGGCTCTGTAACGGGGGTGGTGGTGCTGGTAACCTAGAGGAAGGACATGAGCTCGGGAGGCGTTGTTAATGAAAGACCTTGGCGCCTACTCAAATGTGGGAGGCAAAGAAAAAGAGAATCAGGTACTATCCAGGCGTGGGACTGTGGGTGAAAGGGAGGGCGTGGAGGTCTTTCTATCCTGCTGTCTTCCAACATTTCTTGGTAATATCATGGATCTCCACAGTCTTTGATGGTGGTTGATACTTGGTGAATGCATGATTTCTGACAGAGCTTTATAGATGAATAGCCAAGATCATCCTCTGTACCCCAGCGGGGACTAAAAGCAAGTGGGTATCAGTGGTACATGCCTGGCCACTTGGTCAGGTACTGGTTTGGAAAGACCTTGGTCAGGGCCTTCTGGCAGTAGTCATTGCTGTAGTTGGTACTTCCATTCGTGCTTTGCGTGGAAGTTTATTATTATGGCGTTCCTTTTTCCAGTTTTCCGGGCCACATCATGGATCCTCCATGAGCTAAAGAAAAGACCAAATGATGCCTTCATCTTCCTGTATACAGATTTTGGCAGTCACTTTTCTCATTCTTTGAACTTTTATGTCCCTTGATAATACTGCATTCCTTAGAAAGTCCATATTAACACTTCAGGTGACTTTCATAATTGCATCCTGTAGATGTTGTTCACGTATAGCTGTCCACGTATTCAGCGAAGAATTGCCGCTGTCAGGTCACAGGTGCACCCCCAGTGTCTGTCTTTAGTCATTTTATGTGTAAAAAGGTGTTAATGCTTATATGTTGTGGCCAGGAGCTCCACAGAGGAGCAAAAATCAGAACTGTTCAGTTTTCCAGAGCTTTTTCATCACCTGTCAGTATCATTTTTCACATGTATGTTGAAGTTTCCCACAAGAATTTGTTTTCAATCCTCAGTGCTGCTCAGTGAGGCTGTTTCAACTTGTGTGAAATGTCTGTCTTTATCCTTGTTAATCATGATGGGTGTTATAGGCGCTGACCATGGACCCATGAGGCGGAGGTCGTAAGGGACATTCTTCAGCTGCTGATGTCTTCTGCTTGTTTAGAGAATGCAGGTGCAAATGACCACTGCTTTGCCAAATGGGGAGCGGTTATCTGTACTGTGTAAGGAGGAGGCACTTTTGCAGGACACAGTGTGCCCAGTCACCGCTCTTTGAGCTTGAGAAGGAAGTCTGGTTTCACTCAGGATGTGGATGTCAAATTTATCTCAAGAGCTCACATGTATCCAGTCTTTTTTCTTCCCTGGTGATGGCTATTTTCATCATTTTATGTTTCAAAGGATGGTGGTTCGTTTCTCTGGAAAAAATAGTTTTTTCCTGTCTCACACCAGTGGAGGGGGCCTGAACTTACCTAATGTCATTGATGTCTTTTCTGTCATCGTCTTCTCAGGGATGGGGTAAAGAGAAAAGAAGCAAGTTAGAAAATGGTCTCTTTTAAGACAGGCATAATTCAAATATGTTCTCTGTTTATCAAGTGAGCTTATACTACACCAGAGTTTTTCTAACTATAGGGGAGGGCCCTTTAAAATCCGCATTGAGATAATGGGTTCCACTTTCAAAGGTCTCGAGAAATGAATACTTCCCATTTACTGCGGGTTGGTTGATAGGAAGCAGTGGCGAGTGATGCCTGTGCCAGGGAGAAGAGGGTGCTACACTGTCTTTATCTCTTTCTAGTTCTTAGCTTCCTGTCTCTGTGGTTGTTTGAACCTTAAAAAAACTGTATGCTATGATATGTACAAGGATGGGAGACTTCGTGGAATGTTCCTTGAAGTATTCTGCTCTCTGGATTAACAACAACAACAAATATAAGCTCATTCGCTTTATTTGGACTCTCTCACACTACTCCTAAAGGAAAACAAAACTCATTATAAAACTACACCAACAGGTGCAATTTTAGGGAGACGTTTCAAGCTTTTTGTGCACTTATAGCTAAGGTTGTTACCTTGTCTGAATTTATTAAAGTAGCCAAGGAAATGGTCAGTGCTTGAATAGATGGTTTCCCTAAATGATCTCTCAGACTGTGGGGGGCCCTTGCTTAGTGTTGACCCCCCCACTCTGCTGGCCCTCCCCCATGTTTTTCTTCTGTGCTTCCTATACTTAACCATTGTCATCATGCTTACTGCACAATCATCTGTTTTATCTACATAGGTACACAGAGGGGCTACAATAAACGTTTAATACATTTTTGTTGAGTTTTTCCTGGAGAAAAAAATATGAATGTCTAAGTCCCTGTCCAAGGATTGTTTCCTGAATACTGATAGTGCAGGAGTGACCTTATTCTCTTGGAATAATACCGTTCGCCTTCGTAAAGCCCTGTACATTTGCACAATACTCTGCCTTCCTTGTTGTATTTGCCCAACAAGTCCATAAGATGAAGGTTTTGAGCCTTACTTTATGATGTGGGGTAAAAAAAGAGGCAAAGTGGTAGACAGTTGAAGAAAAGGAACTCAATCTGGGGATTTTAGCGTTCATGACACTTTATGGATGCGATGGGAACTAAAAATGTGAACCGATGACTGATTTTATCGTTTTATGTGCGTGTTTTTTAAACTTTTGTTTTTAGAAATAGCCTTTAATTCAATATTTTATTAGTCTAACTTTCTAAAAGCCAATTTATTTATTTTTTGGCCGCGCCGCACGGCATGTGGGATTTTAGTCCCCGACCAGGGATTGAACCCGCACCCGCTGCATTGGAAGCACAGAGTTTTAACCACTGGACCACCAGGGAAGTCCCCTAAACTTTTTTTAAAAGTAGGAGTTAAATTGAAATTACATACAGAAGAGTAGAGAAATCAGCAGTGCACACGCCTGGTGATTATCCCACACACATGGAACTACCATCCATGTCAAAGAGTAGAACGTTGCCAGCACCACAAAACACCCTTTTTCCTAGATTTGCCCTTTTTCTTCTCCCTAAAGGGAGCCACTATCTTGACTTCTAACACCAGAGATCAGTTCTGTCTGTTTTGAACTATATAGAAATGAATCATACAGCGTGTATATTTTCACTCACCATTATGTCTGAGATTCATCTGCGTAATTATGTGTGGCTGCAGTTCACATTTACATTCCAGAGATGATTCCATCATATGAGTATACTGCGACTTATCATTTGTTCTGCTCTTGATGGATGTTTGGAATTTTTCCAGTTTTTGGCTCTTATGAAGAATGCCGTGTGCATAGGTATATGTGCAAATTCCAGAAAAAGACCTTTGTGAATCTAAGTCACCAGAAAAACAAGCCCAGCTAGTTATAACAATGTCAGGGTTTGAGAAGGACTTCACAATCTGTTGTGTGAAGTTTGATCATGTTGGTATCTGTTGGCTCTTTGAGAAGAACAGGCACATGAGGGAAGGGATGGGGTGACAGAGTGTCTGAGGAACTGGAAGCAAGGAGCTTTTTCCTCCTGAGCAGGACTTGGCAGGAAGAGCGGACTGTGGAGTTGGGGTGGTGAGGCAGGGGAAGAGTCGGGGAGGTCACTTTGTACCCCATGCTGTCTGCACCCTACTGGGTCCCACAAGGAAGTCTTGGCCAAGAGTGGTTTTGAGATACAACCAATATCTGACTGGGTTCAAGTTCTGGACAAAGGTATATAAGGAATTATGTGGAAACTCGAAGTTTGTGATTGAAAAGGGCAAGTGCTGGGATAGTTTGCTCTCCAATTTAATTGCTAGAAATCAAGAGGGTGTTTGGTGCAGTATAATAATAATAATAGTTAATATTTACTGAGTGTTTATTCTGGGCTAGGCACTGTTTTAATTACTTCTTGAGTATTATCTCTAACGCTCTCAAAGGAATGTGAGATAGACATTTATCATTATTATTATTATCATCCCCATTTCATATGATGAAGCAATTCAGGTGCAGAGGGTTAAATAATTTGCCCAAATGCACTCAGCTAATAAGTGTAGGGTCAAGATTCAAATTTAGGCAGCTGTGAAGTTAACCTCTGTATACTGCCTCTTACTTTGATGGCGTTCTCATTAGTTTCCTATCACTGCTGTAACAAATGACCACAAATTTAGTGACTTCAAACAGTGCAAATTTGTTCTCATAATTCTGGGGTCCGAAGTCTGAAATGGGTCTCACTGGGCTAAAATGATGATGTTGGCAGGGCTGCCTTCCTTCTGAAGGCTCAAGGGGAGAGCCTGTTTCCTTGCCCTTTCCAGCTTCTAGAGGTTGCCTGCATTCTGTGTCTCGTGGCCCCTTCTCCATTGTCAAAGCTGATAATCTCGGGCTGAGTCCATCTCACTGCCCGTCTCTGGTTCTTTCTTCTGCGTCCCTCTTCTACTTTTAAGGACACTTGTAATGACATTGGACCCACTTGAGTAGTCCAAGATAATTTCCCCATTGCAAGGTAAGCTGATTAGCAGCCTTAATTCCATCTGCAACTTTAATTTCCTTTTGCCACGTAACCTAGCATAGTCAGAGGTTCTGAGGAGTAGGATGTGGACCTCTTTGGGGGGGCTGTTATTCTGGCTACCACAGACTTTTACCAGGGACCGGGTCTTGTCCTGGCAGTCTTCTCTGCTACTCACGAGTGAGCTATAATCAGAAGGGATAGTATTTTTTTTTAATTAATTAATTTATTTATATTTATTTTTGGCTGTGCTGGGTCTTCGTTTCTGTGCGAGGGCTTTCTCTAGTTGCGGCGAGCGGGGGCCGCTCTTCATCGCGGTGCGCGGGCCTCTCACCGTCGTGGCCTCTCCCGTTGCGGAGCACAGGCTCCAGACGCGCAGGCTCAGTAATTGTGGCTCACGGGCCTAGCCGCTCCGCGGCATGTGGGATCTTCCCGGACCAGGGCTCGAACCCGTGTCCCCTGCATTGGCAGGCAGATTCTTAACCACAGCGCCACCAGGGAAGCCCAGAAGGGACAGTATTGATAAATAGTCATCACACTTCTCTTCAGTGAAGAGCAGAGACAGCCCTTATGACTCTTATAATTGTTAGGTTTAAACACTTCACATAGATTTAAGGTCTAAAAATGGCCCCCAGTGTTCTCTGAAATCTTGGGACCAGCACACTCAGCCACTTGTGGTGGATGGAAGGGGGGAAACCAAGAGATCAAGAGCCCAGACATGGCCAGGCACCAGGAGGGGCTGGCTCTCCTCATGCCCTTCGCCTAGTGGAACTAGGGGTTGAAAAGTCAACACCACTTTTGACATATAATGGCCCCACCCACTAGACAAAGTGGCCTGTGGACTCTGCAGCTCTCTTGGGAGGTGGGGCAGTGAGGAAGGGGTGGGCAGACGTGGGGAGGAGTGGGGAGAGGGCTCCCTTCAACAGTTAGACTGGGGCCCTTGAGTCCGATAAAGTATTTCCCATGTGATTATTCTTCTATGATGAAATAAATCTGTGCACTGAAAGTTGAATTAATTAGTCGTCAGAGCACTTGTTGCACAGGGACCATAGAACTGGGATTGAAACACACACGAAGCCACTGATAAGCAGTTGGAACAGAACACAGTTTGGCTGACACATGGAACCCATGAGCTTTAGCCTGGCCTGCACGGTCGATGCCAAGCATGAGAATGATTTTTAGGGCCTGACTATGGGTGTTATGCAGATTAAAGTAAAGATTCCTCTTTACATTTGGATATGTTTGGCATTCCATAGATACTGCCTGTGAATCCTTCCAAGGTGCCTCTGGGGTTGCACTAAATCCTCTTTCCTTGTTTTCCTTGGCTTAGGTGTTTGTTTATGTTTGAGAAAAGTGAAGACTAAATTATAAGACTAAATTTTTATAGCAGTTCTCTGCCCTGGAGTTGCCTGGGATTAGGATAAAGAACCTATAAGACGTGAGTCCTGTGTGAGGGAGGTGACAAGTACACCTCACATAATACAAAATATGCACAAATAGGAAATAAAAATTTGAGTTAAATAACTTGTGTGGTAAATATGCCTACAGTTAGTATATTTTCACTGAGGTTTTCAAGGTTGAGTATAGTTTTTACCTATTTATCTGTTAATCATACTAGAGATGACCTAGCAGAAATAGCTGATCCTAGGGTCCAGAGACAGGAACTTGTAAGTGGAAAGAAAGTCTGCTTAAACACTGTGGAGAAGAGAAAGCCTCAATTTGCTAATCCAGGAAAAAATCTCTGTCATTTTTCAGGACTGCAGTGTTTGAACAAGATGTTTATGCGTTTATGCAAGATAGCAGGAGGAACCAGCAAGACTGCGTGAAATTAAATTGGATTGGAGATTGTTCCTGTACCCATTAGAGTTTGGGGGGCTTTTCCATGAGTGGAGCAGAAAGGGTCTGACTGTCCCCTGTATGCCAGGTGCTGGGGACTTTATGAAGTTTAGTTCAAACTAGAGGGATCTTTTCAAAATGTGAGTCTTGTTCTGCTCTGCATAAGTGCCTCACCGGCTTCTCAGTGCTCTGAGGATAAGGATGAGTTCTCCACTCCTAGGGGATGGGATTCCATGGTCTCCCCTTGCCCAGCCTGTCACCATGTCACAGGCAGCTCCTTGAGTCTGCCCAGCTCCTTCCTGACACATTTTCTCTGTCTGCAGCTACATGTGCCATACATGTTCGTCTTCCCTGTTAACACCTGCTTGTTCCACTGATGTCCGTTTCCTAGGGAAAGCATTCCCTGCTACCCCCCTTACTCCCTGAAAGATGCTTTCCTAACACCATGTCTCCTCACCTCCTCCCTTCATAGCATTCATTTCAATTTCTGTGATTTACTGTACCAAGCACAGTGCTTACTTGGTGAACGGGAAAATGTAGGTGATGTTATGACTGCTCTGAATCGGAAAGTCTGATCACACAGGAATGCGGATATTAACCCATCTTCTAAGCTGCCTCAGTTTCCCCAAAGTAATCAGAAGAGACAAGTTCAATAAATCACTGATCAGAGTAGGCACAAGTTCACTCAGTCATCCCACTCACTATTACAGGACAGTAGTTCAGCCCTGCATCCATCCCATTCTTCTGTGGTACCTCTAGGTGATGATGGGACCTGCTTTCTGTATATCTCTGAATGTTATAGGAACTTGAATTGATTAGATTCCATTTAGTTCTCTGGATATTATCTTCTTGACGTTGCAGTGCCAAATCTTCTTGCTTCTTACACTTCCTAGAACGCCTGTAATAGACACAAGGCACATTAACAAGCAAGAAAGTGATAGCAGAGCCCAAGCAGCCAGTCTCTTGGGAAAATTACTGAAACTGACACTATAAATCCAGTTTATGAGCTCGAATTTCCTAGTACTCATGAGTATTTAATTAAATATTAGTTGATTTGAACCTTGACGCAAGATTGGCTCAAGTCTCATAGAAAGCAAACAAGGACATTCAGGCAGACTTCAATTATTTTTCACTTAGAGTTCATATGATTCCAGAGTGATGTGATTCATGGAATTATAGCTCTTACCAAAAAACAGAAGAAATATTTTATCAATATCTTTGAATAGAATTAATTTTGTATACTTGTCTCTTTTGAAAGTTATTTGAGCATAGCAGAAAATAGAACAAGAATGTATTAGATACAGATTTTTTTTTGTCATCATCCAAAATTTTCAACCAGCACAGGCCATAAAGTTTTTTTTTTTTTTTAACTTGCTTAATATATCATAGAATGTATTTTTTGAAAGCATGGTCCCGGAAATTGGGCTGCCAAGTTTTTTTTTTTTGTTCGGTTGTTTGTTTGTTTGTTTTAAATTTATTTATTTATGGCTGTGTTGGGTCTTTGTTTCTGTGCGAGGGCTTTCTCTAGTTGTGGCAAGCGAGGGCCACTCTTCATCGCGGTGCGCGGGCCTCTCACTATCGCGGCCTCTCTTGTTGCGGAGCACAGGCTCCAGACGCGCAGGCTCAGTAATTGTGGCTCACGGGCCTAGTTGCTCCGCGGCATGTGGGATCTTCCCAATCTTCCCAGACCAGGGCTCGAACCCGTGTCCCCTGAGTTGGCAGGCAGACTCTCAACCACTGCGCCATCAGGGAAGCCCGACCATGAAGTTTTACTGCTTAAAGGGGCAAATACCTTACCCAGAGTCACATGGGAAGGTAGCAGCAGAGCTGTGACTTGAACTTGACCTCTTAGTCCATGTTCTTAGTCCTTGCTATCTTTTATATGCCATGGTCTGATTCTTTTTACCATAATAATAAAAAAAAATTTGCACAGTAATTTTGAAGCCCAAAATATAAATTAAAAGGGTGGAGGAGTGAAAAATTTTTCATTGCATGAATTCTCAAGTAAACCACTCGTTTGACAAAAAGTTGTTTATTTTCAAAACAATCAAGATTCATTTAGTCAAAATGTATTGTTTCATGAAAAAAATGTGACAGTTCATTATAGTAAGTTACCAATGTAGAAGCTGTCCTAAATCTTTAAAAATTAGCTAGTATCTCTGCCACAAATACAGAAATTATTTTTTAAAATTCTCATTTTAGGGCTTTATTGACATGGGTATCACTTTTATTGCTTTAAAGCGCCGCCTTTTTTTTTTTTTTTTTGCCTGATGCTGGTGTTTTGCCAAGTCCTGGTATTTGGAGATTTGATGGACAGAATCTAAAGTGAGACATCATTCTTTCTTAATTTGTTCAAAGCCTCTTTATGCATCAGCTAATCCTTCCTAATTATATTTCTAGGAAGGATGTTCTTAACTCAAACAGGAAGATGACATGGACATTTTGAGGAGATTAGGATGTGCTTTACTTTGAGAAAAGAAATTTGAAAGGAAGCACTCTCTTTTCCATTTCTCATTCCCTGGGCATAAATAACCCTTTTCCTCCTTGACCCTTTGTGGAACTCTTTCTTCTCTTTCTTTCTGTTTCTCTTCCATTCCTGTGGCTCCTCCTGGTTTAAGTAAGCTATTTGAAGGAATAAAAAAAGAAATTCTTAAGAAACTCATTTCCATGTATGAGGCAAGCATTTCACAACTTAATTGGCTTAATGTCTTGAAAGGGGATCTGGCAATCTAAATAGTAGGAAAATGTAGTGTGCGTATATTAGAAATATTTTACTCAAGGTTGAAACACTTTGCAATCTCCTTGATTAATTTCTTTGCTGCAATATTGTTTTGTATTAATTTAATGTAGTGATTTTTATGTGGAAGTAAATATGTTAGTCAGTGACATGTTTATTAGATTACTTCAGATCCTTAATATTTTGAACAGAGTAAGTGTGGTCACTGTCAAATAAGACTTTGATAACTTATAGTCTGTAAAGTCTTAGAGGTTTTGAATATTCCTATGAAGTATGATATTATCACATGCTCACGGAATAATTTCAATTTGTTCTTCTTAGTTTTTTTTAATTGAGGTAGAACATTTTCCACGTTTATTAGCCCTTTGTATTTTTATGTGGATAATCTATTTACATTCTTTGCCTCATTTAAATTACATGTAATTTATATTACATGTTGTTATAATTATTTATTTTTTAATTTGTAAGAGCTCTTTTCATATTAAAGATCCCTTTGTTAAACGTTTCAAGAACTCTCAAAAGGGGAAGAAGCCCTTGTATGCAAAGAATGTTATTAGTATTTATTGAATCTTTTTATATCCCCATTTGGAAGAAACTTCTTAAATTGGACTTCTGAAAAATCCCACTTGCACATGAGGACAAGAATACAATCTGTGACTCATTGGGTAATTTATTTCATAATTCTTCTGTCCTATAAGAGGCTTGTTGATTGACACAGGCAGACATCTTTAGGTTCTCCTGAACCGTCTACAACTTTCCAAGCCTAAATAGTTCTCAGGCATTTTGAACTGGTTGCCTTAACCCAGGCTCACCTTAATGAAGTTAGAAGCTCTGTTCTCCTCACCTCCACAATGCAAAATTTTAATTTACTATAGTTGATTCATTCAGTCTGTAGACAAATGTTTATTGAGTGCCAACCACGTGCCAGGTAATGTTCTAGGCACTCCAGTTGGAGGGATCAGGCTAAAATGCCTGATAAATAGTTAATAATATAGGATAATACCCAGCTGACTGGTAAATTATAAATTCAAGCGAAGAATCAGGAAAGGGGCCATCAGTGGGGACAGGAGTAAAGGAAAACATACTAGAATCTGGAGGACTTAGAAAAGTGAAGGAGAAGCTGGCCTTTAAGTAAAGGCAGTAACAAGATAGAAGATATGGTGGGAATGAGTCTCCTGTTTCCATAGGACAGGTGGGAGATTAATCTCATGAGGGGGCATTGAAGAAGAGTAGGAAATGAGATGGGTTGGGTAGATTCAGATTATGGAAAGCCCTGACAATCAGGGAGAGGCTCTTTGAGTGTTGAGAAATGAGAGATATCACTAAAGAAATATAAGACTTACCTGTGGGAAGCCAGGTCAGGTAGGGTGCTGTGAACATGTGAGGGGAGGCCCAGGGGTTGATGGGCAGATTAGAGAAAGCGATGCCTGAAGGAGCATGCCTTTCAGGCTACCTACCCCTCATAGTAACTTCCTGAGAGCAAATCTGATTTTCTGTAAAACAGAAGGAATACAGACTACAAGTCAAGAAAACAGTTCCTTTGGATCCAGGCTAAGGAAGTATATGTATGTTTATCTCTCTCTAGATATGTTAAATCAAATGATACATGACCATCCACCTGAGGAATGGGAAAATGCGGGACTGTCTTTGAAAGCTTCCTTCTCCTTACTCCACTTTATCCCTGGATTTAAATTCACCCACCTGTAATCAGAACCAGATTCTATTTTCTTTTGTGTTGATCAAGCTAACACTTCAAAACGTATTTGGTGACCAAAACGTATTTGGTGACATTTCATCATGTTGTATACAAAAATCAAGGTCCCTTTTTACTTTTTCAAATGTTCATCAGACTTCAGTTTCCTACCTTTATGTTTGTTGGTTGACAGCTTTTGCCATTCACGTTATTTTTGCCCCTTCCAGCATCTGTACATCTTCTCTGTGGTTTTCATGCTATGCTAGGAGTGATCAACTCACCTATATGCCTCCTCCACTAGGACTGAAGTCCCACATCTTCCATTGATGTCTTTACTGATTAGCTGGAAAGGAGCCTTGGATAGTTATGTGTGCACACGTGCATATGCACATGTGCATATGTGCACACGTACACACACAGGTCTGTATAACAACCTACATGTTGATAGGCTCAATATCTTTCTAGTTGGATTGCATTATCTAGTTTCTAGTTGGTCTCATTAGTTATTATTATTTAAAATAATGTAATAAAAAGAATTAAAGTCTGAAATAATTGCATTATTATTTATTGTGCAATGTTAAATAATAAATAATGCAGTTTTGTTTCAGACGTCACTTACCTTTGTTGTTTAATTTAGTTGTTAGGGCCTAGGATTGCTAGGAAAGGTTTTATGACTTACTTTGTGAAGTAATCAGTCCAGCAACATGCTACTTGATAGTAACAGTAGTGTTGTCTTTCACAGAATCAGAAATACTTTCCAAACGCAGTAAGGAAATACTGTGCTTCTTTTAAAAAAAACTTATGTATATCATCTTCATGTTCAAAGGATGATCTTTAAAAAAGGAAGGATTTGGTCAAAGGTCCATTAGGAATTCTTTGGCAAGAAACCAAAGGAAATGACTTGGGACTTTGAATCTCAAGTATTTTTATTGAGTACTTACTATGTGCCAGGTACTGTGCTAGTGGCTAAACTAAAGATTCTTTAATTTCAGTGAATAATCCATATCTGTTATGTTTTTCACCTCCCTTTCTAGTATTTCTAGAATGAGGAGTTAAATTTTTATTTGTTTTTTAGTAAAGAGCTATATTTTTACAGGAGAAAGCGTCTGTAATGCAATTCCCGCTATTGATATTAAATCAAATATTTGACCTGTTCCATGAAAGTCCAGTTCTGGTTTTAACAGGCCTGAAATCAGTTAATTAGATGATTAGCCTGCTGTAATATCATGCCAGGCATCCTTCTGACTTGTAGACAGTACTGCGGGAAGATCTCACTAACCCCTAACTAGCCTTTCAAACTCAAATCACTGCAGGTGTGGGCAATTAAATAAGAAGGAGAAAAGAGATTTTTGCCTGACTGGAAACACTGAGCAGCAATAGTGCATGAGTTAATAGCTCCTGCAGAGTTTTTGAAGAATAGGGTAAGCCAGCCACAGAAAAGAAGAGGGGCATTTTGCGTTTGTGATATTTCCCAGGAGGAGCAGAATCTGAATGCTAACTGGCTTCAGCTGGATGGGCTTCCTTTTGTATGGAGACGCTGCCTCTAGTGTTTAGGAAAAAATGCACACTAGAAAATAGTGCAACATTATGGTGCCATCTATCTTGAAAATGAATTATTTTTTATTGTCTGCTTTAAAGTAGTTCCCAGACGAGTAAAAAACTTCAACTAGCGTTGGTGCTATTTTGCATATGGACAAGTTCCGCAGGCAAAAGCCTTTAAAGCTGTATTTCAAAGGGGCCTCAGGAGTTATCCATGTGGTGTGGTGAGGCTGCTTCTCATAAAGCTCCCACGAGTCCCACCTGCCCAGCTTCCTGGGCGCAAGGCGAGCATGTGGAGGAACGCTTGCACTTTTTCTCTGTTAATCCGGCTTGTGACAGGTTTTCAAGACATCTCTCTTTCTCTCAGATGGTATTTTTTCCCTAAATTCAAAGTTTCACTTTCTTCCTAAGAGTGCTTTGTATTCTTTTTTTTTTTTTTTCTTTTTCTTCTTTGAGGGGATGAGGGGCCTGGATACACAAATCTACGGAGTTAGAAGGGTAAGGCAAAATTGGAAGGTTTGTTGTCTTTGTTTAAGGAAAAAAAAAGGCTAAATGGTTTTCCTTCTCAGATTTTCTTAGAATAAATTCAAATGAAAAAATAGTGGAAATATGTTAACCTATGAAAATGCTTGCCAAAGTTAATACAATTAAGATGCATAAGAGTTTAAATGTTTAGTGCTGACAAAGCACTGGTGAAATCTTGGAGGTGAGTTTTTTCTTTTTGGTTAGCGGGGTTGCTACCTAAAACTTTGTAATATAAATGTATATAAACTTCAGTTAAACTATTAATATTTGGATTTTAAAGTCTGCCTGGATCAGAAAATGGATTTAGTATCCCACATCCTCTAGAATGATGACAGGCCATGGAAGCCCGGGACAATGCTGGCACGTTTTCAAAGGAATTCTTCCCTGGTCTGGATACTATAATAAACACAACTGCAGTTTGGTCGATTTATTATATACACAACATGTATGATAGTTTGGAAGTTGGGTTTTTGCTTTTGTTTTAGGCACACTGGTTATAGCTGATTTTGTAAAGGGTTTGAAATAGCATTTAGTTAAAAACGGGGGCTGGCATTCTTAAAAAAAAAAAAAAAGACTGGTAATAATGAATACAGAAAACGCAAATATCCATACCAATCGATTCATAAAAGGATTCGAGTCGAAACATGTGGACACAAGTTGAACTTTTATGATTATGCCATTGGGCAGCAGGTGGCAAGCTTTGCTTTTCAATGAACTTGTGTTTTATTTTTATACCATAGAATGCCAAAATTTGAAGAGGGTGGTTTGAATCCACTGGAATATGTCGTTTCTTGGCAGTGCGACCTTAAACCACCTCCTTTGCTCATTGTGCATAATTGCCTTTCTTTGGGTGCTGAAGCCGGCCTTTGGGTTCCCATGTTCCAAATGGATAGGAGTTAATTCATATGAGGGATGCTTTATTCTCTCGTGATTTTTAGCAACACATTGCTAATGGAGAAAATAAATTAGAAACAAATGAGTTTCTTAGGGCAGTCCCTGTATGATTAATAAGACTTTTTGTTGTACAGTTTTACCTAATAGTAAATCTTACATACGTAATCTTTGGGGTTTTCTTTTGGTTTCACTTTAAAAAATCACTTCTTACTGGCTAGATACCTTGATATGGAGGTGTGAGAAGTAATTAAACAGAACTGAACAGATTTCCATGAAAGTATTTTTTGGAAAATTGGAGAAGAAAAATACATGTTAAGACCAGAATTGAAAACCATTATCTTCCCTTAGGCTATACTGTGTGTTTAGTGAGGATTTGAATTTCAAGTCTGGAAAAAAGATTAAGCTTAAAGATGGGAGTGATGGTGAAGTGGGCACCAAATTATAGACTCTTTGTTTATACATTCTATGAGAAATATTTCTTTTTGGATTGTTCTGTGCATTGTGAAAAATTCAGGAGAATAGACTGAAGAAACCTATGAATCACTGTAAACATTTAATAGTCTGTAAATATCCAACACCTGCTATGTACTTAAATAGTTTTCTAGGCCTTTTGTTAGAATTGAGTTCATATGGGCTATAGTTTATGTTCATAATTGTTTATGTTCTCAAACTTTTTTCCTATTCCAGCTCTGCATTTTTGTGTTAGAAATCATATTTACAAAATAGTTTATTACAGAGTTTAAAGGGTAATAACTAAAAACCGAAGTGCTCATACCCACTGCCTAACTGGGTGAAACACTACCGTTATCGTAGAGGCACTCTATGTGGCTCCTCCCATGCGTAATTTGTATGAATCATTCCCTGCTTCTCTCTCTCTCTCTCTTTTTTTTTTTTTTATTATAGCTTTACCATGTGTTTTGGTTCTTCTGAACACTGTTAATTCAGTAGCCGTTTTTTTGACTTATTTTAAAAGTATAAAATAAGTATATTGTTTGTATTCTTCTGAGAGTAGCTCTTCTGCCCTTTGTAACAGTGGCGCTCAAACTTGAGTCTATCAGATTCACCTGAAGGCCTTTTAAAACCACGGCTTGCTGGGCCGCACTGTAGACTGACTTATTCAGTAGGTCTTGGGAGGAGGCCTGGTTAACAACCTTGCGGGTGGTGCTGATGCTGTCGGTCTCGGGGCCACGCTTTGAGAGCCACTGATGACCCTGATGCTTCAGAGCTGGCGTTCATTTATTCTTCCTTCTTGTAGTATTCCATTATGTGAATATACCTCCGTTCTCTCGGTGATGGGCATTTGGGTTGCTTCCAGCGTTTTGCTGTTCCAACAGTTTTGTGATGAGCACTTTTGTGTGAGTCTTCTGTCAGAGATTAAGTTTTTATAGAATGGAATAAGGAAACATCCAAGTGTTCCACTTGTCTTTAAGGGTAAGTTTTGTTTTGCAAAACTTTTTGTTTTAGAAAGTTTTTTCACACACTCTACTCTATGAAATGACTTTTTAATTTTTTTTTTTTTACAGATATCTCTCATCACAAGAGTTTAAAACAACTTGTATAGAGTAGTTAAATTGATCAATGTTTTCCTTTATAAATTATCTTGTTTAAGAAATCCTTCCCTCTCTCATTGCTCTAAGATTCTTTTCTAAAAGCTTTTCCATTCACATTTGTTTAGTGCACCTGGAATTGATTTTTGGGTATGGTGTGATTTTATAATATTTATTTTACATATGGGTAACTTACTGGCTTAGTGCTATTTACTGACAAACCCCACCTCCACCCCCTACCCCCGAACTGTGATACCATATTTTTCATATGCAAATTTCTAAATATATGTAAGTCTGTTTCTGGATTTTCTATCCTGTTATGTTGGTCTCTATCCTCGAGTCAATACCTTAAGTACTATAATTGCATAGTAAGTCTTGGTAGGCAATTCCTCCCTCTTTGTTCAGCTGCATTTCCATATAACTATACAATCAACTTGTCACACTTTTTTCTAGAAACTAGCCTGGAATTTTGATTATTGCATTGAATCAGTATAAAATTTTGAGATGAATGTGCATCTTTTTGATATTAACTCTTCTTATCCATAAATATGTCCCTCCATTTGTTTAGATCTTTCATGTCTTTTAACATGTTTTTATAACTGTCTTCATGAGGTTCTTGCACACCTTTTGTAAGATCTATTGACCTAATATGCCCGGTTGCTGTAGTAATGGAATTTTTCCTAAAATTTCATTTTCAAACATGCTTTCATATAGAAATGAGGTTGCATGCTTTTTGTACACTGAAACTTTGCTCAACTCACCTAATTCTGGTACGTTGTCTGATTCTTTTGGGTTTGCTATATAGAATTATATCTTGGAGAGAGATTATTTTTCTAACCTTCACATCTGTAAGTTTTATGCCTTACTGCATTGGCTGGGGCCGCCAGCTCATTGTGAGGCAGAAGTAGTGATAGTGGGTTTGGTTCCTTCTTTCGAGGAGAGTTCTTTTAGCCTTTAATTGTTGAGCACCACATGTGCTGTAGGTTTCTTTTGTAATTAGCCTTTATCAAGTTAAAGGAGATCCCTTGTATTGCTAGAATGCCAAGAGTATCTGTTACAGATGTTGAATTGGATCATTTGATTTGATCATATGGTTTCCTTTTATCTTTAATGTGGGGAATTATATGAAAAGATTTGCTGATGTTGGAACAACCTTGCATTCGTATAATAAACTTCACTTGGCCATGATGTCTTTTTTAATCTTTCAGTGCTCTCAGTTTGCGTCTGTATTCGTGAGTGAGACTGGTGCTTTCTCATAATGTTTTGATATGATTTTGGTATTAAGGTGATGTTAGCATAATAGAATGAGATGGGGGGAGGGTGTTCCTTCTCAGTCCTGTCTTGAGAAAGTTTTGTATAAGATTGGATGTTTGGTAGGACTCATTTATAAAACTATTTGTGTATTTTCCATGTAAGGTGATATAATTTTTATTGTCATTTTGTACTTACTATTTGTACTTGATTTTTTGGTCTTTTTTTGGTTCTCCTTTTTGGATTATCTTTTTTTCTGCAGTTCCTCCTTCCCAACCCTAGTACTTTGGATGATATACTCCATTTCCGTTCTTAGTGATTAGCCTAGATATTTACCCCAAATAAACACGTAAATTTAAATTAACAAAGGCAAAGGTATTTAGTATTTTTACCCTCCTACCAAACAGTATAAGCCCTGGGATGCTTACACTTGGATCACTCCCTCCAGAGGTCTGGGCTGTTATTTTTCAACATTTGAATTAAAAAAAAACTTTAATCCTACAAATTAAATGTTATCATTGCTTTATATAGTTAATGCTTATTTAGATCTTCACACATTTTGACGCTTTTTTTGTTGTTGCTCACCATTCCTACTTGCATTTTACACAGTCTCTTTGGGAAAATTTTTCTTGAAGTGCCACTTCCAGAAATTCCTGTGGCGAGGGTCTTGATTTCATTGAATTTTTCTGGGTGTGCAGTTGTAGCTTGACGGCTGTTTTGTAAGCATTTCGAAGCCATTGTTCCATGGTCTTCTGGCTTCCCTTGTTAATTGTTGATAAATCAGCTGATGGTTTGATTCTTGTTCCTTTATAGGTAATCTCTCTATTCTTTTTAGATTTAAAAAATTTATCTTGGGATTTATTGGGATGTGAGGACTCATGTTCTTTCCTTTTGGAAGATTCTTAGTCAGTTTTTTCTTTGACTATTTCCTCTCCCCAGCTCTCACTTTATAGGTGTGGTTAGACAACTATTAAACTTTCCCAGTCTCTTAATTTCTCTCTCATATTCTTCCTTGTCTGTCTGTGCTGCATACGGGGCAGTTTCTTCCAGTTTACTAACTCTCTGTTGAGCTCTGCTATACCTGCTGTCATCTTTCGGGGTTACCCATTTCAAATGTTACATATTTTTTAAATCTAAAAGTTATATTTCAGTTTTTTTCACCTCTCCCTAGTCTTACTATATTAAGTCTTGTATCAGCTAGTCATAATTTCAATGGCATCTTTATTTATGCGTATTCAATAGACTGGAATTGTAAGATACAGAATATAAGTGTAATAATCTCAGTTGTTACTGGACTGAGACTGCAGTTTGATTTTTGTGCTGATTGTGGCTTATTTCCTTGTACATTTTGTGATTTCTGATTATGAGTAAATAGTCACTGGAATTTTGTTTCTAGAACTCCTCCAGATCTCGTTTTAAGATATGTTCCTACAGTGGGCGTTTATGTTTGCTTTTAACAAGTTCCTGGGGCACTACCCATCTCGACCCACATTTAAATTTGAGTTGCCATTGTTCTGGTCACTCAAGTTTTTTTCTTTTTTCCTGCCCTCTTTTTCTTTTTTTCAGATATTTTTAAATTTGGCTGCTGAAACTGCCCAAAGGTGGATCTATAATTAGGAATTCTCACTCCAGATTATTTTTGTTACTGTAACTTCATGTATACCCAAAGCCCAAGCTGAGACAGGCACGTATCTGCGTAGTCTTTCTATAAGGTGGTTTTCTTGGGTCACCTACTGAAAGTGTTGCCGTTTGGTCTCACATGGACCTCTTACCTCTTCTGGTTACTGGGTTCGTGCCTGTGCCCCATACAGCACATTAAAACCCATAATCTAGACATCCAGAAATGGCAGATACCCCTTCAGGGCAAATACCTCTTGTGGTGCCAACTCATTTCCCTGGATTCATGCTCTCAGGTTGTGTCTGGCCTCTGAGAGTTTCTCTTACTCTGCTGCCAGCTCACCCATAGTTTGGTATTTTGTCCAGCAATTTTAGTTGTCCGATTCTGGCAAATTTTCTCTAGACATCTAACCCTCTGTTCTGCCAGAAGTAGTGATCCGAGTTAATTTAGTTTAAAGAGCTTTTGTTCTGAGAAATCAGAAACCTAATATTTGGAGGATAAACCTAAATTTCCCTGTGCTGCAAGCAACTCATCTCTCAGTTGAATTAAGTATACTCCAGGTCTTTGGAGTGATTCATGCATTCTTGTCGTTTATAGCATGAGAAGTCTTATGAAAACCTCCCTTTTTTGGGAGGGGAGGGAACTCATCCAACCAAGCAGACGGTGAGCCTGAGGGACCTGCAGGCTCCTCTGGGGCAGCTTTCCCCCCTGTCTGCCCCTTGGCACCCTGACCCCCGTGCTCTGGGCTGTGCCTCCACTTCCTGCCCTTTGTCTTTTTGTCCCCATCCTAGTTAAGCCTCATCTCCTGTTGCTTCATTTTGCTCAACAGTTTCATTTGGGCATTCTTAAGCTCTCACAGACATGTACTTTTAGAGTACTGATGAGTGTATTCAGAGGTTAAATTGGCCTTTGTGTGTTATAATCCCTCTCTTCTCTTTCAGGGTTTGATGAAGGAAAATTGAAGTGCTGTTTATTATTACACAGGGGGGAGGAGGAGAGGGCTAGTAATTTGGGGGTAGGAAAAGGGCAGACACATACTTATTTCTTCTACTCCAGTGGCATCTGACAGGAGGAAAAACATAACCGCTCTTACAAGGGAGAGTCGAAGGCCCATCGATACATACGTTAATATGACTGAATTAGTGTAGCTGTATAGCTATAAATGAAAATAATATTGTGTCTGTTTTGAGTGTGCTACTTCTTGGGTCTCAGTTCATAAGCTTTAGTGCTGTTTTAGACTCATCCCTTGCAGTGACCACCTGTAACTTGGCAGCCCGGAGAGCATTGCCAAATATACCAGGACACCAAGTTAGACATCTTTTCTAGCCAAAATTGAGATCAAGTATATTTTTGGCTGACCAGTTCTAATCTCAGACTTGTCTGAATCATTGAGAAATTACATGTTACATTTGTGGGGGGCTATAATAATATAATCAAGGGCAATTAAATTAAATTGAGGGAGTGAGTGAAATTTTTGTTTTGTTTTTTTGCCCCATATTATTTCTGTTTCAGGAATCCAAGTTGGAATTTGATAACCATCAGTTTAGTATGTCGTTGTCAAATGCAGGGTGATAACAGGTTTGGAGAGGCAGCTCCTGGGCGGAGGAAAGGCTGATAATGGTTGCTTAAAGTTGAGGCTTCAGGTATGAAAGCTTGGTTTTGTGTGCGATTTACATTGGGACTGAAAACAGGATGAGGAAGGAGGCAGGTGTAGAATCCTGGAATGTAGGCTAGGAATTGAGGAGAGAGCAGAGATCTGATGGGGAAGGTTTTGGAGTCTGGGAGTGGCTGGCAAGGGCCAGGTACCGCAGTGGGTGGTATGGTGGGTACCAGAGGACGGAGACTCACAGAGGCTTCATCCCCTGGCACGGAAGAAAATGAGCAAGGGTGCCTTGAAGGATAAGCTTTGGATTTGTGATCATGAGTACTTATTAAAAGGAGGTGATAATCAGTAGTTAATGAGGATCTGCAGGCAGGGGGATGGAAGCCTGTCAGTTAGAGGGAGTTCGCAGGGGATCTGAGGATAGGTGTGGACCCAGGTGTTTGGAGCAGTAGGTATTGTGGGCTCCAGCTCCAGAGAGCGCTTCTCCCAACACGGTGGTGATTAGAGTCCCTTCCTTGCAGTTAAGGAGCTCCCAGTTCAGTGGAAGGCATATATACATACAGAGAATACTGTGTCATTGCGGTAAAGGTAATGGGAGAGGTTTTGCTGCAGGTGCTTTGGGAGTTGAAAGAAGAGTGACTTACCACTTCCTACTCCATCCAACCTAAACCCATTTCAGAGCCGTCTGGGATATGGACCTATCTACTGCTTGCTCAACCTTACTTTTCATTAGTTTCCAGCCCATGTTCCCCTCTCCTCCTGGCCCAGTCTCCTCTCCCGGTCTGTTACTTCCTTCTCATCCCACCCCTCATCCCTCATAATCTTTTCCAGCTTTGCACTTGCGTTATCTTCATCAAATCCCCCCTGAATTGTAGGGCATGATTCAATTCCTAAGAGCCTCCCTTGACCTTTCGCAGTAGCCAGCATTTATTGAGAACAGTGTTTACAACACATCTGGCGTTTTGCATGCATGATCTCATAACGGGGGATGTTTAAATCATTGCTGTACAACGTAGGCACAGAGCAATTGGAAAAGAGCCAGCTGTGGTGTGGGGCAGGCAGGGTCCTCAAGGTCACCTGCTGTCCTGGAGGTTATTCCTTTGGCCGTGAATTATAGAGAGGTCTTGGGGAAGTCTCATGGGGACACTCGGGAGGCTCAGGACAGCACCTATTTTCTGTCTGCTGTGGAAGAATTTCAACGGTTTTATGATGGTAGCACTGTACTGATATCTACTAGCTGACTGTCAGGCTGCCCTTCAACAACCCCATCATTAACACCCTCTTCTTATAGATCAGGAAAATTTGTTTCAGAAACATCAAGTAACCTGCCAAAGTGACAGCTAGTCAGCCAGAATCAGACCTTGAACCCAAGCCTGTCTGACCCCAAAGAATGATGGAGAACTCTTTACTACCACATCACTTAACACAACTAGTGGTCAGTCATTTGCAGTCTTGGGTTCACCATTTCTTCTGGTCAAGTCTGTTTCTCTAGCTGGATGGCTCTCTAAAGACAGAGACCACATCTTTTCTATTGTCTGTATTCCCAGTGCCTTGTCTGGGATGGAGCACGTGGTAAATATCATTCATTCTTTTATTTATTCAGCAAACAGTGAACACTCAGGTACCGAGCATTGTGTTAAGACATAAGCAGGGGATAAAAAGATATATAAGACAGGATAGTTACCCATAAGGAAGCCACAATTTACTGGAAGGCATATATGTATACAGTCATCCCTCAGTCTTCCCGGGGGATTGGTCCCAGGACCAAAATCTTCGGATGCTCAAGTCCCTTATGTAAAATGTTATAGTACAGTCAGCTCTCTGCTGACCCATCCGTGGTTGGTTGAAACCACAGTTGTGGAACCCTTGGATATGGAGGGCCGACTATATATGCAAGTACACAGAGAAAAGTATAGTGCAATGTGATAAATACAATGATAGAAATTTGTGCCAGGCACATCTATTTGCATCTTTTTGACTATGTCAGCTGGATGAGGGTCATTTGGTAACGGGATGTTTAGTTTTATAAGAAGCTGACAAACTATTTTCCAGTGACTCTACCATTTTGTATTCCTAGCGGTAGTATGAGTTCCAGTAGCTCCACAAGCTCACCAGCACTTGGTAGTGTCAGTTTTTCTTTGTGCCTTTTAAATAAGAGTATAATGGTTGCTTATTTTTGGTTTTAATGTGAATTTTCCTAAAGAAAAATGTTGAGCATTTTTTCGTATGCTTACTTGCCATTCATATATCTTCTTTGGTGAAATGTCTGGATCTTTCACCCATGTTTTTTAATTGGGTTATTGGCTTTCTTATTATTGGTATGACTGATCTTGAACAGAACTTCCTTTTCAAGGATTTGTTAATTAGGTTTTCAGTGGCTTTTGATACAAATAGTTTATAAAGTGCTTCAAAGAAGATGATCTAGGAGTGATTGCCAAGGAAAACTGAAATGGACTTTGATCCTGACTGGAGCACAAGTGGTGAGGATGACATTTAATGTGTGCTTTTCCTCAATGTGGTTTTGAAACAGTAGGACAGAGAAAAGGGAGAGAGAGAAAAAAAGCCAGAAAGCACAGGAAGGGCTTTGATCTTCAGTCTAGAAAGGAAAACAGGAATTTGTTCAGTTGCCAGTGGAAGCTGGGAGGGTTAGAAATGCCAAAGGGGTGGTTTACTCTGATGAGAAAAGCAATTGCACAACAACAAGAAGAAATGCAGGGAGGCTGTTAGATGCTCATCCTTTTCAGCCCAGTACTGGATGAGGCAAGGCCAGTGGGAGGTCGATACCACTGGGCAGTGACCCCAAATTATTTTTGTAACCCTGGAGTCATCTAAGCAGATATCCAATACTTCGAGGAAGGGTAAGAACGCCTTAATCTATGCCTCGATATTGACACGATGTATGTAGTTTCAACATCTATACTGGTAATTGTTTTTCCTTAAAAAAAAAAAACCCACCAATTTATTATTTGGCTTATTACATAAAAATTTCTGGGAAGGAGTCTGTACAGCTAAAACTCTCCCTTTCTGTCACCTGACTTGCAGGCCCTTTGACATTGGGAGAACCAACCAGGCTTCTTCTTCTACTTTTACTGGGGTTCAAGGCCTTTGGGGCATCTGACCGCCCCCCTTTCCCTTGGCATTGTCATACACTTTTGTGTATGAGTATTTTTATGGGGATGGTTACATAGCTTTCCTCAGCCTCAAAGAGACCTCTAATCCCCAAATGGCTGTGAAGCACTGCCCTAGAGGGCATGCTTGGCAAATTCACTATAGTGATGGCACAGCAGACATTCTGTGTCTCAACTTGAAAACATTATGGCAGGAAGTCCTACGTCAGATGAAATTAGGTGTACATTCAAGTAGTGGGATTGAGCCTAGAGTCTTTTTAGCTCTTGTATAGGCAGCTTTGATTCTCTTCCCAACATAATTAACAATTGGCCAAGAAAACTTTTTTTTAACTTAATAAAAGAAGTACCCCAGATAATGTGTGTTCCTGGTTATATAGCTATAATTACACAAACTATATTTTTGTGTTTAATAAAAAGTCAACCCAACTTATAGGGTGACCCTAACTTATGCACTGTACCATGCTATGTATTGGAGAAGACAAGACAGTGTACATTATGATCTTTTTGAGAAGACAAGGGGTCTACAAACAGAGCATGAAGCCTAAGGGATTGTGTTAGGAGGAGAGTGGTAGGGTGGGTGGCAGGTTTTAGCCACAGCTGGATGGATGGGTGGTAGTCAAGAGGCTGAAAGTAGAGGAGATGGCATTTTAGTTGGGGGAAAATGTGTAAGCACTTGCTCAGGGGAGGAAATTTAGGGAGAAAATGGTCTGAGCATGTTTCACATGGAGTATTCCTATTAGGGGAATCAGATGCAAGCAAGGTTGAGAATACGACATAAATGAAATGACATTTTGGGAAAACCTGGTTGGGGGGTCATGTGTTGTAGAGACGAAAAGGGGGTTAGGGTCAGATGATTCTGACTCAGACTCCATGTTCACAGTATTTATTTATAGCTTGTTTTCTAGAAGATCTTTTTTAATGCTCCAAAGGAAAAGTGCTTGGACATCTTATTAAATAGAGTTTTTAAAGGAAAAAATTTATGTGGGATGAACCCAGCACTATGGCTCTGAATAAGGTAAGATCCATAGTGCTGTTACCTGGCACCATTTTGGAGTGGTAGATTCCAGAGGTCTCTTGTAAAGAGAACAAAAGGGCCATCAGGAGTTTGGAAGCTGAGGATTTCAGGTGGACTTGTCTTGGTGGAAAGAGGCTAAGAGCGTTTATTTAGTACGAGGAGGTGTATGACCATAATTGAACCCATTCCTTACGGTGTAGCCAAGTACTGGCAGGAAAGACAGAACCAGAACCATGACGGGCTTCTGGGAGTGCAGTACAGATGCTCTAGGTTTCTTCCGGAGAACAGTGTCGTTGGCCTCTACTAGTGGAGCAAAACAAGCTGGGTTAGAAGTGGTTGCAAGAGTTAAATGTTTGCCTGGCACAGTGATATCTACAACAGCTCTTTCCAAGATCTGAGGTGCGAGTACCTCACTTGTGTAAGACTTTCCATTAGGATGCAAGAAAAAAAAAGTAGACATTCTACTTATACATACTTGTATCTAAAAATAGGAATTAAACTTTACCGATAAGCAGCATACAGACTGACCCTGATGCCTTCATGTGGTCCAAATGCCAGAAGGTCAGTGGCAGGGCGTGCAGCCTCAG
Source organism: Balaenoptera physalus (assembly GCF_965194825.1). Classification (NCBI taxonomy): domain Eukaryota; kingdom Metazoa; phylum Chordata; class Mammalia; order Artiodactyla; family Balaenopteridae; genus Balaenoptera; species Balaenoptera physalus. The sequence goes on along the minus strand of NC_138894.1, from coordinate 71,582,953 downwards.
CATTTCAAGGAAAGAGTGTACATTCTGCCCACAGGTGGGCTGACTTCGTTGATAGAAGTTTATCTCTACCCAACTGAAAAGATTTACAGATTATACCATTTTAGAAGGCCAAAAAAAAAAAATCTTACTGTACTTCATAATGACATGGGGAGGTGATCGTTGTAATCTTTTGTACCACAATTGGGAACTGGAGCAAATTACTTAAAGGAGAGTTGTTGAATGTGGATTAAGAATTTTTCTTGCAGAGACGGGCATTTCAAAATTGCTGACCTTTTACGTAGTACATGGCTATGGTATTGTTGCCCTGCAAATACTTAATTGTGGAGAGAACATTGATAAAATAAGTACATGGAAATACTTCCATTGTTAGGTGATTTTCATTGGTGAAAACAGTAGTTGTGTTTATGTATAAAACTCATATCTGCACACTTAACCCTTGGAAACAAACCAAAATCTTCCAAAGGTTTTCAAACTGAATTAAAACATCTTCCAATTAGTTTGCAAGACCAATCGAGTGACGGGAAAAAAGAAAGCTACTAATTTTAATTTTTTTTTTTAAGCCTTTGAGTAATTAGTGTATGAGACTGAAACATGAGGTTTTTGGAAGCACATTTCTTTCTGGGTCTGTCTTTGTCAGGTGTCTATTTTAGCTAAACCAGACCTTGAAGCTGAATATGGAAATACACGGAACTTAGACCTTTGAGTTGCTCTATCGGAAAAGTGTTAAACCAAGATTTAAAAAAAACAAAAATGAAGCAGATGGTCACGTTGCAGTCACTGAAATGTTTTTGGTGAGAACAAAAAAGATAAAGCAAAGTCATTTTTTAAATTCTTAACTTCATCTTTATCTCAGCTTTCCAAATTTGTATTTGATGTATAATGTACATATTAATGCAGTAAACATGTATATAATTTGTAACTAACCATATATTGGGGGTTAGGCTAAACTTTATTTCTGATGTGGTACATGATCATAAAAGTTGGTAGGCCATTGGCATACAAAAGGAAATGTGCTGGAACTTATTTACAAAATCATCCTGGTCTCAGAGACTGAAAAATCCCTGAAACACCCCTCAGTCTTTCCTGCACCGGGAAAGGTGGCAGCAATGACAGGAGAGGGGGAAAAGGAAGGAGAGAAGGCCGTGCCCCATAGATTGAGTGGGGCCCCTGCTTATCTGAGAGTCCGGGAGTTGTGGGCTGGGCTGTGGAGAAGGAGGGGGGCTTTTACTGAAGGAGGCAGGGCTGTGCCCTGCTGGCGAGGCTCTGGCAGCCGGGAGGGAAGGAGGGAAGGCCTTGCAGAGGTTCTGCGAGGCCTGTTAACGCCATCTCTGGTAGCGACAGTTTTGATGGCGAATTCTGCCTTTAGGATAGCACTGTCCGGTAGTAATATGATGCGAGCCACGTATGTAATTTTAAGTTTCCTAGTAGCCACATTAAAAAGCAAAAAGATGAAATTTTTCAGTAATACACTTCGTGTAACCCCATATATCTAAAACTTTATTTCATGTAATCAATAGAGAATGAGATCTTACAGCGGCTTTTCTATGCTAAGTCTTGAGAAGTCAGTGTGTAGTTTTACACTTTTCATCTCAGTTTGAACTAGCCCCATTTCGAGGGCTCGATAGACCGAGTTAATGCAGCTTTAAAACAAACACAATCAGAAACCTTACTGCGAAGCTAGAAGTGGAGATCATCTAACCTCATGGGCTTATATACCTGGCTGGATTCAGGACCCTCAACTACCACCAGTAAAAAAAAAAAAAAAAAATTGGAGTCCTATATATTTTTAAAGAATATATAATCATTAACTGACTTACACATTTTGATAGCCAACATATAGGTGAGTTGTGTACTGTTTCTGGAAGCAATTTTTTCCAGACAGAGACTGAGATGCTACTACTTACCTTTTGACAGCCACTCAAAGAATAGAAGTTATTCTATGTATAAGATCATGCAGATATCTCTGAACCTATGTTGTCACCTGAATGTCCTAAAAGTGGGGTATGAGAGCTTTGGTCTAGGGGAAAAAGCCCTGGATTTAGAACTCTTGGGGTCAAGTTTCTCCTTTGCCTCATCCTAGCTTTATAATCTGGGCAAGTTATTGAACCTTTTGATGAAGTTTCTTCAGCCAGAAGATGAGCACGGTCACTCTTCAGTCTTACTGTGAAGTTCAGTGAGTTAAGGCAGGGAAAGTGCTGTGAAAGCAGGTAGGTAACCGCCTTCATCCCAACTATGGTGGTCCTGCTTTTGCTGAAATTGAGAATTCTCTGGATGTACCTGTCAATATATCAGCATTGCCTCAGAGCAGGGTTTTGTTTGTGATGGCTCACTTGCACTTAGGGCTACTCTTGGGTTCCCAAAGCTGGTGTCGCCAAGTTTTATGATCTGTGTGAAGCTGCTGGGGGTCTGCAGCCTTGGCCTCCTGCATGGTGTGTCATGGGCCCGGGGATGCTGGTGATTTCTAATCAAAAGCCGGCTGATTTCTGTTCCCACACCTTGTTCATTCCTCTAGGCTTACAAGCAACTCAGTCCTAGTAGGCCTGTCAACTCTCCCCAGGAAATGTTGAACCCAAAGACATGGGCACATACGTTCATTTTCTTTTTAAATGAATACAGCCCTTTGCAGTTTTATTGGAATACCGATCCATGGTTTGCACAAGCTGTTTGAATTTTAAACAGATGTGTGTGAAGCTGGGAGTCAGCTTTGCATATCTCAGTCCAGTTTTATAGTCATTGACTTTTAGGGTTTCAGCCTGGTCTCATGCCTGTGCCTCAGGCGGACAAGCTCATGTGGCATTCCATGTGTTCTTTTGTCCAGAGCCATGACACTTCAGCCAGGACCAAGGCAGCTTTCTGGCTCTCCAGTGGAAGGCCATGTCATATGACCGTTGTTATGGGAAATAACCATGAGCGCTCATAATCCAAATTTTACTGATGGCCAAATATATGCATGTGTGGTATTTGGAAAGCTTTAGGTGAAAACATTTTTAATGGTGTACTGATTCTTTGAAAGAGGTGTCTGCTAAATGTCCATTAAATTGTGAACCATTTTTAATGTTCATATCTAGCTAAGATTAAATTAGGTTCTTTAGACATATTTAAACATTTTCTATCCAAAAGTGAATGGGAAAATGTTGGACAAAACAAAGAAACTCCTTTATTGAAATGTAGGAGAAATGTATTTTAAAAAAACCCAAATAGTCAGTGTCTGGTATTATGTGCGAGTCTAGGGACCTGATTTACTATTTGGCAACCATGCTTTTTATTGACAATAAACTTATATTGCCTAAAAGAAAAACACGTAGAGCCAAGATACAGGACAAAGCAGAGACTGAGATGCTAAGGGAAATAGGTTTATCGAGGAGTCTTTAACAATAAATGGCTTTATTTTTCATAATTGCTGTTTTAGAATTATGCTTTGTTAAAATCCACCATCTTGGTCGGAGTCCATGATTTTTGGGTCTCTTTCAGTTTTAAGACTCCAGTCCCAAACTAGACTAAAAAATTCTCCTTCTCTTTCAGTCTCTGTTGAGAGTTGGGGCTAGGTTGATGGAAGAAGGAAGTGGTGCATGGTCTACTTTCAGTCCTCTGAGGTTTGGGGCAGGGTGGAGGGTTGGGTAAGGAATGAGTGTCCATTGGTGGTATCTATGAGTAACCACCTTTAGTAGGATACTAAGCAAGAAAGCTTAAGCTATCTTTACATTAATGAGGATAGACCAAGTTTCGCTGTAATAACAAATACAGTCTCAATAGCTTAACACATTCATGTCATAGTCCAGTGTGGCACCTGTGGCTCACCATGCTGGCTCTTCTCCAGTAGTGAATCAAAGGCCCAGTTGCTTCCACTTTGCAGTCCCTCATCTTGTAGTTCTTTGCTTCCAACTCTGAGGTCAGGAGAGAGAGCTTAGAGACTCATACCCACGTTTTCTTTTTCCCCCTGGTAACATCTTTTTGAAGATAGTATTAACATGCCACACAATTCACCAGTTTTAAAGTGTACAACTCGTTCGGTTTAGTATATTGTTATCTCACACCCACCCTTACTTGCCTATAAGTAGAATTAGAGAGTTATTTCCGCTCACATGTCCACTGAGGAGAACTTACAAGGTCCTGACCTAACTTCAAGGAAGGCTGGTAAATATAGTCCCTCTAGGTGCCCAGGAAGAAGAAAACACTAGGGCAAACACAGAACGTTGTCACCGCCCTGCTCATTTTCTGTGATTGTCCACTTGACTCATGGGATGGTCACTCTTCTTTGCCCTACAGTTGACAGAAGGGCAGGCTGTTCGTCTCACAGCTCACCTCTCCATTCGCTGGGTTCTCCACTTTTCTCCCCTGTGCAGACAGGCAGGGAAGGGGGCACAGATCACTCAGTGCATCGCCTAAGCAGATGTCTGACTAGGGTACAAATGACAGACTCCTTGTGTTGTGGAAAATCTCAGATTACACACGAGGTTCAGTCTCAGTGTTCTCCCTTATTTGACTTTCAGGAAGATACTTTCTCCATGAGGTCATTGACTTGACAATTTTCTGCATTCCTTTCTCAGCCCTCTCCTTTATAGTTCAGAACTGGAGTTAAAGGTGAGGAAGTCCAAGTGCCTAGTAGATATCTCTGGCATTGGGGAGAGTTTTTCTTTATGGAAAATGGGAGGCTTTTCTTACTTTATAATTCCATAAAATCGTGAGTTATCATGAAACAGTGCTTTAAAACAACGAATGTACCTCAAAATTTTCTTCAGGGAATATCTTTGAGGTGTTAAGATGTTTATTTTATTCAGCATATTTCAAAATTCTTTGGATTATTGGCATATTTTTAAAAAATATATTTATTTATTTTGGCTGTGCCGGGTCTTAGTTGCGGCACGCGGACTTCTTAGTTGCGGCATGCATGTGGGATCTAGTTCCCTGACCAGGGATCAAACCTGGACCCCCTGCATTGGGAGCATGGGGTCTTACCCACTGGACCACCAGGGAAGTCCCATATTGGCATATTTTAATTCAGTGAGTTTTTATGGAGTCTGAGTCACCATGTAAAACATTTGACTCTAAATGTTTAAAGAACATCTTGATTTATTAATATTAATAAACTGTAGTTGGAATAACTTTAGTTTTTCAGAAAAGTTGCAAGGATAATACTGGGAGTTCCCCTATCTTTCACCTAGTTTCTTCTAATGTTACATTTTGTATAATGATGGTACATTTGTGAAAACTAAAACTCACATTGGTATAGTGTTACAGACCGTATAGATTTCGTTCTGGCTGCACTAGTTTTTCCATTAATGTCCTTTTTCTGTTCCAGGACAGGATAACACTTCACATTCAGTTGTCCTGTCTCCTTAATCTCCTGTAATCAACAGTTTTTCAGTCTTCCCTGGACACTTTTGAAAGTATTTTGTAGGATGTCTGTAAATTTGGGTTTATCAGTGCTTTCTTATGACTAGACTAGGATTATGGGTTTGGGAGAAGAATACTGCAAAGGTAAAGTGCCTTTTTCATCACATCATATGAGAGTGTTTGAGAAAGGAACTTGAATTATCACTGGTGATATTTATCTTGACCACTTGGTTAAGGTATTATCTGCCAGATTCTTCCACTGTAAAATTAATGTTTCCATATTTCATACTCTGTGCTTTGGAGGCAAATCACTGAATGCCATCCACACTCAAGGAAAGGGGAATTAAGCTGTCTCTCTGGAGGGGGAAGGGAGCAGGGACATATCTTCATACGTTATTTGTAAATCAAGGGTCTGTCCCTTCTTCCCCGCTTAGTTATTCAATCATTTATTTATGTTAATTTAGCCTCATTTTATTCTTCCGGTTATATGATCATTATTTTGTTCAAATTATCCCACCTTTGGCCATTGGGAGCTCTTTCAGCTTGATTCCTAGGTAAAGAGTTAGAAACCTAGAAATGTTTCTATCGTTGGATTCTAGTTACTTTGGCCTCCGTATACCTGGACTTCTCCACTTCCTCAAAGTGGTAACTGTTAAATGAGAAGTGTTTTATGGTGTTTCTAAAGTTCTTGGAGACCAGTAATAACTATCTACAAGGAAGTATATAGAAATTTGCCAATATTTATGAAAGTAGTAAGAATTTAGTAATGGAATTATATTTAGCATTAAAAGCTATTATTTGAAAGAGATTAATGCCTGCAAAAGACCATTGATTATAGATTCTTAGAGGCCTAGAGGAAATTGGAAATGAATTTAACCTACCTCCATTACAGATGAGAAACTAAATCTTCCAAAGTGTGATTTGCCTAAGCAAAGCCAGAAATAAAACAACTCGAATAACTTTTAAACCTAGTTCTTCCCATTAAATCAAGCATTTTTTTCAAGAATGTGAATGTTCTGGAATATTTTTCTAGATATGGAATCATACATAGTTGCTATATAATAAATACACAAGATCAATTTTGCATATCTGCATTTCAACTTGAGAATTTATTCATAGCACATTAAGAAGCAATTTTTATTGAATTTCGTATTTTGATATGATTTTTAGCACAGAAAAGCAGTGTCAAGTTTTTTGGTTATACTTTTGATTCCAGACACTCTGTTTAACTGGTAGTAATTCAATTGTTCCTATTTTTATTTTATTTTGAGAATGTCAGGTTAGTGTAAGTGTAGCAGGAGAAAAAGCATTTCCTTTTAAGCTCAGGAAGTGACGTGACGTGTGCATTGAAATGACAGTGCTTCAAGGAGAAGATGGAAAATGCTGCCAGCTTGTTAATTTTACCTGTGGTTTACACAAATACAGGCATTTATCTTCTAACAGCCATACACATTCACGGTCACTTGGAGTTATCCTTATAAGTGATCATCATTAATTTAAGTTTGCCTTTCAGGAGCTGAAGGATGATGTGAATTTCACCTTTAAAAGGCAGAATTAGGTAGTGCAATGTTTAAGAAATGTCTTGCCTGTCCCCTTAACAAGCCATACCATTATGCTGATGGATTTGCTACTTTGTGTCCCGTTAAGTATAAAATGTGACCATATATTTTGGATTCCAGGGTCTTTTCTGGTTTGTTGAGCACACTGGTGCTTAAGATGATTTAAATTAGTTTTAATGTACTTGGGTAACCAAGCGTACAGTGCTTTGAAGCCACTGGTGGAGAGAAAGAAGAGAGCTATTTCAGCCATCCCCAGTAATGAGACCCATAAATCAAAAGAATGAATGTGGAAACTTCAAGTGAGCCTTGGGATCTAATTTCAAACACCTTAAAGGGACTCCTTTTTTTGTTTAGACTTGCTAGGACCACAGTGCCCAGTGTAACGGCTGAACTGAAAAATCTAGATGTAAGACAGAGAACCTCTATAGGACTAAAACAGCTGAGCCAAACACTCTCACTCTTAGCCTTCAGATTTGAGAGGCTTGTGGTTAGGAAGTCTGGGTCTAAAGAGGTGGGAAATGTACAGGGATACATTCAGTTAGGGGTATTCACACGTTCATATACCAGATAGGTAAGGAAATCGTAAGATGATTTTGCAGGAGGGGAGAATGTTTTTCATTCAGCATATAATTATAGTGGATTTTTGAAACTAACTTGGGGGCAATAAAATAAGAGCATAAAAGCTTTTTCACCCAGACAGAGGAAAATGGTGTGAATTTCTGAAAATAAATCAGACACATCCCTGAAAAATGGAGAAATGCCTTCAAGACTTCAGATACGTCTATGGCAAATATGAAGACAGTCTATTCCTAGACTTCTGGCAGGCAGACTGGCCTTTCATTCAGTTCTTTAAAAAAGAAAATAGGCAAGAGAAGTTTGGAAAAAGAGATCCAACTTCTTCTAGATGTTGGTTCAGGCAGTATTAGAAATTCTTCATAGTTCCTCTCTTGCAAGCTGACTTTGGACTGTGCACATAGGCCTATTTTTAAACTGCAGACTTTCACTCCCACATGCTTTACCCTTCTACTGTTCAAGTTCTAAAACCAGGGATTATTTAAGTTAGTTTACAGGCTGGTGCATGATGGGTTGAGAATTTGGGTTTCTGAAACTGTGAAAAGCTGGTTGAGAGGAAATAAATGTGGAGAGGCTAAATGACAATGGTAATACGGATCTCTTTTCTTTTGACTTACCCCTTTTAAAGTTCACTAGTCCTAGAACACACACAGATATTTAATTCTAATATCTGTAGGAATGAATGCATTCAGAGTAAGTGGATTTTAGTAACGTGTTGCTTTTGCTTCTTATTGGGAATAATTTAAGCCCTAAGTATAACGGCACAATTATTTTGCCATTAAGGTTTACATTTTAACTTGGGCTTGTGTGTAAATGATCTTGAGGGTCTGTGTGTGTGTATGACTGTGATATATGTGGGGGCGGGGCAGGGAGGGGAGGGAACTTTTACATGCCATTGGTAGCACTGAATTTAAAATTCAATTTTTTTTGTGGAAATGCGTTTCTGATGGATAAGACTGAAATATTTGTGGTCTTCAATAGCAGAGTGATCAGAGGGAGGATTATTTTCATTTTCAAAAGAAAGTTAGGAGGTCAGAAAGGCTTCTGGTTTTCAAGTTAAAATATAGTGTTTATATTTTTAAAAAACTCATGTTTTACAGCAGCTGGAATTTTATTGTGTGTGGCAGCTTTCTTAAAAATAAAAATGATATTTTTATAATCTTTTTCTGAAATGGCTCTTGGAGACAGTTGAACAGATGAAAACTGAAAATGAATTGTAGCCAAGTACTTGATTATATTAGATCGTATAACAATAACAAGGGGCTTTTTGCCTGGTACTGAGATGGAGGAACTACTAGTTTTGGTTGGCATATTCCTTTCACTTTGATTACTTTGTCCCTAATTATTCCCCAAAGTGGTTATGGAGTATAATTTAGTCTATATTTATGAACAATTTCATTTTCCTAACAAATCTCATAGTGGTTTTTCTACCTTGGAACTACAGTGTTCATCCATCAATCCATCCTGGTTTCTTGATGCTTTTCAGACTAAGATGCTACATCATCAGTATGTTTTTACTTGTAAATGCTTTAGCATACATATCACTAAGTAGAGGTCAATATTTGCTTATCACTTAAATGTAAATTTTACATGCACTGAAAAGCACAATTCTTACATGTGCCCTTTGAATTTTGAGAAATGTATACATGTTACCTAGGAGGTCTCTTCATGCCTTTTCCCACTTAATCCTACTTTCTACCCCAGAGAAAACTGCTCTTCTGCTCTTTTCATTATTAGTTTTCCCTATTCTAACACTTTGTATAAATGGAATCATACAGTGTATACCCTTTTTATAAGGCTTCTTTTACTCTCTGTACTGTTTTTGAGATTCATTCATACTATCATCTGAATAAGTAGTTCATTCCTTTTCATTGTTGAGTAGTATTCCTTTGTGTAATCCACCAATTTGTTTATCCATTCATCTGTTGAATACCAAGGGATTGTTTCTAGTCTTTGCGTGGACATATGCTTTCACTTCTGTTGGGTAAACACCTAGGAGTGGAATTGCTGTGTAGTAAGGTAGGTGTTTGGTTAGGTTGGTAAGAAACTGTCAGACCTTTTTCCAAAGTGGTTTTACTATTTGACTCTCCCGCTAAGAGTGGATGAGAGAGTTCTGGTTGCTCCATATCTGTGCCAACGTACGATATTGTCAGTCTTTTGAATATTTATCTTCCTTAGGAGTGTATCGTGGTATCTCACTGTGTTTTTCATTTGCATTTCCTTGATGCCTAATGATGGTGAATGGTTTTTAGTGCACATATTGGCCATCTGTATATTTTCCTTAGTGAAATGTCTGTTCAATATTTTGCCCATTTGTTTACTGGGTTTTTCCCTTATTGAGTTGTAATTCTTTACATATCTTGGATATCAGTCTTTTGTCACACATACACTGCAATTTTTCTTCCCATCTGTGGCTAGTCTGTTAATTTTCAAAATGTCTTTGAGCAGGAGTTGTTTATTTTGAAGTCTAATTCATCTGTTTTTATATGGTTGATTTCTGTGTGCTATTTAAGAAATCTTTCGCTATCCCCAAGTTAGAAAGATATTTTCCTGTGATTTCTTCTAGAAGCTTTATAGTTTTAACTTTTACATTTAGGTCTGTGATTAACTTTTGAGTTGTGTGTAGTGTGAGGTAAGGATCCAGGTACATTTTTTTTTTTCTCATACTGATGTCTAGTTCCAGCATTATTTTTTGAGAAGGCTCTTTTCCCCTTTTGGAATGCTTTGGCACCTTTTAATAAAAAATCGATCAACTGTATCTCCACTGCTTTGTGGTAATTATTAGCCTATTCTGTTGGTCTGTTTGTTGAGCTCCTTATGCTAGAACCATGCTGTCTTGAATACTATAGTTTTGAAAGTAAGTCTTAAAATCAAATTCTGTAAATCTTCCAAATGTGTTCATTTTCAGAACTGTTTTTTGATGTTTGTAGGCCCTTTGTATTTCCATATAAATGATAGAATCAGCTTGCCATGTTTATTTTTTAAAGCCCAGTGGGGTTACAGTTTGCATTGTCTTGAATCTGGAAACCCTGACACTTACCAGGTCAAAACTGTTTTCATAATACTAAGGCATTATTTGCTTTCTTGCTCCTATTCTCTCAGGAGTTTACAATGAGTTTTCCAGAGGCTATGTAATATGGGATATTGTAATAGATTAGGTACAGAAGCAGGTAGGAAAATCCAGCTATCTTATATTATGTTAAATATTAAAAATATTTGCAGAAATGTAAAACAATGCAAATATTTTCACTTAAAATTTATTTTAAGAAGAATGAATTTTTATAATATGTTAGCATTTAATGAGTGATCATTTAAAATATTTTTTTCATTTTAAGTGGTAAAATTTGTATAACCCACATAAATTGAAGCTTTTTGGGTTTTTCAGTTATTTTTAAAGTGTCAAAGGAGCCCTGAGAACAGAGATAGAAAACTGTTGCTATAGATCAATTTGGAATAATTGACACCTTAGTAATATTTATTCTTCTAATTCATGAACATGGTATGTCTCTACATTATGTTTTATAATTTTCAGATTGGCGTTTTAAAATATCTTCTGTTAAATGTTTTCCTAAGTGTTGTATGCTTTTTTACTCTGTAAATGGAATAAAGTTTTAAATAGAATTTTCCAACGAGTTGCTGCTAATATATAGAAAAACATTTGATTTATACTTGTTGGCTTGTGTCTTGCAAATCTGCTACACTGAGACACCAGTCTGGTGGTGGTTTTTCAAGAACTGAGGAGTTTGAGATTTTATCCCGATCACAAGCTAACAAGTTACCCTCCCACAGTTTCATGGATGCTGATGGGGAAGACACGAGAATCCTAAGTCAGACAGAGGACTTTATTACTCACAGCCTAGCAGGTGGCAGTACTTTCATGTTCACATTGATTCCCCATAGCCCCTAAGTCCCACTGGGAAATGCCCAGGTGGATGCTACTGACTTGGTGGGTTTGTGTCACAGGCAGGGAACCCTGAGCTCAGAAAATCCCATTCTCTACAAGAAGCTCTAGCAAACCTTGCCTAATCTTTGCCCCAGAGGGAGATGTTCTTTTCATTTTCCTGGACAGAAAACAAATCAGCCCTTTGCCCCAGAGGGAGACATTGTCTTCCAAGTCTGTGGGCTATCCAGAATCCTTGAAAAGATCATCCAGAACAAAAGCTGATAGAAGACTTGCAGAAGCAAGAGAGACAGTGTTTCTCCTAACTACCACTATAGGTTTTTTCTGGTTTCTCTGATTCTAACCCCTTCAACTGGATCTATCTCTTTTACAGATGCTACATCTGATAGCTCCCCAGACCTTGTTTTGAAATATTTCCCTACTCTTTGGGGCCCTAGTTCCTGTAGTCTTAAATTCATGTTACTCTGACTGCCTTAAGCCCACTTTGTTTCTCCAGCATCATTTTTCATACTTTCCATCTGTGACCCTAATGCTTAGCCTCATTCTGACTTAGGGCAGTTTTCTTCCTTGGCATGTTGTCATGTGTTCCTTCTGTCTCTCCAAATCCTGCTTCTTTTTCGAAGCATACATCAAACTAGATCAAATTGTACCTTTTTATGTACTTCCCCAACCTGTTCGCTCTCCCCACAACCATTAATATTTCTCTTTTCTAAGTACCTAGGGCAACTAGAAATTTGATAAAAGTTTAGAAAACTAGCATTAAGGTATTAATGACCTATGATAATTTTCCTTAATAAGTTCTAGCATTCTAACCAAGGCTTCCTTCATCCATCCAGGTGGAGCTACTGGGGAGATTTGGGTACTCGATCTTTATCTTATTGGCAGGTTCCCAGGCCAGTCTGTTAAGGAAGATGGAAGGGGCCAGGAATGGGATGGGGGAGGAGTCAAGTTGGATAAACACTTTCCCCTCCCTCTTCTACTGCCCATGACCCTGGAGCAGTCACCCAGGAGGAATGGAAATCATGCTCATCCAAAGCCAGGTGCCTCTGCATGGGGCCTACACATTTGCCTTTCTTACCAGGAGGAGGTGATGAGGCTGTGCTGTTCTACACCTGCTTTTACAGGGTGTGGCTGGCTTGATGAGAACCCAATTCCTCTCTTCTTTGAACCATGTCTGCCCCTAGGAAGCCTCAGTTTTGGTCAAAGAGAATGACTTTCCCAGTTAGAGGGGCCATTCTTTGCTAAAGGACTGATTTTTTTTTCCTGGCCTCATTTGCTATTTCCTTGAGCTCACTTCCCTGACAGCCCAGGTGCCCTACTCAGGCTGTCCACAGCAGTGTCAAGGATCAGACAGGCCAGAGTTCATATTTTTGCTCTGCTATTTACCAGTAGTAGGACTGGTGGGAAATCATGTAACCTGTCTGAACTTTAGTTTTCTCATTGGGGAATAATATCACCAATGTCATAACTGTATAGAGAGGATTTAAATGTAAAACTCCAAGGTCATTGCCTGGGACGTTAGTCCATAGATGGTGGTGGTTACTGCAATAGCAGCCAGACCTGTAATCAGGCATCAGGGATCTTGTCATTCGAAATTTCTCTGAAGGCAAGTGGACTAGACCTGAGCAAAACTATGAAATGGACAAGATACCACAAGGTACCTGTGGCATCTCTAATCCCCCTCTTTTCTTCATTCTGTATTGTCATCATGTCTACTCCCTCCCATGGGCCCAGTGGCATTCTGCTTTCTGTCAACCTTCCTCAAATGGAAAGGGTAAGAGTATGATGATGACGTAACCTTGCTGATGGATCCAGATCCATCGGTGTAAATCAATGGCTAGTTCCTGTTTCTGTACTGCCTGTAAGGATGTTTTTTCATTTCAAAGTGACTGAAACAAATCAAAAGAGTAACGTTTTATGACATATAATGTAAAAATTTATGAAACTCAAGTTTCACGAGCTTTGCCAGAAGTAAAGTGTTCCTGGAGCACAGCATGCTCATTTGTTTATATATTGTCTATAGCTGCTTTCTCGCTGCAACAGCAAAGTTGAGGAGTTGTGACAGAGGCTGTGTAGGGCACCCTTGTCACCTAGCACTGCCGCTCTGTGCACTGCAAATCAGTGATAAAGTTCTCACTCAACAGTGTTCACTGCCATGTGTATTGCTTTACGGTGACACTTTATTTATCAGTGCATATCCTTGATGTCAAAACAAGGAGAGAGGAGAAAAGCGGGCTGTGAGTGGTGTGCTTTAAAGGCACAGTGGAGTGTAGGTTACTTTATTACTGATGAGATGGCAAAGCATCTTATTTATTACATGCCGACAAGATAACTGCCCTGAAAGAATATACATCTCCATCAGCAGATTAAGCACTCATTACAATATGCCCAACTCACAGAATGTGACAGTAAAAAATGGGAAAACTTAAAACCAAGTATCTCATAACAGCAGTTTCTTCCCAAAAATAAAAACTGAAAATGAGGTGCAGCCAGTGTAAGTTTCCAAGTGGCTTGTTTGTTAGCCAAGCCAGAAAAGCTGTTTGACGGTGAGTTAATGAAAACATGTTTTATTGCAGCAGCTGAAGAAATGTGTTCAGAGAGAACAAAATCGTTCAAACTATTAGTCTTGAGGAGAGAACTGTTGCTAAAGGAGTTGAGGACTTTGGGCTCAATGTCAGTAGCTAATTAACAAGGCAAATGTTTTTGGCTGGTTTTCCTTGGCTCTTGATGAGTTGACAAATAGTACCAGTACCACTCAGTTGCTGTTTTCTTGAGGGGTCAGCACAGAGTTTGAAGTGACAGAAAAGTTAGCCTCTTTGAATAGTCTGTATAGAACATAAGATTTTCAAAAAAATCAAGAGAATATGAATTCAGTACAGTTTGAAGTGGAATCTGCTAAGGTGGTTTAGGATCGATGGTGATAAAAATATTGGGTTGGCTAAAAAGTTCGTTCGGGTCTTGATGTTATAGAAAACTGGAACAAACTTTTTGGCCAACCCAGTACGTGTAAAGCAGAAAAAGGCTTAGTTGGATAAATCTACAAAGCTCGTGGAAATGTAAGGTATTTAAAGCCTTTTGCTGTTTTTATCACCAGGACTTTGCAGATCTTGAATTTGTCTTGTGCTGTTGAACAAGTGATGCTAGTGAACTTCATTTGTTCTCTTAGGTTCCTGTTGGTCAACTCTATGAATTTTTGTCAAAAAACAGAAGCTATATATCCTCATTTGCCTTACTGCACAAACAGTTTGATGGCCTGATAGTGGTAAAAGTGTGTGTGTGTTCTTCGCAAAAATCTTTAAGCCCAGGGCTGAGATGAAAATTCTTAAAAGGAAGAATTGCCTTTAACCACCATTATTGAACATTGAATGGCTTTGGACATAAGCTTTCACTGAAGAGTTGATAATGAATTCAACATAAAACTACAAGGCAAAACAACACTTATAGGTGAAACTTAATATTGAAGTTGTCATTTAGTCAAACAACATTGGTTGTCATCTCACTAGTAATGTCAAGCTGCTTTATGTATTTCCTATGCTGTCAAAAATGAAGAGATCTCTGTTCCCAAACAAGGTTGTAGCAAATACATTTTCTTAAACTAAGTACCAGTACTGCTTTTCAGACCTCAATGCAAGGACAAAGGAAGTTTCCATATTTCAAAATCCATTTAACTGTGAAAATCAGGAACTTCCACCTAATTTCAATTGGAAGTGAAGAATCTGCAATCTAATGACATACTAAAAGGAAAATATCAAGAGAAGCATTTAACAGAATTTCTTAAATGCCACCCAAATGATGAATATACTTAACTAAAACCCTCTGCTCATGGATATAAGTATTTGGTATTGCCTATAAGTGTGAAAAGACATTTCAGAGATGAAATATGTAGAATTGCATTACAGATCAGCATTGACAGATTAACGTTTACAGTTGATTTTCATAAGGGGCACTGACTTTGAACCCCAGTTAAGCAAATTGTCATCCCCCAAATAGGATATCATTCTTCACATTCGGAGGTTTATATTACAAATAATTGTCTTATATTTTTCAAGTTTTGTCAAATTGGTGGGAAGTTTTCTTTTGTTGTTTAAGTATAATATCCTTTATTACTTCTTTTTATTTATTTATTTATTTATTTATTTATTTATTTATTTATTTATTTAATTTCTTTATGGCCGTGTTGGGTCTTCGTTTCTGTGCAAGGGCTTTCTCTAGTTTCATCCCGCAGCTCCCACCCTCCGTGGGTCAGCACCCATGCCTGCCATTCCCTCGGGACAGTCCCTTTTGGGCTGGAGGATGGTGTCACCTCCTAGAAAGTCGCCACTGCTTGCCGCAGAGTTCCTGCTGTTTCCTTAGGCTCCCCTGGGAAGAAGAGGGAAGAGGAAGCAGGTAATGGTGATTCTGCTGCCCTTGAAACCCACGGAGAGGGAGGGAGTGTGTGTGTGAGAGCGCGCACGTGCTCAAGCACGCACATGCACACGTGCAATAGTCTGGAAGTCCTGGATCGGGACTGATTATTCTCAAGCATCGTAGCTTCGGGTTCCCACAGCACAGACGTCAGCTTATAGACCAGTCTTCTCTTCAAAGTTAGAGAAGAATGAATACAGTGTACTTGCAGTGTTTGCCTCAGTTCCCTCTTTCTTGTCCGCGAATTTTTACTGTCGTTGCTGTTTTGTGCGGTCTGAATTGCTCTGGGTTACTGGTGGGGAATAGGTCGGCACGGTGCTTGAGACATCCTCAGAATCTGAGCCACTACCCTCCAAAATGCCGGAAACAGCTTGCAACCCAAAGGAAGGTCATGGAAAACTTGGTCTATTGATCATGTTGAAAGGTGAGCGTAGCGTGTGGGAAAATGAGTCATTGATGGGACTTCACCATTGCTCTCATTTTAAACTTCTTATGGTGAAAGCATAACCCAGTTCTGACAAAGATTTTCAGCCGGGGCTGGACCTGCCTTTGACTCAGTGATGTGTCATATTCTCTCTGCCGGAAACTTGCATTCTTAACACCAGTCATCATGGTCCTGGCAAGAAAACTTTTGGAGAAGTGTTGGTATTTGGTAGATTTATTTTTTTTTCCAGCTGCCCACAAAAAACAAACTCAGAAATATCTTTTTTTTTTCCCCTCTCTTTGAAAAGTTGGTTGGAATAGTTTGTCATTTCTCTGTCTGGCTTTGGTTATTGCCCTGACAAGGATCGTTTGCTTAGGGCCATGGCAAGGTGACTGTGGCCCTAAGTGAAGGCTAAAATAAACTGGGGCGGCGTGCCTGTCTGGGAAGATGGAACCTCTTAGCTTGTTTTAGGCAGTGGGTGGCTAGCTGTGGCTGGTGGCCGCAGATGCTCGCTTCACGTGTGGCTGGGATTTGCTTAAAGAGGTCCTGTAATCGATGCCTGCCCAGTTCCCCACCTAAGTGGATACCTCTTCACCGTTGAGTGGTTTTGTGCCAAGAGAATGCCTAGACTTGCTAGCCTGCATTGGGAACTTCCCCAGAATCTGAGGACCACACCTAATTTACAAGAAGCAGAGCCTCTGTTCCAGTCTTCAGTTTATTCTTACAGCTCATGGAAGAAACATGTTCTAACTGGCTCCTTCACTCCTAATTTATAGATTTCTTGCAAGCAGATCCTTGAAGGCAGGGCTGTGCCTTCCTCCTGTGTCTCCCTTGTGGTGTTAGCTCACAGCAGGCCCCAGTAGCAAAGGCAGTATGGTTTGGGGGAATTCCACCTGTGTAGTGGTCGGGGAACCAGATCAGAACTCTGGGCTGGCCAGTAGCTGTAAGATCTTGACACAGACAGTTCGTTTCTCTGGGTTTCCCCTCATTATCTAATTACTAGGTTGAATGAGAGATGCTATAAAGCAATGGTTCACATCCTTGCTATGCATCAGAAACACCTGTGGACTCTTATTTAAATACACCTGATTGGACTGTACTTCCACGGTGGGTTCAGCAGGTCTGGGTAGAGCCCGAGGAGTGAATATTTTGCCAGAATTCCTTACGGCCAGAGTTGAGGACCTCTGCCTGTAGTCCCACCTGCCTGTTAGGAATTACTTTAAGGACTAGCTAGATAACAGGAGCAAAGACTGAGTGGTTAATGCACCTTATTTTAGGTATCCTTAACATATCTTAAGTAGGACTTTGTGTGCAGGTTTTAAAAATACTGAAAAGGGAGAAATAAATTTTTTTTTTTTTTTTGCCTTAGTAGAAACATCTGAATTGTTCTGTGC
The DNA here is from genome assembly GCF_965194825.1 of Balaenoptera physalus. Lineage (NCBI taxonomy): Eukaryota > Metazoa > Chordata > Mammalia > Artiodactyla > Balaenopteridae > Balaenoptera > Balaenoptera physalus. Next base: position 71,565,364 of record NC_138894.1, on the reverse strand, counting down.
TCTGGCAGGCGGAACATCACATCGAGTGAAATTTTCGGGAAGACTCTGGGGACAGAGGAAAGGATGGGACAAAAGCTTAGGGATAATAGCAGAAGAGGCGGCAGACGGGTGCCTGAGCACGGGGTTGGGATTTCTGGTTTTTACGAAGATTGAAGGTGGTTTCTTATATTTTTGATCCTTTTGATTCTCAAACCACTATTGAGTTGAACACTGAGGAGTGTTCCTAGGCTATCTAATAAAATTCTGTCTAATACACTGTTATATCCTATTGTGGGCTGGGATCTGTGCTAGATGCTAGAGGTTCTCAGGTGAGAGACTCAAAAGAGGGAGCGAGGCATATAAAAAAATAACTAGAGTACAATCTGCTAAGCACAGTGATAGGTGAGTAGGGGAATAATTTACTCTTGGGAGGTTATCAGGAAAGGCTTTAGAGAAGAAGTAAAGCCTGAGTAGTTTTGAAGGCTGGATAGGAGTTCACTCAGCAGCCTGGGGCAGGTGAGTGTGTGAGCTAAGAGGAAACAGGGTGCAGGGGTGCACAGGACTAGAAGCGTGACAGAGCAGGCTGAGTTGGGAGGACTACGAATGTTACTTGATCGTGAAGTTGGTGGGAATGTTAGAAGACCAGGCTCATCATCAAAGGCTTTGGGTTCCAGGCTCGGAGACAGGAGTTTCATATCCCAGACGTTTGAAATATTGTTAGCAGGAGAGGGATATAGTCTCTGCTGTTTAGAGAGGTCACAGTGACTAAGACTATAAATGTGAGAGATCGGGGTATGGGTGCAGAGGGAGGTGCCTGGGAATGAGGTATTGTGGTCTGAACTAAATTGGTAAAGCTTGGTAATTGGATATAGGAAGTAAGGGAGAGGGACAGTCCAGGCTGATGCTTAGGTTTCTGGCTGGGGTGCTAAGGGGAAGGCTTGGACATCATTTGACGTGTGGATTACGAGGGACAGAAAGCAGTTGAGTAGAGGAGGTATGAGTTGAGGAGGTTGAAGAGATGTGTGGACCTTCAGGCAAAAATATCTAGTAGGCATTTGAGTAACTAGAGGGGCATTTGAAAGGGGTCAGTGCTCAAAATAGAGATTCAGGAGTGATCATTGTGAAGTTAATACCACAGAAAAGAATAAAATTGCCCTACCTATATAGAGAGTAGGGGAAAAAGAAATGCCTCAATCTGCATTAGTTATCTATTGTTAGGTAACAAAATTCTCCCAAATGATGCCGTCATTATTTAGTGATTTAAAATAATAAACATGTTATCTCCATTTTTGTAGGTCAGGTTTCCAGGTGCAGTTTAACTGGGTACCTCTGTTTCAAAACCTTGTAAGGCTGTAGTTAAACTGTTGGTTGAAGCCATGGTCTTGTTTGAAGGATTGACAGGATCCACTTCCAAGGTCACTCAGGTGGTTTTAGATAGGTCTTGGTTCCTTGCTGGCTGTTGGCTTAAGGCCTCCTTCCTGTTTCATGACTGGGCCTCTCTGTACGGCATCTCACAACTTGGTAACTAGCTGGCTTCCTTCAGAGTGAGCAAGATAGAAGCCAAATTAGTATCAGAAGTGACATCCTATCACTTTGGCTGTATTGACTAGAAATGATTCACTGGGTCTGCCCCCTCTCAAGGGGAGGGGATTACACAAGAGCCTGAATACCAGGAGGTAGGGGTCATAGGGGGCCATCTTTGAGGCTGCCTAGCACAGCATCCAAGAGATGGGCTGACTAGTGGGTTTTGGAGCAGGACCAGTAACAGTGGTAAAGGCAAGAGAAGAAGGAGAAGAGTGTGGTCCCACAAGCTAATGGAAAGGAGGAAAGAATTCAAGCATAGGCTAGGTTATGATATAACAAAACTCAACTCATCTGAGGGACTTAAAAATAACAGATTTGTTTCTGGTTCATGCAAATACCCATCATAGGTTGCTTTGGGCTCTGTGTTACTTAATCACCCCTGGGCCATGTCTATTGAGGTAATTAGGGAACTAAGCTGACAGAACTTGGGTAATTTTCACTATCTGACACATTGCTTGTTGCCATGGCAGAGGGGAAAAGTTAGGGAGACCCAGGCATTAGCTTTCAAAATTTCAGCCCATGTTCTTTCCTTTCACATTTCATTGGCATAAGTGATATCATAGGCCCTGCCTCACCTCAAAGGGAGTGAGGACATATACTCTTATTATGTGTCCAAAGAGTGGCGATTCAGAGACATTTAGTGATCGGCACTAGTGTCAACACAGAGGGGGCAACATGACGACTAAACATGGTGTTGGAATTGGCAATGATGTGGTCCTCGTTGGTACTGGCCAGGGTAGTGGTTGTGGAGAGATGAGGTATTCTCTGATTGCAGTGGGTTGAGGAGAGAATGGCAGATGGGAAAGTGCACAGAGGTAGGAGGAAGAAATTAGAGAAACAGTTTCACCAGGCAGAAAAGCTCTAATCACTAGTCTTTCCTCATTCTTAATTTAATCATTGACTGGTGTCATGGTGGTTTTTCTGTGTATCAGATACATCTCAACAGATTATTCCTTAACCGTGAAGTACTGCTGTGCGCTTATGCTTCGATAATCTCAGAAATAACCAGTGGGAGTTGAATCAATTTTGTGTTCCTTTTCAGTATTGCGTTCAAACAAGAAATCACTCCTTTTTCTAAGTTTTCCTGTTGTGCCAAAGTCAGGGTATTAGGAGAATTGCCAAGCTTTTTGAGGAAGTGGACTTTACATTTCTTTTTTCTTTATGTTGCCTTTTTTATTTAGTGTTTTTGGAAGTTTTGAAATAATTAAATCTGATTCAGTCTCCAAATTTGCTCCAAAACATCAGTTGTCCATTTTTGCTGAGTTCAGTGTTGTAAGCAAGATATGTGAAAGTACTTGGTAAGTTGTACAGTAATAGATAAGTTGTTGCCACTTTTTCCATTATTTCTTGGTGGTCAAGAAGTAATGGAGTGCACATGTTAGTCCTATAGTGAGCTAGTGGTCTGAAGTCAAGATGCAGATGATCTGAAACTGGCAGTTGAGGCATCAATTATACTTCACAGGACTTCAAAAAGTAGATTTAACATACAATATGCTGTCCTGAACTAAATATTTAAATAAGTTGGTACTTCATTAACATACAAGAATTGATCAAGAGTAATCGTGGCTGCAAATCAGGTCTGATGTACCCAAGGGCAAAAATGATTATTTTTATTTTTTAGCTACCATTTTCTTCTCATTAGTCTCCCATTTCTTTCAGGCAGTAGAATTTCAAGTAACAGGTAAGGGCTGGAGAGAGCTGACTTCTGAAATAAAAGTAAATATTAGGTATATATTTTGATTTCTTACTAATTAACTTGCCTTGTGATTTTTCAACTTGAAAATTTGAAGTGCAGTAATTAGTATAACTTTAAATTATCCTGAGATAGCTGCAAAAAACATTTGGTCCCATCAAAAAATTGACATTATTCAGCTATGAATATTATACTGGAATTACATTTATGAAAAATTCCTTCCCACCTTTGGCAAGACGCAAGAATGATGGACTGTAAAATTGCACCATTAAAATGGTCTGATGTGTGTTTGAACCCACATCTGACTTTGAAGTTATCCAGCTGCCTGTTACCAATTTACTGATTTTACTAGGTGTTGTGTTTTATTCAATGGGGGTTATTAAACTTAATACTCTAAGCAAGTGATATAATCCATACTTCTTAGAATAGGATGGTATTCTGATAAAAAGTCATTTCCAGGTGCTTTAAAGTGATTTGCTTTAGGAAGCAAATCCTTCTAAAGGTCGTTTTTTCTAATATACACGTGCTTATTTTGCTAGACATTGGGCCTTTTTTTTTTTTTCAGGTTATTATATATGTTCAGCAATTGAATTTTTAGTGAGCAGAATTAAGCAACTAAAAGTTTTCTGATTTCTTGGTAATATATTAAACCTCTGTGAGTTGTTGAAATGATTACTGGTACTCTAAGCCAGTACACCAACAGTAAAAAAAAAAAAAAAAAAAAGGAGTATCAAGTGTATGGTGGAGGTTCTGTATATTTTGACTATGGGTAGTTGGGAGAGATTTGTTTGTGTCTCTGCTCTGCCAGTGGAGATGAACTGGTAACGATAGGGAGGTGTATTGCTCCCTGTTACATAGGGAGGGCAAGCTGTCAGTCTTCAAAGAGGGCAGAGTCAGCCATGACTAGTTTAAGAAGATCACTTGGCTTAAGTGGATGTCCCATATAAGCATCCCAAACCAATGGCCAGGCCACAATTCTTCTTCCCACTTGGAATGTTTTTGCATTGCTAGGTTATAGTTCTTTTTTGGAGCTTACCTTTGCTTGTATCCCGAAGAATTATGAAGGGTGGTTCAGAGTTTCTTCCACTTGCTTATCTGCTTTTAGGAAAGCATTGTTATTCCTGAGTTTTACTCTCAGAGATAATGTTTAAAAACTGTTGAAACTGTAATATAGGTAATACCGATAAATTGTGTATTCTTTTCAAACCTGATTTTTGGTGGATGTGGGCAGTGAGGTACCAGTTCACTGATAAGGGCAACCCAGAAGGAGGTGAAGCTGATGAATTCATTGTTGGATGTTTTGCAGCTGAGTTTGCCTGCAGGAGGAGGTTCATTTGGGTGTAGATGCCCAGTATGCAGTTGCAAATAAATGGAACTGGGAAGGTCCCATCTAGATGTATAAATATTGGAGACATTTATGTGTAACTGGATACTTGAGATGATTGAGTCTGTTCATTCACCATGAAATGTGATAACCCCTGTCATAATAACATCATGAACTTGGAATTGGTCACATAACTGATGTTAAGTGGTGGGAACGCAACCAACATTTTCTCTCAAGGAAGTGGAAAGGCTGCATTTTTGACCTCTGCAGGGCAGTCAACAGAATCTTAATGAAGCAGTCATACACTTACACAGGCCTGCAGACCTGAATTTTGAAGCAATTAGTTGCCTAAAATTAACCAAGCTGTTAGAGAGAAAGATGAATACTAGTGATGTGACTAGAAACACTGTTGTTAAGGTCAAGCTCACTTTGAGTACGTGTATCTTTACTGTGGGATGCATAATTGTGGAAATAACTATTTGAAGAAAAATTGGGGGAGCAATAAATCTTTATATAATTATTTTTAGTTCAAAGGAAAACAAAATGTTTATAATCTAATCAGATTTTATAATCACAGTTTAATCAAAGGTGAGTTTGAGAGTTTGAGTTAATTTTAATGAAAATCTTTAATACTTATTTTTAAAAGTAGAAATTTGCAAGTAGTTAATCATCACTAAACTGGACTTATGTATAGTCAGTTCAGTAAGGTTGTGTTTTTACCCTCCTGTGGTCTTGAGATAGGATAATTACGTTTTCATTTTACCTGTTAATTTTGTCTTCTCCTATATTCTGACTGTTTTAACACTATTTATTCAACGTTAATTGAGCAGTTAATTTGTGTCAGGCACAGGAGATACAAAGATAAATAAGTGAGACTGTCCTCAGGGTTGAAACATTCTAGTGGAGGAAACAGTAAACCAGAATCACAGGACATGGGATGGAAATTATCATAGTCAATGAAATGGGAGTACAGATGTAGGCTAAAGGAAGCTTTTTGGATGTTTCCAGTTGTTGCGCTAAAATGACAAAACCAACAGGTGGGAATGTGGTAATTCTTTTAATTAAACTGATTATATATCTTGGCAAGTCAGGCAATTTGGAGAATTAATATAGAACAAATATTAGGAAATACTGTGTTAATAGGAGGTATGTGAGATTAGTAGTCATTATCCAGAAGCATTTCCACTTTTTCTGGGTGATAAAATGTGAACCTTTAGAGTGAAACTTGTGATAGATATATGTACTGTAACATACTCCTGTTACTGACTTAAAAAGGATCCATATCGTGAAGTGACCAGTTGCAGTCTGCACTCAGTTGTATAGTTCAGCTCCCTCTGAAAGGCAACCAGGCTATCCTAGGCCGATGGCGCCACCTAGGGTGTGCCATATGGACTGCATCATCTACAGCTTTACCCTGTCACCTCTTTTCTTGCTTCTTAGGAACCTTGTTTCCGTAATTCTTTTTTTTTTTTTTTTTTTTGTGGGCGAAATTTATTTATTATTTATTTTTACAGAAGAGACTATTTATTTAGAATGAGAACAAATCACAACAAATTATAAATTTTAAAAAGATGATAAATGCTATAAACTCACAAAACCCAGAAAAATAACACTACAATCAATTTTAGAGCATTTTGTCACCCTGAAAAAACTCATACCCGTTAGCAATTATTCCCCTTTTTACCTCCCCTTCATAACAGCCCTAGGCAACCACTAATGTACTTTTTCTCTATAGATCTGCCTATTCTGGACATTTTAAGTAAATGAACTCATACACCTTGTGATTCTTTGTAACTGACTTCTTTCACTTAGCTTTCATTCTTAATGCTTTAAAGAATCAGCCATGTTGTACCATGTATCAGTACTTTGGTTTTTTTTTATTGCCAAATAATATTCCATTGTATGGCTGTGCCACATTTTAGTTGATGGGTATTTGGGTTGTTTCCACTTTTTGACCATTTATGAATAATGCTTGTATGAACATTTGTGTACATGTTTTTGTGTGGACATATATTTTCATTTCTGTTAGGTATAGACTGAGGAGTGGAATTGCTGGGTCATATGGTAACTCTATGTTTAACCTTCTGAGGAACTGCCAGATTGTTTTCCAGAGTGGCTGCATTATTTTACATTCCCACCAGCAGTGTGTGAGGTTTCCATTTTCTCCACATTCTTGCCAACACTTGTTATCATTTGCCTTTTTGATTGCAACCCTCCTTGTGGGTGTGAAATAGTATCTCAGTGTTGTTTTGCTTTGCATTTCCTTGATGGATAATGTTGATCATCTTTCACATGCTTATTGGCCATTTGTATATCTTATTTGGAAAAATGCCTGTAAAGATCCTTTGCCTTTTTTTTTGGCTATACCATGCAGCATGTAATTCTTTTTTATTTTATTATTTTAAAAATATTTTTAAAAATATATTCTTTTTTTTTTTGGCTGTGTTGGGTCTTCGTTGCTGTGTGTGGGCTTTCTCTAGTTGCGGCGAGTGGGGGCTACTCTTTGTTGCGGTGCACGGGCTTCTCATTGCTGTGGCTTCTCTTGTTGCAGAGCATGGGCTCTAGGTGCGTGGGCTTCAGTAGTTGTGGCACGCAGGCTCAGTAGTTGTGGCTCACAGGCTCTAGAGCACAGGCTCAGTAGTTGTGGCGCATGGGCTTAGTTGCTCTGCAACATATGATCTTCCCGGACCAGGGCTTGAATCCATGTCCCCTGCATTGGCAGGCGGATTCTTAACCACTGTGCCACCAGGGAAGCCCCTGTAATTCTTTAACTACATGCACTGCAGCTACTTCCCCAATAGATTGCCTTTTAAAAAATGTTCTTCTTAATCCATATAGTACTATTCTTTTTGACCTGATACCCTTTCTTTCTGTGTTGCAAATGTAGGCCAAAAAGAGCCCTAGTTGTGTCTAGTGATAATGAAAATAACACAAATGATATTGCTATGTTAAGGCAGACCACATTTTGAAGTAGAATCAATGTCCTCATTTGTTTAAGCCCTTGAAAAATTCCAGAAGTTCTATTTAAAATCTCCATGTCTTTATCTGTTTGTCCATCATCTACTTAAATCTAAGCTCTTTTTATATCTGGGTTCAAAACACACTCAAATGCATTTCTATTTTTAATATAAAATCTTTTTAAAAATATATATTTACATCATATTTTGTCTTATTTATAAAACATACTTTCTATGAAAGTGTTCTGTTTCAAATAACTGACATAGAAATTAATCCTTGAAAGCAGTTTTTTTTTTTAATTTTTATTTATTATTTATTTATTTATTTATTTATTTATTTTTGGCTGTGTTGGGTCTTCATTTCTGTGCGAGGGCTTTCTGTAGTTGCGGCGAGTGGGGGCCACTCTTCATCGCGATGCGCGGGCCTCTCACTATCGCGGCCTCTCTTGTTGCGGAGCACAGGCTCCAGACGCGCAGGCTCAGTAGTTGTGGCTCACGGGCCCAGTTGCTCCGCGGCATGTGGGATCTTCCCAGACCAGGGCTCGAACCCGTGTCCCCTGCATTGGCAGGCAGATTCTCAACCACTGCGCCACCAGGGAAGCCCTGAAAGCAGTTTTATTTATCCATTTCTTTGTGTCTCTCTGTTTCTGTGTGTGTCTCTCTGTCTCTGTGTATCTGGACTCCACTTGGGAGGCAACGAACAGGAAGCCCGGAGTGACACAGGATCAGGGCTGTGCTTTGGGGAAGACGCACCTGACAGCAGTGGGAGGGTGTGGGAGCGGGGCGCTTGTTGTGGTCCCTGCAGGCATGCGCAGTAGTTAGTTCCTGTGCCTCAGTGGGTTTCCCTAACAATGCATAGCTGTTGCCTTGCAGGCCTCACTCAAGGGTTTAGTTCCTGGAACTCTCAAAAAGAAGTTGTATTAACTCTTATCTAGATGTGCCCTTAAGGCAGGGCTGTTGCAATTGTAGAATGTCACTATTTGAATGGAAAACTTCAGAGGTCAAGAAACAGTCACTGAAAAAGGAAGTTCCAGAAGGTCATTTAGAAGGAAATGTTCTTTTTCTGTTGTAACCTCCTGATGCACTGTGAAATGGAGAAAGCTTAAATTCCTAGTGGTTTTTTGACCTGAAAGGCCATTTGACACTCTAACAGAGGAAGTTCCTCTAAGAGGATCAGGGGCTCCCCGATGGCTAATAGTTCGTTAACTTGAGGAGGCCTAGTTGAGTGTTAATTAAATTTGCATTACAGGTAGAGGAATCTGAGGTCAAGAAATGCTTTCTCCTTTCAAAGGGTGAGCTGTGGATCTCCAAGGCATTCTTTGTGACTCTTCAGAAAATAGACAAAGAAGGCTTTTATAGGATTAAAAAACACGGAAAACATCTCAGTGAAACTTGATGATCCCGTATTTGCGGCACATACACGTATCAGATTTGTGTGTGTGTGTGCCCAGATAGGTATTTATGCTTTAAAATTTGAAGTCTGGTTCAATTAACTACATCATTCAGATAGGCATATTCAGGGCAAGACCGGGAGGAGAGAGGCTTTCAGGTTGTGAAGGGAACTGTGAAGCAGGCAAGCCTCTGGGGGCTGGGAAGATGCTGTCAGCGAGGGTGTCTCCAGGCTTCTGTCTGTATCCGCATGGTTTCTGTAGCAGTTCGTGCAGGGCTGCTGGTAGCTCCTGGGCAGTAGTAACAACCTGCATTTAGGGAACTCTCTTGGATATCCTGTAGGCAAGCAGGTAACTCAAACTATTTTGAAGGATATAATACGAAAAGTAAGGGTCACCTTCTCGCCATATCCCACTCTCTAGAAGCCACCAGTTTCCTGTTTCTTCCTGCTTTAAAAAAAAATTCTTTGCACAAATAGGCACACGTTTTAAAAAACATGAATATCCTTTTTCCCATTCAAATTGTACCACTTGACACATTGTTCTACAAACACCTTTGCCAACACCATACTCAGGTGCCGCCTTCAGCAGATCAGTCCTGCTCAGCCCCTCCCGCAGCTGGCAGTATTCCATCACGTTCCACAGTTTGACCAGGTCTCTGTGATAAACACCTCAGCTGTCCCTGGTTTCCAGCCTTCAGTGGGTTGAAGGGTGGCCTCCAAAAGATAAGTCCATATTCTAATCTCTGGAACCAGGGAAGGTGACCTCATTTGGAAAAAGTCTTTGCAAATGTAATTCGTCTAAGGATTTTAAGATGAGATCATCCTCAATTAACCAAGTGGGCCCTAAATCCAATCGCAGGTGTCCTTACAAGACAGAAGAGGAAAAGACAGGGAGAGGAAGAGAAGGCCACCTAAAGACAGAGGCAGACTTGGGAAGGATATGAAGTTAAAGGCCAAGGAGTGCCTGGAGCCCCCAGAAGCTGGAAGAGGCAGGGAAGGATTCCCCCTTAGAATCTTTGGTGGGCGTGTAGCCCTGCCAACATGTTGATTTTTTCTTTTTTTTTTTGACTTGTGATGTCTGTAACGGTGAGAATAAATTTCTGTTTTAAGTCCCCTAGTTTGTGGTAATTTTATGGCAGTCCTTGGAAACTAACACATTGCCCAAACGCTAATGAAAACCTCTCTCCCTGTTCTGAAAGCTACTGAACACCCTCTCCAGGCACATCCATGCATACCCGCTAGAGCTCGTCTGTAGGGCAGGTTTCCGGAAGTGGAATTCTCATTCTGAATCCTGAAATTTTTTCCCCTCAGATGTATCATGTGCATCCTTGTCTTAGGAATAATGTGAAAAGCAACTACTTTGTTGAGCACTCATTGTGTGTTAAGCGTGTGTTTACACTATCTTACAGCAACTCTTACGCATTCTTGTGCACCCTCATTTTAAAGATGGAAAACTGTGGATTAGAGAACTGAAGTCTCTTGTATAAGATCATAAGTAAGTAGGAGGCAGGACCAGGATTCAAACCATCCTCTAACTAGGTTGAAAAATAAACCACATTTTAAATTCCGGGGTGCCATGTTGTGTGGACATGGCCTGGCTGCTCGGTGTGATGGGTCTTGGGTGGTGACTGTCTCAGCTATAACTGCAGGAGGAAGTCTGGCCTGGCAAGCAGGATGTGGGACCCACAGGGCATGGTGAGTCGGGGGAGACAGCACCATGCATGGCCCATCTTGGAGTAGTGGAGTGCAAGCAGGTGAACTGAAAATCCAGGAGTTAGAACACAAGTAATAACTTTGTTAGCCTTTTTTAATACGACAGGCGTTGTTCTAAATCTTTAACACGTATTAGCCCATTGTGAAGCAAGTACTATATTAGCACAGAAAGGGACCATCCATAAGTTGCGGGGTATGACTACTTGGACTTAGGTACAGAGAAGTTCTTGAGTGAGGGGAGGGCAAGAAGCAACAGAGGTCTATTCAGGAGGAACCGAGGTACCAGGTAGATTAAGAAAGAGATATCAGCTCGGGCTATCTGATGGGGATGCAGTTGATGGAAATTGCAAGGTGGTGGAACTGGGGTTCATAGCCAGTGGTGAACCCCAGTATGCAACAGGAATGACTTACACCAAGTCCAGAAGTCGGTTGGGACCCCTGGGAAGAGTAGAGCGGCTGCAGGCTGATGGGAAAAAGATAGAGCTTGGCATTGAAACCCCCAGGGTTATGACCCTGATGGTAATGGTGACATACATTAGGCCCGGAAGTTTTCTTTTTTTTTTAAATTAATTAATTAATTTATTTTTTTAAATTTTTGGCTGTGTTGGGTCTTTGTTTCTGTGCGAGGGCTTTCTCTAGTTGTGGCAAGCGGGGGGCCACTCTTCATCGCGGTGCGCGGGCCTCTCACTATCGCGGCCTCTCTTGTTGAGGAGCACAGGCTCCAGACACGCAGGCTCAGTAGTTGTGGCTCACGGGCCTAGTTGCTCCGCGGCATGTGGGACCCTCCCAGACCAGGGCTCGAACCCGTGTCCCCTGCATTGGCAGGCAGACTCTCAACCACTGCGCCACCAGGGAAGCCCAGGCCCGGAAGTTTTTTGAGTAAGCCCTTGATATCAGTATGGTTTCTTATTTATCTTTTTATTATGACTAGGGAACATGAGGGTTCAGCCACGCAACTTCTGGGTCGTACAACATAGGATTTCTCTAAGCCTAATGATGTAATCATTTGCTTAATTTTTATTTTCAGTAAAATTATCTTTACAGCGTTTACTAGTGTCTATTAATTCATTAGAAACATTGAGAACAGTTTCTGTTGATTGAGCAGCCAGAATCGTTTTTGCATTCTTGTCTTGTTCGGCCCTGTTCCATCTTTTGTTAACTTCTGGCAAAGAAAAATAGAATAACACTTTGGTTGGTTGTTTGTTTGTTTTTTCTTTTTTTTGGTGGGAGAATATCCCCATCTTGTGGATATTTGTGTGGTGTTTTAGCTTCTACAGGTGTAAACGGAAACTGACTAGGGAGTTCCCTGGTGGGCTAGTGGTTAGGATTTGGGGCTTTCACTGCCATGAACCGGGTTCAGTCCCTGGTTGGGAAACTAAGATCCCGCAAGCTGTGCAGTACCGCCAAAAAACCCCACAAAAAAACAAAAAAACCAAAAAACCAAACCAAAAAAACTGACTGGTTTGTACACTTTCTCATAGACGTACTTCTTTTTTTTTTCTTAACGTCTTTATTGGAGTATAATTGCTTTACAATGGCGTGTTAGTTTCTGCTTTATAACAAAGTGAATCAGCTATACATATATACATATCCCCATATCTCCTCCCTCTTGCATCTCCCTCCCACCCTCCCTATCCCACCCCTCTAGGTGGTCACAAAGCACTGAGCTGATCTCCCTGTGCTATGCGGCTGCTTCCCACTAGCTATCTGTTTTACATTTGGTAGTGTATATATGTCCATGCCACTTTCTCACTTCGTCCCAGCTTACCCTTTCCCCTCCCTGTGTCCTCAAGTCCATTCTCTACATCTGCGTCTTTATTCCTGTCCTGCCCCTAGATTCTTCAGAACCAATTTTTTTTTTTTTTTTAGATTCCATATATATGTGTTAGCATATGGTATTTGTTTTTCTCTTTCTGACTTACTTCACTCTGTATGACAAACTCTAGGTCCATCCATCTCACTACAAATAACTCAATTTCGTTTCTTTTTATGGCTGAGTAATATTCCATTGTATATATGTGCCACATCTTCTTTATCCATTCCTCTGTTGATGGACGTTTAGGTTGCTTCCATGTCCTGACTATTGTAAATAGAGCTGCAATGAACATTGTGGTACATGACTCTTTTTGAATTATGGTTTTCTCAGGGTGTATGCCCAGTAGTGGGGTTGCTGGGTTGTATGGTAGTTCTATTCTTAGTTTTTTAAGGATCCTCCATACTGTTCTCCATAGTGGCTGCATCAATTTACATTCCCACCAAAAGTGCAAGAGAGTTCCCTTTCCTCCACACCCTCTCCAGCATTTATTGTTTGTATATTTTTAGATGATGGCCATTCTGAGCAGTGTGAGGTGATACCTCATTGTAGTTTTGACTTGCATTTCTCTAATGATTAGTGATGTTGCGCATCCTTTCATGTGTTTGTTGGCAATTTGTATATGTTCTTTGGAGAAATGTCTATTTAGGTCTTCCGCCCATTTTTGGATTGGGTTGTTTGTTTTTTTGATATTGAGCTGCATGAGCTGCTTGTAAATTTTGGGGATTAATCCTTTGTCAGTTGCTTTGTCTGCAAATATTTTCTCCCATTCTGAGGGTTGTCTTTTGGTCTTGTTTATGGTTTCCTTTGCTGTGCAAAAGCTTTTAAGTTTCATTAGGTCCCATTTGTTTATTTGTGTTTTTATCCATTTCTCTAGGAGGTGGGTCAAAAAGGATCTTGCTGTGATTTATGTCATAGAGTGTTCTGCCTGTGTTTTCCTCTAAGAGTTTGATAGTGTCTGGCCTTACATTTAGGTCTTTAATCCATTTTGAGTTTATTTTTGTGTATGGTGTTAGGGAGTGTTCTAATTTCATTCTTTTACATGTAGTTATCCAGTTTTCCCAGCACCACTTATTGAAGAGGCTGTCTTTTCTCCATTGTATATTCTTGCCTCCTTTATCAAAGATAAGGTGACCCATATGTGTGTGGGTTTATCTCTGGGCTTTCTATCCTGTTCCATTGATCTATATTTTTGTTTTTGTACCAGTACCATACTGTCTTGATTACTGTAGCTTTGTAGTATAGCCTGAAGTCAGGGAGCCTGATTCCTCCAGCTCCGTTTTTCTTTCTCAAGATTGCTTTGGCTATTCAGGGTCTTTTGTGTTTGCATACAAATTATGAAATTTTTTGTTCTAGTTCTGTGAAAAATGCCACTGATAGTTTGATAGGGATTGCATTGAATCTGTAGATTATTTTGGGAAGTGTAGTCATTTTCACAATGTTGATTCTTTCAATCCAAGAACATGGTATATCTCTCCATCTATTTGTATCCTTTTTAATTTCTTTCATCAGTGTCTTACAGTTTTCTGCATACAGGTCTTTTGTCTCCTTAGGTAGGATTATTCCTAGGTATTTTATTCTTTTTGTTGCAATGGTAAATGGGAGTGTTTCCTTAATTTCTCTTTCAGACTCTTCATCATTAGTGTATAGGAATGCAAGAGATTTCTGTGCATTAATTTTGTATCCTGTTACTTTACCAAATTCACTGATTAGCTCTAGTAGTTTTCTGGTAGCATCTTTAGGATTCTCTATGTATAGTATCATGTCATCTGCAAGCAGTGACAGCTTTACTTCTTCTTTTCTGATTTGGATTCCTTTTATTTCTTTTCTTCTCTGATTGCTGTGGCTAAAAATTCCAAAACTATGTTGAATAATAGTGGTGAGACGGGCAGCCTTGTCTTGTTCCTGATCTTAGAGGAAATGGTTTCAGTTTTTCACCATTGAGAACGATGTTGGCTGTGGGTTTGTCATATATGGCCTTTGTTATGTTGAGGTAAGTTCCCTCTAGGCCTACTTTCTGGAGGGTTTTTATCATAAATGGGTGTTGAATTTTGTCAGAAGCTTTCTCTGCATCTATTGAGATGATCATATTGTTTTTCTTCTTCAGTTTGTTAATATGGTTTATCACATTGATTGATTTGTGTATATTGAAGAATCCTTGCATTCCTGGGATAAACCCCACTTGATCATGGTGTATGATCCCTTTAATGTGCTGTTGGATTCTGTTTGCTAGTATTTTGTTGAGGATGTTTGCATCTATGTTCATCAGTGATATTGTCTGTAGTTTTCTTTTTTTGTGACATCTTTGTCTGGTTTTGGTATCAGGGGGATGGTGGCCTCGTAGAATGAGTTTGGGAGTGTTCCTCCCTCTGCTATATTTTGGAAGAGTTTGAGAAGGATAGGTGTTAGCTCTTCTCTAAATGTTTGATAGAATTCGCCTGTGAAGCCATCTGGTCCTGGGCGTTTGTTTGTTGGAAGATTTTTAATCACAGCTTCAATTTCAGTGCTTGTGATTGGTCTGTTTATACTTTCTATCTCTTCCTGGTTCAGTCTCAGAAGGTTGTGCTTTTCTAAGAATTTGTCCATTTCTTCCAGGTTGTCCATTTTATTGGCATAGAGTTGCTTGTAGTAATCTCTCATGATCTTTTGTATTTCTGCAGTGTCAGTGGTTACTTCTCCTTTTTCATTTCTAATTCTATTGATTTGGGTCTTCTCCCTTTTTCTCTTGATGAGTCTGGCTAATGGTTTATCAATTTTGTTTATCTTCTCAAAGAACCAGCTTTTAGTTTTATTGATCTTTGCTATTGTTTCCTTCATTTCTTTTTCATTTATTTCTGATCTGATCTTTGATTTCTTTCCTTCTGCTAACTTTGGATTTTTTTTGTTCTTCTTTCTCTAATGGCTTTAGGTGTAAGGTTAGGTTGTTTGTTTCTTGAGGTAGGATTGTATTGCTATAAACTTCCCTGTTAGAACTGCTTTTGCTGCATCCCATAGGTTTTGGGTCGTCGTGTTTTCATTGTCATTTTTTTCTAGGAATTTTTTGATTTCCTCTTTGATTTCTTCAGTGATCTCTTGGTTATTTAGTAGTGCGTTGTTAATCTTCATGTGTTTATATTTTTTACAGATTTTTTCTTGTAATTGATATCTAGTCTCTTTTTTGTGGTCGGAAAAGATACTTGATATGATTTCAGTTTGCTTAAATTTACCAAGGCTTGACTTGTGACCCAAGATATGATCTATCCTGGAGAATGTTCCATGAGCACTTGAGAAGAAAGTGTATTCTGTTGTTTTTAGATGGAATGTCCTATAAATATCAATTAGGTCCATCTTGTTTAGTGTATCATTTAAAGCTTGTGTTTCCTTATTTATTTTCATTTTGGATGATCTGTCCATTGGTGAAAGTGGGGTGTTCAAGTCCCCTACTATGATTGTGTTACTGTCGATTTCCCCTTTTATGGCTGTTAGCATTTGCCTTATGTATTGAGGTGCTCCTATGTTGGGTGCATCAATATTTACAATTGTTATATCTTCTTCTTGGATCGATCCCTTGATCATTATGTAGTGTCCTTCTTTGTCTCTTGTAATAGTCTTTATTTTAAAGTCTATTTTGTCTGATATGAGAATTGCTAACTCCAGCTTTCTTTTGATTTCCATTTGCGTGGAATATCTTTTTCCGTCCCCTCACTTTCAGTCTGTATGTGTCCCTAGGTCTGAAGTGGGTCTCTTGTAGACAGCATATATATGGGTCTTGTTTCTGTATCTGTTCAGCCAGTCTATGTCTTTTGGTTGGAGCATTTAATCCATTTACATTTAAAGTAGTTATTGATATGTATGTTCCTGTTACAATTTTCTTAATTGTTTTGGGTTTGTTATTGTAGGTCTTTTCCTCCTCTTGTGTTTTCTGCCTAGAGAAGTTCCTTTAGCATTTGTTGTAAAGCGTTTGGTGGTGCTGAATTCTGTTAGCTTTTGCTTGTCTGTAAAGGTTTTAATTTCTCCATCGAATCTGAATGAGATCCTTGCTGGGTAGAGTAACCTTGGTTGTAGGTTTTTCCCTTTCATCACTTTAAATATGTCCTGCAGCTCCCTTCTGGCTTGCAGAGTTTCTTCTGAAAGATCAGCTCTTAACCTTATGGGGATTCCCTTGTATGTTATTTGTTGCTTTTCTCTTGCTGCTTTTAATGTTTCTTCTTTGTATTTAATTTTTGATAGCTTGATTAATATGTGTCTTGGCATGTTTCTTCTTGGATTTATCCTGTATGGGACTCTCTGCACTTCCTGGACTTGATTGACTGTTTCCTTTCCCATATTAAGGAAGTTTTTAACTATAATGTCTTCAAATATTTTCTCAGTCCCTTTTTTTTTCTCCTCTTCTTCTGGGACCCCTGTAATTTGCATGTTGGTACATTTAATGTTGTCCCAGAAGTCTCTGAGACTGTTCTCAATTCTTTTCATTCTTTTTTTCTTTATTCTGCTCTGCAGTAGTTATTTCCACTATTTTATCTTCCAGATCACTTATATGTTCTTCTGCCTCAATTATTCTGCTCTTGTTTCCTTCTAGAGAATTTTTCATTTCATTTATTGTGTTGTTCATCATTGTTTGTTTGCTCTTTAGTTCTTCTAGGTCCTTGTTAAACGTTTGTTGTATTTTCTCCATTCTATTTCCAAGATTTTGGATCATCTTCACTATCATTACTCTGAATTCTTTTTCAGGTAGACTGCCTATTTCCTCTTCATTTGTTTGTTGTGGTGGGTTTTTACCTTGCTCCTTCATCTTCTGTGTGTTTCTCTGTCTTCTCATTTTGCTTAACTTACTGTGTTTGGGGTCTCCTTTTCGCAGGCTGCAGGTTTGTAGTTCCCATTGTTTTTGGTGTCTGCTCCCAGTGGCTAAGGTTGGTTCAGTGGGTTGTGTAGGCTTCCTGGTGGAGGGGACTGGTGCCTGTGTTGTGGTGGATGAGGCTGGATCTTGTCTTTCTGGTGGGCAGGACCGCATCCAGTGGTGTGTTTCTTGGTGTCTGTGAACTTATTATGATTTTAGGCAGCCTCTCTGCTAGTGGGTGGTGTTGTGTTCCTGTCTTGCTAGTTTTTTGGCATAGGGTATCCAGCACTGTAGCTTGCTGGTGGTTGAGTAGAGCTGGGTCTTAACGTTGAGATGGAGATCTCTGGGAGAGCTTTCGCCATTTGATATTACGTGGAGCTGGGAGGTCTCTCATGGACCAGTGTCCTGAACTCGGCTCTCCCACCTCAGAGGCTCAGGCCTGACACGTGGCCGGAGCACCAAGATCCTGTCAGCCACACAGCTGAGAAGAAAAGGGAGAAAAAAAGAAAGAAAGAATGAAAGAAAGAAATAAAATAAAGTAATGTAATGACTAGTAAGTGAAACCGTAAATTTAATGAGAGGGCTTGTATGCTTCTTGATAATGATCATAGTGATATGACTATATCATCTAAATACATCATTTAAGTATGTACACTGTAAATGCATGTCAAAATAGGCAAAGCTGGGGCTTCAGAGCTAGAAAGACTGCTCTGACTATGTTTTTCTTTAATGGGAACAAAATACAGCTGTGAGATTATAGATGATGTGTGTAGAATACGTAGCATAGAACAATGGCTTTCTGTTCTCATTAGTGTTTTTTCAGATAAAACTGAGATGGAAACAGTCATGTCTTAAGTCAGTGGTTCTCATCCAGGGTGCTTTTGGCCCCCCATGGGACATTTGGCAGTGTCTGGAGACATGGTTGATTGTCAGGACTTGGGAGAATACTACTGGCATCTGTGGCCATAGGCCAGGGATGGTGCTAAATTATCCTCCAGTGCCCAAGACAAGGCCTCCCGATAAAGAATTATCTGGTACAAAGCATCGATAGTGCTGAGGTTGAAAAACCCTGTCCTAGTCATTCATGAAAGTTATAATATTAAATTATTGATCAAATTAAAAAGTGTCACCATATATATCTTAAGTTGGACGAGATATTATTTGTTCTGTTAATACGTAGCAAATGAATTTTTTTTCAATTCTTGATACTTTGGTTCCTGACCTAAGTTAGTTTTCTTAGTTTTTGTCAATATCAGGGATTCCTTTCATCAATATACTTATGTATCTTAAGAAGTTATTTGCTTTCCAAACAGTAGAATGCACATATATCTAATTAATCATTGGTGAGCTCAGCAAAGACTATTATTTGAGACTTACAACTGCCACAGAAGGTTGGAACTACTAACTTGTCAGGTTGATTAAAGTACATTTGATCAAAATAATTTGATCAGTTTACTAATGTTGATTAACTAATGATGACATGAAACTTGATATTATCTGCTTTGTAGGCACTTAGCCTGCATTCTAAATCTGTTAAGTTTTTTTTTTAAAAAAACATTAACATAAGATTTCTACTTCCTCTGGAAGAATATTGTGGATTTCTAAGGCAGGAGAAGAGATTTGGAAAATTTGGGTAATTCCATTGTTTCCTTTCTCATTAGACATTGGGCGATGTATCATGTTTGAGTTAATTGTATGGAGTGGAAAAAACTTTGAAGACATATTTTGTGTTTATTATTGTTGGCTTAAAAGTTGAATCTTTTTCCTGGATGTTGCATGACACATCAGTTATTCGTTTGGTATTGACTTTGGTGGTCTGATGTTTCCACAGAGGGGCTCTGATGTTGCTGACTCTTTCATGCTTGTGACTTTGTTTTCAACTCCTGGGTGCTGTCTCAAGTATAGCTTCTTGTAGCGAAAATTGATGATACTTAGCACTTTAGTTTGTTTCAGGTACAGCACTAAATGCTCTTCATGGATTACCCATTTTACTCTCATCACAATGCCATGAGGCATAGCTATTTTTACAATTCCCACTTGTCCGTGGTTGTTTAACCTAGAGGGTGGTGGGGCCAGACCTGCTTAGTGACCTTTGCTGTCTTCAAAGGAGGGGGGCTAGGTGGTGGTGGTGTACCTTGAGGGAGATAATATGGAGGGAGATCTGATGACATCAGTGAACTATAATACAACACCATTTCTTAAAGTTCTGCAAGGACTGGGAAGGCACTTGCTGGTAGAGGAAATGGGGTTTTAAAAGGATTGCCTTGTGAAGTCAGTTTTCCCTCCCTTTCGCTAGCAGTTGGGGCAGAATGGGGGGGGGTACAGACTTGCAGTAACACCTGTGACCCGAGAAGAAGCTCCCCAAGTCAGGTTTGGCTGCTTGAGTTTAGACAGACCTCTGCAGGCCCCATGACCCTCTAGTTCTGCCTGACGACGGTCTAGGATGGCAGCATCTCTGGGTAGGAAGCACTTCTACAGGGTTTTCACATCTAGGAAGCTAAATGAATTGAGGTTTGTACTACGCTTTGTGTGCATGTGTGCACGCACTTGTGACTCCCATTGGCGGTGATGAGGGAGGTATTGTCTCTCCTGTGGGTGCTGGGTGCATGCCTGATAGAACTCGGGTCCCATGGGAGTGTAACTAGTTAATTCTGCCCAGTTCTCTCGGGTCTGTGAGCTCCTTCAGGACGGATAATGTGTTAACACTAGTCATAATAGAGACCAAATGTGTTCTAGGTGCTCTTGGTTTGAATGATGAGGAAACTGAGCAACTGCCTAAGGTTATCAGCCAGTGAGTGGAAAAGCTGGGATTCCTACGCAGGACTGTCTGATGTGAACACCTGTGCCCTTTTCACCACTTCTTCATCTTTTCTCCATCTTTCATCTCCATCTCTGGCACATGGTAGTTAATAAACGTTAGTTGAAGGAATGCACGCTGCCTGTGCAACCTTACAGGTGGAAACTAAGTATTGCTTTTACCTTGAACATAATGCATAGTTGCAAAACAAAAGAAGAGTGACAAAGAGCCTCAGGTATTCCAGCCTGATGAGCTGCCAGAAGGAAGCCCTGTGTTCTCAGGGTCTCCACCTGTTTGTGTCTCTCAGGTCTGGATTTCCCAGTCTCCAGTCCAGCTTCAGAAATCTGCTTCTGGAGCCTTTCCAGGGAAAGCTTTCCAAATGTTCCTTGATGCCATTTGGACTTTGACTTTCAGTATGATTCTTCATTCTGACACTCCCTGATGGTGGCTCCCCAGCTGCCCTGGAGGGAAGTCCTTACCCACCCCCAGCTCCAGGTGTGGGCCCCCTCGAGCTGTGGGACTGGAGAAGAGAGGTTGGCCTTTTTTGCATCTCAGGTTTCTCCTCTGTGATGTTAGGGACTTGAAGTAGTAGGTAGTCTATTTCCATAGTTCTTCACCAGTTTGTTTTAAATCGGGCTTTTTAAGAATATGCTAAAAACACACGATTCTGTGGGACTCAGACGTCCCTCACACAAAGCCCATCCATGAAGCAGTTACACCACGTAAAGGGTGTCTTCTTTACTGGGTTCTCTCCATCTCTGACGGTGTATGGCATGCCATTATAACATCGTGTTCTTTTTAATTAGCAAATTTATTGTGAAGATAGTCTGTATTAGGACTAGTCAAATTCATAAACCTTTCAACCTGGGCTTTGACACAGAAAAAGATTGAGGATTTTGGTGTAAGCTCCTATCAAAGAGGTGCTGACAACTCCAGACTTTAAGACTTCTGGATTATTCCTTCTGACTTTTTACCCCATGTTCTCATCTATGTTATACAAACAATGGATGAATATGTTTTTCTTGGAGGAATAAATAGTGGAGAGATGTTTTGTAGGTGGAGTTTTAGCCTTACAGGGAACATCAGTAATTTATCTCCAGTTTAGTTTAAACACTTAATGAGTAAAGCATTGGAGGAACTGTTGGGTCCCACAGAAAAACTTGAAATCCTCTTTCCTCATTACTCTCGATCTCTGCACATAGCAGCTACCCTCCAGAGTCCCCATTCCCATGACCCTAAATGCTCTGAACCTCTTTTCACCCCACCTCCTTTCCTGGCCTTGTTTTCTGCCAGTAAACTCTGTTCTCTGTTGAAAAAATCCCACCCACCTTTCTGGGGCTGCTTCAGAGATCTGGGCTCCTTCCTCTCACGGGGAAGTTTTCAGTCACTTAGGTTTTACATATGTTCTTTCATTCCTGTCAGAGGTGGAAGGTAGGAAACTGAAGGGGTAAGAGGAAGAGACAACCTCGTGGGCATCCCAAAGTATTACAGGACCATGTGGTACCCACACCACTCACTCCAGCAGACAGTCTCTCAAGTGGAACATACCTTTCAGCAGACGAGCAGTTTATTCATAACATTCTGACCAGTCCCTCATACATTTGAATCAAACCTTTGTTTTACTCGCATGTATTTTTGAAGGGAACTAAGTGAGCAAAATCAAATATTTGGTTTACAGCAGTTAAGATGGTTAAATGCAAACGTTCTTGGCTCGCCCCTCTGCCCACCTCCTTATTTTTGGGCCCCTGTTCTGCCTCCCAGATAGTCTGATTAGCCTGTTGCCCTGGGGCCCGGATGGGATTTTATTTACTGCCTGGTGGAAACAGTTGGGAGGTGGGGTAGGGGAAGCAGTTAGAATAATACAGGCATTTTGAAACAGTTTCTTGGCTTTTTTTTTTTTTTTTTGGCAGCTAAGATAGGCCTGCTCAAAATATTTTTTAAAAAATGTTTTACCTTAATGGGCTCTGCGTTTGCCAGTGTAAATGTTTCCAAATTGTTCTCTTGATTTCGTTCTTAAGAATCTAGGCAACTGGTATAATGTATACATACACCGAGATTACTTTTGTTTTTTTGGTTTAAAAATGCAATTATTTTTGTTGAGAAATAATGACTGTGAAGTTACCTATCAGAAGCCAGCTAATTGAACTCCATAAAGAGTGTTTCTATACATTATAGTAATATAAGGTAGTAGTAATGACAATGCTGATCTCATAGGACTTGCCTTGGCATTTATGGGAAAATCCCACAGAAGTGAAGAAGTTACCAGTCCTTTTATTTTCAACACTTCAACAAATTAGGGCATAGAACTCAGTACCTCCTGGGTCCCATATGGGAACTGAATTTTACTGAAGTTTAATGTGGAACTGAAAGACCACTGAAAAGAGATTTTAACAGGACAAATGGGTTCTGGCAAAAAAGGTAGCAGGTTAGTAAAGTAAGTTAATAATAAGCAACTTTCAGTGGCGCTCTTACATTTGATCATATTTGTGAACTATTGGCAATAATTTTTGTTATTCTGTAAGGACTGCTCTTTTGGAATACGTTTATTTTGCTGTCTTTAGTCTTTAAAGACACAAAAAGGTTAAATGCCCAATCTTGTTAAGCAGTGAGGGGGAAAAAATTTAGGGGTTTTGTTTCCTTAATACTTTGGTCTATTTTGTATCTTTTATATTTAATTTTTTTTCCCATATGTAAGAGAAATAGTGTGAGGTGCAGGAGGAAGCGGTTGGCTCTAGTCTTGTTTCTGCCACTGTTGACAGTTACTTAATTCTTGGTCTTGAATAAGTTACTGAATTCCTCTGGCCCTCAGTTTCCCCATCTGTAGAGTGACGTGATTGGACTAAATCATGTCCAATCTCTTAGCTGTCTGAACACTGCTTTCCATCAATGAGGGTATAACTGGCCTCACTGCAGAATGTAGAATACCAGACCGTTATCCCATGAATTGCAGAGTAAGTCTGGGGAAACTACACAAAGCCGCTTACTCTAATTGACTTGCCGTGCTCAGTGTGTATCACATAATGATGCTATCCTATTGTTCAATGAGTTAGATCTTACAAATTCCCCAGTTGCCAAAACCGTGATGGATCTTCTGGCCTTGGCAGACACATTGCTTTCATGAGTCACATTGCACATGATGATAAACCCCCATGATTTTCTGAGCTAATGTGTGGGGTAATGCTTCCAATGGGGGGAAAACCCTACATCTACCTGTTTCTCTAAAGAGGACATATTTTTCCCCACTTTAAAAATAATTCCATTACCAAATGTAAAGATGCATAATAAGATGTGATCATTTCCAAGTTTATACTGTTTTTTGTTTAGTGTAAGCAAATTTTGCTGTCTCTAGTCTTTAAGGGTGTAAGAAGGTTAAATGAAGTGAAAGAAAAACATGTTTCCAAAATATCGTTGCGGGGAACTTCTTATTCTGGTCATGCCAGTAGCAGCATACTTTTATCAGAGGACCCTTGATGAAGATAACAATTATAAACTGTGGACAAGATATAAAATCCATATTTGAAGCCACCAGAGAGCAACTGACAGCTGACAGAAATTGGAGGGAAGTTGATTCTTCAAAGATGTGAATTGCACTGGATAAAGTTAACATTCATATACTGTTTTTGCCTGGTGGCATTCCCCAGTCTGTGCATAGTGGGATGGCTAGACGTAGAGCAGAAAGTGGCAGTTACTGGCTGGAGGAGTTAGGAGATGAATGGCATTTGTGGCTGCCAGAGTGACTGGAAAGTGAGGAGACAGATCCAGGAACGGAGGGAGTCACAGAAGAGGAAGCCGCAACATTTTACATTAAACTCTGTCCAAATTATTGGCTGATTCATGGAGAGACTCTAAAGTTCCCAATGAGAAGAAACAGCTGGAAAGCTGAAAGAACTGAGTAGTTCCAGCCACTGTACACCATAGCGAAACAATTTGGAGTTTGAATCTAGCTAAATAACTGATCAGTATTCTTCAGAAAAAGATGGTCTCTACAACATAATATTCATAATAGCCTTCCCGTAATACCAATCACATGAAGAAAAGGGAAATGACTCATAGTCAAGAGAAGAAACAGTCAATAGAAAACAACCCCAAGATGACTGAGATGCTGGAATTTAGTGCACAAGGACTTTAAAAGCAGATATTATAAATATTGTAGACCCAAAATATGGTCATAATGCAACAATAGATGGGAAATTTTAATAGAAAAACAGAAAACAAAAAACCCAGATGGAAGTAAGATAAGGTAATTTTGATCAGGCTGTCTTCAAGTTCAGTTATTCTATTTTGAACAAAGATAAATGATTCAAGAAAAATGGAAAAGTGTCTTGGTGCTGTTAGGATAATATCAGCTGTTAGGATAATATCAAATAATATATATGTAATTGTAATCTCAGAAGATAAGAGAATGTGGCAGGAAAAGTATTTGAAAAGATAATGGCTGATGGTTTCCCAGATTAGGTGAAAAACAAACTTAAAGATGAAAGCAGGTCAGCAAACCTCAAGATGAATACAAGGAAAATCACACCTAGACACTTCATAGAAAACAGCTGAAAATCAATGAGAACGTTGAAAGCAGCCAGAGCTAAAAGATAAATTACATACAGTAGAACAATGATATAAATGATGGGTCACATCTCATCAGGAACAAAGGAGGTTGTAAAGTGGTAGAACATTTTTAAAGTGCTAAAGAAGCAAGCTATTTGAAATTTTATGTCCAAAGAGAAATCCTTCAAAGACAAAGGTGAAATAAAAATATTTTCAGAGAAATGAAAATGGAGACAATTTGTTGTAGATCTACCCAACAGGAAATTCTGAAGGAAGGTCTTCAGACTTAAGGGAAATGACACCAGATTCCACCAGATGGAATAGTGTGGGGTTTATAGCATAAGTAGATGTAAAATTCATACATTTTAATATATTATGAGTGCTGTAGAGATCTTAAGGATAGTGAGATCTGTGAAACTGTCAGTGTTCTTACAAGAAGAACAAGAATTTTACGGTGCTTCGTAGTTTTTAGTTTTTAAAAAAACATGTAGGTCGGGCTTCCCTGGTGGCACAGTGGTTAAGAATCTGCCTGCCAATGCAGGGGACACGGGTTCGAGCCCTGGTCTGGGAAGATCCCACATGCCACGGAGCAACTAAGCCTGTGCGTCCCAACCACTGAACCTGTGCTCTAGAGCCCGCGAGCCACAACTACTGAGCCTACGTGCTGCAGCTACTGAAGCCCACGCGCCTGGAGCCTGTGCTCCGCAAGAGAAGCCCCCACAATGAGAAGCCTGTGCACTGCAACGAAGAGTAGCCCCCTCTCGCCGCAACTAGAGAAAGCCTGCATGCAGCAACGAAGACCCAATGCAGCCTAAATAAATAAATAAATAAATAATAAATAAATAAATAAAACTTAAAAAAAAAACCGTGTAGGTCATTTATAAAATCATTCTCCCAGGATTGTTTGGGAGAAAACTTAGGTGATATGAAAATCAGATTGTAAGAGAAAAGGAAGTGGTGGTGGTAGTGGGTGTAGATCAATCACACATTAAGGGGACTGGAAGTAGTTGCTGGAGCAAACAAAGTTTTTGTAGAATTATTTTTAATAAATTCTGAGAGATCCTTCTCTTATGGTAACTCTGATAGGGTAGAAAGGGTGGGGATGGAAGGAAGAGGAAGGCACTGATAACCCACTCCTAGTAGAAACAATGGCCAGAATCTAGATGATCTAGAATTATAAGTCTACAGAATCCATAGGTAACTAGGTGATCAAAACTTTCCTGAAGGAGTTTTGGTGTAAAAAGTATCCTGCTCAAACGTATCCACTCTGCTCTCCAAACTTTTGGATCGCACACTGATATCAGCAAAATGTCTTAGTATGTACCCTATATATGTAGCCCATGAACTATTGAGCTAATATATTAGGAATGTTACAAAACATTCTAAACAGAAGATAAAAAGGAGGAGAAATACAAAGAAACAAAAGTAAAGTTCTAGTATTATTGGATCACAGCATTATATTTTGTACCTTTTGAGAATGGTATCTAGTTTGAAGACCACTGCAGTGACAATAAAATGGGAGATACTTGTAGTTATTTTGTTTCAGATTATCTGTCTATATTTCTATTTATGGAGTATACATAAAATTTTATACAACTGGAATATCATATGCCTTTTAAAAAAAATCATGGACAGCTTTAAAATTCAATCTTGCTTTTTACCTTTACTATCATTCCTCCCCACTTGAACCATACTACTCCCCTTCATAGATAACTTAATAACCTAGTGCCTAAGCTGTGCTATGTTTCCCATGTCCATACAGTCATTTATTATTGCTTAATAAATAAGGACATAGTATATGAATGTTTCTGCATCTTCATTTTCTAACTTAAAATAGGTTGTAGAAAATCCTCCAACATAGATAAAACTCATCTCATTTTTAATGGTTACATAATATTCCATGTTGTAAATGTGCTGATTTATTGAACCATTCTTCTATTGGCCATTCAGCTTGTTTCCAGTGTTCTTAACTTTTTTTGCTGTTATAAACAGTGATTCAATAAACATGTTAAATATATATCCTTATGTACTGGGATTTATTTCTTTAAATTATAAAAGGTGCAGTTACTAGGTCATTGGATAGCTTTATCTTGAATTTAAGTTTTCTAGACTGATTTCCAAGGTCTTAGAACTCACGTTTCCACCAGTGATGCCAAAGAGTATTGTTCTTCTCCCACTTTATGTCCCTGTCAGCCATAGTTCCATCCTTTTTTCCCCACATTTTCGCGATTTGAAAAAATCTTGGCAGAGTGGGTGTGAAATGCAGTTTTAAGTTTGCATTACTAGTGAGGCTGGGCATCTTCTCAGTCTTCTGGATTTTTCTCTTCAGTGAATTGCATGTTCATGTCCTTTGTCCATTTTCTTACTTGGTTTTGTTCCCATTGGGTTACCCATTTGTTTTGTTGTTAATTTATAAGAGACCTTTGTATCTCATACCCATATTTTTCACGTGCATTGCAGGTATCTTTTCTAATCTCTTATTTAATTATTAACTTTATTTGTGGTATCTCTATGCACAAACCAATTTCTGTTTTCTAAAGTCAGCGTAATTTTTCCCAAAGTCAAATTTGAATTATTTGCTTAGAAATTCCAATGCAGAATAGGGTAAGAGCCCTGAGAGCAAAGTTCTCCTAGTATATACAGGAGCTGGAGAGGCACTGCCTTCACCATGTTCTCTGGATAGACCTACCGTGCAGGGGCTTAAATTGGGCACATACCCAACCAAGGTTTGTTATGAGCCCTGTTGCCCTACTGTGGGAATATCCAGCAGGGCAAGATTTACTTGATCGCATTTTGCTGCCTCTCACATAGTTTTGTCCTCCTTGTGCCTCAGACTTATTGAAATAGGCCATATTTTTTCACTAGATAATATTGGCTGTAGGAAAACAACATTTCCAGCAGTGTGGATCTTGCAGGTCCTGTAGGGCAGTGGATATTTTATTTCAGCTGGATCAAACCCTGAAAGAGGAATGGAACAGATGTTTGAATTTGGTTAAATGCTTTCAATATTTATTACTTAGGTGACCTAGTTTAGCAGCAGTTGTAATAGAAAAAAACAAGGCCATTTGGGAAAAACAGAGTTTATTGCATTCACCTTAAAAATCAAAAAACTTTCGCCTTTTGATTTTAGTTAGCTTGAATGTGGGGAAGTAAAACCCCGAGAGATTCTCTTCCCACTTTGAACAGATATTTACATGTATACTACATTAAAAGTAGTTTCCCATATGAACTATTTTTTGATGTGACTAGAGAACAGTTTTGGAGCTACAGTTCTTGATGTGCTTATAACTGTGTTTCAGAGCTGGGGGACTTTTGAGGTCATCTCATAGAGCCTTACACCTTGTAAATGAGGGAACAGACTTAGAGGAATTTGATCCACGGCTCTCAGAGATTCAGTGGCACAGGCAGAAGTACAATTTGAATTTCCAAAATCTGATTCAGTGTCTACGCTTTCTCCATCTTGAGTGCTGTGGATGCCGTGTCCTGGAAAAGTGAGCTCTTGGATCCTTGTACCGTTGTATCCATCCTTGACTCTTTAGATGCCAGTCTCAGAGCTCAGTGTAAGGAAGATGCTGGCTAGGAAGAGGGAAGACTGTAGAAGAATAGCTTGTCTGACAGGTTCCCACTATCTTTTTCATTCTTCCGGCTTTATAGGTAATGAGGAGGGAGTGTACAAAGTTAACAACCAAAACCAGAAACCATGAATGTCCCTTTCAGCTGCCATTAGGGTCCATGATGGAGAGTTGACCAAAAATTCATGTAAATACAATATCTCTAACCCTGCTGTGGGAGAAGAATTTGGAGAATGAGCAGTTGCGTATGAAAGGCTTACCAGACAAGTAGATATTTATTTCCCATATCTGGCCAACCAGCCATTAATTCCTTGCAGCGTTGTAAGACATGGGTCACTGGAGAATGTAACATTATGGCAGCAGAGGCTGAAATCTCATCATGTGGTGTAAGGAGCAGCTACTAAAGGGAAGAGTGTTAGAAAGCAGGAGGGGAAAAAAACTGAAGTGATAATGTGGGGGATAGAACATATACCTGATTATTACTGTAAAATTGGCATCTTAAACAGTTGGCTAAAAGGAGAGAAAAACATATTTGGAATAGACTGAGATGAATAAGCCTTACGTTTTATCATCCAGAAATACTGAAGGATGGGGAGCAGGAAGGGTAAGAAACCTGCCCTTTCCTTCCCTGTTTTTTTATTTTTGTATTTTGTTTAGTTTTGGGTTTGTTTGTAGGGAATCTGGGGTCTTTTTACATAGGTTTTTTTTTTTTTTTATAGTGGTAAACCTTGGCTATTTTAACCTTTTTAAGTGCACAAGTCATTGGCATTAATTACATTCATGCTGTTGTGCAACCATCACCACTGTGTTTCCAAAACTTTTTCATCACCCCAAACAGAAACTCTGTACCTATTAAACTATAACTCTCCATCTCTCTCCCACTATTTTTCCATTCTGCTTTGTCTCTATAAATTTGCCTATTCTGGATGTAGAATCATACAGAATTTGTCCTGGCTTATTTCACTTCACATCATGTTTTCAAGGTTCTTCCAGGTTATAGCATGTATCAGAACTTCATTCCTTTTTATGGTTGAGTAATATTCCATTGTGTGTATATCACATTTTGTTTATCCATTCATCTGTCAAAGGGCACACCTTGGGTTGTTTCTACCTTTCACCTGTCATGCATGATGCTCCAGTGAACATTGGTGTACAAGTATCTGTTTGAGTCCCTGTTTTCAGTTCATTTTGGTCATATACATGGGAGTGGAATTTCTGGACCATATGGTAATTATGTCTTTAGCTTTTTGAGGAACTGCCAAACTATATTCCATAGCGGCTGTGGTGCTAGGTTCCTTGACTCTCTGTTGGAAACTGGTGGAGGTCTCTCACTTGTAGGTATAACTGTATAGATAACTGACCTCAGGGTTGCTGAATGGGACTGTAAATTCCAAACTCAATATTTACAAATAACTTCAGAATTTTTTTTAATAAAAATTGTTTGAGACAAACATTGCTTTTAACTATACATTTGGGCAGTCTCTGAATATGAACTCTAATGTTACCTGAGGGGTGAAATCCTGTATTTGTGCTCTCCTACTTATTGGTGGAGGGGAGTGAAAAAATCTGACACCCTTGTATGTGCATCAGATATTGTGCTAGGTATTTTCACACACTTAACTCACTGATACCCAAGAAAAGTATAGGTAAAGTCATATAATTAACGTACCTCCATGTTTACTAAATAATGAGGCTTCATTTTGTAAACCATAGAACTCACAGTTCTCAGATCATTATATCAGAGGAATGAAAATGTTTCTCTATGCTCGTAATCTGTATTTTGATCAAGGATCACACAATGAATTGTAAAAAGCTTTATTTAGATTATGTGTGAAATTAATATATGTTAATTAATAAAACTGAATTGTTTTTAAAGAACAAATCCCATTTCGTGTTGTCTTTACATTAGCTTTGTGAGGTGGATATCATTACTCTCATATTGCAGTGAGGAAATTGAGATAATTCTCCCCTTCCTTCCCACGGCAAGTGGTAGAGTTAGGATCTGGTTCCTAGAATTTGATGAAAAAGCTTTGCAGTTGTCACTTCCTCAGTAGGGTAGAAGCCCTTAATTATTGTTTACATTTTGCATTTTTCTTAGATTGTATTTAGTTATATTTACTCTGGCCTCTCTTAGTTTAGATAAATAGGAGATGGCTGCAATTCCTTTTAAATTTGTGTTCAGGGATGCTGTCCCAAGTAACCAAACGTAGTAACTCATTTTTGACAAAACTAAGGACTTTGGTTATTAACAATATTTCCTTCCATGGTTACTTGCTAAATAAATCATCAAAACCTTGAACTGAATAAGTTTAGTCATCTGTGCTTTTCAGAGCTTTTGAGCAGTTACCTCATCCTTTGCAGATAGGATATCTGCCTCATTAGCTTGTAGCTTTTTTTTTAATTTTAATTTTATTATTATTTTTTATACAGCAGGTTCTTATTAGTCATCCATTTTATACACATCAGTGTATACATGTCAATCCCAATCTCCCAATTCATCACCCCCCAACCCCCACACCCCCGCCGCTTTCCCCCCTTGGTGTCCATACGTTTGTTCTCTATATCTGTGTCTCTATTTCTGCCCTGCAAACCGGTTCATTTGTACCATTTTTCTAGATTCCACATATATGCATTAATATACATTATTTGTTTTTCTCTTTCTGACTTACTTCACTCTGTATGACAGTCTCTAGGTCCATCCACGTCTCTACAAATGACCCAATTTCGTTTCCTTTTATGGCTGAGTAATATTCCATTGTATCTATGTACCACATCTTCTTTATCCATTTGTCTGTCGATGGGCATTTAGGTTGCTTCCATGACTTGGCTATTGTAAATAGTGCTGCAATGAACATTGGGGTGCATGTGTCTTTTTGAATTATTGTTTTCTCAGGGTATATGCCAGTAGTGGGATTGCTGGATCATATGGTAATTCTGTTTTTAGTTTTTAAAGGAACCTCCATACCATTTTCCATAGTGGCTGTATCAATTTACATTCCCACCAACAGTGCTAGGGTTCCCTTTTCTCCACACCCTCTCCAGCATTTGTTATTTGTAGATTTTCTGATGATGCCCATTCTAACCAGTGTGAGGTGATACATCACTGTAGTTTTGATTTGCATTTCTCTAATAATTAGTGATGTTGAGCAGCTTTTTATGTGCCTTGTGGCCATCTGTATGTCTTCTTTGGAGAAATGTCTATTTAGGTCTTCTGCCCATTTTTGGATTGGGTTGTTTGTTCTTTTAATATTGAGCTGCATGAGCTGTGTATATATTTTGGAGATTAATCCTTTGTCCATTGATTCATTTGCAACTATTTTCTCACATTCTGAGGGTTGTCTTTTTGTCTTGTTTATAGTTTCCTTTGCTGTGCAAAAGCTTTTAAGTTTCATTAGGTCCCATTTGTTTATTTTTGTTTTTATTTCCATTACTCTAGGAGGTGGGTCAAAAAAGATCTTGCTGTGATTTATGTCAAAGAGTGTTCGTCCTATGTTTTCCTCTAAGAGTTTTACAGTGTCCGTAGTTTGTAGCTTTGATAATTAGAAATAGAAGAAAAGTGGGGATGTGCATGGCTGGAATTTCTTTGTCTTTTCATTCTTTTTTCCTCTCTTGCTATTTGTTTTCTCTTTTTCTTTTTGTGAATACTAAGCAGTATTGCCACCTTACACGTAAGTAATGTTTTCTACTTTTTAACTTTTTTCTTCCAGTTTTATTAATTTTTTTTTCTACTTTTCCAAGTACTTGTAAATAGATGATCTCATTTGATACAGGTTTAAAAAAATTTCATATACCTGTAGTTTGTAAACAGAGAATGGTTTAAACACGTAAAAACAGAGGAAATAGTATGGAGAAACTCCAAAGTACCCATCCTTATCAATTCAGAGCCAATTGTGTTCTTTTATACTCTGCCTACGTCTCTTCTTCCCCCTGATTATTTTGAAGTCAGTCTGTAAATATTTAGCATATGTATCAGTATCCCTAAAAGATAAGGGCTCTTAACACATACCCTCAAGACCTTTATCCCACCTAAGATAATTAATCACATTTATCATTAAGAATCCAGGTAAATTTCCCTAGATGTTTCATAAGTTTTTAACAGCTTATTAGTTCAATTGGGATCAAAAACTATTCATCGTGGCAGTTTTTGTTTCTTAAATATTTTGATCTGTGAGTCCCTCTTCCCTCTTTTTTTGTTTCCTTGAAATCTCTTCACTGAACTGTAGATTTTACTGGGAAATTAACATGTACTCTGCCCCTTGAATTTGCTGTAAGTGGTGTGTAGGTCTAGATGCTTGATCACATTCAGGTTTGAGTTTTGATGGGACTGCTTCCTAAGTGGTGGCGTGCTCTTCCATCATGGGGCGTGTGTTGTCTCTTTTTGAGATGTTAGCAGTCATTGATTATTGACTACATTTCAATAGGGGTAGCAAATGTGGTGTTTTAATTCTATCCTTTTTCTGCTAGAAGAATTTTCCAAACCATCTTTCCTCAGTTGTTTGTTTGAGGTTCAGTTTGTATAGAGAAAGTAGCGGGTTATATATTGGGCTTTTTCAGAGAAACAAAACCAATTGCATGTGTGCATATGTGTGTGTGTATATATACCATATATAATGAGATTATTTTAAGAAGTTGGCTCATGTGATTATGGGGGCTGGCAAGTCCAGATTTGAAGTAGGGCCAACAGGCAGAGATCCAGGAGAACCTAACCAATGGTGCAGATAATGTTAGAAGGTAGTCTGCTGCAGAATTCCCTCTTAGTCAGGGAGGCTGGTCTTTTTGTTCTATTCCGGCCTTCAACTCATTAGATGAGGTTCACCCACATGATGGAGGGCAATCTGCTTCCTCAGAGTCCACCAAGTTAAATGTTAATCTCATCCAAAAACACCCTCCAAGTTGAAACATAAAATTAACCATCACATGAGGGTGTAGTGCTAATTGTTGATTGAGCAATTTTCAAATAATGAGTTGATTAACATCTTCCAAAGGTGACTTAGTTTTTTTAATGAATGGATACATTTAAACATATTTCAAATAATTCAACCCAATCACAGTTATTCTTTGGCTAATGGAGGCTTCTTCAAATTGCTTCATTAGACCTTTTGACCTTCTACACCTATAGTGATGTCACTTCTCTCATTTCTAATATTGATAACTTGTCTTCTTTCTCTTTTTGTTTATCAGTCTAGCCAGAGATTTATCAGTTTTACTGATCTTCTCAAACAGCTTTTATTGACTTCCCCCCACCCCCAAATTCATCCATTTCTGCTCTGGTCTTTATTTCATTTCTTTTTATTTTGGGTTTTATTTTCCTTTTTGCTGGTTTCTTTCTTTGGAAGCCGAGGTCATTGATTTGAGACCTTTCTTCTTTCCTAATACAGGTATTTAGCACTACAACCTTACTGCTTGGTGTAGTGGTTTAGCAGCATCCCGTAAATTTGGGTAGGTTGTGTTTTCATTTTCATTCAGTTCAAAATAATTTTTCTTTTTTTTATTAATTTTATTTTTGGCTGCATTGGGTCTTCATTGCTGCGTGCTGGCTTTCTCTAGTTTCAGCGAGCGGGGGCTACTCTTTGTTGCGGTGCGTGGGCTTCTCATTGCAGTGGCTTCTCTTGTTGCAGAGCACGGGCTCTAGGCACGCGGGCTTCAGTAGTTGTGGCGCATGGGCTCAGTAGTTGTGGCTCGTGGGCTCTAGAGCACAGGCTCAGTAGTTGTGGCTCGCGGGCTCAGTTGCTCTGTGGCATGTGGGATCTTCCCGGACCAGGGATTGAACCCGTGTCCCCTGCATTGGCAGGCAGACTCCCAACCACTTCGCCACCAGGGAAGCCCAAAAATAATTTTTATTTCCCTTTTGATTTTGTCTTTGATCCAT
This sequence comes from Balaenoptera physalus, assembly GCF_965194825.1. NCBI lineage: Eukaryota > Metazoa > Chordata > Mammalia > Artiodactyla > Balaenopteridae > Balaenoptera > Balaenoptera physalus. The sequence continues at coordinate 71,531,315 of NC_138894.1, read as the reverse complement.
TGGTTATTTTGAAGTTTGGTTTTTAGTTTACAAGTATTTGGAGCATTTTCTAAAGATACTTCTGTTGTTGATTTCTAATTTAATTCTGTTATGGTCAAAGAACATAATTTTGTATGACCCAAACCCTTTAAAAGTTACTGAAATTTTTTATATGGCCCAGAATGTGTTCTATCTTGGTAAATATCTTGTATGCATTTGGGAAACATGTGCTCTGCCCTTGGGCAAAGTGTTCTATGAATGTCAATTGGGTTAAGCTAGCTGATAGTGTTGTTCAAGTCTTCTGTATCCTTACTGATTTCTGTGTACTTGTTCTGTCAATTGAAAGGTACTAAACCTGCAGTTACAGCTACAAAGTTTTATCTATTTCTCATGGCTTTTTTTTTTTTTATTTAAGTTTTTGCTTCACGTATTTTGAAGCTCTGTTATCAGGTTCACAACTGTTGAGGATTCTTATGTCCTCTTGATGAATTGACCCTTATCCTTATGAAATGATGCTTTTTATCCTTGATAATATTCTTTGCTCTGAAATCTACTCTGCCTGTTATTAACAGCGCCACTGCAGCTTTTATCTGACTCATGTTAACATGTTACCTCTTTTTTCATCCTTCTGTTTTTAACCTATTTGTGTCTTTATATTTAAAATGGAATTGTTGTAAGCAGCATGTACAACACCTGGGCGTTTTTATTCAGTCCGACAGTCTTTGACTTTTCATTGAGGTAAGACCATTTACATTTTTTAAGCACTTAATTTCAGTCCACTTCATTTTTAAAAAAATTTTTATTGGAGTATAGTTGATTTACGCTTCATTTTTTTTTAATCTCCCAAGCATTATGATTATTAAACTTCCCAAGAGGAGGCCTTGCTCACTGTGCTTCTCAGAGTCTCCTCTTCATTACAGCTCTTTTATTATAGTCCCGTCCCTTCTAGGAACTTGGGATTAGAGGGTTGGAGAATTCCTTGAATGTTCGCATGTAGCAGTCAGGTCCAGAAGGCTCTTCTAACCAGGGCTATTCCAGGGCACAGGGTGCCTCTGAGAGGCCAGCACTTGAGGTCAGACAGATGTCTTCAGAGGAGAATGTGACGACTGTGAGAGTAGTGGGGAGAATTGTCGGTGCAGCCCTGAGCCTTTCTCCCTTGTTATCCCAGACAATTCATGTCTGGCCCCAAATGCTTCTGACCTTGTTGGCATAACCAAAAAGCCATACAGTAGATGGGACTCACCTTCCTTAGAAAGCGGTTTAGTGACTGACCAGATCTTATTTTTACATCGTGTCTTTATGGCACACCCTCAGCCCAATGCTAAGCAGTTTATCAAAGGGTTTTCTCCAACCACATTCTATACTGTTCCTTTGAGGAGTTCTAATAAAAATGATTATTTTCTAGGCCATCCCATTACATTTTCAGTGCTATTCTAGCATTCCTTTACACCCAAGCCACCCGAACAACTTGAGTACAAGGCCACCTTCCTGTGGCCTTACTGGGGCTTCCAAAAGACACAGGTGGAAGTTGTATGTTTTTTTAATCCATTTCTTCATTGTTGAATCTAAATTCTTGTGTTCCTGGCTGCATCATTTCTGTGGACATCTTCATTGCTACTCCTGGAGGCCATTGGCTCTTTTACTCAGGTCTTCATTACACCTGTTCTGTGATAATAGCTCATGGTTACAGCAGTGTTTCTCAACCTCAGAACTGTTGACATTTTTAGCCCGATAAGTCTTTCTCATGAAGGACTGTCCTGTATGTCATAGGATATTTAGTAGCACCCCTGGCTTCTACCCACTAGATGTGAGCACCTTACCTCCAAGTCCTGATAATTACAGATGCCTTCAGATATTGCCAAATGTCCCTGGGTTGGGAGTCAGATCACCCCAGTTAAGAACCACTGGTAAAAGAAAATCGGTTCAACTTGGTTGAGTTTACCATGTTTATTCATGATGACCACCAAAGCTCCCTTAATTTCCATGTCTTTCCAACATGCCCCCCAACCCCCAATATCTACCTTCTTTAATTTTATTTTTTCAATATTTTTTTGTCTTTTTCATCTCATTTGAAGCGTAAGACTTTGTAATGGTCTATCCCTACATTGATATTTTCAGTGTAATCTTTACTTTCTTCCTGTTCTCATGACTGTGTTTGCTTGTTTCATTTCACTTTCTCTGTGTTTGTTCTGGCATGCTCCAGCCCTCACTCTGTTACTGGAAATCTGTGCTGTCCTTTAGTCTCCTCATCAGCAGCCTTTTACCTCCTTATTTTTTTTGGTTGGATAGATAATTTCCTATGAATGGGGTTACTGAAAACAAACACTTGTCTCCCCTTACCTCTGTGTGTGTGTGTGTGTGTGTGTGTGTGTGTGTGTGTGTGTGTGTGTGTTACGCTGCCTTGTGACCTCTTCCTAGAGGGAGGTTTTTCTTTGTCCGTCTCTGTGCACATTGTCCTTGAACTTTGCAGGAAAGAGCCTTTCTCCATCAAATCACAGCTTGCATTTCTTATTTACTTTGGTGCATTCTGTTCTTTGAGGAGCATTCACCCACACTTCTGAGCTACTTGAAACACAACCGGGGCACATATGACCACTTGAATTTTGTAAAGAGAAACAGGCCCTGAAAGACTGGAGGTGACTTCTCTGTGGCAGCACTGTTTCCTCTCCCAGTTTTTCTTCATCCTGATTATAAACCTGAGTGCCCTAATCATAGGGGAGAGGGTTTGATCATGTCAGACCTACCTTCTGTGGGAAACATTTTATGGCCTGTTGGAGGCTCCCTTCTGTGAGGTCCAAAGCCCTTTCCTTAAGTGGAAAGGGGCTTGGGTGTTGCCAGATCCTCCCACCCGCTCTACAGGTCAAATAATGGATTTAGTAGAAATATGGAAAATTTTAGTCCATTCTTGTGCCAAAAATTGCCACTGTGAAGGCAGAAGTGTAAACAGTGTGTGACTAATCCCTTCTTTTAAGGAAAGAAGTTTTATGTAATTGTTTCCTTTCTACTTACAAAGATACAGAGGTTTACACAGATTCAAGTCTTCAGATGGCTGGCTGTACCCCTGACTTCTGGCCTGCTTCTCTCCTTTTCCGAGTGTCACCAGTAGAGCACCGATCAAGTGTTTCACCCCATGCAGTCCCACTCCTGTCACTATTAAAGTGGCAGTGCCGAGGGGGCTGGTGACCTACAACCCAACCCAGTGGCCTTTTCCAATTGCTTGTTTCCCTGCCTTTTCTGCAGCAATTTTCAGGTGGTTCTCTCTCCTTTCCATCTAGAAACTTTCTTCCACTTATCGCTTCTGTATCTATGTTATTTTTGTTTTTATCTCCTCTTGATTTTCTTTGTGTCCCCACCGCTAAGTGCGACTAGCCTCCAAGACTGTGTGGTTCCATAGTTTTTCTGAAACATTTTTGCCTTAGAAGAATTTGGCCTCTCTTGGAACATCACTGTTCCTAAACTCAGAGGCTTTCTGTATCTGCTCCCCAGAGATCCACCCCACATTTCTATCTCTAAAACTAACATAATTCTCTTCCTCACACACCGGCCCCTTTTTTCTGACTGCCTTAACTCGGCACACCTCCTTGCCTTTACTTTTCCTCTTGGACTTGAACCAAAAATACCCTTCGAGTCAGCCAGACTGGAAACCTTCATCATCACTTGACTCCTTTTCCTTTTGCTCCCCGCCACCCTTAATTTAATCCTCAGGTCCTATTACTCCTTCTGGTAGTGACCTCTGGCCAGTTCTAGATTTATTCCCTTTAAATGTTGTCTAAAAACTGCTTGCCGTAGGAGATGAAGATTCAGCTTATTCATTTCACCTCTTGCTCCCCACCCTTCCTCTCAAACATCATTGTTTAGTATTAAGAGTTTGTCTCTGCATACTCTACCAACACATTTAAACCTCTATTTCCTCTAACGTCAACCTCATCTTTCAAGGTTGTGAATGTTCTCTCATGACCCTCCATTTTGTAAGATGAGGGCAGTGGCTCTCCTCATCTTCCCTTCACTTCTCCTCTTCCTCTTCCAGAATTTGCCAACCTCCTCCAGCTAGGTATGTGCATTTATGTCACCTACGTTGGTCACATGGGTTGTTTCTAGCAGCTACAGCCTTCGCAATATTGTCTGTGGGTGTTCCACTCAAGGCGAAGCCAAGTATAGGGTGCTTAGGTTGCTCCCTCTGTGTGTCCATGGCCAACACCTCTGTGCTTTCTGAAGGAGTGTGTTCCTAGCATCAAATGGGAATGGATTCTCCCTTTTCCCATTCCATCAATTGCGTATATATAGTCAAGTTTCTCCAAAATCTCAATCATGTTTTCCATTGTCATGACTCCCCCTTTTCTCCCTAGGATCATTCTCCTGGAGCTCCCTGTCTCCTGGTTGCCTGGCAACCTTCCTTTTAGGGGAAATATGGGAAACCAATCTTGAAGCTAGGGGATCTCCAAACACCAGAATGAGAGGGCCTTACTCTGGGGGAGTAAGTTTTGTGGTTTGTACCACATAGTTCCATTCTTTTAGAGAAGAAGACTAATTTTTTTCCCTGATGGGGGGTAGAAGCCTGACTTTTGGATGTTCTCTTTGCTGGAATCGGGGAGAACAGCTGCCTTCATATGTAGCCTTCTTAGTGAAGACACCAGTGTTCAGCCCTACTTCTCATTATCACCCTGTGCTTTACTTGGTTTGAGTATCCAGAACATGTCTGTGGTCTCCTGGGAAGATGGCTTCTTCTGTGCCTGTGTGATTTTTTCAACCAGTGTCCTTAAGCTACTTTGTGACCCATTAGGAGTCAGGAAGTCATGACATCAATGTAGTAGTTCAAGACTGTCATTTAAAAAAATGACAGGAGAGAATATTCGTGTCCTTTGCATAGTAAGGATAAATATACTATTTTGTAATACTTAGCTGTATTTAAAAAAAAATATGTATGGATGTGTACTGGATCTCCATGTAAAATGTGCTTCTTACTGTAGATTGAGATAAAAGAAGTTAAAATATTTAGGTATGGCTTCCTTCCTCCTACAACAGTCAACATTTCTCAGTCTGCCCTGCTCTCTTAACAGATTTGTTGAAATTTTTCCTGTATGTGTTAATGGGCTATGTGAAACATTTTTAGTATCCTTACCTGTGCCGCACATCAGAAAGGATGCTGGAGCCGAGACCCTGAGGTCTCCAGCTCTGTCAAATGTGAATTTCTTACTTATGGGACTGAGTGGATATCCTGGGGAGTCCAGTGGAGTGGAGGAGGGAGGAACACTTGGGACAGTAGATGTTTGTCAGAACAGAGTACTTCAATATTTTAATGACTAGTGTGGCTGTCCTATTGCATAACAGCCAAATGTCAAGTCTGGGTTTCTTTTCTTTTTTTATTCCTTACCTATAACTTTTAGGGCTTCTTTGGAGGAAGGGAAAATATATGGGTGCCCCCAAATCCATTTTGAACCAGGGGTCCTATAGTTTTCATTTTAATCTAATTTTCTTTAAACAGTTTGGTTTTCCCTTACAAAATTATTTACAATGCTATGACAGATCTGATTTTCACTAGTGATTGTTAAGCCTTTTTTTTTTTTTTTTTTTTTTTTTTTAATGTAAAGGTATGGGGGAAGAGAGGAGAAAATCCCAATTGAAAGGAGATTTTTTTTTCTTCCCTGGGAGATAGGAAACACTAGATATACTTGAGTAAAAGAGAAGGAAAGGAAGAGTTAAGGAGGATATATATTTGTAAGGCTGAGAGATGGTCCAAAGTGGAAATAATTGTGAAGGGTGAAATTAGAGGAAAAGGTAGATGCCAACCATGAAGGAGGAAGTGAGGAAGACATAGTAGGATGGTGATTACACTTAATTTCTATTTGTGGAATGAGTGAGTGGACAGTTGCCTCTACTTGCCCCACATGGTGTCACTTCTCATGGCTTTGCTTCTCCATGAGGCCATGAGATAGAGTGGCCTGTCTGTTCATGTGTCTGTGTGTCTTTGCGAGCACATGTATTTATTTACATCCTCGAATTGGAGGAAAGTGAAGGAGATGGAGGACGAGGAAGCACAGCTCTGTGTAGTTTCATATTTGCAATGTGTCTGTCACTTGTAGGATAGTTATAGTAAGACGTGCGTACCATTACCAGTACTATTACTCATTTCCTTTAGTTAATGATGGCTGAGGATTGTTACTCAAGTTCTAGACCTGCTACAGCTCTCTTGTTTGTTCATTACCTTTTTGTTACGTTTAGGGAAAAGGAGCCCACACACACATGTGCTTTCAGCTCGTTTCTTGCTGCTTCTCACTTCTGTGATTCAGAGGGGAGAGAAAGGGAGGACCTCAACTAGAAGGCAGAGCCCACGATCACCCTTATCTGGCTGTGGTCAGAGCAGGAATTAGTTGTAGCAGCTTCAAGGTCTCTTGGAATGCCGGGCTGTCCTCTTCTGAACAGGAGTCAGCCCGTACTTCTCTCAGCAGGTCCCAGTAGTATAGTGACGGGGTTGACAGCGTAGCTGGGGGGCGAGTTGCCCCTGCGATGAGAAGGAGGGCTTCCCCTTTCCACAAGGCAGACAGAGCAGCCTTGTGGTTCTTAGCAGTCACCACCAGATGTGTCCAGCTGTTTCACTTTCTACTTCATCCCAATCAAACATACTTAAAGTTCAAACCAACACTTACATCATCGAAACAAAAGTGTTTACAATGTTAAGCTTTAGGCTTTCAGTAACTTAAGTCAGTCATACAGTGACGAAGACAATGCCCTTCCATGGCATTGCGTCTGGGAAAATCTAGGCGCAAGATGTATTTTCCTAGGCTTTCCTAGGACTACAGGGTTGAACGTAATAGATTTAGATCGCTGACTGGCTAAGAGGGAAGCACCCTTAATCCCAGCCTCTTCTATTTGTCTCTCATGGATGTCTTGTCTCACAAAATAGCTCATCCATCCCAACCAGAATGAATCCAATAGGCTGGATTTAGTCAAGATTCTGCTACTGCTTTTGATGAGACACTGTGTGGGTGTTTTTGGTGGCTTGATGATTTATCTTTCTTACTCTCCACCCGTGGTGTCATTTCTTCCTCTTGTTCAGATAGTCCCCCATTAGGGCCAGTCTTTTGGGAAGATGGTTGACTGGGCTAAACTCATGCTAATAAGGTGCCACAAAACCCCAGTTATAGTATGGTAGTTTGGAAATATTGTTCGGTTTAGATGGCTTTAACGTGTCACAGTCAATAATATTCAAGATTACAGCAGAGGGCAAGTTTCTTTCCAGAGGCTCAGTTTGCTGCTAAAATGGTCTGTTCCAACAATTTTAATAGCAAGTTTGCATTTTCCAGAATTAGTTGGTATATCTTCTTTATATTCTACATTGTTTGTCTTGCTTAGTGAATGATTTCAATTCTGTCCCTCAGGGAGTGATTAAATCTGGATGAAGGCTTATTTTAAAGTATACAGTACATGCAGCAGTAGAGAACTGTCATAGAAGAGAAAAGGGTTCAACCAGAAGGGTGAAAACACAGTAATCGAGTTCAGGAGTCCTCAGAGGTCTTGACTCCTGTCATTGACAAAATTATGAGATTGTCGTAAGTTATTATTCTTATTATTCTTAGAGACTAGTAATTATGAAACACTTAACCTAAATAGTACAGTTTTAATCATTGAGATACAGCATGAAATATTAAAATAACTGTTAACTACAATGTTATGAGTGTGTTTTTTCCCCATGATCATAATTTATATTTCAAAAGATTATAAAATTTTTTTCAGTTTTTGTGTGTTCAGATTTTTACAAGAATTTTTTTCTTAGCCCTGTGCAGCAGATATTCCATGGTACAGAATAGGAAAGTGAGGCTCAAAGAGGTTTAATACCTTCCTGATATACATACCTGTTCATGTATGTTTTTGTCTTAAATATAACTTGCGTGTGTTGCATGAGGGCTCATGGTAGCTGTGCTTTCAGTGCTTTGATAGACTCCATCTGTTGATGACCTGTATGTCCTTACACTTCTTGACTAGACAGGCAGAGTCCCCTTATGTTGGAGGTTTCCAAGGGTAAGGTGTTATTATTTCTTAATATGTCATGACTACAGTATTTGAAGGAAAAAATTAGCCTTGCATGAAATTTTTATGCTCCTTTCTAAGTTTAACTGATCTCTTATTCTTTCCTTCTTAGTTGACTTTAAAAGTCCGTTATTAATTTCCTTATCCTTACTTTGTTTCTTTCCAGAGTGACACCCCTTTCCTCACAGAATGTGATGATTCATCATGGCCAGGCCCAGGAATATGTGCTCAAGCCCAAGTACTTTGCAGCTCAGAAGGTGATTTCGGGAGAGCAGTCTACTGAAGGTTCATTCCCTTTAAGATTTGGACACGATCATGTGGCAGCACCTTTTCAGTGTGAGTATGTCCTGTCAGTCATCTTTCTAAGTTACAGTATCATGCTTTGGAAACACTTCGCTCTGTAGATGGCTTTAATGTGTCACAGTAGATGAAATTCAAGAATCATTTTTTAAAAATCCGTACTGGTTCCTGAAACAACCAGACAGCAATATGGTTTCCTTCTTCAGAGGAAAGGCAGTTTTCCTGGACATTGCAGGATCTGAAGTGACTTGCCTGTAATACTGTTTCTGCAAGATGGCTCCATTTCCAAGATATACTTGCTCTAATTTTCTGTACAGTTGTACGGCTGATATGTTTACATTGATAAAATATTTTCCTTAGTGAGCTAGCCAGGATTTATTCTTTGTGAGATGTCTGCAGTGTCCTGCATTACCCTCCGAGATTTACCTACAGTGGATGTTTTCATGTTAGGAGGGCAATGTTTTTAGTATATCGGTTCCACGGTGTGGCAGGTTTTACTGAGTTTGTAAAGAGCTCTTGTATCAGTGGCCAGCTTGGTTAATATCTCACTATGGGGGAGGTTCAAGGACAAGCCCCGGCTCAGAGGGTGGGGAATGTGATGATTTGTGGGTTAAATATTACAGAGTGTCTGCTGGCAGCATCTGGAGAAAGCGTTCTTCAGTGAGGCGGCAGACTGTTCAAAGGGGAGAGCTGGGTGCACAGGCTCCTTCCAGCAGCTTCCTGCTCTGTCTCACGTTGATGGATGGCCTGCGCCATAAGTAATGAAAGAGAATGCCAGTTGTGAGGTTGAAAAGGACTGTCTTTCACCACCCAGAGTAGTGCGGAGAGCTGAGAGAATTCTTACTACTGTTTGGCACTTCAGAAGTCTGTGTCTGTATGGGCTTGATTCCTGGGGACCACCTCCACATCCCAGAATTGGCCATTTAACAAAAAGAGTAGCTAATATAAGGTATGTACATTTCCACTTTTCATCTTTTGAGAAAATTGTGCTCAGGACTTGAGGCTGGACCCCAGAGCAATAGTCTGAGGTGATTTATTGGGATGATAAGGGAAGAATGGAGAAATTGTGTAGATCATCTCCTTGCCCTTTAGAAAGGATAGCTTTCAAGTTATTTGCAAAACAATAGATGTATCATCTTGTTTTTAAAGCTCCTTTGATTTCAGTGCTTAATAGCCTGTTCTCTAGAAATATTCCTAAGTATATAATATTTTTCTAATCTCTAAAAATCTAGAGATACTACTATTTCCTTGAAGCTTTATGTAGATCATATTTTATAGAAGCTCTCCAAAATTAGAATGTGATGGGAAGAGTTTTTGAAAGCTTATGATCATACTGATAAAAGAATTCTGAATTTCATGGAGGTGTCAGGAAAAGATGGTTTGGGAATCTCTGGTATTAAGACTGGAGACTAGTTTAATTTGCATGAGTATCATCTAGAGCAGGGGTCCGCAAATTGTTTCTTAAAGACCAGATAATAAATATTTTAGGCATTGGGAGCCAAGATACAAATTGAGGATGTTATATATAGGTACGTACATAACTATTTAAAATGTAGACATTTAAAAATGTAAAAACTCTTAGCTATTAGGTCGTTTAAAAAAAAAAAAAAGGTAGCTGGCTGGATTTGGCCCATGGGCTGTAGTTTGCCAACTGGTAATATAGAGACTTAGTTTCTCAATCTACTAAAAAGACAACCTATGGAATGGGAGAAAATATTTGCAAATGATGCGACTGACAAGGGGTTAATATTTAAAATATACAAACAGCTCATACAACTCAGTATCAAAAAAAAAACCCCACCCAATCAAGAAAGGGGCAGAAGACTTGAACAGATATTTTTACAAAGAAGACATACAGATGGCTAACAGACACATGAAAAGATGCTTAACATCTCTATAAGAGAAATGCAAATCAAAACCACATTGAGGTATCACCTCACACCTGTCAGAATGGCTATCATCAAAAAGTCTACAAATAACAAGTGTCGGAGAGGATGTGGAGAAAAGGGAACCCTTGTACACTGAGGATGGGAATATAAATTGGTGCAACCATTGTGGAAAACAGTATGGAGGTTCCTCAAAAAACTGAAGATAGAGCAACCGTAAGATCTAGCAATTCCACCATATGATCTAGCAGTTCCATTCCTGGGTATGTATCTGGAAAAAGTGAAAACACTACTTTGAAAAAATACATGTGCCCCAGTGTTCAGTGCAGCACTACTTACAATAGCCAAGATATGGAAGCAACCCAAGTGCCCATCAACAGGTGTTTGCATTAAGATTTGGTGTGTGTATATAAACAATGGAATATTACTCAGCCATAAAAAAGAACGAAATACTGCCATTTGCAGCAATGTGGATGGACCTAGAGAATTTTATGCTTAGTAAAATAAGTTGGACACAGACAGATGCTGTATAATATCACTTATATGTGGAATCTAAAAGATAATACGAATATATATACGAAACAGACTCAGAAGGAGGGAGGGACAAATTAGGGGTATGGGTTTAATAGATACAAACTACCATATGTAAAATACATAAGCAACAAGGATATACGTATAACACAGGGAATTACACCCATTGTCTTGTAATAACCTATAATGGAATATCATCTGCAAAAATACTGAATCAGTATGTTGTATACCTGAAACTAACACAGTATTGTAAATCAGCCATGCTTCAATTGAAAAAAATCAATCTGCTGAAAATACATAGATCTTGGACCTGATTGACTGGTGCCTGGAACAGGACAATTAAACCAAAAGATGCTCTAGAGGCCCTGTGTGTAAGCAGCTGTTCTTCAGTGTCACTATTCCCAGCAACCCACCCTCCTCCCCATGATGATTCTCAGACGTAGCTCCACTTGGTTTGGAGGCAGCCAGAAAAGCATGAACTACCAGGACACCAGTTGTGTTAGATAAGTCTAGTTTCCTTTAATGTTAGAGCGACATGCCACACAGCGCTGGGGAAAGTAATGGATGTTACTCCTGGTTGCTTATAGAAAGTCTTTTGATACTGATGGAAATAACATTTTCACTGGATGACCCATTAATGGCCATGTGGCTGGACTGAATTGCATGAATCACCCACCATGAGTTCCTCAAAAAGTTAAACATAGAGTTACTCTATGACTCAGCAGTTCCACTCCTAAGTATATACTCAAGAGAAGTGAAAACGTGTGTACACAAAAACGTATGTACAAATGTTCATAGCAGTGTTATTCACAATAGCCAAAAAGTGAGAACAACCAAACTGCCCATCAACTGATAGTAGATAAACAAAATGTGGTATATCGTGCCATTGGCTGTTCAGCCACAAAAAGGAATGAAATATGATACATGCCACAACGTGAATGAACCCTGAAAGCATACTGAATGAGTCCAGGTACAAAAGAATCCAGATCACATATGATTCCATTTTTATATGAAATGTCTAGAACAGGCAAATTATATGAAATATCCATGCAGACAGATAGTAGATTAGTGGTTGCTGGGGGCTGGGGAGAGCAGGAATGGGGTGTGACCATTGATGGGTAAGGAGTTTCTTTTGGGCTGATGAAAGTGTTCTGGAATTAAATGGTTATCATGGTTGCACAAAGTGTGAATATGGTAAAGCCATGTTATGTTAAAAATAACACAAAAATACTTAAAAATTATTTCCCAATAAGTAGTTATAAAAGTTTCAAGGAATGGAGGTTACTGGTTCTCTCAGAAGTGCTAAGAATGGTGTTGGGTAGAGGGGATCTGCTTTATCCAGTACCTCTTTCGGTAATTTGTAGGAAAGATTTGACTATGTAAACCAAATCCTGTTGTGGTTGGCTTAGTAGTGTTTTTAACCTAGAGGGAGGGAAGTTGAAATGACATGATGATAACATTTAAAGGCAATCTTATAAAAACAGTCAGTTCAGATTATCTTAGTATCTGCTCAGGAGCAGACCCAAATATCTCACACCTAAAGAGATTATTTCAATACAATGCACTAGAAAAAGATCTTGAGGGTAATAAGTATCCATTCCAGACTATCTGCTGTTGTGCTGAAAATACCATGGGACGCTTGATGATATTAAAAACAGAAAATAACATTTCTATTTTGGTCCATGGTGGAAGAATTTTTTTATCATCAGGGTTAATAATGGAGAGCTTCTTAAGGTAGAGTGTGGAGTTACTTATAAAGGAGAGCTTTAGGATGAGCAGAAATATCCCTGTAGCTGAAATAGTTCCCTAGACTACTGATTTGCAGGTTATGCAAAGAGCCCTTAGAGCTAAGAAATTGGAGAATCTATGATTTGAATATTCACCTGCTCCACTTTTTTTTTCTATTACCTCAGTTTAATATTTGGAAATTTTTAGAAGTGTAAACTTTTATAATTGGATTTCTCATTGCTAATTCCAGTGGTTTTCCTCTCAAGGTGGACTTGGCTTTTAGAAAGGTTAATTATACTTTAAAGTTGTCTATTGAAATCTTACTTCAGATTCAACAAAGCCAAAATCTTAAATTTCAGGAAAGGCAGACACCATCTTTTATATACTACCTTTCTAAAGTTTCTAAAATTGATACAAATCAGACTCTTAAAAGAGTTGCTTATTTATCTCCTGATGTGCTGAGAGATGTGAGAGAGTGATTGATTATTGGCATTGAGAAAATATGATACTGTTCAGTTATAAAAAGTTAGGAGAAGCCCACTTTTAATTTTTACTTAAATTGTTAAACATAGGCTTTCTGCTTAGGTAAACACCCATAGTGGTGCAGGAAACACATACACAGCCCCATTAGGCCGCTTCTGACAGAAGAAAACCTTATCGTGCCTGCACTGGGACCCCAGGAAACATCTTAGCCCTGGATCCTGTGGTCTGTGCTGACCCCTCCCAGTGCTTGCAACAGGCCAGTCGACTCAGCTTCTGCTCCCACCCTCACCCCCCCACATGAGTCATGGGCTGACTGGAATTCCTGGCTCTCCCCCATTTGAAGATGCAACAGCCCTCCTCAGCAGGTCTTAGGTTTGAGAGGGAGGCAAAGAGTCCATTGAGCCACTTTGCTGCCCAAATCCCTGCAGCCCAGTTCTGGCCTGACCTCAGTCCATGTTCCCATACTCTGAAGAGCACGGGCCCTTTGGGCACACGAGCCTTCCTCTTTTAGCGACACTACGGTTGAATGTGCTAGCATTAGCCTTCAGGCTGTGTTCACACTGCCACCGAGAAGCATAAGACATGAAAGCATCTCAGGGTTTGATGGCAAGTGTTATATCTCCCCGGGAAAAAAAAAGTTCATGTGTCTGGAGTGAAGATTTTCTGTGGTTGCAGACTGACAGAGCGAAGATGTTACCATTAAAACTGCATCTTCCTGGTTGTCCTGAGAGAAGAGAGTAGTTCTGCAGAAGGTTAGAGGACACATCCAAGATTTTTGCTTTAGCAAAACAAATCTGAAGTTGAAAGGATAGGCAGGCAGTATTTGGCTTAGGCTGTTGTGCTTATGCCAGCCATTTCAAGTAGGTGGGCAGGAATACTCATTAAAGGCTCGGACGCACTGTGCCGGTTACAGAATCTTCACAGGGAGGGAGTCCGTGGTGTGGTTCAAAGCACCCACCGTAGATGGAAGTGGGCTTTAAGGAAGACCAGATTCAACCTCCACTCACTGGGCCTTTGCAAAAAAGGGGAGAAACCGTGGAGTGGCAACTCGATGAAGGCAAATGTAGATGTCATAAGTACAGATGAGAAGAATTGGAACCAGGTTCTTAAGTGCAGGATGAATTTGCAATATGGATACCTCCAGAGGAAGAACAGTTTGAAAATGCAGGTGAGGAAGAGTCTGGTCCTGAGAACCACCCTTGCCTCATTGGGGTGTTGAAGTTTAAGATATGAGTGATAGGAAGATCACTTGTGTGAAGAGAGAAAAGGAAAGGGGAAATCAAGTGTGCTGGCAATCCCAGTTCTCTGAGACGCCCTCTCTGTTAGTTCCTGATTGGTTGGGAGCCCCACTAGGGCAAAGCTTTGCAGACGGACAAACTGGGCACTTTGGAGGAAGGAGAATTCCGTAGACTTAACATTCTTCAGCACTCGAAATCCTTCCCTGCATGGAGACTACCCTTAGCTTGTCATGTGCAGGTGAGTGTGTCTCGAGGGAATGGCTCCACACCAATACAGCAAGTACGAAGTGACAGTGGAAGTTGTACCAGCCAGGAACGATCTTACATGAAGCTGATGCAAACTAACAAACGATTTAGCATTTAAAAAGGATACTCGGTGTGAAAACATACTGCCTTGAAGAAGGGTTGATAGTAAAGCTCTGTGCCTTTTCCCTTGTAAAATCAGCAAGTTCCTGGAGCTGCTTGGTTATCCCCACAGAGTGTTGTTTGGGAAGCAGGACATTGAGCCAGTTTCCCAGCCATATGGCAATGTGGATCTTAGCACTAAGAGGGCCAGAAGAAAATCACCCAGTCTTCAATAATTTCTGGTAAAACCCTTGTTGGCCTTAAAAGCCTAGGCAGCAAAGCATCAGCATACTGGGTATAAAAAAATGCTTAAGAAAGCCTTCTGGTGAATGTGGGTGAACACCAGGGTTTTGCTGAGTTGATGTCCTTAGGAATTCAGGTTCCTTTGAAGGACAGAGTATTACCTATTATAGAAGTTGTTCCATGTGTGGTCTTGCTGTGGCCACCGTGCCTCAGTTGGAGGGGCGAGGGCAGGTGGTTTATTTTATCCAGGGGTTGTTTGGTCATATCCCAGTCCTGGAAGGTATGTGGATGTGAACTTCTCATCGCCTGATTACTCACGCACAGTTTCAAGATAGCTGGGCAGTGGTAGGCATGGATTGATTATAAACACTGCCAAGAAGCTTATCCAGCAATATGAAAACAGTGGAGGAAAACCTAGAGTGAGAGGATTATGTAACCTAAATTCCCCAGTGGGCAGCTTTCCGTGCCAGAGAAAGAGGCTTTAAACCCAAAGGGCCCAAGATTTCATAACAAACCAATCCAAGGATATTTCTGGGTGTTGAGACTGAGTTCAAGATATTGAGAAACCCTGTGTGGCTCCAGAGTATTCTGTGACCAAACTGTGATATTTCTAAGGAAAAATAAAACACATGAATTTACAGTTTGCCTGAGGGAAACTACAATGCAACGTTCTGGTAGGAGAAAACTTGAATTTGAAAAAACATGGTGCCTACTCAGCCTTAGGATTTATTTACCAGAAACTGAGGGCTTGACTTGATTTTTCTTCTAAATGGGGAAATAGCTTCTAGAAAATTAATCATCATTAGAGTTGAAATGATACTTTTGATACAAAAGTTCTGCTTATGAGATGTTACAAAAGGAATTAAAGTAGAATGCTTTGTCTTCTTGTGGGTCAGTCTCCTTATAGAAAGGTCCTCTTAACATTGAAAATGATGGCCTTGTGGTGAATCTGTACCCACGTTGTGGAGGTAAAGACCTCAGTACCTTCTTTGTGTTTTTGTATGACATTTCTTAAAGAAGTTTTGGTGTTGTGATTATCTACAATTTTAGTTGTGCATTATTTTTCAATTTGACTTAGTATTAGCGTCTGATGAAATTGTACTTAAGCTGAAGGCCAGCTGTCCTTGTTCTCCCTTGCTCCTCCCATACAAAGGTAGTAGAAATTAATACATGGCTGGAGTAGGAGGAAAACCTTGCTTCCCCAGGAGGTAATTGCTACATGGTTCTATGTGAGTAATTCTTCTGGCAGGCAAACTTTAAATAATGAAATATGTGTATATACACATAAACACACAAATATATTCAATCAAATACATAAATGTGTATTATTTAAAAATTTACTTTTTTGGAGCTCCTTATAGTATCCATATAGCAAGTATCCATTAAAAAAGTTTTCTTGTAGCCCTAACTGTGCTTCACAAGTTTCTCTCAAGGTACCAGTTTAACTAAATGAAAACATTTGAGGTAGGCAGTGGTTGCTCTTGTAAAAAAAAATAAAAATCATAGATATTTAAAAATCCTTGTATCCTAGAAACAGATTTGGAAAGCTTTACTGAAAGCAAGCAAGCATCATAGAGCAGATGAGAGGGTGTTGGTCATAGTTTCTTTTGGTTGATGGCCTCTGGGCTTCTTATGTGGGATCGGGCACTCTCCTTTAACAACGTCTGGAACCCCACGCACCAGGCAGCTGCGCTGCTTGTTTTAATGATCACCATTTAACTGCTACAGGTGCATCTCAGGATCACTCTTTCCCCAGCAGGGATCATACTGATGAAATGAGTCAGAATCTCTCTTAAGGTGTCTGTAAGTTAGAGCTAAGCAGTACACAACTGTAACAAAAGTGAAACACCAGCAGAAGCAGCCAGAGAGAAGCTTTCTATCTCATTAATGTATATAAGAATGAAGCTCATCAGCCTTTTCTGAAAAGCGCTGGGGACAGGGCAACTTATAATGGGATGCTACAAGTACTGTGGATTCTCAACATCTTTGCAGTTACTGAAATGTGCCCTAGTCTCCATGAGGGCTGGCTGTCCCTGGATCTTCTTGGGGCTTAGCTCCCTTATTGCTTCACGCAGCTTTACCATACCATTCCATCACTCCGGATAACATGCACCCCTCGCATTGTGTTGTGGACAGAGACTCTGGCTAACACACGTTCTATTTGCACCCGTCCCTCTAACAGCTGCCTGTCCTGACATCTCAGAGCATCAGACGTTGGGGTGGGCTTGTGATGGATAGAGAAGTGGATGGCTCAGTTCTGCCATTTCCTCAGGACTACTGAAACACCTAGAGAATTGTTCCGCCTGGCCTGCTTTCAGTAGAACCTGATGTGTTACCACATTTATGTCTGAGCAGCCATTAGGATTTTTAACAGAAGCATTCTTGGGTCTCAGGGATTCTTGCTCATATGGAATGGAGAATGTCCAGTTTAGAGTTTGTTAGTGAGTGCGGATAGGAACGCTTTCAGTAACACTTCCGAAATCCCATTATACCTTTTATTCGTTCATCATTATTTTTGGTATGGGTTTTCAGGCAACCACAAAGCGGGGGTGGGGGGAGTGTGTATAAATTCATAGCAGACATGCTCTGCCATGTCTTGAACCTGGAAATATAGCGAAGTTAGAGGCCTCTTTAAAGGAGTTTAAAGAATACTCTTAGCAGAGAAAGTGATTCATAATGTTTCTTGTCAGAGATCCCAGTTTCCAAACCACACCTTAATATACCTCAAGAACATACAATACATATTTAACAAACCTGCTCTTGGTGTTGTAAATTATATTCATGTCTCTGAAGATCAGGAAATTTGGACATAGGCTCATTTATATTCTCCAAGGCACTGTGGATTCAATCCTAGTCTTTCTCCTCATCTATTTAGCACTTACCATATGCCAGCCACAGTGCTAATTGCTGCATATGCATTAATTCAGTATGTTACATTGTAATATTAGTACATTGTTATTCTTTTTTTGAAATAAATTTATTTATTTAATTTTTGCCTGCGCTGGGTTTTTGTTGCTGCACATGGGCTTTCTTTAGTTGCGGTGCGTGGGCCTCTCATTGCAGTGGCTTCTCTTGTTGCGGAGCACGGGCTCTAGGCGCGCAGGCTTCAGTTGTTGTGGCACGTGGGCTCAGTAGCTGTGGCTCACGGGCTCTAGAGCACAGGTTCAGTAGTTGTGGCACGCGGGCTTTGTTGCTCCGCGGCATGTGGGATCTTCCCAGACCAGGGCTTGAACCCGTGTCCCCTTCCTTGGCAGGTGGATTCTTAACCACTGCGCCACCAGGGAAGCCCATTAGAACATTGTTTGACTGTTTAAACTGTTACCCTACATGTTATGCATGTATTTGTTAGGAAGCAAAAATATAACAAGGTATAAATTGCCAAAACAAAACTTGTTCATTGAAAAGATTGTCACTTTAGCTCTTTGTGCAAGTTCCTTTCAGGTGAGTCCAAAGTCAAAATTTGACTATATTTAAAAAATTTGTCAACTTTATTGTATGTAGGACTTTAATGACCATGACACATTTAAAAAATTATCTGAATATAGAGCTTCTGGGAGGAATTTTTTTAA
Organism: Balaenoptera physalus; assembly: GCF_965194825.1. Taxonomy (NCBI): domain Eukaryota; kingdom Metazoa; phylum Chordata; class Mammalia; order Artiodactyla; family Balaenopteridae; genus Balaenoptera; species Balaenoptera physalus. The sequence goes on along the minus strand of NC_138894.1, from coordinate 71,512,988 downwards.
CAAAAATAATCCAAATGCAAAATAAGCCTTTCTAATCAGGGGGTTCCTATTGCCGTTTAAGATCCATTTCGATAGCTTTCAAACAAAATGAAGCAATCAGATCTTACCTGGAAACTGTGTAAGAACCAAAGTCCACAGTAGAATTTTACTTTCTTCTAGAGTTTTTAGTAGTAATTATGATCATGAAAGCAAACATTTCGAGGTGAAATTTCCCATATTTAGAAGCTCTTGTGTGTTTTGCTCTGTAATTTATCATGGAGCAAGTGTTGCTGCTCATTTGAGTTTTTCCTCTAAGAGCTGACTGCATGTAATGATAACCTCTTGAATTTGCATATTTAACAGCTTATGAATCATATTCATACAGATTATTTCATATGGCCCCTGCCACAGCCTTGTGAGGTAATGGGTTGGATGGCTTTATTCTGCATGTCTTTGTTCTACTCTTGATTGCAGGATTGGGAGGGTGGAGCCAGAGAGTGGTTTTACTGTATCCCATCTTGTTGAACCTCTATCCGTTTCTTGGACAAATAAAACTCTTAACACTTATTCCATAAGACTGTTTGTTGTAAGAATGAAGTGAGATGGCATGTGACACCTAACATGCTGCCAGATACATAGTCTGTGCTCCATCTCTGTTAATTTCCCTCCTTCATCCTGACCTTCCCATACGTGCTCCATCTTCATTTCTCTCCTTCATCCCAACCTTTCCAAGTGCCTCGTGTCGTGTAATTTTCATAGTACTGCTCATTAAAAGAGTGGGAGAGGCACTGGGGTTTTGAGGAAAGAGCAGGGCTTGCATTGAACTCTCAGCTTCTACCATTTCCTAACAAAATGACCTTGGTCAAGTTTCTGATGAATGTCTCTGTAGTTTCCTAGTCTGTGAAATGGCTATAAGCGTAACTTACATGGCCGTGGTGTGTATTTGAGCTTTGTAGCTTAGTAAGCGCCAGTGCATGTTTCATGGGTCCATCAGTCACGCAGACAGTGCTCTGTACATTTAGAAAGGCCCTTATATACTATTTCTATGTTCTCAGAATCTAGGCAAAAAAAAAAAAGTGGAGAAGAAGAGTGTGTGTGTTTCTATTATCTATTGCCGTGTAACCGAGCATTCCCAACCTTAGTGGTTTAAAGCAACAAGCATTATCTTACAGTTTCTGTGGGTCAGGAATTGGGAATTACCTTAGCTGATTGGTTCTGGCTCGGGTTCTTTTATGAAGTTTCAATCAGGGTATCAGGGAAGGGCAGCAGTCATCTGAAGGCTTGCCTGGGGCTGGAAGATCTGCTTTCAGGATTGCTCAATCACATGGTGATTGGCAGGAAGCTTCAGTTCTTTGTTGCGTGGGCCTCTCCTTAGACTCCTCAAGTATTCTCACAGCATGGGAGCTGGCTTCCCTCAGAATGAGCGATCCAGGAAAGAGAGTAGGATGGGAGCTGCAGTGCAGTGCCTTTTATGATCTAGTCTCTGAAGTCACAAACTATCACTCTGCTTTATTCTGTTCTTTAGACATGAGTTGCTGAGACCAGTCCAGGCTCAAGGGGAGGGGAATTGGACATCATCTCTTGAAGAAAGACGTAGCAAAGAATTTGTGGACACGTTTTAAAACCATCAGTGTTCAACAGGAGAGACATTAACTTGATGAGAGTCAAAAGGGAAAAGTTGAAAATGAGTAACCTAAAAAGAATTAGCTGACAGTTGAAAAACTTACAATGTGTAATTACACATCAGTAATTCATTTTTTATTGGCAACTAATCATTTTTCAATTTTATTTATGACATGATACTGGAGCATATTTAGATATAATATGACGACTTTGAGAAAAGCGATATTTAGGCTGAAATCTTGCCTAATGGTGAGATCTATTGAATTTGGCAGTAATCCCTTGGGGAGAGTAGCTGGGGCCATTTGATGGAGTCATTTAAAAACTGAGCCAGGGAGAAATTTGTGCTGGGGAAAAAAGAACTGACAGAATTGGTGTTCTGCAAGCATGGATATCCCTGATTCTATAATTCTAAATTACTTTAGAGATTTAAAAAATGCCAGTTTTCTTCTATATAACTAATGGCTTCAACAGTTTTTTCTTTCAGTTGAATCCATCAAACTTTGGAGGAGTTTTGATAGTTGCACAAATATTCCTATGTTCAGCTTCCTTAGTGCTTCTCAAAATAAAAGGCATTCAAATTTCTAATATTTTGTTTGTACTGGGTTTTCATTACCTACATGAAAGAGTTGGGATCTCTCAGAGGCACATCACTTTATCTACTCCTGACCTGGCAGCTCCAGTATCTCAGAATGCCTGTCCAGGGCACAGTAGGTTTTGGTTTCCTTCTCTATCCTGTCTTTTCACTTTTTCTTTCAAGCAAATTTAGGTTTTGTAAAGTGTGTAACAGGTCGTTTTCTTCCTTGTGTCTGCCTTTAATATAAGAGGGAAATTTCCAAGCCCCTTGTGGAAATAGTAGAACGTTGGTGGCATTCAACTCCTTTAATGTTTTTGTGACTTCCAGGTATTAGCTGTTGGAATGAAAGTCACTTCTCTGCCCTTTGCTTTGTCTGTCTTCCCCTGTATTCCCAGCCTGAGTTCATTTCCTCCCCCTGTGTTCTTTCCCATGTCACTCCCCTCTCGCCACATACTCTTTCCCGTTCCCAAAAAGGGAGAATCACCAGGTGGGACGTGTGTTAAAAATAGCAAAGGAGGATGAGAATACAAACTGTTTTCTTTGGCTTGATTGAGGCCAAGGGAATGTTGGAGGAGAGAAACATACATAAATAGAAGTATGTGCAAAGGGCCAAGAAAAAGTGGAAGGTTGGAATGTATGGTCATGCCTAGGTTGGTGAGAATCGTGGATGGGAGTGAAAGGATGAAAGGTGGAGAGAAAGGAGGAAAGGTTTTCTGGGGGGGGGTGGGGGGGAGGAAACTGTGTGAGAAGGAGGCGTGTGAGTGAGGATCGTTGGACGGTCCTGCCCGGCTGATTCCCTGGCTGTATGTGGTGTTGTTGCTGAAGTCGAGGCTAGATTGGATGTAGGTGGGCAGGAGTCTTCATTTCCTTTGAAGGAGTTTGATTTTGTTGGAAATATTTGTTTTAACAATTACATAGACTAAATGGAATCCTATTTCTCCAAGCATATAGTAGAGATAATTGGGGACCCTCATGGGGAATGGCCCCTACTCTGTCAAGCTTGTGAGTAAGTCATGAGATTTGTTCCTTGGTACACACGCAGCCCAGTAGATACAGATGATTTTAGTCGGACTTGCTTCTCCATGTGCAAGCAGACAGATGTTATTTATGGAAATGGTGAGTGATAGACCGATAACAAGTGCCTCCATTGACTTCTTTCTGGAAAAACAACAAATGTGGGGATAAATAAAACCTAATTCTGTTCTAAAATTAAGGGATAGAAAATTCGAATCATGTGAAGCGTGTCTAACCCACTGCTTCTGTAAGGAGCCCACACAAACTGGCCAGATTGAATGAGTGTTAGAGATGGAAGACAGGTAAGTGTTTACTGCCCTGCAACTTGTTCTTTTGATTCAGAGACAGTGCTGAAGTCCTTCTCTTAAGCCTCTTCCGCTGCCCTGGCCACAGCGTGGAAGCTAGAGAGTTAACGCTGCGGAGAACGCTGACATAGGTTCTTTGAGGGAAGTGGAGACTTTTCACATGAAAAAGTGCGTCTTTTCAATGGTATTTATCCCTCCGGAGGTGAACTCTTAGAGTAACATCTTGAATCATGATGCCAAAAAACTCCTCTAAAAATCCCTGGGCAAACGTATTTAACCCTCGCCAAGTGTGCTTGCCACAGTTGTCAGGATTCTAGATCCAGGCCGTGAATTACACTCTCAATTCCGAATTGAGAAGGTGGGTATATTGTGCTCCCTCCCGTTATTCTTTATTACTTTTAAACACAAGACACATTAAGTCTTGTGTTTCTTCAACTCTGCAATCACAGCATCTCAAATACCACTGTTCATTCTGGAGGGGCTGGTGCTCTGGTATTAAGAATTAGGAGCAGAGGAGAGATTTTCACATGCTCTTGATGGGGCTTTTTAAAGTCATGTTGAAGAAAACACCACGGGACAGTGGCCTGCTGCAGTTGTAGGACACCAGAACTGAGGAGGTACCCCACGAAGTATGCCTGGTCGGTTGAATCCCCTCAGGGTCTATGATGTTAAAGAAAAATATTTTACAGAAAAGGTCAGAAAATGAAAATGTCAGAAAGGCATCCGTTTGTTTTGCTAGTTCTCTACTTTTATTACCAACTATATTTTCTTTCCCCAAATATACTGGGTCAGATCCTGCTGGGTGAGTAAACTACTTATTGGGTAAAAGTTAGCTTCTTTTGACTGTAAAATATATTATACCTTGAAACATATTTGATTTTGTTCCAGGGATAAAAATAGGACCTTTTATTATATTTCTAGAGAAGAGAGCTTAGGTTTGGTATTTAAAGAGAGAAAACTCCAGGGAGAAAAAGGAAAGATTAAAACAATCCCATAGTCTCAAGGTGTGCTTTTTAAAGTCCTACTGGGGGTAGTGGAGTCAGGCTGGCAGGGCAAGGTTGAAGTTGAGAAAACGTGCGATTCAAGGTGAAAATCTTTTTTTTTTTTTTTAATTAATTAATTAATTAATTTATGGCTGTGTTGGGTCTTCGTTTCTGTGCGAGGGCTTTCTCTAGTTGCGGCAAGTGGGGACCACTCTTCATCGCGGTGCGCGGGCCTCTCACTATCGCGGCCTCTCTTGTTGCGGAGCACAGGCTCCAGACGCGCAGGCTCAGTAATTGTGGCTCACGGGCCCAGTTGCTCCGCGGCATGTGGGATCTTCCCAGACCAGGGCTCGAACCCGTATCCCCTGCATTGGCAGGCAGACTCTCAACCACTGCGCCACCAGGGAAGCCCCCTAGGTGAAAATCTTAGTCCTTAAATCTCGAGTCAAGCTAAAACAAAGATTAAATTAGTGAAATGGGAAATGAGACCCGACTCCTAAAATAAGTGGAAATTTGGGATGAAATCTACCATCTTTATTGCTGGACTTTTGGTTAGTCCCTCTCCCAATCTCCCTGAGCTGGGAACCAAAGTGTATTTCTCTTTTTGGGTGGATTTTATGGCTTAGTGGCAATTCACATCAGACTCGAAGAATCTGGGTAGTAGTGTTTTTAATTTCCTAGTTGTTCTTAGCCTAACAAAGGGAATGAATACTAAGTAAATCAGAAGTATATTAAAAAATTAAACTCCTTAGACATCATCATCAATTTTATTTATCAAATTAGTGGAAGTTTTCCCTTATGTGTCAATTTGATTTTTGCATAATACATTGTGGAATTTTGGGAGCAAGTAATTGTCTGTTTTTCTTTTGAAAAAGTGCTTGAGAAATTTGTTTCCTGTTTATTCAGTTATTCTGTCATTGGCATGTTTAATAGAAAATTTTTACTTTATATCACTGGCCATTTTTTGGTAATGTTTTAATGATTTTAGGGGAAAATGTTTTGTAATGATTGTAGGGTTTCCTGAATAACAACTTGTGCTTTCCCTTGATCTGAAGCTTTTATGACTAAAACATTTCTCTCTGACAAATATAGCATAAAATAAATGTTTTGAGGCTAAAGGTTTCATAGAAGTGTTCTTTATTTTTTTAAAAAAATTACTGACAGTTATCCCTTAGATAAATATTATTTCTTTAGTTCTCTGTCAGTGGAGTTTATTCATTCATTCGATATTTCTTGAGCACTTGCTATGAGACACATGTTGAGTATTTAGTAGTGACCAGACACATTCCCGCCCTCATGGAGTCTGTGTTTTTATGACAATAATCCAATGCTAAATCTATAAAGCATACTTATAAACAGGAAACGTAAAACAGGACACAGGGAATCAATGTGTGTGTGGTGTTGCAGTTTTATGCCAGGTAGTCGGGAAAAACCTCCTGATCATGTGACGTTCTGGTGAAGTCTTGAAGGTGAGGGAGGAAGGCATGTATATCTGGGGAAGAGTATTCTAGGCAGAGGGAACAGGAGGTTCCCTGAGATATGAATGTGCCCAGTATGTGAGGAATAGCAAGGAGGCCAGAGTGAGTGCTTTGGGAACACGTGTAAGAGACAAGGTCGGGGAGCTCACAGCTTGTGGAGAGCCCAGTAGGCCCTTGTGAGGCCTTTGGCTTGTATTCTGAATGAGATGGGAAGCCACTGAAGGGAGGAGTGCCATGATCTGACTGCCATACGTTAAAGGATGCACCGAATGCCGTGTGGGAGAAAGCTGTAGGAGGGCAAAGTTGGAAGCAGGAAGTCCGGCTGGGAGACTGTTGATAGTAGTGAAGATGATAGTGAATTGCACCAGTGTTTGCCATGAAGGTGGTGAAAAATTGTCCCCTCTGGAAATAGAGTTAACAGGGTTTGCATGTTGTATTGAGTCTCAGATGACCAAAAAAGGGTCAAGAATAGACTTGCCATTTTCAGAGATGAGGGAAGACTTGAAAAGGAACAGGTTTGGATGTGGATACAGAGAGGGACCAAAGCTTAGTTTTGCATGTTTTCTTGGGACAGCCACTAGACCTTAGACACCTACCTAGCAAAGTCTCATAAGCAGCTGGACAGCTGGATTCTTGGACACACACAAATACACACATCTGCAGTACTCATATGCACATATACAAGGTCGAGGGGTCCAGGCTAGAGTTAAACATTTTCTATACAGAAATCTGTAGCTGGTATCCAAATCCATGAGATAAGACAGGATAATAGCATCTGGGAAGTCAGTATGGAAAGGAAAAGGCTACAAAGACTGAGCTCTAGGGCCTTCCCCTGGGCACGATCATGAGGAGCAGTGGCCAGCAAGGTAGGAGAGAACCGTGAGAGAACAGGGTAACCTAGAAGCCAAGTAAAGAAGGAGTATCACGAAGCAGAGTGGTTCTTCTGTGTCAAATAGGCTGGAAGTTTGAGTCATAAGGAGCCAGAGGATTTACTGTTGGTTTTGGCAACATGGGGGCCAGTGGTGACCTTCACAAGGGCAGCTTTGGTGAAGGGTTGACAGCAAAAGCTTGGCTGTGGCAGGTTCAAGAGAGAATGGGAGGGGAGGTGGTGGAGGCAGCCAGTAGGGCGGCTCTTTTGAGGGGTTTTTCTTTAAGGAGAGCTGGGAAATAGAGTGGCAGCTGCAAGAGAGTGGAATGGGGACGATGCGAGGAGAGGTGTTTTCGACAGATGGGGCACAGTACAGCGGGTTTGCCTGCTGATGGAAATGAACAGGGAGGAAGTCTTTCAGCAAGAGAGGAAGGGGATTCATTGCTTTAGTGGAAGGGTTGGCCTTAGGTAGAACCACCTCCTTCATCGGGAGGAAGGCGGGACAACTATAGATCCAGGTAAGTTGGTAGGCCTGGCTTCGTAGCTTCTATTTTCTCCATGAAATAATAAGGGAAGTCATACTTGAGTTCAAGTTCACTAGTTAATCATCTGCTGCATTTCTGCCAAGTGAATATTTTGGGGACTGTAGTTACATTTTTAAACATGGCTTATGTTTAGTACCTGCTTTTTGAGAAATAAGCAATTCTTCAAGAAACTCAGAATATATCCAGAAACGTATTCTTGTATTAAATGATTTAATAAACTCGCCTTCTTTGCCTCGTTATAGGCCTGTCTCTTTACATGTATAAAAATGGAAAGAAATCATACATGTGTCTGTAAGAGATGAGTAAGTGTTACAGTTTCCTTCAGTGAATATGAAGGGAACATGGAAAGGGGGAGGAAGCACAGGTGTTTTAGTTTATATCACCTGCGTAGCAACTCTTTCTCTACCTCTTCATTTAGTTAGTTCTATGTGGAAAAACTCCAAGAGGTGGTACTGGAAAGTAACCCTAGATTCTTATCTGAGGAAGTGCCCACAGCAGAACTAGAGATCTCTGAGTTTCCTTCCCTCTTGGAGAATTTTCCATGACTGGGGCAATCTGATGAAGTAATAGATTTGATACTGATTTCTATTTACATAGCACCTTTCTTGAGGAACAGAGTATTCTGTGGGCATTATTTTAAGAGTCCTGGAGAAGTTAAGCAAGCCTGGAGAGCCGAACGATCAAGTCTTGTTATTCTAAGCATTATTTAATACGTTTATGATTTGTCCTTCAAAGAATTCTTGGCCTCCTGGCAGGAATGGATTGCAAAATGGGAGAATGAGCTGTTAGCTCAGTTTTCCTCCCACGTGACCTGGGTATTGAATCGGCTCCGAAGTCCCACTCAGTCAACAGGGCAGAATGCTTCTCCTTCGCAGAGGATATTACCCGTGCTGGTTGGCCCCCCCCTTGTTGAAGTTGGATGAATGCTGATGTGCTGTCGCAGCATTCTGGTTGAATGCAGAGGCGAGACTCTTTGTTCATGACCTCTGATGTGAGTCTTGAACTTGTTATATTTATTTCTTTAGCTGCCTTTGCTTTTGGTCACATCCTAGTTTAATGACTGAAAGATGGCAGCTAGACTGAAGTCCATTTGTCAAGAACAGTGTTCACATTTTTGAATTTTGCTCTGTCGTTAATGATTGGGAAGCAGAAATGAAAGCTATTTATATTGGGGAGGGTATCGGCTCCACTTCCATCCCATTAGCCATTCAGTCTGAACGTCTGTGGTTTGTTTTAACCCACGTGCCAGCACCTCTTCTTGGAGGTATGAATGCACACAGGGTCTGGCAGAAGCTGCAGACGGGATGTTGACTTTTGAGTGTCTTGACTGACTGACTAGGAGGCCCAGTGGAGGTGCTGTGTGGCTCCAGGCAATCTGTTTCTAGCCAAGGACTCTAAAACCCAAAGTTTGAAAGTGCCTGGTTAACATTTCTGGGGCTGATTTACCTACAGGGTAACTCACATGTTTTTGTCAGAGGGACCAAGCAAGAAAACTGTGCCAACAGTTGCCCTATTAACTCCTGACTCGTCTGACTTTGGCTTTTCAGATTTGTAATTCTTAATCAGCCAATGGGTGCAGCTAGGGATGATCTTCTTCCACTGATTTGACCCGTGGGCTTCACTCTCATCTCTGGTGAAGCAAGGCTCTTGGACCAGAGGGGCCTCCAGCATCCTGTGGGCCCCGATCTCTGTGGGGTTGTACAGTCATACTTTGAGTCACTTTGTTCCACATTTATTGGGTTACCTACTTTACAGAAGGCACTAGGGGTCCTTAGGTATTAATTTATTCAAGGCATTTGAGGAAGATGCCTCTTAAACAGCAAATGGCCTGTGTAGGAAAGGCCACTGTCACTGAAGTCCCACTGAACTCTTGAGAGATGAGTAGTATTGTCTTCAGCTTGTTACACTGAGGAATTTGAAACTCAGAGCACTGTATGTTAGTTTTGTGTACTTTAAAACTCTTTACACAATACCCTAGATAATGTGGAAATGATTTTAAAGTAGTGGAAATGATTTTAAAGGAGTGAACACAGGAGAGAATATTATCTAATGCATTTAATGTTTACGGAGATCCTCTCAGAGCTATGGATGGCAATCTAGTGTCAAACAGTTAAGTTTTTCAATGCTGATTTTGAGATTGTGGAAAACTTAACTAATAATAATGGAGAAGTATTATAAATGCTTCCTGTAGACACAAGAGGATCATCTGAGAATATAAGGGTCTCTTTTAGAATTAGATTACTTTATAGCAGAGTGCTTATAAAACAAGAGGGGGGAAATATGAAATGAAATTTATTTTCTGCTTCCAAGAAGATGTGAACATTATAAAAATCAGAATTAAGTCATATGAAACTGTCTCTGCCTCTTCAAAATACAGATGATTCCAGGCCAAAAAGAATTTTTTTTGGCAAAGAAACATACTAAGTTTTTTAAAAACAATAAGCCCAGAGAATCTCAAGTGCCTATAAAGTGACTACTATAGCTGGGAGGTAACATGGGCATAATGATTAAGGGCTTGCTTTCTTTGGATGTCTCAGTTCGCTGAAGTGAGCATAATTTAGGTGATGGTATGAGCATCTGCATGGCAGCTGCTGGTACTGAGAGTTAATGCCAGAGAAGACAAAATAGTTGGCACACCATTTCCAACTTCATTATTGTTCCAAGGGCCAGAAAAAAAATAGAAGTTTATATTCTTTTGAAGTGGGACGATGTTGTCTCTTTTTTGTCTTGGGCTTCACACACTTACACACACACAGTATTCTCAAGATATTTGTAAGCTTGGTCTGACAACTTAGAGTAAGCTGATTTTTTTTTTCTACTACTGTAAAAAAAAAAAAAAAAAAAATCAAACTAGGTGAGTTTTGTCTGTTGTAGAATCAGCATTCCATTGTAGTTTTTAAAATTTATGAGGTATAGCCCTAGAGAAATTTTAAATGTCCTGAAAACATTTAAAGCACTGGTTTGAAAACTGTGTGTCTTTAAATAAAGTTTTATTGGGACATAGCCACACTCATTCATTGACATACTGTTGTTGACAGTCTGCTTTCCTGCTACCGCAGCAGAGTTGAATAGTTGCAACAGAGTCCTTTAGGCCTACGGCTCTAAAATATTTACTATTTGGCTGTTTGTGGAAAAAATTTCTGGATGCCATCTTGCAAGGGGCTGGAAGACCTGGTTGGCCACTAGGGTATCTTCCCACCCCAGACTATGTGTCTTGATCTCCTGCATTAGAACCACGGGTGAATGAGAAACAGTCTTGGAAAACCATTTGAAAAGAACTGAGGGTATTTCTGCTCCAGAAGAATCATTTTCTTTTAAGTGAGAGGGCCAACCCAAGTGGATCTCTTCAGGTCCCTTGTAACTTCAGCTTTCTTGGCTTCTGTGGTAATGTCTGTGAGGAGTTGAAGGGCTGTCAGGTGGAAGAGGCATTAGATAGTGAGACTGTGGGGAGGTGAATTAGGATTAATGGGTGCAGCTGGCTGTGAGGACATAACTTCAGCTTAAGAATAGCACTTGTTAGGAACTGCCCATAACTAGAATGTGCCATCTTATCGGGTAATGAGCTCCCTGTCACTAGAGGTGTTCAAATAAAAGTTGTCAGAAAACCTTTGATGTCCCATTCCAACCTTGAAATTCTAACGGCTCCTTTGGTTAAGGTTTTTGTTTCCAAGCTCAGATTTGACCACATTTTATTTTGTTGTGAGCCTTCAGAGGCTTTTTGGATGATTTTCTGAAAACATAATGCTGGTCAAACCAAAGCAATATAAAGGGGGAGAATCTCTTCTGTTGGGCAGGGGATGGTAGAAGATAGGCTGACCCAAAGGCAGGCTTTCCTTTGCCCACTGCAGTAACACAGTGACCACAGGAAGGGCACTGCTTCCAATCAGCCTTAAGGCTTCAAAGATGAATCATGTCTCTTCCGCTCTCTTGAGCTGCTGCTACCATTTTTGCTCTCTGCTTAGGCTCCTGGGAAGCGAAAGGACCTGGCTGGGGGCATTTCACAAATGTGGATGTCAAAATAGGGTTTCTGTATTGTGCTTTGCCCGAGTTTATATTGGGGCCTGGCTGCAAGTGGCAATCCTGGATGAGGCCATCCCTTCTCTGTGCAACTCTGTTGTTATTGCACAAAAGCAGCCGTAGACAGTATGTAAATGCACGAGTGGCTGTGTTCCAATAAAACTTTATTTACAAAAGCAGGCAGTGGGCCAGATTTGATCCTAGGGGCATTGCTTGCTGACCCCTGATAAACATTGAAATTTAAAACTGGCTGGAAAACATCATTTCTAATTCTCTCATGTTTTGGAGAAAAGGTGAAATGACAGGTCCAGAGTCATAGCATGGTTGAGCCAGGATTACCACCCAGAATCTGACTTGAAGATGAGTGTCCATTATGTGATATTGTGCCGCCTCTGCTGTGTAACAGGTGATAGCATCTGGTTTTTAAAAGAGGGTTGTATGAATGAAAGAAATACCTCCTTTAGGTGTCTTGTGAGGAGCCGCAGTGAGAGCTCCAGGGTGGCATTTTAACCGAGGCAATCCTTTAGCCCAGGGACTTGGCCTCCTTTTTCTTAGATGGACCCTGTTCACAGTAAAACAAAATTTAGGTTGCATAAATTTATATGGAGAAGGAGTGCCCGGAGTTGTGAAAAAGCACTGGGCTCCTGCAGCTGCGTCACAGGATTTGATCACTTCAGCTGGGAGTGCCAGGAGATTTGAGACAGATGTTTTCAGACATGCTGCATGCCTAAAACATTTCCAGGGGTCGGGCTGCAAATAGTGACTTAATAAGTGGAGGAACAGGGAAAGTATGCAAGTCGAGGACACAAGAGTTTATTCACCACTAGGTGCACGGCCAACCTCTGTGCATTACATCTGCCTGTCAGGGCTGGCTCTTTCATCTGTCGTGCCCTCCGTACTGCTCTTTGTCTGCCCGTGAATAAAGTGCAGCATTGTGGTTAGTAATCCCACTCCAGTGACTCGACTTCAAATGTGGTTTTGGAGTGCATCCCAGAGTTCTGTTTGCTAAGCTTCCTACTCCTGTTTCAGAGACACCACTGGATACAGAGCAGCGAGCACTAAAGGCTTCCCTCTTTCCTTAACCTGTCGGGTTGTGGGCTCTCTCTTTCCCCCTCTCCCTCCTTTCCTTTCTCTTTTTCCTTTTTTTTTTTTTTTTTTTTAAAACCTTCCAAGGCAAGTTCATGGATACTAAGCTGATGTGTTTGTTGTTCTTTTTCTCCCTGCCTCCACTCCTAGTGAGTAACCACACTGGCCGCATCAAGGTGGTCTTTACTCCGAGCATCTGTAAAGTGACCTGCACCAAGGGCAGCTGTCAGAACAGCTGTGAGAAGGGGAACACCACCACTCTTATTAGTGAGAACGGTCACGCTGCCGACACCCTGACAGCCACGAACTTCCGAGTGGGTGAGTTCTAACTGTCCTTACTGACTAGAGTTTGAGATCGTAGCATTTAGACACCCCCTCCATTCACACTGCTCTCTGCTTGAATGGGTTTCTGTCTATGAGTACGCATATGCTGCTTTCACGAGATCCTTTAAATTACTTTCAGAATAATTTTTAACTTGGGATTTGGTTTCTGAGAGAGATGGCAAGGAGAGTATTGCCCCTAATTGTTTATCATGTATACAGCCTTGTGGTGATGGGGAGGTATTAGTAGGACAGAAGGGAAGAGGCTTTAAATTAAGACCCTGATGTACAGCTTGCATTGATCAATTTCAGATTTTATCTGCTCAGTGATAAGTAGAATTTTTGTTAGATTTGACTCACGTTATAAAATTTGGATGGTAGTGGTTAAATTTAAACTTTTATGTCCTAAATAGCCAGGTTCTAAAAAGTTTCTAAAAATTGTCAAAAATCTGTATTTCAGTTGTAGAAAGGGATACAGACTTGCATCTTTTGCCACGTTTCTGCTATGTATCAAAAGGCTAAATTATAAGTTGATATATGACATGGATTTGGGGGAAGATATGCTAGTGGATTACTGTCAGCACTTAAAGCCTTTTAATCTTTCATAATTTAAATACTAACTATGGTAGTTACTGCAAAAAGGCTTTTTACTTTTAAATTCTTGTTTCTTTTTTACTACTTTGTAAATGGAGAAAGTATTGTGGACCACTGAATGCTGTCACACTGCCATGTTGTCATGCAATATGGTATTTTTGTCACGGAAAAATGTCTTTTATTATTTTTTGACCAATTATGGTTTGCCATGTGTACTCAAATAATCACAGGCACCCATGATACTTTATGAGTTACTCACAAGAATAACCCAAATGTCAGACAGATAATAACACTGGCTAGATCTGGTCTTTTTATGGAATATTGCTGTTTAGTCTTGAGAGCATGTGTCTAGGGGGTGGGGGGGGCTGTCTGTTTCAAACTGATTTCCATCAAGACAAAATACAAGGAGGCAGTTTGAAGTCCTTATTAGCTCTTTGATTATCCTACGGTTTTACTGTGACTCCGGTTTCTTTTGAGGTCAAAGCACTGTTCTTGATAGTCTATACTTGGAAAAAACATGTGCCCGTAGATACTATTTAAAGGGGTATTGTTAATTTCCTGGCTATGATAGGGGTACTTCAGGCATATTTTTTAAAAAATTTAACTGTTAGGTGCCAAATGGCACACTATGCTTTAGCAGGACAGAGAGCTCAGTCTACTGGGAAGTGTGTTAAACTGATGATCAGGAAACTAGATTCTGGTCCTGGTCCTGGTCCTGCCAGTAACTAGCAAATCCACCGGGTGCGACAGTTAATATTTCTGGACCTTAGTGTTTCTCATCCATAAAATAAATGGCTTATATTTAGTGATGTCTAAAATTCAGTCCCTCTCTAAAATCCTAGGACTTTTTATCAGTAATAAGCAAAATTGTTTTTCGGCTTTTTTACAGGGCTATAGACAAGGAAGAGAAAAAGCAATTCCCAATTAGGTTATTACGGGCTAAATGGCTTATTCCCATTTTTACTTTCCTTGATTGCCTTCCTTACTCTCATTGCTTTTCTTCCTCCATCATCATCGATAATGTCTGCTCCTCTTCCTTTTGGCATTTTTCATAAACCTTTATAGTAAGAATGACAAAGTAATTGGGTGGGTGGTAATTTTTTGGCTTAAAGTGTATTCACTTCGAAACTAAATATTTGAAGGCTTTGAGAAGCAGAGGAAGTCTACTTGTTAAAACATGCTGCACACTTTCCTCTCTGGCATTAGAGCAGATGTTTAGGAACAGGATACACACAGCCTATTCAAAATACAAAACGGAACACAACTATTTACCAAAAAATCTCAAAACTGGCCCTAAAACTCTGCCACAAAAGGATTGGCAAAGTAGTTTAATTTTAAAAAATAATAGTAAAAGGGAGAGGGCATAGTAATGAATAGTTTCACATTGGAAATCATGGGAATTGTTTCATTTATATCCTGAGCTATTTCTCTTCTGTACTTCAAATCAAATATAGGGTAATTTGACAGACAAGTTTTAAAAATTATTTTACTGAAGATGGTAATTTTGTAGAATTTAGAGATTATGATTCTCTAGAAATACAGAGAATTTCAAAATTCATTTTTAGGCATGTAAGATATCATCTGGGGATTTACTGGTTTATTATAATTTTATTACTTACAGGAAGTGGTTTTCTAATTGATTTTTTCTCACTATCTATATTTACAATATGTTAAATCTTTTGACAAATAAGATGTGTTACGTGGAAAATAGTTTGAGGACAATTCAAAATGTATTGTAACTTGTCAGCTCCTCTTTGGCCTCTGATATTTAAGGCTACTAAAAGGTGGGCAAACTTTAAGGGGCCAGATAGTAAATATTTTAGACTTTGCAGCCCATACAGTGTGCGTCACAAGCACGCAACCCTGTGTGGTATCGTGACAACAGCCAGATATGGTAGGTACGGGAAGGGTGTGGCTGCATTACAAAAACAGTCAGTGGGCTGAATTTGACTCTAGTGCCAGGGTTTGCTGACCCCTGCCCCAAGGAGTCAAAATAATACAGGGAAAACCATATAGGTTTCATAGTTAAGGCACCTTAATTAAATAATCCATTTTGATGATCAGAAGAGCAGAAATAATTTTTAACATTTCCATGGTGATGTCCAGTTATTTTGAAAGAGGTAGAATGGATATTATTGTCACCATTTTTTTGGCCAAGGAGACTGAGGTACACTGGCTTAAGTGAGTCTCCCTTCATTAAACAGCAATTCAGTTAGCTGGGACTAGAGCCCAGGTCTCCCTGTGTCCTCTTTAACTCTCTGGGGTCTGACTGTGATGTGTAGGAGGGACAAGTAAAGGAAGAACCTGAGGGAGTTGGGTTTTCTGGGAAGGCCGGATGGTATAACAGAGAATTAGCAACCGGGAGTCAAATAGCCCTGGGTTCGAATGCTGGCTTCTTCATGTCCATTGGTCGTGCTTACCTAGTTCACTGTCCTTTCCAGGTTCAGGTCACTTATCCACACAATGCAGGTGATAATAGGTAGGTGGTGGGTTTAGTAGGCACAGGGGTGACATAGGTCCCTGCCTCCCTTTTTTGTGCTGCTCCTGTTTTTTCTTTCTGGTCTATGGTGACTATGAGTCTGGGCTGGTTCATATGTGAGAGGCAGGTGCATTTCTTGTGACAGTTAAGCATGTACTCTCTTTTCCTGGGAATTCAATGGGAGAAATAACCTTATCTTCTACTTAATGTGACTCTAAAAGTGAGGCCTGAATGAAGATGATGTCCAAGGGAAGTACTCTGAGATTCTAAGATAAACTCATTTTTGTGAATGTGATACTGACATGATATAACAGAATATTTACATTAAAGGGAATTTTCTGTAAAGCAAACTCTAAATATGACTTTTGTTGTGGCATTCTGACCTTTGCCTCCTTGCACTTTCCTGCCTTTACCTTTTTACAGAATGGAAACATATCCCCAGTTTTAATGGCTTTTTTGCTTTTTATGGGGGTATAATGAAGATGACCTCCTGGGACTTTTAAGTTGTTGCTTATAGAGTTATAAGTTTCTCTGGTAAGAAGAACATAGGAATTCTCTGTTGCCACAAGTAGAATATTTCAAATAAAATAATACTGTTGCTTGGCATGTCTTACTTGTGGAGAAAGAGATTGAAAGGCAATCACAATTGCTAAGCTAACACATTTGGTTTATGTGGTGCTGCTTTCTCTGAGGAGTCATGAGGGACTCATGTTCCATCAGCACCAATTGAACACTGATAAAAAGCATTTGAGAATTTAAAAACTATGATCCCATGTTATTTCATTTGGTGCTTGCTTGCCCTGAGAGAGGTAAATGGTAGTATCCATATTTTATAGATGTGAGTACCAAGGCTTCAGTGGTTTGATCAAAGGTGACTTTAAGTCAGGTTTTCTTATTCCAGAGTCTAAAAACCTCTTCTCTTCCTGTGTTGCCTCCTATGACCATGTGTTAAGTGATTATGTAGACAACATTGTGCTAGATTTTCCAGGACAAGAAAATCGTAAAGCTGCCCTTGAAGAGCTTATGCTTTGAGGAGTGAATGTAAATAACCCTCATTTAAGGTAGAAAGCTCATAGCAGGACCTCAGAAGAGGCGATATCACTTCTAGCTGAGGAAGAATACTTTGAGAGAGAAGGGATGGCATGTGCCTTTTCTGTTCAGTTCTTTGTGCTCTCCCCAGCTGCTAAACACGTTGGCTCATAGTAGGAGTAGGTTGTCTGATGGCAGACTCATGGGGGCAGTGCAACTGGACTCAATGATATGTTCCAAAATAAAGATGGATGGGAAGGGAGAGGTAAAGTTGATAAGGGAAGGAAGAATTTACCCATTTGAATGGGGCATGGAGACATGCAGGCACAGGTGGTTTGTGGAAATCGAGAGGAGTTGCATTTGCTGGTGAAAGCATGAAAGGCAGTAATCCTGGATGGCAAGTCTGGGAAGGTAGACTGGGGCACGGCTGTGGAGCACCTTGAATTTCTAGCTTAGGAATTTGGCTTTTACTCTTTCAGAACTTACTAAAGGAGTTCTCTGAAAAGGGGACATTGATATTTATCATTCTGAAAAAGAGAGAGGGAAGGTTTCTCGGTTTTTTAGGCAGGAAACTAGTGATCTAATAGTCTAAATAAGCTCTGAACAGCCCATAGTAATGATGACAACCTCTAGCCGCTTTCACCTATTGTGAGGTTCCTTTGCTGCCCTACACTGAGAATCTCCCCATGTATGTCAGAAAGCCAACTCAGTACTACAGTGTTTTGGGGTGGAATGGAAGCGTCCTTGATGCTACACTCATTATGTAGGTTCTCCTCATAAGGATGGAAGAAAATTCACTCTCAGTGAGGCATTAAATAAACCAACATCACTGCTCAGTCGGGAGAAGCATTGAGACTTTTTGGGGAGCGGCTTAGTTCAGACACTGAGTCGTTCACCTTTTTATCATTGTTTGGATCCCTTGGTGTTTATCCAGCACAGAAACCGATGAAAGGCAACATGTCACTCTTTGAACTGGTGCATATATTTTCCCCTTAATGCATTGTACAGGTTTTACGTTTTTTAAAGATTAGCCAATACAATGGTTGCCTTTCATTTGGGCAAGTTAGAGTGCTTATGAACTTGTGCAACTACTCCAAAATATATTTAGCCTCATAAAATTATCTTCTGATACTGAGTAAATGTCATAATGTAGAGCACTGCCTTTATTTAAGTTGTGAAGCACCCTTAAAAGGCAGGTGTTGGGAACGTTATTCATCTAACATATACTTACTGAGCACCTACTATGTGCCAGGGATTGGTTTAAGCTTTAGGAATATATAGCAATGAATAAAATAGGCAAAGTCCTTGTTCTCCTGCTATATTAAAAGCATGTGGCTATATATCAATAATATATGAACCTTTAGGACATTATGTTGAGTGAAATGAGCCAGTCACAAGAAGATAAATACCGTGATTCCACTTATGAAATACCTAGAATAGTCAGATTCTTAGAGAAAGAGAATGGTAGTTGCTGGTGTTGGTGGAAGGGGGGAAATAAGGAATTATTTCATGAGTACTAAATTTCAGTTTTGAAGGTAACATTCGAGAGAGTATATGAATATATAATACTTAACACTACTGAACTGTACACCTAGAAATGATTAAGATGGTAAATTTTACATCACATGTATTCGACCAAAATTTTTAAAAACTACAAGAGTGTACATTACTGTCAGATGTATACTATCAAAAATATACTGTCAGAAACATTATATATGATATAATGTCAGGTAGTGATAGATGCCATGAAGAAATAAAAAGTTGAGAGAGGGGAGATCATGGGGAGTGTTGGTGGGAGGTATGGATCACTATTTCGGGCATGTTAGGAGGGGCTCTATGGTTAGATGCTGCGTAAGCAGAGACTTAAATGAAGTGAGTGATGAGCTCTTGGAGGGAACATCACACACTTAATAATCAAACTCTGTGACTGTGTTTGTTATTTTATTTGAACTGTAGAGCCTCTCCAAAGGCTGGTGTGAGAAGCATTTATTTATACTCTTCCAAATGTCATTTTGGGTTAGGTTTTAGTGATGTGTATGGTATCAGGGAATCATATTTAATAATATCTTTAGTTAAAGAGCCTCATGTACAGAGGATAGAGCCAAGCAATTCTTGTCCCTTGGGTGGAAAAATGGTCCTGGAATTATGGCAGAAGGAATCTTGGTTATTTATAATTAAAAAAGGATAGGGTCTTAGATGTAGAAACAAATTACCAAAAAAGCTGTGTCACTTCTTTCTTCAACGTTATTTTGTATAAGACAGATGACATGATTTTTGACTGGAGCTTTTAAGTAAGGGAAATAAAATCGGTTCTGTTTATGAGGGCGTGTGTGTGTGTGTGTGTGTGTGTGTGTGTGTGTGTTAGGGAGAGGGTAGTGAGTGGAAGGGAGCTTCATGGAAAGGTAGTTCCAGGGGTTGGTCGGACCAAGGAAGAGCAATAGGTTGACCCTAAAAGCCAAAATTGGGAGAAAATGGGGTGCTATTTGATTGAAGATGAAGATTCCTGAAGCCGGGAAAGTGAGGGGCATCAGAGTGGGTAGTATAGAAAGTATGTCTGTAGTCAGAACAGTTTAAAAAAAAAAACCTTAGGTAAAAGAGGGTTCAGCAGTCTGCTGGCTCTGTGAGAAAGTCATGTGTGATCGATTGCTGCTTTTAAGCTATGTCTGGCCTGTATCATGGGGGTGGATGGGACTTCTTAAAGGAGTCTTGCTAGGCTAGCCTAGGATAAATGACCTTTCAAAATTCCTTGGAGTCTGCAACACAATGTCACAAAGCATGTGTTCTTTCCTAGTCTGTCAGCTTGAGCATGTGGAATGATCTTTGGAAAACTCCAGACTGCTTAGCATAGCACACGGGGCCCCTCCAGGATCAGCTGCCGCCTGGCTCCCTGGCTGTGCCCCTTTCTCTCTGCTTCTGCCAAACTGAGCCTCTAGGGGTGCCAAGGTCTCCCAGTGCTCCAAGCCTTCTGTGCCTCTGTTCACACCGATGCCTCTGCCTGGGGGTGTGCTCCCCCACCCAGTCTGCCTGGGCATCACCCACTGCTTTTGCAAGAGTCAGCCAAGCGCCACTCAGGCTACAGAGCCCCACTTCCCTTACTTGTTGCCGTGCCTGTTTCTTCCACTGAGCTCCAAACTGGGGACAGGGCCCTGTCTGCTTCACGTTGGTATCCCCAGCGCTGGTGTAGTGCCTCACCTGGGAGATGCTTAACTCATTCTGGTTGACAGAGTACATTGTCTCTGCAGGTGCCCATGTGAGGGTGGCATGTACACACCTACCCAGCACAGCTTCTTCGTGATTTCTTGGGCAACTGAAATCGCAGGAGCAGAATAATCATCTGAGAAGTCTCTACAGGGCTTGGGGTCACAGGAAAGAACACATTCCAGTATCTGCAAGATGCATGAAAAAGGGCACCTTTGTAACACTGTGCTTGGAGTTTGGATTTTACATTTTTAACACTGACTGCAGTGTTCTTTCTACTCAGGGCAAAGTGCAGTTAGATTTCCATACCTTTAGTACAGTTTCCCACTACACGGAATTCCTGCTCCCATCCTGCGTCTATCTAAATACTGACAGTCTTTTAAGGAACAATCTCAAGTTCCATTTCAAACACTTCTGTCTGTGCTATTTATTTATTTATTTTCTCCTATTTTGCCTCTAGTCATTACCATGCCAATTGACGCTCGGTGGTCTAGCTCAGGTGTATTACTGACTGGTCCCAGGACCCTGGGCTGGTGATTGAACCTCTTTGATTCCATGCTGGTAAAATGAATCCGATAATGCCTTGACCTTCCTGTGGAACTGTCCTGAGGCTCAGAGAGGGATCAGTCTGGTGGTGTATGTGGGTTCCTTGGATTGCCTTGCAGATCTCTCTCTGCTTCTGAAAATAACAAATCCTGCTCTTAATTAGCAAACCCCACCTCCTGTGAACTGGGGGAGAGTACGTCCCTTTCTTGGATAGGGTGTGCTACCTGTGTCCCACAGAGACGGTGGTTCCTTTGTTTACCGATCCCTATAGCACAGTAGCATCAAGAAAGACACAGGAGGATGTTTCTAGTACGCCTTCATGTTGGCACTCTACTAGTACCAACTCCACTAGTGCACAGAAGGCTCTTTGCTTACATTTAGGCTTGCTCCGGGCGGGTTAGACTACCCACAGAGTATTGTCAGTTACCATCATCACATGGCAGAGACAACCTACTAGCACTGTGCCCACCTCTGCCTCGGATCGTGTACCGCTTTCTTGAGGGGTTCACTTGCTCACCCAGGAAGCTCTTGCATGTTGCCAAGCCTGCTGGCAAGGGTGAGAGCATTTAAACAACGTAGCACGCTTTGGAACCAAAAGCTATGGTCAGGAGGAAAAGGAATCACCTTGAAGGGATGGGGCATCCCCAGTGATATAGGATTATAACATTTGATCCCGCTTTGTGCTGTTCACTTGGCCGTCGTTTGTGTCATTTACCTCTGGACTCCTAGGTTGGAGTCAAATTAAAGATGCTGCTGGACTTAAAATAGATACTGAAGTCGTGTTTATGTGATATAGTATATACCTGCAGCGTTTATTGGCTTACGAGTTGGGCTCAGTTTTGCATCTATTGTCTAAAAGTCGAACATTTGTACCAGCTTGTCATATTCAGGTATATATAAATTTTCCAAGTGGAGGAGGAATAATGAATTTGTATATTGTTGGAAAAACCTCTTGGAACTAACATCACAGATGATGTGAAAATGATTTTGAGGGCAGCCACACAGTCCTCTTCAGCCTATGCAGTCCAGGAAAATAAAATAACTACCAAATGGGGAAGGATGAAGTTAGTGAGGAAGTTTGTTTGTGATTTATTTCCCAAAGTTATATCACAAAGAAAGTGAGATGAGCCAGATGCCCTTCTATTGCCAATTTAATGTAATGCTCTCACCGATGCACTTATTAAAACTCAATTTTCTGTTGAGTTGAAGGGTATGGGTTTAAGGAACGGCTTACTGCTTGACTCCATTATCTTGCATTTAGACTCATGCAATAATTACTGAAAAACTGGCATGACTGCAGTGTTGGCTTTTTGTAAGATTTGGTGGAAAAAAGAAAGAACTTTATGCAGTAATGAGAGATTTCTTCACTCTGAGACCAAACTTCAGATGCCCATCAGATTCAATAAAAATTTGTTCTGGATTATGGGGACTTTCTAAGCTTTCCTAGTACAAAAACTCAGCCTAATTTTCATCAGATTTTCCCTAGAAGAGGTAAAAGGGAAACTTGACATTAAAATCCTTTGCAGTGAGGAAAGCAGACCACTGCCCTTTTCCTGGCAAATTAGGAAAGTGCACTAGAACATACTTAAGTCTGTTTAGCAAGATTATAATATGTCACTTTTTGCCACTGCATTGTCCCTTTCTAAAGGAAGGGTGATTTATGAGTTCTTTGGATCTTCTTGTATTAATAACATCTTGAGCCAGCTGTTTTATTGGGTGTACACACAGGGTAATTAGAAACATCTGAGAGTCCTATAATGTGCCCGGAAAACCATCATGCTGTATGGAAAAGAAAAAAATAATGTTCATGCCAAAGTTGTGTACTTGATAAATAGGTGCATTAGTATTAAACAGAATTTACTCTATTCTACCATTTTTGAAAAAGAAGCTAGGCTCTTCAGGCTGAAAATATTCTTTCGTTGAAATACACTCATTGCAGAAATCATAACCTTATTTGGTAAAAGACTCCTGACTGTGCTGTTCATACAGTAATTATCATTTCCCTTCTGTCAAACTTCATCATATTATAGACCATTTTCTGCCAGAAGAAGTATTTCTTCTTTTTACCTGGCAGTTACTTGAAAACCTTAGAATTCTGAGGGATCTCATTTAAGGAAATTAACTCTTAGAAACATACTGCACCAGGGACTAATAGTGCCCAATTTGCCTAATAGTCTATCCTAGAAATTGGGTTGGGATTCAAGAGTTCTGGGCTCTATTTTAGCTGGTTATTTGAAATCTGATCTCCAATGGTGGCTGAGTTTGAATATTTGGGTATGCAGCAATCACAGCAGCTAAGTCAGGGCCTGATTTAAATCAGGTCCTGTTCTCTCTTCCCTCAAGACAAAATCTAAGACAAGAAAACCTAACATTTGGTGGTGGCTGGTGAATGGTTCCTTTCATCTTCATTCACAAATAACAAGCCTGTATGAGAAGTCAGTGCTGAGTCAAACTGACATATCCCAGGCAGCTGTGGACAGGGCTCAAGTTGGAGGCCTCCGGTGTCTTTACAGCCTGTCTTGCTCTGCATGTCCCCACTGGGTGTGCCATTTTTATCCTTTTTGATCATTTCGAATGGGAGTTTTCATCGCTCCCAAAAGCAGCATTGTAGCCAGTTGTCCATTTTGTTAGAGATTGGCGGTGACTTAATGAGGCCGCTGGACGGAGAAGTGGATTCACCTGTGTGAAAATGTTTATGGTGGGGAGGTGGGACCATCATTAGAAGCATTAAGCATTTTGAAAGTATTTTAGGCTGGTCTTTAAGAGAAGATGCACTTGAATGATATCAAGTTGACTAAACCTGTCATAAGCCATCGTCCTTTCTGATAACATAAGATCTCTATTCTGAACTTTCCTATCCACAGTGCCTGGATTTGGACTTACGATCATGGTGCTTGAGAGCACTTTCAACACTGTAGAGAAGGTGAATTAATGGACAATGGTCAACATGAATTTATTAGCTGGGACAGTAGAGCTGAAACTCCCCTTTCTTTGTGCCACCAAAAGCCCGCCGTATTTCCTTCAGTGTGGCCTCTTCCTCTTTCCAGTGTCGTCTACTGACACATGGGTTCTGTGTCTTTGTCTCTGAGATCCTCTTATTTTAGGTACATCCAGCAGGCATAGCCTTAGCTGGGGGCTCCCTCAGTTTCCTTTCTTCCTCTGAAATATCTGGTTCGCACCCGTAATGCAGATAGGAAGGGGAAAGTTGAGTTTGTCTAATGGTTCTCCACCAGGAGAAGTTTGGCTTCCCAGGAGAGACATTTGACAGGGTTACAAGACGTTTTTGGTTGTCCAGACTGGGAGGGGGAGGTATCCTGGCATGTAATGGGTAGAGACCAGAAATGCCACTAAGTAGCCTACAGTGCATAGGACAGTCCCCACAACGAAGAATTATTGGCCCCAAACGTCAACAGTGCCAAAGTTAAGAAGCTCTGCTGTAAGCATCGCCTTTTTCCCCATTGGACAACATCTTGGACCCACACTCTGGTAATTTTGTCCGGGTCCCTGGAGAACCCTCCCTCTTAAATCTCCAGGTAGTTCTCTAAGTAAAACCTCCAGCATTCTGACACAAATGTTTGTGATGATTCTGGGCATCAAACTGACAGCTCTTTCAGCCCTCCTCATACGTGTGTTCCCTAATAAACTGGACCCTGGCTTCTGTAGGCTTGATTTGCATTTGACTGTTTATATGAGATCTTGTTGGATTTTAGAGGGTGCAAGGATCGAGATGGTTTGGGATATCTCAGGATGACTCAACAAGTAGGATTGATTGGCCTTTATTATGAGGATTCTTTAGAAACTGAAGAAATAGCAAATGGGAAAACACTTAGCACAGGAGGCATTTTGTTAAAAAAGCACATCTCAGAAGTGATTGTATAATAGAAACCACTTTTCAACACTAACCATTGCTACTGTGGATACCCGTTTGCAAAGTGTCTGTGCTATGGCTGTTGGGAAAGAAAAGAAAGCCAAGTGTGTTTATTTGAATGATAGCATCATCACATGTTCAAATAAACACAGCACCTTGGGAGGGTACAGGTTTGTTATTTCTAACCCAAATGTCTTTACACATGCCTTTTGAAGGGTCGTGTTGCCAAGTTTGAAAGAAAAAACTATCCAAGCATTAAAAGTCTGACATATTATTTAACTTGTTGAAAAAAGAAAAACTTCCATGGCCAAAACACTCTAGGTTAGCTGGATAATGAAGTATATATCACTTTTTTCAAGAGCTCACTTTTGGACGGATCAAGAGCACTAGGGAGCGAGTAAAGACGTTGCCTTCACCTGCCTATAACCTCTTATAGCAGTTTTCTGTTATGTTTTGGTCATCTTGCCCAGGAAACTTGGAATTTTCACAGTTGATTCTTTGGTGCTTTTTCACTTGAATGAAATGCCTGTTCTTAATTCCGTCAATATAGCGGTGATATATTTTATTGCTTATCTTCATAAGACCCCAAACATATAATTCACGTGGCTGATTTTTTTCTGTTGTATCTTTTCTTCAGTTGTGGTAAAATATAACATTTACCATTTTAACCATTTTTAAGTGTATACTCCAGAGGCATTGAGTACATTGACAATGATGTACAGCCATGACCACTGTCCATTTCCAGAACTTTTCATTTTTGCAGAGACTCAATACCCATTCAACAATAGCTCCCCATCCCTCTCCCTCCTTGGTCCCTGATAACCTCTGTTCTATTTTCTGTCTCTATAAATTTGCCTATTCTAGGTATTTCATATAAGTGGAATCATACAACTTTTGTCTTTTTGTGTCTGGCTTATTTCACTTTGTGTAATGTTTTCAAGATTCCTCTATGTTGTGGTGTGTGTCAAAATTCCTTTTTTAAGGCTGAATAATTCTTTGTTGTATGTATATGCTACCTTTTGTTTATTCATTCATCTGTTGATGGACATTTAAGTTGTTTCCATCTACTGTGAAAAAGACTGCTATGAACACGGGTGTACAAGTGCTGTTGGAAGCCCGGCTTTCATTTCTTTGAGGTCTATATCTAGAAATGGAATTGCTGGATCATATGGTAATTCTGTTTACTTTTTGAGGAATTGTCAAACTGTTTTCCACAGTGGCAGCACCATTCCACATTCCTACCAGCAGCGCACTAAGGTTCTAATTTCTCCGTGTCCTCACCAGTACTTCCTTTGTTTTCCCCCCTTTGGTAATAGGATCCTAGTGGGTGCGAAATAGTATCTCATTGTGGTTTTGGTTTTTTTTTCCAGAAAAATAACACACTATTTTTTATTATTTAAATGCTCAACACACCTCTGTAATACCTTTTAACCTACATTTTGGTTGCATGATTTGTGAAAACAATTCTGCAATATCATTTTCTACAGAGAAAAGAGAAACATAATTAAGTCCTTTCTTTACCAGGGTTGATAAAAATTATACTTGATTATTGACAACATGTAAAGTATTGTTCATCTTTACAACTCTTCATTGGTGTTGTCATGTAAATTTTTGGAACTGCTACATTTATGAAAAAACTTTCTCATTTGAACTGTAGGATTTTGGGGCATTACAAATTTTTATTTACCATGAGTATTTTTAAATACTGTGTGTTTTTTTTTAACATCTTTATTAGAGTATAATTGCTTTACAATGGTGTGTCAGTTTCTGCTTTATAACAAAGTGAATCAGTTATACATATACATATGTCCCCATATCTCTTCCCTCTTGCATCTCCCTCCCTCCCACCCTCCTTATCCCACCCCTCTAGGTGGTCACAAAGCACCGAGCTGATCTCCCTGTGCTATGTGGCTGCTTCCCACTGGCTATCTATGTTACTTTTGGTAGTGTATATATGTCCATCTCATTGTGGTTTTGATTTGTGATTCCCTAATTACTAATGATGTTGAACCTCTTCTCATGGGCTTATCACCCTTTTGTATATCTTCTTTGGAGAAACATTTATTCTAGTCCTTTACCCAATTTTGAATTGGTTTGTTGTGGTAGATTTTTTAAAAACTGGGATTTCCACTTACCAAGTTAGGCGTTTAATTACAGTGTTATCTATAGCTGATATTAATTGTGAATCTTCTGGGAGACCTGAGTTCCTGTCCTGGTCCTGCCATTTGAAAAAGACTCATTTTTAAGTCTTAAGTTTTTCATCTGGAAAAGGAGGAGTTTAAGGAGTAAATGTTCAAGATCTTTTACAGCCCTAAAATGCTATTATCCTGTCTAATATAAAGCCCTTTCAGGAGAATGATTTTAGAAGTGTAAATGGAATTAAGCTATCTTTAGTATGTTTTATTCTGAAAATATTTACTATGATTTCCCAGTATGTACAGTGTGTTCCCTTTTGTACTTTTTTGGCTCCACTTTCCGCTTTAAATGAAAGGATGATTTTATACAAGTTTAGTAATATATTGTGTGGTGATATGTCGTTGGCCTGACAAGCTTGATCAGAATACTAGAGGCCTGAAACATTTGACAGACTTACAAACTCTGTATTTTTCTTGCCTAGTCATTTAGATCAGAGTGCTGAGAAGAGTTTGGCCAGAAACAGAACGCCTCCATGGTGGCCTGAAGGAAGCACAGCTTGTATGGAGTGAGATGCAAGGATGGAGTTGATGTGGGTTCGGCCACTCAGTTTATAAAGAGCTAATTTTTTTTCTTTTTTTTTTTTTTTGGTGGTGAGCACTGAAATGAAGGCCTGCATGCCTTAGAATGTGCTGGACCCCTTCTGCAAACTATAACAAATGTGTGGTTTAGGATTAAAAATAGGAGCTGTAAGGGTTTAAATCACCTTACAGGGAAGATAAAGTCAAAACCTAATTTTAAACTTAAGGGACATAGTTTTTATTGTAATTGAAGAGGTAGCTTTTCCATCTGACACATGTTTGAGTTCATTTATCTCTTGCCAATTCCCCGGGTTATCTCAATTTACTTGGATTAACAGCTCCTTGAATTTTTTTCTTCCTGTGGAATTAAAAGAAAAAGCCAGATGCACAAGTGTTCTGCAACAGTCAAAATACAGAGTTTAACAGTTGCCTGTGCTGGAAATCCAACCTGCTCTGCACCCCTCGAGGCATCAGTGAGCTCCCTTTTCCTTCAGGAGATTGGCGGGTGGAGCGGGAGAGAGGTCGGGGTGTTTATTTGCAGCCCCTGTCATGAGGAGCTCTCTGCCAGGTCCTTATTTTTGCACTCCCAAGATACTATTCTCACTGTGGTTTTCCCAGAACTCAGCAGAGTTCCTATGTACCGATGTCAAGAATCTCTTTATTAGTCTTCAATTTTGCCCCACTTTAATGTTCCTCTTTTTCCTGGCAGTGTTTTGACTCATACTAAAATTAGTTAAAAGACCTGAAGGCAGATTTTTAAACAGTCGATTTGTATGGCATCTACTTTAAAAAATATGTATAATTAGCTTTTTTGATTACGTAATACATGGTACAAAACTTCAAAGACACAAGAAGGCCTACTCTAGAGTGAAAATGAAGTTCTCTTTTGTAGGGGCAAATACTCTTACCCATTTCTTGAGTATTCTTCTTGAATTTGAGTGCGGGAGCATATAACCTTGAAACTGCTAGAATATTTTATTTAGTATATTTCACTGTGCTTTGTTTACCTGGCAATTCATATCAGCACCAACAAATCTGCCTTGTTCTTTTTGATGACTGCATAATATTCCATGCTGGCATACACTATAATGTGTTTAACTAGACTGTATTGTTCAGCATTTGCCTTTGCAACTTTTTCTGTTATCATCCAAACTTCAGTGAATAATAAATTCTTAGTACACATGGGTGATTATCTGAGGATAAATTATTAGAAGCAAAATTGCTGCATCAAAGGGTATGTTCTGATTTAATTTTAACAGATATTTACCAAATCATCTGCTATAAAAGCTGAATCATTTGCATTCCCAATACTGAGAAATTAGGATTTAGAACCCTGATTTGCATCTCCCAATAAAGATAGTGTTTGTTTCATCATACTCTTTGCAATATAGATTATTAAGCGTTTTGAACTCTGCAATTCTGATAGATAAGAGTTCTCATTTGTCTTTTACTTGTGCATGAGAATGAGTCTCCTCATGTGTCTAAAATAGGGGTTCTCAACCTCAGCATTATTCCCATTTGGGCTGGAAAATTCTTTGTTTCAAGGGACTGTCCTATGCCTTGTAGGATGTTTAGCAGCATGCTGGTCACTACACAGTAGATTCAAGTAGCATTCCCACCCCCACCCTGCACCCAAGTTGTGACAACTAAAAATGTCTCCAGTTGTTGGCAAATGCTCCTGTGGGCAAAGTCACCACTGGTTGAGAACCCAGTGGTCTAAAAGTTTTTCTCCTTTGCCTGTTTTTCTTTTCCATTGGATTGTTGGTGTTTTAACTTGGCTTATGGTAGTTTTTTCTTTTTTTTTCTTTTTTGGCCATGTGGAAATTTTGAATTTTTATATAATCAGACTTACCAGTCTGTTTCTTACTACTTATGATTGGTAGAGAAATCTGTTTTTGTAAAATTAAATCAAATAAAGGTACCAAATTCATCTTCCTTTGATCTGCAGAGACACCTCTTCAATCTTAGACAGCAAACTCCATGGGGAATACCAGGGTAAGCCTTGAATTTTGTTGAGTGGCATATAAATATATTGAGTGGATTAGAAATCTTCACTTAACACTTCTTGAGTGCCTTCTGTGAGCCCAGCTCTGTTTTGGTCACCTTCCATGTATTACATTTCCATCTTAGAGCAGCCTGAGTCAGCAGGTTTTTATTATGAGTTTATAGGTGAGGAAACTCAGGAACAAGGGGGTTAAGTCACTTGCCCAAGACCGAGGAGCAAGCAAGTAGCACAGCTAGACTTGAGATTCATATCCTTGAGAAGCCAGGGCCATGCTTCACCCTGCATGGTGGTGTCTTGGAGTCACCTCTCTGTGCCAGGATTACCATGAAGCCTCAAGGGAATTTTGAGGGGAAAGAGTGCATTTGATGTGTCTGTGAGATCCATTTTCTTTCTACTGGGTTTGGATAGACCCACAGAATACTTCAATTAATTGCATCTGACTCAAGTCATTCACTCAGTCATCAGTCTTGGCCTGAGCTTTGTCACATCCGTGTGTGGATCTGACTTTCCTCATCTCTAGAACGGGAGGGATTAATACCCACCTCATAGAGTTGTGAGGGTTAAATATGGAGCATGGTTTTTTAAAAAAAAAAATGCTTTATGATCAGAACAATGTCCATATAATCAGGTGTTAGTTTTCTCATTAATTGCTTGATTATGGCACCACATACATTTGATTACATCAAAATGCAATTCATTAAACTACAACACTGAGCATATTTAAACATATTGTAAGATATAAGAGATTGGCATTAACAAAAGTAACCAATATATATTGAATAACTTGTATACGTTGAAATTGACCAAACATCACAAATTAATGGCTTTGCCTGGTACTTTAATCTTACATCATTTAGCTGCAGTTTCAAGTCTGATACGAAGAAATTATTTTCTCCTATATATAGCTTTAACTTTAGGAGAATCCAAAGAACTTTGATCCCATTTAATTTACTATTTGGGGTTTTCATAAAGAATTTAAACAGTTCACAGTTCTGCAAATGGCAGATTTTTACACAGTTGATAGTCACTCCACTGGTGACTGAAGAGCAGATCTTTAAAATTTGGACTCAGGGCGTGCCTGGAAAGCACACGTTGATTTCCTTCCCTTCTGAAGTACTTGGACTTTGAAATATATAATTTAACTTTAAAATTACAGATGCTAAAAAATTTATAAGTCAAACATCAAAGGTGTTAGATTCCAGAGACTTACTGTTTGGGTTTATTTAAGTTGTCATTAGTGCAAATAGAATTATCACGTGGCTAATACATGTATGGAAATGAAGAACTGTGAAGACGGTGAACAAGGAAGGAAGGAAACTGACATTTCACCGATGTTATTTACCGTTAGTGTGTTTCTGAAAAGTCAAAATTTATGATCATATGATTGTGCCAAATAATCTTGTGCTCATGAGGGATCATCATTTCTTGGAAATCTGTGGGGATTTGTTTCGTGAGGTGAATGCCAGACCCTTAGCACTGGGAGTGGCTTAGAGAACATCCAGTTCACCCTTTTCATTTTACACATCAGAAAATTGAGGCCCAGAGAGGGAAGGGGGGATGACCTTAAGGTCACAGCTAGTGGCAGAGCTCAGATTCAGACCCTGCCTTGTGATTCTCATTGCATTGCCAAATGAGATTGTTTTTGTAAGGTTATTGTATCTGGAGATTTCGTAAAGTGGCCTTTTGTTGGCCATTGCCCCTGTGTGGCGATTTCTAACTCAGCTTGAGTGGTACAAGAGTGGAGTATCCGAGAGGGATTCTGGTCCAGTCACTCCCTACCCACCCCATTCCCACCCAAATAAGGTGAGGGTGAGAGTCACTGGGTAATTGGGCAAAGATAGACTGACCATACTCAAAAAAACATCAATAAGACAGTATTCCTCAATCACTAGGAACCTTTGCTCAACAAAAGAATGAGTAGACTATGCTGAGTAAACTTTAGATAGAGTGATGTGTAGAATACCAAATGCAGATATCCAGGGATTAAGAATTAAAAATACAAGCAGTCATGCAGAAGGAACATCCCGGGGCATTGGCAGGCAGGTGCTCCAGTCCCAGCCACAGAAGGCTACTCCCCGCCCATAGCACCTTCTGCAGGGCTTGGTAAAGACTGGATGCCCCAGTTCTTTACCACTTTCTGGAATTAACCCAGAGAAGAAATAGAGAGAGGAAATTTCAGATGAGCTCAGGTCTGAGAGGCTTTTCCCCAGCTAATTCCTGCAGGGTCCTCAGTGACATTTTCTTAGCTCATTTAGGGCAAGTCGAGTAATAAAGTACTGATGATTCATGGACATTGTGGTTATCAAAGGAGACACCTTCTAGCCAGAAAATGAAAGATTTCTTTCCAGTGATTCACACGTATTACCCAGAACAGTTCGACTTCCTGGAATTTAAAGTATAAACTGAAGTCCCCTGGCGATAACTCTTAAACACCAGAAATCAGTGCATCTTCCCTTCCTATCTCCTCCTCTTCCCTCTCTCCTACTCTATAACCCTGATTCTTTTTTTTTTTTTTTTTTTTTTCTGGACGGGGAGACCAAGCCATTATTATTGGAGAAGGTGGCATTTGAGCAAGCCCTTAAGAGTGTCTTTTTCAATAGACAGAAAATGAGAGAAAAGAGAGGAATTCATGGTAAAGTGTAGAGTCATAACAAAGGTATGGTGGTGCCGATAACCCTGATGCTTCAAATGCATCATAGCGTACCGAAATGCTGGGTAACTGAAGACAAAGAACGATTGGTCTTCTTCAAGATGGCAGAAACACAGCATGTACCTTTTTTCTTTTCTGCAGAATGATGACACATTTTTAGTTTAGCACATCATATAGTGAGACAGGAAACGCATTTGTTTGGAGAGCTCATTTAAGGTGAGATGAAAATGTCTATTGTGCTGCTTTGTCTCATGGCCAGACAGAATGCAATGAGATGGGAATGCAGGGGGCTTAGGGTCTGCTTAATCCTGGCCCTGAGCGTGCCTCTGTGAGTGAGGGAACAAAGCTGCAGCCTAGTGAGCTGTGGCCATAGTAGCAACAGCTGCACTTAGATTGGTTCCCTCCCCTTGGCCTTGACTGAGCCCTGCTAGTCTTCACAGAGAGGAGCGGCCTGCTGCCGCTGTGGCCCTGTGACTCAAGGGATTCCTATCGAAAATAATAGAAAATATGGGTCCCTCCAGGCTGCAGCTAAATTAATGATAATAGTCCCTCCGAAACTTGAGTGCTTGCTGTAAAATCAAGGCTCGGCCAGTTCAGCAGCCACTTAACCAAGTTGTTGAGTTTGAGTTATCAAAAAAGCCACCACTGCCGGCACTTCCTCTCCAGCACCTTTAAAAAGTAACATCACTAGTTCTATTGTTAAAGAATTTCTGTTCCTTATCTGTATCTTATTGTGTCTGATTATTCAAGTCTTCAAATAATACCTTTAAAAATAGGAACACCAGTGGTCGTGCTTGTTTGAAGGCCCCTACTGATGCTGCTTATTGACTCTGCCTCTTGGATTATGGGTTGGTCCAATTTAGGCTACTTTAGCTTCCTGTGTGATAACTGGATGGATTATTGAGGAAAAATTCCCAGAGTAAAACCATGGGGAAAGATCTGGTCCAGAGCTGGAAGGAAAGGAAAACTCATGTTTATTGAGTACCTTCGCTGTCCCCATCATAGTTTTAGATATGTTCACATAAAATTTCTTTTCATCCTGAGAATGATAGGTATATTATTCCCATTTACTAATTAGAAAACAGGGGCCTAGCAGATTTAAGTAAAGTACTCAACCCAGAGAACTGTAATACTGAATCCAATTGTAAAAATAACTATTGTGGACGATTTCCATTTCTGTAGCCACATGGAGAAAATTTATTAGGGTATTGAGGAGACTGGCCCCTTTTAATTGTTGGTAGATGAATAGCGAAACTTGAAATTAATGGAATCCAAGTGCTTTGGAATTATTTTTGAGCGGATCATTCATGTGGTTAGGGCAACGCTACTTCCAAGGGAGTATTTTGATTGATTGTGTCAGCATTCTTGGGTGGCCCTCCCAAGAGCTTGAATGCCTGTGTAAGTTTGGTTTCCTCTAGCTAGCTTTTAAGCTTTTACAGATGAGGCACCACATCTTTATGTTGTTTCTCTAATAATGATTAGTAAAGTAAATTGAAAAGTATGGGAATTCAGTACAGTGGGTTGACCTACTATAGAAATAGGCTTTTTCATCACTGTTGAGAATAACTACATATTGTAGACAAGCACACTATCAACTAGGTGTTTAGCCCTTGTGATTAGTAGCAACTATTCTGTCTCATTATTGATGATTGGAGTACTTTGGGATGGAAAGTAGATTTTACCCAACTCTACCTGTGACTGACCAGTGAAGTGTGTTGAGAAGGATTCAGAGTCTCTTTCTAGGCCCAGCAAGAGCCATGGTAGACAAGTAATTTTTGTTAAAGACAGAGGAGGAGAGAGTATAGCACCTACACTGCAGCTGCTGCTTCCATGGGTGTTTGCAGCAGCCCACTGGTCATAGCAATAATGACTGGGCCTTTCCATCCACTCCTGGCCTCTCTAAAATCTGCTGGGACAACGTGCACACTTTGGAGATAGATAGCGTTGTAGACTTTGAATATCGATTCTACCATTTTGGGAAGAAAACAGAATGTCTCAGAATCTGTTAACTCTTCTATAAGTTGGTATAAAATTATGTCATTCACAGAGTTGCTTGAAGGAGTAGCTGGGATAGTGAATATAGTACCCTGTAAAAGAGTAGAAGTCCAACAATTGTTAGTACCTTTCCTTTGTGTAGAGGCCATGTAACCATTTCCTTATTGAAACTTTATTATTCTTGCCTTCTGCAAACAAATATTTTCATATGGATAAGTAATGTCAAGAGTGGCATTAAAGCATTTTCAGATAGGTAAGTTATTTCCATCACTTTTATATACTAAATATATTAGCTGAAAAGGGTTAATATATTTTAATTTATTAACAAATTAAGTGGAAACTTTTCAACAGGTTTATGTTGGGCATATTAAAGAACCTGCATCTTGGAATAAACATTCAGTTGATAACTTTACTGATGATCAGTTTTATAAATTTTGAATCATTTGGTTAGTTACTGAATAATGTCTTCTGTACTTCTAGACAGTTCTCATTGAATTCTTTTTTTTTTTTTTCCCTGTATCCTTCATGGCTTTTGAATTGCTTCTTTCAGATGGGAATGGAGTGACTTGGTAGAAGTGAGCATGCTTGATAGCGTTCTTTGATTGCCAGCGTTCTTTGATTGCCTTACAAGAGCCTGAAAAACACATGGTGAGGAACTTGTTAGACTCATCATTTTTAGGATAGAGTGACAGCCATATATAAATAACTTGTTTGGCTCAGAAAAGCAAATTTGAAGGGACACAGTAGTGTCTTTCTTATCTACCTTTTGTGGCTGAAGTGTTGCATTTAAGGTACTAGAAATAGAGGATGACATTTATCGATTGTGAATGTTTAGTAGACTTGCATTTGTTTGTATGTGTGTCAGTAGATTCATACATAATAAGTGAGCCTATATAAAGGTAGTGGCCAAATAACCTCTTAAAAATCAAACTGAGTTCTTCCTTAATCATCATTTTTCTTCTTGGCTTTAGGAATTCTGACTGGATATCGTGATCATATATCTAATAACTACTTGGAAAAGTCTATCAATCTCTGGTTTTCCCTTTTTCCCAGGGGTACGGGGCTATGAAAACCTGAATTTTCCATTTTGATAGTAAGAACTCTATGGTTTTATGCTAATGGTGAAAGCAGGAATTCTGTTCTAGCCTTCAAATCAAGTTTAAGCTTTCCTAATCTAGACCCCATTGATTACACATATATATATTTTTTAAACACCAACTTTTATGGATTGGTGCTGTTATTATTATTTTTTTAAATTTTATTTATTTATTTTTTGACTGCGTTGGGTCTTCGTTGCTGCGCACGGGCTTTCTCTAGTTGCGGGGAGCGGGGGCTACTCTTCGTTGCAGCGCGCGGGCTTCTCATCGCGGTGGCTTCTCCTGTTGCGGAGCACGGGCTCTAGGCACGCGGGCTTAGTTGCTCCGCGGCATGTACACGTATTTTTGACAAGTAAGATTCAGTATCTTTTCTCTGCTTGGCTGTTGATCAGCGTGCTAACAGCTGGAAGATCTAATCATAAATCACTCATAAAGATTATGAATAAGCTGTAAGTTTATCCACATGTATAGCCTTTCTCTTCCAGTGATAGATGCTTCATATTCAAAAATGAAATATTAATGAAGTATTTATGATATTTTATTGTAGTTTTCTTGCTTTTTTAAAAAAGAACAACAAAGTAAGCTAGCAATTAATTGAATTTTATAAGGAGAATCCAGAAGAGACCTGCCAGATACAGACAAAAGAGAAGGGCTTTGGTAAAGAGAGTGAGATAATGTTCATTTTAGACCTAAGAAATAGGAAGCTTTAAGAGCTTTAGATCATCTCTTAACACTGGAAATATGCCAGTACGTTAAAAATGACATAAAGAATACAAAATATGGCTTTTAAAGTATTCTGGATGTAATATTAAAAGTTTTAAAGACAATTTGAGGGTTGTGACTAAGGTAGCAGAAAAATCTTTCCAGCATTGCTGCTATCTATTTAGTGGAAAAAGCATTGGAAGCAGTCTAAAATACCATGGAATGCTAGTTAAAAAATATCACTTCACTTCAAATGTTACATATTTTGGTGTCATTTGGAATAAAAAGGAACAAACAAAACTGTATTGGGAAAAACATTCCTTTTTTTTTTTTTTAATTTTTATTTATTTATTTATTTATTTTTGGCTGTGTTGGGTCTTTGTTTCTGTGCAAGGGCTTTCTCTAGTTGCGGCAAGTGTGGGCCACTCTTCATCGCGGTGCGCGGGCCTCTCACTGTCGCGGCCTCTCTTGTGGCAAAGCACAGGCTCCAGACGTGCAGGCTCAGTAGTTGTGGCTCACGGGCCCAGTTGCTCCGCGGCATGTGGGATCTTCCCAGACCAGGACTCGAACCTGTGTCCCCTGCATTGGCAAGCAGATTCTCAACCACTGCGCCACCAGGGAAGCCTGGGAAAAACATTCTTAATTGGTCCCTGTATCAACCCAGAGAGTTTAACTTTGGGTCTTCTGGCTTCTGTCAGAAGGCTGAAGAGTTGGCTCCACTGAGGTTCTTACAAATCACTGGCGTTTACTGGGTGCCTACTCAGGGCACT
Organism: Balaenoptera physalus; assembly: GCF_965194825.1. Classification (NCBI taxonomy): domain Eukaryota; kingdom Metazoa; phylum Chordata; class Mammalia; order Artiodactyla; family Balaenopteridae; genus Balaenoptera; species Balaenoptera physalus. Next base: position 71,476,548 of record NC_138894.1, on the reverse strand, counting down.
CCAGGTGCAGGGGAGGCAGGAGCACCTGAACCTCACGGAGGGTCACAGGAGGCCTCGCTGAAGGGGGGGACCTGGAGTGGGGCTGAGGCCCAGCAACTGAAGAAGAGGGAAGAGGAATTCTTCCAGAATCTAGCCAGAGGCATGACATGTGCATTGGCTTGGATTTGGGGGAGAGAGAGTGGTATGTTTCAGGACTCAGGTAGATCAGTTTTGTGGTCTTAAAATGCCCGAGGCAGGACACGGTGGAGGTAAGACTGGTAGCATCTGGCGTTTAATGCACTGTTACCATGAGCCAGGCCTTTGACTCTCCCTGCAAACCCCATGAGGCAGCCCATGGGCTTATTACCCAAATTCCATTAAGAAAACAGGATTTTTTTTTTTTTTTTTTTTTTTTAGGTGATAGAGAGCCATAGATATAGGGAAATGAGCTAATTAAGTATACATGTCAGAAAGTACATTCTAACCAGGGTATGGAGAGAACATATTGGAGAGAAGTAAGAAAGGAGGTGGGGAGGCTATCAAAACGGCTTTGCCATAGTCTGTGCAGGATACAATAGCCTGAACTTGGACAAAGGCATTGGGGAGTGGAAAGGAAGAAATAAACAGACATACTAGAGAGAGAGTCAGTAGAACTTGGTTACAGTCGATGTGCGTGTGTCGGGATGGTGAAGCGAGGCTCCAATGTTTGTGACTCCTAAGCAGTATTCTTTCATATTTAATAGATTATAGGACCATAAAAGTTTAGCACTGGGAAAAAAATTTATATCAGTTAGAGCTATTGTTTTACCAATTAGAAAACCAAGTTTCAGAGAGCTGAACTGAACTGCTGAGGGTTGTTTAGCTGTATGATGCAGACCTACGAGGTGGAACTCAGGTGTCTAGTCTCCCAGTACGTGGACCTTCTGACACGCTAGACTTGAAACTTGTATCATATCCAGGAAGTATTATTATTATTATTATTATTATTATTTATTGGTTGGGTCTCTTTCCTGATAAAAGTAATGGACTACAAAATGTGAATCATGTGGTCAAGTTCCATGAAGAGAATTAATAGAATTTTAGAAGTGAAGCAGTGAAAATGTTTTGCTCTAAATGGCTTGTGAAAATATGTATTTGAAGTTGCTGGGGTTCAAGCTCTGATGGTATTGAATGTATTAGTACATATAAAAGGTGTAAAATGCTTTCTTCTTTCCCCTTCTTCAGCTTTTTCAAGTTGCCAGTTCAGTTGTGGCAACTACCTTTTCCAGAACAGCATTAACTCTGAAAGTATTGATAGATGCATATCTCTCTAAGTAATGTATAGGCTTTTTCTTACTGTTTGGGTCAAATATGTGATAAAGTATACCACTTCATGTTGAAATCAATTTGGTAAAATGTTTTAGCTTGTAAAATTACAGAGAAATGATTGTAGTTTATGAAAAGACTTCATTTTTTATCAGTAGCAGTCACTGTATTGCCTTATAATTCTGAATTAAAATATCCTTGTATACTTTCCTTAACTTCAGTGTCTGGCCATAAAAGGAAAGAAGAATGAAACAGGAGGAATACTAGGGAAAAGTTTCTGAAATTCTTCTTCGTATGCCCAAGTAGTTTCCCTGATGATACTTGGTTTATTTAGGAACTTTGCCAGGAGGATTTGGAAATTTTTCTAGTCCTGATTAATGATGGTAGTTTTAATTTACTTTTCTTCCATGCCTCTGATTCTTATCCTGTGCAAAATCTAGACCTCTGATTGTTTTATTGTGGTAACTGAGTATTAGAGTATACACTAGGATGTTTCAAAAGTCAACTTAGTCTGAGTCTGAGCTACATCTCAAGAGAGTTAATTAGAAACATATTCATGGGCCAATATTAGGGATTAAAAGGAATTATCTTTAGGAAGTCAGTTTTGATACATATTGTCTTGATTTAGTGGAATGTTCCAGATTCAGGAAGTATATATGGAGCCCTGAGGAATGAATAGGCATATTTTAATAACCTGAACTTGACATATCAAGTCATTTAAGTTAAATGGAAGAAGACATTTTGGCTCATTTTACAGTCAGTAATGAATCACGTGGCTTTGAATAGCTTTAGCATTTGACTCTGGAAAGTTCTGCCATGTGATTTTAAGCCGTCTGCAGCAGAAGCTTTCTAAAATGACCTCCATGTAGCTGAATTTGCATATGAACCAGTTCTCTCCATTCCTCTTTAAAAATACACTGACTGATGCCCATGGCATGCTGAATATTCCTAGCTGATAGTTCATTCCACACATTACACCTCCCATGTCTGAATAATATGGTTTCCAAGGGTCAATTCTTTTGTTTCTGACTGGAAATGACATCATTAAATTAAATGGTATTTAAGCTGATCAAAAAAAAAAGAGTTGTTTTTATGAAAATTCAGTTGAATAATTCAGAAAGACTCAATAAAAGCAAATAACTAATATTGTATTGACTGTCAATTTAGGGTAAGGTAAGACAACATTAAGAAATTGGAAAGGAAATGATAAACTGGAATTTGGCATTCAGCTGGCTCCACAATTTAAAAACAATGTTTTGTAAGAAGCTCCGTTTGTTCATTTGTTCATTCAAAAAACATGTACTGGGTACCCACCATGTGATTAGCATTTTGTTAAGCTCTAGGGCTGGGCAGCTGAAACAGGCAAGATCCCAAAGACAAGGTTTCCTCCCTTCCAGGCACTCATGACCTTTCGGAGAAGGCAGACATGCCCTCAATTATAGTGGAATGCTGGCTCTGCTGGGCTGGCTGTGCACATGAATACATTGCTCTGAGACTATGTGGCAGAAGTGGGAGCTATCAGTTTTTCTCTGGTGTCATCGGGAAAGGCCTTAGTGATGAAGTAAAGCGTAGGCAGATGCTTGGGTTGACATAGTAGGGTTGGGGTGGTGAGCTCGGAGGAGGAGAGGAAAGAGCCTGTATAGAACCACATGTGTGTGAGGGAGCATGGTGTGCTCAGAACAGACCAAGGGTTGGGTATGACTGGAACTGAAGGGAACAAGACCACAATGGTGGGGAACCAGGCTGGACAGGTAGCACGAACTAGATCAAGAAGAGCCCTGCTGCCATGATTGGGTTTAGATGTCTTCCATTGGTGATACAGAGAATCTCTGAAATTGTTAAGCAGGAAATTGATGTATTTGGCTTTTAGCTCATATGAGCCTGAATCTCAGAAGGAATGATCCAGTAAAAACTATTTGGGAAGCTCTTCACTACCATCCTAGTGTGTGATTATATCCATAAATCACCTTCTCATTCCCCTCAGGCAGTCTCATCCTTCTTTACCCCTAGATATGAGACCCAAAAATGAGATGCTATGTCAGATAAGAAATCTGAGGTAGGGTTTTCTTTTAATCTAACAGGTTGTAGAATTGAAACTTGTGATGCAGTCTTACGAATTTTTAGTATTTCGTATTTGTAAAAAGCCCCTCTTTTACCTCTAACTTCAACTCTTTCACTAAGGCCTGTATGAGTCTAAAAGGCAAAGAAGTGAAAAATCAGTTCTTACTAACTGAAGCAGAAACTGATACCTAATTGTGACAGCAATTGTCAGGTGGTTGTTCAGCCCATTTTGATTGTGAGTTTAGGCAATCTCTGTCTATACCTATGTGTATATTCTGTCACCTATATGTAAAACTTTGAAATTCATCAGTATTTGGGATAGTTCACCCACCAGTGTAGACAGGCTTCTAAACTGGTTTTCCCTGTGCATTTTTGTGTTACATGGAGGTTTTAAGGTCACAATCTGCCTGGGCTCTTAAGTATGTAAAGAAGGCATTAGGAGTCTGTTTTCCTGCCTAAGGATTTTCCAGTTCAGATATCTAGAAAGATCTGTGGCTGCCTTGCTCAAATGCACGTCCCATCAGCAGCTACACAGGATATTCTGTATCCTTTGCGTTGGATATTTTCCTAATCATGGTGATTGTGACATCCTGCACTGCATCCCAGTGTCACCTTCCTTTATGCTCCTCAGTGACAGCTTACTACTCAGGAAGAGAATGCTGCAAGGGATCCCTGCTCTTTGAAAGAAAGAAAAGACCAGAATAAAGAAATATGCTCGCCTAGGGTGGCATAGTTAGGTGGGAGCCATGGAAGAGTTACGATCCATGGAGGGTGGGAATAAAAGGAAGCTGTAGACGGGCCATGCAGATTTTTGTGTATAGTAATGGTTCCCAAACATTGTCTACTCAGAATTTATCCCTTTTGGCATCCGACTGAATTTTACAGACCCCATTTCATTTTATTACCCAGTGAGTTTCTTCTTTCATGTCTCTCAGGGAATGTTTCTCTGCTTTTGTATTAGTCCTGGGCCTCTGCTCTGTTATCCTGCATTCTCCCACCTCCTCCCATCCTTGACTCCACCCTAAACTGCCCTTTTTTTCTTTCTTTTTTCCACCACATTATGTCTTCCCCCTTTTGAAGACTTCCATTCAAAATAACTTAGCTTTTAAAAAAAAATGGGAAAGGAAGTTTTATTTTATAACTAATGTGAAGCCATTTAGATTGCAATTTGAAGCAAAATGAGTGATAACCCATGTTTATACACTGGGTAAAAACTCCAGATGGAACAAGGTAAATAAGCAAGAAAGAGATGGAAATAATCTAAAGAGCTAGTATGAAATAGGTTATGTATCAGACACTTGGAGGGGTAGCAGCTTTTAAAGGAATGAAACAGAACATTATAGAGAAAGGAACCTATAAACTTAATTATATGGAAATAATAAAATATCTGTATCCAAACAAACTAAACTACAATGAACAGGAAATATGTTTGCAAAGGTATTTTCATCATTAGGACAAATAAAATCTTAAATTGTATTATCCATAAGAACCATCCTTAAAGTAATTTTAAAAATCATTACGATTCTAAGGGATAGGTAAAATATAAAGATAGTTCAAACAAGAGAAAATAAAAACAGTAAAAAAAAAGTTACAAATGTTAAAACCGTTAAAAATCTTTAGTAAATAGACATGTGAAATCAACATTGTTATAGTTTAACCTGATTGCAGGTAGAATATTGCAGCTTAGAAGTTATTTTGAAGCTATTAAAGTGGTAGTAATGTTTAAGAACAAAATCCAGTTTTGACAAGATGTGAATTTGGATATGTTCATATACTGCTCTTGATGTTAATAATTGATAAACTCTTGTTAGAAGATTCATCTATTGATATACTCAGCAATTCAACATCTCTTCATTGGATACCGGGAGCAGAGTAGTGAATGAAATCACATGCAGTATACTGCATGACCTGACTGGTGATAAGGATATTCACACCCCTTCCTTGCCAGTGCACTGGTGTGGTTTCCCCTTTTATATGTTCCCATTGTATGCTAATCAGGGAGATTATGCAGATGGCTAACATTTGCTGAATGCTTACTGAGTGCCGACTACTAAGTGCTTTGAATATATGACCTCATTCAAGCCACACAGCAACCGTATGAGGGGTTACAATTTTTATGCTCATTTTATAGGTGAAGGAATGAGGGGCAGAGAAATGTTAAATAACTTGTCCATGGTCATACCACTAAGAAATGGTGAAACTGGGGTTCACACCCCCTCGAGATCTGCTTCCAGGCCCTTGCTCTTAATGCCTGTGTTCCCTGTCCTCCCCATGTTAAGATGGTTACATTGCTTTAATTGGCTCATATGTTTTTCTTGTTGATGATAGCACCTAGCACATTGCCTGTTACATACTAAGCAATTACCCAATATTAGTTGAATGCATGAGGAAAGAATTACTAAGAAAGATAAAATTACATGCTTGAGGATGTTCCTTGCAGCCTTATCTGCAGTAGTTAAAAAAGAAATTCAGGCAATGTAAACAAACAATAAAGGAATGACTATGTAATTTACCATCTGTCAGCTTAATGGGATATTATGTAGCTATTCAGGCTCTGTAGCAGCGTATAGCATGGAACAGTATCATGGCTATATAGGGACAAAAGACTGCAAATGTGAACTGTGGTTAATCCTAACTGTAACCTGGCTGCCCCTCTAGGCATTATCATTGCAGGTATAGATAATATAATGATAATGATAAACCCAAGTTATGCTAGCCCCAAACCCTTGCCTGATTGCACAGAACCTTCATCCCTACTGTACCCCTTGCAAGAGTGCCTGAGGATCGCCAAGGGTACTCTCCCACTCCCCACCCAGTGCTGGTGAGCTGCTGTCACCACAAAACATCTGGCCAGGTCTTCCTATCCAGACCCTTCAAGGGCCACTACAGATGGAGCCCCAGCCCTGCCTTGTGGAAGGTCCCTCCCTGGAACACCCAACTCTGTGCCCTGCCTGACCTCTTTTCATGCTCAGAGAGGTGTTTGGTAGCCTGTAGAACTGAGAGAACAAGCCTTTATCGAACGCTGTCCTGCTCCTGGGCCCCAAACCAAGATTCTTCTCATGCCCAGAGTCTCACAAAGATGATGAGATGACAGAAGGTAAGAGCCAGGAGGGCAGGGAATCTTGGTTTGCTTTTTTTTTTTAACATCTTTATTGGAGTATAATTGCTTTACCATGGTGTGTCAGTTTCTGCTTTATAACAAAGTGAATCAGCTATACATATACATACATCCCCATATCTACTCCCTCTTGCGCCTCCCTCCCACCTTCCCACCCTCCCTATGCCACCCCTCTAGGTGGACGCAAAGCACCAAGCTGATGTCCCTGGGCTATGCGGCTGCTTCCCACTAGCTATCCATTTTACATTTGGTAGTGTATATATGTCCAGGCCACTCTCACTTTGTCCCAGCTTACCCTTCCCCCTCCCTGTGTCCTCAAGTCCATTCTCTACATCTACGTCTTTATTCCTGTTCTGCCCCTAGGTTCTTCAGAACCTTTTATTTATTTATTTATTTATAGATTCCATATATATGTGTTAGCATATGGTATTTGTTTTTCTCTTTTTGACTTACTTCACTCTGTATGACAGTCTCTAGGTTCATCCACCTCACTACAAATAACTCAATTTCATTTCTTTTTATGGCTGAGTAATATTCCATTGTATATATGTGCCACATCTTCTTTATCCATTCACCTGTCAATGGACACTTAGGTTGCTTCCACGTCCTGGCTATTGTAAATAGAGCTGCAATGAACATTGTGGTACATGACTCTTTTTGAATTATGGTTTTCTCAGGGTATATGCCCAGTAGTGGGATTGCTGGGTCGTATGGTAGTTCTATTTTTAGTTTTTTAAGGAACCTCCATACTGTTCTCCATAGTGGCTATATCAATTTACATTCCCACCAACAGTGCAGGAGGGTTCCATTTTCTCCACACCCTCTGCAGCATTTATTGTTTGTAGATTTTTTGATGATGGCCATTCTGACCAGTGTGAGATGATATCTCATTGCAGTTTTGATTTGCATTTCTCTAATGATTAATGATGTTGAGCATTCTTTCATGTGTTTGTTGGCAATCTGTATATCTTCTTTGGAGAATTTCTATTTAGGTCTTCTGCCCATTTTTGGATTGGGTTGTTTGTTTCTTTGATATTGAGCTGCATGAGCTGCTTGTAAATTTTGGAGATTAATCCTTTGTCAGTTACTTCATTTGCAAATATTTTCTTGCATTCTGATGGTTGTCTTTTTGTCTTGTTTATGGTTTCCTTTGCTGTGCAAAAGCTTTTAAGTTTCATTAGGTCCCATTTGTTTATTTTTGTTTTTATTTCCATTTCTCTAGGAGGTGGGTCAAAAAGGATCTTGCTGTGATTTATGTCATGGAGTGTTCTGCCTATGTTTTCCTCTAAGAGTTTAATAGTGTCTGGCCTTACATTTAGGTCTTTAATCCATTTTGAGTTTATTTTTGTGTATGGTGTTAGGGAGTGTTCTAATTTCATTCTTTTACATGTAGCTGTCCAATTTGCCCAGCACCACTTATTGAAGAGGCTGTCTTTTCTCCACTGTATATTCTTGCCTCCTTTATCAAAGATAAGGTGACCATATGTGTGTGGGTTTATCTCTGGGCTTTCTATCCTGTTCCATTGATCTATATTTCTGTTTGTGTCCCAGTACCATAGTGTCTTGATTACTGTAGCTTTGTAGTATAGTCTGAAGTCAGGAGCCTGATTCCTCCAGCTCCGTTTTTCTTTCTCAAGATTGCTTTGGCTCTTCGGGGTCTTTTGTGTTTCCATACAAATTGTGAAATTTTTTGTTCTATTTCTGTGAAAAATGCCAGTCGTAGTTTGATAGGGATTGCATTGAGTCTGTAGATTGCTTTGGATAGTATAGTCATTTTCACAATGTTGATTCTTCCAATCCAAGAACATGGTATATCTCTCCATCTATTTGTATCCTCTTTAATTTCTTTCATCAGTGTCTTATAATTTTCTGCATACAGGTCTTTTGTCTCCTCAGGTAGGTTTATTCCTAGATATTTTATTCTTTTTGTTGCAACGGTAAATGAGAGTGTTTCCTTAATTTCTCTTTCAGATTTTTCATCATTAGTGTATAGGAATGCAAGAGATTTCTGTGCATTAATTTTGTATCCCGCTACTTTACCAAATTCATTGGTTAGCTCTAGGAGTTTTCTGGTAGCATCTTTAGGATTCTCTATGTATAGTATGATGTCATCTGCAAACAGTGACAGCTTTACTTCTTGTTTTCTCATTTGGATTCCTTTTATTTCTTTTTCTTCTCTGATTGTTGTGGCTAAAACTTCCAAAACTATGTTGAATAATAGTGGTGAGAGTGGGCAACCTTGTCTTGTTCCTGATCTTAGTGGAAATGGTTTCAGTATTTCACCATTGAGGACGATGTTGGCTGTGGGTTTGTCATATATGGCCTTTATTATGTTGATGTAAGTTCCCTCTATGCCTACTTTCTGGAGGGTTTTTATCATAAATGGGTGTTGAATTTTGTCAAAAGCTTTCTCTGCATCTATTGGGGTGATCATATGTTTTTTCTCCTTCAATTTGTTAATATGGTTTATCACATTGATTGATTTGCATATATTGAAGAATCCTTGCATTTCTGGGATAAACCCCACTTAAGCAGGGTATATGATCCTTTTTTTTTTTTTGACATCTTTATTGGAGTATAATTGCTTTACAATGGTGTGTTAGTTGCTGCTTTATAACAAAGTGAATCAGCTATACATATACATATATCCCCATATCTCTTCTCTCTTGCGTCTCCCTCCCTCCCACCTGCCTGTGATCCCTTGAATGTGCTGTTGCATTCTGTTTACTAGTATTTTGTTGAGGATTTTTGCATCTATGTTCATCAGTGATATTGGCCTGTAGTTTTTTTTTTTTGTGGCATCTTTGTCTGGTTTTGGTATCAGGGTGATGGTGGCCTCGTAGAATGAGTTTGGGAGTGTTCCTCCCTCTGGTGCAGTACATTTTTAAACTTATTGTTAATATTGTGTATAGCTTAAGTGGTATTACTTGGTTCTTGAGAAAGCATTTTGCAATGACATTAAAGAAAATGCCCTGCTACAGTAGCTAAAATGACTTCGTGTCCCTGAATATAGTTGCAGTGATACCACTGTAAATGGTATGGTCTTTAAGGATGAAGTGTGTCGTCATTTTTGTGAAACCTATCTCCCTGTCCATTAGTGTACAGCATTATCATTTCCCCAATTATGTTTACATAATTCTCCCAAGTGAAGTCAGCTTTGCATAAACCTCTGGGCATTTTATTAACTGCGTTGTTACGAAATAGACAACTTATGTTTGAATCAGTGTCTGATTATACATTAAAATAAAAACAAAGCACACCACGTAACAGATTAACCCTGTCCCTTCTATGTAAATTGCAAGGGGCTGGATATGTATTTGTCCCTTTTAAAAATTTTATATCATGCCAGTCTCATTAGATGAGATGAGGAAATCTGAATTTCACTCTACTAACTTGGTTAACATTTTGAGAACTTTAATTGCAGGAATAGAACTTTAATTGTAGAAACCTGTGGATTGTGTCATTGGACCACCCCCTTTTGCAGAGGAGGGCACAGTAATCCACAAAATGAAATGATTTGCCCCTATCCCAAAGTGTGTGGGACTGGTGTGTTTACTCTGTAGCCTGCAGATGTTGCTGTGTTATTCCTAAGGGTAAAAGAGCCCAGGGTTTGGGAGTTACTGAGAGCAAGCCTCTGTGGATGGAGGATATAAAGTGGAATTTTGTGACTTGCTTGATATAGGAGGCTCCATAGGTTATGAAAAATATAAAACTAGATCAAATTAGATAGCCCACAGCTATGGTGAGGTTGATGATCAGTGAGCAGAAAGCCATAAACAAAGTTGAGATGATGAATGGTCTTATCCCAAATAGGAAGCTCTGATGCATGTGTGGGTGGTAGGGCTTCCTATCTCCTGGATTATAAACAGAATGTGCTATCCAAGCATTCGCTAATGTGCACCAGCATTAAAAATTAGATTTGTGGGATTTTTGTTTGTACTAAGGTTGAGATATTGCATTTGTTGAAATGTGAATTTCCTTTAATTCTAGTCCAGTGTACTTTAGCATTTGATAGATGGGGATGGGATGAAAATGGTCATCTTAATTTCCAGAGCAGGTAAAACAAAGAAATTGTCTATGGCAGCAAAGAGTACGGTGGGTGCATTTTTAGCTTTTGTGGAAGCATTTTCTCTTTGCTCCAAGATATCTTTAGACTCTGTTTTTTCCTTTTACATGTACTATGAAGAACATTAGTCTCATAATGTTACACACATTGTATTATTATACCTTTTTCTTCTTTTTTTTTTTTTTTTTTTTTGCTTAAAACAATAGAGATGTATTCTCTCACAGTTCTGGAGACCAGAAGATCAAAATCAAGGTGTAGGCAGGGCCACGCTCCCTCTGGAGGCTCTAGAGGAGGGTCCGTTCCTTGCCTCTTCCCGCTTCTCATGGCTGTTGGTGCTCCTTGACTTCTAGCTGCATCATTCCAATCTCTGCCTCAGTCATATTGCCTCTTCCTCTTTGATCAAAGCTCCCTGGCCCTCACTCTTAAAAGGACCTTGTCACTGAAATGAGAGGTCACCTGGATACTCCAGGACAAGTGCCTCCTCTCAGGATTTCTAATTGCATTTGTTTTGCATTGTAAGGTGGTGTTCACTCATCTACCACATGAAGTAATATTCACAGATTCTGGACATTCACAGGACATGGGTGTATCTTTTGGGAGACCACCATTCCACCCACTACGATTATCATGCCCATATGTAATCAATATAAAGAAGTTTTTAAAAGTCCTCTTATCTGTAGAATCATTATCTATTTGAGTCTTAAATTAAACCTTCCAGAATTTAACTTCAATCTGGCTAAGGTCCAGAAACTCAAAGCCAAGTTTACAATGCACATTTCTTGTGTATACAATAGATGATTCTACTTACCCTTACTTATCCTTGTTCTTTCTCTTCCCCTGGTTCTGTCTCCTGTGACTCATAATCTGTCCTGGTCCCAAGTATTAACTTACTTATATTTTTCCTGTTTACTGTATTATAGGCAGCCCTATATCCTTGTGGAAAGAAACAGGAATCTGGCCCTTCTCTGTCTTTCCACCCAGCTTTTCTCACGTGCTCTTCTCCTCTGACATTCCCACCACATCAGCCTCCTTTCAGTTTCTGGGCCTTTCTAAGCCATGTCTCACCTCAAGGTCTTAGCTCCTAATATTTCTTCTTCTGCAAACATTCTTCTGCCAACTTTCACATCACGGGATTCTTCTCCTTTTAGGTTTAGGTGAAATGTCACCTCCTTGGACAGGTTGTTCCAGACAACCTGTTACTTGAATGTTTTCTTGGTTCAGTCTGGGACTTAGTATACGTTAGCAGACAGATAATCAAGAGTTGGCTGTAAGCAGTTTTGGAGCACAGCAATGATAAATCCCTGCATTCAATAAAAATACTCAAACTTAGATTTTAGTAAATGCCTACTAATCTCTGTACTTCCTTTCTTGGCTTCTGTGTAAGACGAGCCCTCCTCAGTTCCTCTGTTCTTGCTCCAAAGGAACGTGACTTCCATCTTGGCTTTCAGCTTCAGTTGCTTTATTTATTTTATTTTAATTTTTGGTGTGGCAGGATGATGCATACTGAATTAAAAGGCAAGAATGCAGGTTTTTAAAAAGTGGGATAGGTTCTTAAAATGAGCAGTGGTTTGCTGTGGCATTTAATTATTATCTGACGTACTTGTTATCTGAAAGCTTTAAGTAACTACATTTTTAACCTACTTTCTGGCTGAATAGAATCTATGGGTACCCTTTAAAAGAGGGTGATGTAGGTATATTGAGGGAGAAATAAAATGATACCTTGTACTTTCTAAAAATGTTATTGCTTTCTTTTCACCCTGCAAGGGACATCAAACAAAATGTTGAAAGCCTTTAAGGGAACGTTATTCTCCTAATCAGAGACAAGTGGGAAAGTTGAAGTAGCTATTCAAATCAAAATCATGTGTATGTCTGTTCTGTGAAATGACAGATGTAAGTTTTCCTTCAGATGGAGGTTTGTTTTCCCTGTTCTGCCTTAGCCACAATAACTTGAAACAGTCTGTCTGCTGGCACACAAAGTGAGGGGGTGGGTGGAGGGGCCCGGGTGTTGCTGTAGGAAAGTCAAGTACATTCTTAGAGCGCCTTTTGGGGACAAGCAGCTGAAATATTTTTATAGTCAGCTAAGATAACAGGGAAGAATGAGAGTCTAGCTTTTTATAACTCAAATCTGCAGAAAATTCGGTTTTCCCATATTTGTATCCAAGTCAGTACCTATTCATTTAAACTAAGTTCCAATTTGTGGCACAGACTGTGAATATTATCCTGTCAGTCCAGTTTCTTGAGTCCTGCAAGTTGTTTTACAGACCAGTGTGAATGGTGGAACACAATGAAATGCTGGGCATATTTAAAGCCTCCAACTTTTTCTTCCAGCCTGGATCCTTTTGCTCATTGTGACCTTTTATAGTTGTACCATGAGATACTGGGAGTGGTTGTCACGATATTCCACTTTCTAGAATAACAGGCTGAAGGCCCATATACCTCTTGTTATTTGCTGTAGGTCCCAGGTGACCGTATGATGCAATGTAGTGAATTATGGTGATGGCCAGCAAAATGTCAAGCTGACAAGGTTATGGAATTTCTCAGCCAGCGTTCTGCATTACACCTTCCAGTTATATGTTCTAAAATATATGTGCCATAGCTAGACTTACAACCAGCATTCCACAAGCCAGCCTTAAAGATAACTTATTCTTTTTCCTCTTCGTATGTTGAGAAAGTTTTATAGAACGCTGGCTGCACAGACTATATATCACCAGGCGATGTTTTGAGAGTGGCATGAACTTTTGAAACAGAAAGAAACTATTCATAGTTAAATCCTTAACTTTTGTGGGTTGATTTTAAATTTGTTTTCTTTGACATAAAAGACTATTTAACTTTAAAAATAGCACCTGCCACAAAGAACTCAATGCACAGTGAGTGAGCTGGGGCAAAGAACTTTAAATTATAATTTAGATGTTGTGAAAATGCGGGAACAGGAGAATAGGTATTTTATTTCTCATTCATAAATGGTTATAAATAGTGGTCTGTTGTTGGTTGGAATAAGTCAGCAGAAACGGTTTCCTTTGTGACCAGAGAGAAACAGGGTTATTGGAGTTCTCTTCTGGGATTATTGCTGTATCCACTTAGACTAGTACAGTTTTTGAAATATTTGTGTGGAAGCTATCTCAGAGGTTTAAAAATAGATTTAAACAAAGCTAATTAAATTCATGTTGGATTCCAAAATCTGCTATTGATATTAGAAACAAAAGTCAGCTTCTTTGTTAAAAAAAAAAAAAAAGATGATAACATAGATGAAGTTATTTTAATAAAGATTAAAGGTAGTCCTCTTTGCATGGTGATGCAGGACCATAAAAATAACCATGCAAGCTGTAACTGTGCAAAATGATCTTAATAATCAATGGGAAAATTACTAGTTCTATCACCTTAAAAATTTTTTTTGTCAAAACATTACAGTTGTTTTACTGTAGGTGATGTATTTATAGGGAAAGGAAGAAAAATAGTAAAGCTGATATTTATCTAGTGCCCTGTAATTTAAAATGTTAGAAACACTGAGAATTAAAGTGTTTTCTTTCTTCGAGTAGAACTTAACAAGAGTAGTTAGAACATTTTTGCTTTCTTCTCATGTACTTTATGATGTGGAGTATCTCTTCTTTGCCTTAGTGAGCCGTTATACTCCTTCCCAAGTTTGAATCAGGTTCCAATATCTTACCATTATGCTTTCAAAGCTGTGGAATATCTGTGAGTTCCTTTGATGTTATTTCCTTTGGACCATCTTTATCCTACATCACAACCACTTTCCAATTTCACTTCCAATGTCACCACTTTTCATTTCTTTGCCACGCTTTTTTGTTGTTGTTGTTGGCCCTTTTGACTATACACTTCTGTAAAATGTCATGCGAGTTTATCAATGTAAAGTGAGGAGGCAACACAACTACCTGCTTTGCTGTCTGTGCATGAACTGAATAACAGATATGCTGGGATCAATTGCCAACAGCCTCTGAAGGAAGTGACATGATTGATTACTGATCATGGTACACATCTGTTATTTATGTAGTGGTTTGTGGACCAAAGAGCTAGCAGTGAAGTTTGTACTTTATGCAGTTACCTAGTTAATATTGTGGCAAATGAAGTTCATACCGTGTTGTTGGGGGACTGAAGTTATTTAGCTAAACTGCATTAACTGAAATTCATGCATATTGGAACCATACAAAAGTGAGGAGTGCTTGTATTCCAGTTATAAGTTATTTGTAGTATTGTGAAATCTTGGCCAGGCTCCCTGTGTCCTTGCCCATTAAACACTGAACCCATCCAGCGTAGCCAACCTGTCATTTAGAAATTCAATTCAGAATTGAACTGGGAGTTACAAAGTCTTTAACTCAACCTCAGAGTCAGCTTTGACTCTTCTTCTTACTCTGCACCTCAGTGTGGATCAGACACTGGTGGAAACATATTCCAGACCCTGTCCAGCATGGGCAGCTTTGACTTCATCTGCCACATAGTGAGATCCTGGACATAGTTCTAGGTGGTTACCTTGGTCATTTTTTCCAGCTCTTTCCTTTCTCCTTCACTGTCTTCCCTCTTCTTTGGCTTGCTGTTTATTTCCTGTGTCGTATCTCCATGTTGTACTGATTGCCCATCTATCATAATATTACTTCATGTTTCTTTTAATTCTTGTTGCCATCATCCTAATCCATGGATTTTTCAACTCGTCTTTCAGTTATTTTAATAGTCTCCTATCTGACTTCTCCACCTAGGTCACTCTCCTTTCCAGCTAATGCCACATGCCATCACAAGAGTAATCTTCCTGGAAAATTCTCTCCTTGGGGTCTACAAAATAACTTACTAATTACAGAATAAAATCCAAACTTTTTATCAGGCCTTTATCCATTGTCTGACTTAAGCCTACATCTTCCAGTTTATCACCTGACCCCTCCCCTCAGGAATCTGGGGTTTCAACAAGATAGACTTTCTCATTATCTCCCAAATATGCCTACTTCCCCCTTTCTTACACACTATCCTCCTAAGATACAATCCTTTCTGTTTTTCTGAAGCCTACCCAGCTTCAAAGACTTATCTCAAATGAGCTCTCCTGTAAAGTCTGTTTTGACTTCCCAGAAGTGACTTTTCACTGGAGTTCCACAGAATTTACATTTTATATTTTCCAATGTTACTTATTTGTATTTTTAGTTATCATGTATTACCTAGTAGTTCCAGTTAGCTTTTACTTTCTTCTGTAGTATGTAGAATGGTATTTGACAAAGTGGTAGCCATAAATGTGTTCATTCTTTCATCTAGTATTTTTTTTTTTTTTGAGCTGCAGCCTTTTTTCTAAAAGCTGAGCTACATGCTAGAGGTAAAACATTAAAGTCCCTGACCTCACAGCACTCTAGTTGAATGAGGTGTACAGAAAAGTAGTCAGGTGATTGTAATGCAGTAAGCCAAGCAGCAAGATGAACAGTGAATGAGAGCCCATGGAAGCACAGAGGAGAAGCACCAAACCTAGATGAGGGGCAATTGGAAGTGCTTCCAGGGAACTGAGGTTTAAGCAGTATCCAAAAGGTGAGTAGGAGTTAGGTAGGTGAGGGGGGACAAATGGAAAGAGTGTTCCAGGCCACTGGAACACAGGGTTTATATACAGGGTATATAAAGCTTAAGGAGGGATGAGAGGCCCTGTCCACTGAGGAACTGAATCCAGGTCAGTGTAGCTAGATTGTAGGGAATGAGGTTTCAGAGAGAACAGGATCTCTATGAGAAAGTTGTGGGCATATTTGATGAATGTTTAGAAGGCAGGACCTGGAGATGGATGTTTGGGTGGGTGAAAGGATAGAGCAGCCCTCAGGTTTCTGTTAAGGGTCTCTCAGTGAATGGAGATGTTAGGGGAAGATGATCAAGTTCCATTTAGGACATTGTAAGTTTGAGATGCCTGTAGAAGATCTACAGGAAATAAACAGTAGTAGACAGTGTGGAGCACAGCAGAAAGCTTTGGCTAAGAAATATAGTGTTGGGTGACATCATCATATGATAGGCTGAAATCAGAATGTATGGAGTTAGTAAAGCAGAAGATTTTAAGACCAGATCTTGAAGCACATCAGTGTTTCAAGGGTAAGGAAAGAGTGGGGTCTGCAAAGAATATTAAGATACAGTGAACAAAGAGGAAAGAGCAAACTAGATGGGTTGAGATGTCACAGAAGCCAAGGGAAGACTGAAATCCATCCATTGGATTTAGCAACATGGAGACCATTAGTGACCTGATGAAGAGGAGTTTCAGCGTAGGAGAGGTGTGGGGAAAGGGAAACACAATGTGGCCCTTGCTGGCTGATAGTGAGTGGAGAAGTGAGCAGACAATTCTTTTGGAAAGTTTGGTCATGGAGGAGAGGATTGAAGCAGAGTAGAAGCTGGAAGAAAATGGAGTTGAGGGGCTATTTTTTAAGCTGCTGGAAATCCGATCAGTTCAAGGGCTGATAGGAAGAATTCATTCGTGATAAATAGGTTGGCCTTAAGTTGAATTTAGCCAGAATTTAAAACTCCTTTTAAAATTCTTCACCCAAACATGTCCTTTTATCTTTTGGTATTCTAAATAAATTTCCAACTATTAATCACTGCTACTTCTAGGTTTCTCTGTGGTCTTGTTATCCCAGTGAGATTGCAAATTCCTGTAAAGCAGGATTCAAACTATTCTGCCCCCTTAGTCTGGGTAGCACTTATTTCAGTGTCTTACGTAGAGAAAATTCTCAACAGATATTATTTTTAGCACTCTCATTTGTTTATTCTTTGAGGAAATATTTAATGTCCACCGTGTGCCAGGCATTATTCTAGGTGCTGAGGATACAAAGGTCATTAAACTAGGCATATTCCTTTCCCCCAAGGAGTTTATAATCTAGGGAGACAGTAAATAAACTAGTAATTAAATAAGAAAGCAAAGTAATTATAGAATGCAAGAGATATCCTGAGTGGCTACTTTATATATATTTATATACATGTATATTTTTTCCCATGAATTTTTTCCACCAGTGTGGGTGAACAACCACAAGCAATTGGAGAGCTAAATGACTTACTTAAGGTGGAAACAAAAAGATAGTAAAAAAAAAAAAAAAAAAAAAAAAGGAAGTATTTTTGTCATAGTGTATATTCCTTTGTTTACCATTTCTAAAGTCATTGGGAATATGTTGGCTGTGCTTTGGGGGAGTTTTGTTGGTTGATTGTTACTTAGCTTTTGAGAAACTAACCAACTCTCCACATTTTCTCTTTTCCTTTACAGTAATTTGCCATCTTCCATGTATGAATGGAGGCCAATGTAGTTCAAGGGACAAATGCCAGTGCCCTCCAAATTTCACAGGGAAGCTTTGTCAGATTCCAGTCCATGGTGCTAGCGTGCCTAAACTTTATCAGCATTCCCAGCAGTCAGGCAAGGCGTTGGGAACACATGTCGTCCATTCAACACATACTTTGCCTCTGACCATGACCAGCCAGCAAGGAGTCAAAGGTAAGCTGATTATTTTGATTTTGCCCATTCGTCAGAACTCTGTTAACATGCCAGACCCATACAGAGGCCAAGTGTCTGCAGGGCTGGTATTGGAACAGAATATGGGCCCAGGTATATGGTGCCAGAGCTTTCTAGACTGTAGGGAATGGTATCTAGGAAATAAGAAAATGGAGCCCATCTTTCTCTGGTGATGCAGGACCAAGAGCTGATAAACATACATGGCACTGTTCTGGCAGGTCCTGGGAAATGGAAAGATGAACAAGATGGTGTTCTGGCCCTTATGGGATTAATAAACTAGTAGATCACACAGTACCTGCTGATGAACACCAAGTCTATTTTGTAGTCGAAGAGCGCTTGGTTTTAGTTCTAAACAATCTATAACCTCACCTCCCTGGGCTTCAGTTTATTCATCTGTAGAGGAAGGTAAACTAGGTCACTTGGAGCTCAGAAATTCTATGACTAATTCATTCTTTTCAACCTGGCACCTCTTACACATGCACAATTTTTTTAAAAGGGGTCAGAGAAGTGTTACTGGCTCTTATTCTTTAAAACCTGAATCTTAGCATCAGAAGATGAAATTCTGTGTGAAAGCTGCAGAGAAAGAAAATAGAGATGTAAAATATCACACTTTGGTATTTTGTGTGTGTCACGGGAAACACAAAAGTATGTACACACCAGGTTTAAGGGTAAGAGAACTATGCTTTGTGAAATTGTGTTGTAAATCCTATGGTCTCTACGATGGAAACTTTGTGAGAAATTCAAAAATAATCAAACTGTTGAGTCTTTATTACTCTTGTTTGGTAGAATGTATGACCACAAGTAGCACAAATTTCATAGTTTTATGACTCCTCTGAAAAAAATTTTTGTCTCATGGATCTGTTACTTTGAGAAGTTTAAATTTCTCTTTGTAAAAGCAGTTTTATTCTTTAAAGTATATAAATTTAGGTTTAATTTTTGAGTGTCCCCTTTTACTCTCAAGAGTTTTTTAATGGCTGTGCAGCAAAAATAGATACACACTAAAAATGTATCATTTATCCCAGGTATAATATATATGTACTTAAGTATATGTGTATATATAAAACTTAGTTTCATGCTGACTAGCATGAACATTTACTTTCATCCTGATGTACGTATTAATTATTTATGACTGATAAGTTTTCTTCCCAATCTGTTTTAGTGAAATTTCCTCCTAACATAGTCAATATCCATGTGAAGCACCCTCCTGAGGCCTCAGTCCAGATACATCAGGTTTCAAGAGTTGATGGCCCAACAAGCCAGAAGGTAAAAGAAGCTCAACCAGGCCAGTCCCAAGTCTCTTACCAAGGGCTTCCTGTCCAGAAGACCCAGACAGTCCATTCCTCATACTCCCACCAGCAAGTCATTCCTCACGTGTATCCAGTGGCTGCGAAGACGCAGCTTGGCCGGTGCTTCCAGGAGACTATTGGGTCGCAGGTGAGCAGCACTGCCCAGCCCATTTAAGTGATGTGTTCGAGGTATAGTCTCATTGTAGTAGGAAAGACAGACTTGGTAAAAATAAGTTTTTTGTAGAACAGGTTGGCAAACTGACCTGTGGGCCTGGTACTGTAAATAAAACTTTATTGGACACAGCCATACCCATCATTTACATACTGTCTATGTCTGCTTTCATGCTATGGACAGAAGGATGGTATACTTCCAATGAGGTCATATGATCTGAAATGCCTAAAATATGGTCTGCAAAGCCCTTTTCAGAAAAAGTTTGCCAACCCCTGATATAAGATAATTGTAAGCATTGTAAGATATTTGGGAGCATCTGTAAGATCTATAAGATAATTGTATGTATTGAACTTCCAGAAATGCTGCCAGAAGTCTATGATTGCCTGTTGGTATTTTTTCGGTTACAGTGATCTGTGTATAAAACATGTGTCAGGCATGAGATATGGTACGTGAAAAATACTCTGCAAAGATGTTTGAAAATATTCGTGCCTTTTTGCAATAGTTTGCTGGTTAGTGGGTACAGTCAAGTTTTGAACCCATCATACAGTAATAATTTGTCATCTTTTATTTTCTTATAAAAATTTATAACTAGAATGGCAATGCATGAGTTGTTTGAAGTGCATTTTAAATATCATTGGATTTATGTGTAACTTTAGGTCTATATATCATAAAGTGAGAGAGAGGCTGACTTTTCTTTAAAACTCATCATTGAATGTGCCTAGTAAAAGCAACATAAAATTACTGGTTCCTCTACCCCAGTTACTTGGTGCTTCCTGCTTTGGAATTATGTGATCATGACATAGCTTTGTCCTGTGGTTCTTCTCCTGTCACCTGATTATGGTTTGAACCCGCTGTGAGAAGAATAGGCGAGATCTATTTATTATTCCTGCTGTTACCTGAATATTCAAAAAATTGTGTGTGTGTTTGTGTGTGTGTGAGTGAAATATCTGTTGGTAGTAGAATCAATCGTTCTTGCTTTTGAAACCTGGAGAACACCTTTAGGGGCTGGGCAAGTCCATGGTTGGGTCATCCCCTTTCTTCTAGGGGAAGAGGCAAAATTGGTTTGTAGACCAGAATGGAAAGAACAGCCATGTAGAGTTATAAGACCTTGGTTAGAGCCGTGGGCTCAGCACTTGGTGGCAGGGAGCCAGCTTCCTTATTTGTAAAGTGGAGACAAGAATATGGGGCTTTGTCAAGATTAGACAAGGTAATGTGACATGCTCTGCAAATGTTACAGAACTATGCAAATACTAGCTTAGAAGACACTTACCTATTGATAGAGTCAAACATAAAAATAGAGCAGGTGATTGCTTATGTCATGTAACTTCAGTAAGACAGGGAAGGCTGGATGCCCCACACAACCTTGGTCTGCCTGCGGAGCCTGAAATGCCTACTTAAGAGGGACCTTTTCCTTCCTCAGTTGAAGACCAGGTTTAAACACATGCTTTTTGGAGAAGGAATATCATCAGTTTACATTTAGCTTAGAAGTAAAGACTGGATTACTGTGTTAAGGGCAAGTTTTTATAGGGGCAGTGGGGCTGAAGTAAACCTCGTATGCTGCACGGTTTGCCCCAGACAAGCCTTGGAGAAGGAGGATGAATTTGGTGCCACTTGCATTGTTTAGTCATTTCAGCTTAGGTTGGTCATGAGAAAGGAAAAAAGCAGGTCCTTTTAAAATTCTGTGCCCAGTATCTTTCTCCCTAGTTTCCAAGTTGGAACACAGATGGTAAAAAGCAAGAAAATGAGATGTCAACAGACTTGTTATTCTTGTACATATAATAGTAGGCAGATGATTGCTAACTAGAAAGAATATAAACAGATGATTTACTTTTAGGCCTAAGCTGGACTATACAATCCACATGAATTGGATGGTTGGTGGAGTTACCCAAATAATCCAAACTCGGCGGAACACTTTTTTGCCTTCTCTGGATACTTCTCTGACTTTTGGTCTGAATGATCCAGACAGTGATCTCAATTCTTAATTCATTTTGCATGTGTAGTAACTAATACACAGCTTCAAAATAAGACCTGTTTTGAGAAAACATTCTCAGAATATATTTGCTTTTCCTGTTGGTGAGAAATATTGCTGAATGCCCATGATGGTCCAATTTGTGCAATTAGGATGATCCAGGCATTAAAAAAAAAACAAACATTACTGGAAAATAGTCAATAGTCAATAGTATATAAGATGTATCCTACAAAGGTGTTTGAAAATATTTGTGCCTTCTTGCTGTGGTTGGTTTGCAAACATAGTTACAGAGGGAGGTACAGGTGGATTTTAAATGAATGGCAGAAACGACTGCATAAATACTCACTAGTGCTTTGCTCAGTGAGAAAACTCTTATTAGATGCAGATGACAACTACTGAGACCTTCATGTCATAGTCATCAGTAAGCACCTATGTTTACGTATTGCCATTAGAGGTCACATACAGAACAGATTTAGTAGAAATAGCCCTTGTTTCTGTGGCACATTCTAAAAACGAGGCAGTAAACTTGAGGTTGAAAAGCCAACATCAACTGTGATCAGTGTATTTAAATTCATGGGAGCTTCATAGAATAGAATTTCAGGAACTGCTTGGATGGTGGAGGAAGATGGATGATTGGTTAGGAAACTAAGCTCACAGAGAAGTGGGGGAGACATTAAACAGAAGAGAGAGAACACTGCAAGAAACAGGTAAGGAAGAAGTGTCAGAAGAGACCAGAGAAGTAAACTAGTTTAGAGTTCCTGGCAGGCTTTGGCACAGATATGAAGCCTTTTAAACCTGAGGCATAAGGCAAAATAAAAGACTTGGTATCAAGGTAAAAATCGCATGATGCCCCCTTGATCAAGTGATCAAACTCAGAATCATTAAAAGGGGGACAACTGATATTATATGCCTCCTGATGGGATGCAGTATGAAGTGTAGAGCAACAACTTAAAGGTATTCTTGCCAAAAATGTGTGAGCTGAATCTAATCAATCCTTTACACCTAACCTCCAGCTCATAGGGAATACTGAGGGTGAAGAAACAAGCCAAAACTATCATACTCCCTCACATCAGAAAGAATGATAATGTAGGGTATTGTTGCTTGGTTTCTTCATATCATTAAAAAATATAGATTGACTTCCTCAGAAAGAGACTAAAGAGAGACAACAGCACATATAATATATGAGCCTTAATCATATCTTGGTTTTAAAAAAATCAAAACCCAGCTCTGAAAGACATTTGAAGAACAATTGAGGAAGTTTAAATACGGACTGGATATTAGATGGTATTTTGGAACTATTATTTTCTTAGGTGTGATAATGGTGTTAGAGGTATGGAGGGTAGTGTCCTTATTCTTGAGTGAGGAATGCCATGATGTCTGTAATTTACTTTCAAATGCCTTTTATACACAAATATGACAAAATTGTAATAATTGTTGACTCTGAGATGTGGGAAAGCAAGTGATCACTGTATTATTCTTTGAATTATCTCAGCATATTTGAAAATTCCTTATGAGGAAAAGAAGGAAAATGTGAATATTTCCTAGACTTATAAATAGAATAATATAATTTTAAGATGAACTTAAAAGCTCTAAGTTTAATACATGTAATGAACTTTTAGAAAATTTTAGAAGTTTCAACTTTTGAATGAGATGGGAGTGGATGTGGGGATGGTAGACATGAGGAGGCCAGGGAAGAGAAGTTGGCCTTGGTCCAATTGTGAAATGATCGGGGTCCAATCTAAGAAGTAAATTTAAAGATGAAGAGATTAATGCAGAGGCTTTTGTGAAGAATCCAGCATCAGGATTTGATTATGGGCTGTTGTGAAGAAAAAGGTGGTGATGAGTTGGAGTATTCTGAACTCCCTGGCTTCAGAAATCAGATCAATGCGCTCTCTGATTGATTAACTGACCCTTGGAGGGGAGGATTTTGAGGTAAAGATGAGTAGCTACATCTTTGTTTTAACCAGTTCCATCTTTGATTGATGTCAAGAATCAGGTATTCTTGAATATCAGTCATGGAATCCAGTGCTGTTGTAGAGATGAAGTGAGAGAGGATTAATGGAGAAAACTCAGTGGTCAGTGACTAGACTTAGTGATGATAGTTAAATTAATAAGAACAGAGATTGTTTTGGCTTGGATTATAAAGTGGAACGAGGAGGAATAATGGGATTGGAAATATCTAAAGTGTTTTTCACCTTGATGGAAAGTGTCAAGATAAAGGGGGAAATACCTTTCCTATTGTAGAAAGTGATGTTTCATCTTTCAGAGTCCTAAAAATAACTTCTTGTTCTTAAGATTATATAAACTGTTGATTTCTGTGTGAATCAGGCTGGGTACAGGCATCACTAAATTCACTTTAAAGTATTAAAAGAATAGAAATTAATCTAATAGAACATACAGGGTGGCTAAGAGGAATTGGTTTCTTGAATGTAAATCAAGTTTGAAGTAGCTGAAAAGTCATAATTTTGGCAGAGATAAGTATCTGTGCTGTCTGCAGTAAACAGTGGTATGCCATATATATTTGAAAACATTTCTGAGATTTTGCTCAATGTATAGATCAAATTAGAATTACATTTCTAGGGGTTATAATTACCAACTACTTTCAGGATAATCTCATGTTTTCATGTGCTTAAAACTTCAACATTTCCAGTCAAGTTTTCATCTCTAGGGAGAGGCCAAATTTCAGAAAAATACCCCTCAAATCTATTTTTGCACCACAGGGTCATCGAATGTGTACACTTTTTCCATTGTGCAAGAGTGTCCTTTATTTTAAACTGGTTCTCTTAACAGTGACTAAATTTGAGATTTATTTGGCATCTGAGTTTTTGGTTGTTTCAAACATGTTTTATTTATTGCCCAATTACTGGAAATAAACGTTTACAGTGACCTAATGATGTCAGATGGTATGAAAAGACCTTGTATGAGAGGTAGGGTTCAGAGTCCAGCTTCCATGTTGGGTGTGCCATTGCTGCCTTGTGAAATCATGTGCTTTTTGTTCATTGTGGAAACATGCCCCTTAATTAGACAGTAGTTACAAGATGAGACAAAACTTCAAGTGCCTCAAGACTTTCCGATTGCAAGTGCCAAAAGAGCAGCAAATTCCATGTATAAATACCTGAGTTAAATAAGGATAGAAATACTAGAAAACCTGAAGTAGATGTAAACAGAAGAGAGAGGGTATTTTTAGTACAGCACTCTAGCACAGATAAAGATAATCAAATAACATACAAACCCACTTTCATAGTTGGCAACCATAAAATCCCCATAATGATTAAAAAAAACCCATAGGTACAAGACGTACAAACTATAAGGTATAAAATAAGCTATAAGGATATACTGTACAACATGGCGAACACAGACAATATTTTACAATAACTATAAATGGAGTATAAACTTGAAAAATTGTGTACCACTATATCGTATATCTGTAACTTATGTAATATTGTACAGCAACTGTACTTCAATTAAAAAAATACAGTTTAATTTACAAAACCATAAGAGACACTCTAAGATTAAATTCTCTAATATATATTCTATAGAAGAAAACAAGCTTTATGTGGATTAGGAAGAAAAGGACCACTTCTTGATGTGAAATCCTGATATCGTTGTAAAAACCTTTCTTTCCTTTAATTACTGGTCATATAAGTTATAAGCCCTGGGGCAAAAATTGAGTTAAAATGACACGAGAACAGTTTGGGATCCTCTTAGAGGTTCCAGAAGTTGTTCCAACAGTTCTTTTTGGACAGGAAGAATAGAAACAGAATGGGCCACTGGAGAAAAAGATTCTTTAATTGGAGATTGGTCTCTTTTGGCAGACAAATTCAATAACATCCTCAAGCTCTAAACCTGAACACTGGAACGAACATACACACACACACAATTCTGAAGGGCCAAGCAGATGCACTTTGCTTTTGTTTAAAAAAACTTTAAAAAAATAAGCATCATGGAGAAATTAACAAGAAAGTGTGAACTCACTGAAGTGGAAAAGTAACTGAACTACATGGCTGAAAGTACTTTTTAAAAAAGTCTCAGGACTTTGAAGAAAAACATTTCCTGGTTTCTACCACACAGAAGCCAATGAGAAAGTAGAGAAACAGATGCCTGTCAGTTCCACATGGCAGAAAAAACGGAGATGGATAAGTAGAGATGTAGCTGTGGAGATGGGCTGCAGACTTTCCAAATCTCTTCTCAGTGATGGAAAAGGAATTTAGTGCTCATTTAAGGGATCAAGGACATGAAGTTCTGCTTAGAAACCTCTTCTTTGATTTCCTCAGACTCTTCTCTGCCCTGATGATGAGCATTACTGGGGTGAGGCCTGAAGCTATGATGAAATACCAATTTTATCCTGATGGGGGGATAATGCCAGCATGGTTGTAACACTTTCACACTGGTTAATTCCCTAAATTGAGTCCATAAACTACATAAATAGATGAGAAGTCTAAAGAAAGAATAACTATAAAACATTTTACCAAAGGCTCTTGGCCTCTTGTATCTGTGTTATCCCTTATGTGGGAAGGAGAACTGAGTCATCCAGGCTGGGTCAACAGTGGGTACAGGTGTGTATGTGGCTTTCTTCTCTTCCCCATTTCCCCAGGCCACATGCTCTTGGGGTCGGGGCCCTCCCGGGTGAACTTGGCCTTCTTGCAGAGGGGCTGCTGGACAATGATGAGGGAAGGCAGGGCCAGAGCCACCAGACATCTGCCTTCTCCAGGAGCAGAGAGCCCTGGGGGGTGGGGGGGGTGCTGATTGCATTTACTGAAGTTTGGCCTCCTTCAGGTGGAATAAGTCATAAACACCAGGCACTTCCTATGCCATCTGGGGTTTACTTCAGTATCCTACTCAAATAGTCCTTTGGCATAATCTAAGAAATATTTAACTTACTGTTAGGGAGTCTGGTTGTCCCCAGCAGCCGTGAAATGGCCATCCTTGCCAAACCTTACCTGTGTCAACAGCAGAGGGTGTCACTGAAGGTGTCACATGCATCGCAGTGATAGGTCTTGGACCTCTGCAGTGTCGATTGGTCTTTCCAACTGCCTCTGCCAGATGGACTTTGTGCAGGGGCCCTTTTCCTTGGAGTTGAAAAGATCAATAAAGACAGGGATAAGATCCAAAGGGGAAACACACTGCACATGAAAGAGAACATGTCTCCATGTCACTGGGCTTCTGCCAGTGGCGGGAAGAACCGCTGGTTTTACTTGGATTGAGAATGTAGGACTAAGACATTAGGATAATCAAAATATAGATTCTTAGAACTGAAGTAGAGTACTTAGGAGAATGGGTGATGACCCAGACGTTACCCTTCCTACTGCCTAATATCGAGTCTTTACCCAGGCCGATGTCTTCTGGGCATCAAAGAGGCTGTCAGCTTCAAGTGTTCACTTACCCTGACCTGTTTAATAGACAAGCAAGTTTATGTTTCTTCGGTCCGCTCAGATGTTTTTCATTTTATTTATGATAAAGGCAGTGAAAATGCCTTTATCATGACATGGAATATCAAATTTCCGTATTTTATACCTCTAGGGCTCACTAAAATAATATACCTATTAATTAGACTCCTGTTTTTTCAGAGGAGTAGGCATTGAAAATAATCATGGGGCAGTTCCGAGTGGATGCATGTTGTGTCACTTCTGATATTGACAAAGTGGCAAGATTTTGTGGTCATTACATTTGAAGATGACAGTTCTGAGCATGTTGGAAGTGGTTTTAAGAGCCCGTGACTTGAACTGATGGCTGGTTTAGGCTCTATACATTACAAAAATGTTTGAAGAGTCACAGCTGATATTTCTAGGATCTGATGTTGTTTCTTGGCTTTGTCTGCATGACCCCTTGGAATTGAGATTTGCTAAAATGAAGTGGAATCATCTGATTTGCTAAAAAACAAACAAACAAAAAAAACCACAATTCTTCAGAACCTGACCCATAAAGTTGTAGTGAAAAAAGCAACATTACCCTTTGTTGAAAGATAATAAAAGGATTCCCCAACTCTGCCCTGCACCTTCCCCCACAATGATGATAAATACTGTTTTTTATTCTCATCCTCATTCCATTTTTTCTCCTTTTGTATATAAAAGAATTTATATATGAAATTGGATATTGTTTCAACAAGATCTGTCTTTGAGACTGTGCATTTACTCTAGTGATACTGCTGTTGTGCAGTTTGGAAACTGGTTTTGAAGGAAGTGTTTCAGAACCAGTTAACAAGCTGCACATGAAAACTAGTCTTCGATTTTCTGCAGCTCACCCATTTAATGTATTCTCAATGAATCCGAAAGCTTCTGATGCTCAGTTCAGCCTCTCGTGAGCTGAATACCACCATTGAGGGCATTTAAAATAACATGTCTTCAGCCCTGAAGAGAATTCTGAAACCCGGACAGAGGAGTTCTAAATATTTTGAACAAAGACAGCAGTGCTTTCAAGATGACGCTTTGGAGAGGACTGGCTTAGAGTGTGCAGGCTTTGATGGAGTTGAGAAAATGGTCTGACGGCTCTGTGGCTTTGGGGCAGGCATCTTAGTAAGGCCGTGTATTTTTATAAAATAGTTGATAGAGAACATTCACATGTATGGCCTTACCTGACCTTCAAAACAACCTCATAACAAGGAAAAGTAGGTATTCTTGTCTCCCATTTACTTAAGTGAAACTTGAGGCTCAGAGAGGTAAGGGGACTAGCTTGTGTTGGTATTTCCAAGATAATAGCTCTTTTTCCATTTTGGCAAACTCACCATATCTCTGGCCCTTGGTTTCTTTATTTTTCAAATAACTGGTTTGGCTGAGAAGACTACCAAGGCCTCTTTTAGTCATGCAGTCCTCTGACTGTGATGATTTTGATGTCTGTCTTCTTTTCCACTATCTTAGACACCACTGATACTCACATATGCACAGCATCTGTGGACCAAGCAAACTGTACAAACCTCGAATACAGTCAATACCTAGAAAGATCTTTCAGATCCACCCCGACTTGAGAGACTCGAGTGTTGGCTCCTCTAAAAAGCATTTCAATCCTTCAATGCACATTGCTCTCTCCTCCCGACCTTTTACTGCATGTAGAATCCAATCAGATCATTTTGAATTTAGTTGTCTTAAAGTTGATGATTTTGTGCCTCTCTTCTCTTCCCCACAAGCTTGTGCTTTGCATGAGGACAGGGCCACTTACAGACTGAGCTCACTACTGGGCACAGGTGAGTCGTCAGTAAATATATTAGTATTAGTCAGTGTAGGCTAGGTTTTGCTGCAGTAATAAACATTACAAAAGCTTACACTTTGTTTGTTTTAAATTTATTATTTATTCATTATTTATTTTTGGCTGTGTTGGGTCTTCGTTTCTGTGCGAGGGCTTTCTCTAGTTGCAGCAAGCGGGGGCCACTCTTCATCGCGGTGCGCGTGCCTCTCACTATCGCGGCCTCTCTTGTTGCGGAGCACAGGCTCCAGACGCGCAGGCTCAGTAATTGTGGCTCACGGGCTTAGTTGCTCCGTGGCATGTGGGATCTTCCCAGACCAGGGCTCAAACCTGTGTCCCCTGCATCGGCAGGCAGATTCTCAACCACTGCGCCACCAGGGAAGCCCAGCTTACACTTTGTATGCACTGTATGTCTAACAGGTGAGCAGGGGGCTCTGTGCTACACATCTCTCAGGGACTCAGGCTGATTGTGGTCTCCACCATGTCACTGCTGTGCTATATGGAATACATGACCTCTCAATTCTGACAGCAAGAGAAGTCTTAACCCCCAATGTGACTGTAATTGGAGATAGTCTGTAAGGAAGTAATTAAGGTTAAATAAAGTCATAAGGGTGGGGCCCTGATACAATAGGATTAGTGTTCTTGTAATAAGAGACACCAGAGAGCTCCCTCTCTTCGTCATGTGAGGACATAGCAAGATGGCAGCCTCCTATAAGCCAGGAAGAGAGTCCTCACCAGAACTGGCCATGCTAGCACCTTGATTTTGGTTTCTGACACTCCGGAACTGGGAGAGAAAATAAATGTCTGTTGTTGAAGCCACCCAGTCTCTGGAGTTTCGTAATGGCAGTCCAAGCTGACTAACAGAGTAAGGGACCAGAACATGTGGGGAAGCAGGTGGTTCTTTGGTGGGCAGTAAATATTCCCGCCACAAGTGGCAGAGCAGTGCTCAAGACAGACATGGTTCCCTGCTCACAGGGAATTAAAGAAACTTATTAATATGGCTTGTGGCATTCAGTTTTTCTATACTACTTGTGACCAAACCACAGGTAATTATTAGTTTTGCGTTCTGTGTACTTGGATGAGATACCGAAAAACGGAAAGCTTAACCAAGTGAGGCACGTGTTACAGCTGACATAGTGTTATGAGGCCCCAAATGGGTTTTTGTTCCTTTCAGTATCTCTACGTAAACAAAAATGAAACTGACGAGCAATGAAGCTTCATAGAAAGAATTTCTCTGAATACAGTTCTAGAAATAAGCATTGGGGAGAATAGGCCTTATGTTCATCATTTGGGAGTGATCTGATTGCTGTAGTAATAACCATGCCATACCTACATGCCTGTCTTTATTTCCTCCCTCATCTTGAGTCTAACTTTATAAAGGAAATATCCTTGGTAATGGAAGTTTGGATAAATTTCATGTTTGTACCATCTAGTACTAGGATTTATGATGTTATTTGTGTTTTGCTGCAAGGAAAGGCTAGCGGGAATTATGATGTTGGGATATAATCATGAAAAAACATAATTCTTTTTGCAATTTAAGAATAGCAAGACACATACATCATAGCCTGCTAGACTAGACTGTTGAAATACTCAAATCATTGTAGAGGTGGAGAAAATAGGCAGCCCAAATTTGATCGTTTATTTAGAAAAGATGTCAAGTAGAATCATACGTTTCATGCTTAAGAATTTTTTCTCCTTTTATGTTACTTTAAAACCATTTTTGCCTTAGTGTAACTTTAAAAATACTGTTTCATAAAACTAAAGTAGTTGTCTGGAATTCCTTGAAGCCCATGGTTTGGCTTCAGCAGGCTTTAAACAAATACACTGTCAGAAATCAATGTGGATACATTTCCAACAGTTAATGCCCTAGTCACAGTAGATACTTTGTAAAATCAATACCCTGAAATATCAGAGGATTATGGTTGTATCAGATACACCACATGCCTAACATTGTTTTAATTACTCTAATAAAAGAAAGCTGGGTGGACTTTAAAAAAAAAAAACAAAAACAACAAAAAAAATCTTGCCTGTAAAGAATGTTCTGCTCAAGCCAAAGCAAATTTTTTACAAGTTCTTTTAGAAAATCTGGAAGTATTTAAGCGTTTTCCTCTTCTTCTTATGAGACAATGCCTGTTACCCTGCCAGTGCTCCATCGTACAATATTCTCCTTTATGACAACAGGCCTTTAGAACAAGTTGATCAAATATGTTGCTATAGTTGCGTTAGTGATAGGGTTCAGAGATTTGGACCCTTTTTCTCATTGGCACATAGACATGAACATATTTAATGTTCTGGTACATGGACGCTGAAGAGTTCTCATGAGGGTTTCTAGTTTGATTTGGAGCCATAGTTGGTCCACAGGCTGGAGGAGGACTGTTTTGCTCGGAAGATGGGCAGAAGTCATTTTGCCAAAGTGGAAATGTGTTTATATCACAGCGAAAAGATTAATAGAAACAAAGAGGCCCTGTGACAGAAGTTTGGATTAATTGTTACATTACATACAGGGAGAACTTTTCCCATGAGGGTCCTCATTCTGGTTTTTATGAGAAATCCCAGATTTTCAAAAAATGGGATTCACATTCCTCAACCAGATTCATAGAACTGAGGGTGTAGCTTCTGTTTGCCAGAATACCTCAAGGCTTTGTGCCAGAACATTGGAATAAGGTGCTTCTGGGTGGAGGTAGAGGTGAGCATGGCAGTTGCACACTTGGAATAATTTATGGGACACCTGTGCAGAGTGGGTTGATCAACCATAATGTGACTTTAAAATGAGTCATTGCTCAAGGCATGGAAAATCTGTATCTCCATGACTGTCTTGAATAATTTCTGATATTTTGCCTATTGGTAATCATCTATTCATTATAATTCTTATAATTTAGAGAGGAGCCATTTAAAAGCGATGACTGTTTTTAGAAAGAGCTGCCTTTTTTTTGTGAGTACTGACTAGCAGGAAAGGGAGAGGATATGAAGCAGGGTCCAGAAGAGGAGGCCCATTCTGGTTATCACTGATCAAGTTGGTCCCGGTCAGGGTATGATGTTAGGACTAGGAAGCATGTGGCAGCAGGGAATCTAGTGTATCAACCTGGCAGGCAGGGAATATTTAAGGAACATGGAGCTTCACAGGTTACCCTCACCCCTGCACTAGAGTCTTCATAAAATCATAGAATCTAGGCGCATCAATGAATATTTGCAACTAGTCTATCCTTAAAATTTGATTGGTGAGGAAGCTAAAGTCCAGAGAGAAATAAATTTGCTTCACGTCTTGTTTTGAGTTTATGGTAGGTAAGGGCCAAGACTGAGGCTTTCTGCTTCCTACTCCAATATTGTTTCTACTGTTCCATCCAGGCTCTTAGGTCATTTTTCCTGGGTGTGGAGGATTCACAATAAACCATTGCTGTCTGTATAAGTCAGCTTGGGCTGCCATAAAAAATACTATAGACTGGGTGCTGAAACAACCAAAATTTATTCTCATAGTTCTGGAGATTGGAAGTCTAAGATTAAGATGTTGAGAGATTCAGTTCCTGGTCCGGCTCTCTTCCTGGTTTGTAGATGGCCATCTTGTCACTGTCTTCAGATGGCAGAGAGAGAAAGGGCTCTGGTCTGTCTTCCTCTCCTTATAAGGACACTAATCCTATCACAAGGGCCCCACCCTCATGACCTCATCTAAACCTAATTACCTCCCAAAGGCCTTACCTCCTAATATCATCCTGTTAGGGGTTAGATGTGAATTTGCATGGAGGGGCACACCAACATTCAGTCCATAATACTAGCTGAACATGAAAAAACAGATACATTCTCTGGGACATGTTTTAGGGAGTTCCATGTTCTGCAGTGTCTTGTGATTGCACTATGGGTGCTTGGGAGTAGATGCAGAGTAGGCTTCACTATTTTGGCTTCATGGTCTTGGTCCTCTGGCACCAAGACATGGCATATGACAAGAAGGATCTTGATGTCCCCAAAGTGAAATCATCTGCTGCTTGAACATTGATATTAACTGGTTGACTTATTGTGATACCATGTTGTCCTTATTGAGTAGAATAAAAATGAAATCCAGATAATCACAAACTCTCCACAGCATTTACTCCCTGACATTTTCTACTGGTCAGAGCACTTTTGTGAAAACCTGAACATTTTTAGCAAAATCTTAAGAATATCGTGTTTCTTCTTAAATATCTAGAGCTAACTTTTTTTTTTTTTTTAATACAGCTCTTCTCTGTAAGTTGAATCTGGGACACTGTATTATATTGAGTAACTATTAGATTACTTGGTCATTTGTTAAATAAGCCTGGACTTTTAAATGACGGACCCAGAGGAAGGGGTCTAATATTGACTGTGAGCCATGCATGTCTGGACATGTGGCTATCTCACGTAGAATCTGCCTCTATGTATTGTCTAAGTTTTGAGAGCTCTGTGAAAATGGACATTTTTAGTTCCATTTTATAGAGAAAATAGGCAGAGAGAGGTTGAGAGTTTTGCCCATGGCCATGTAGGTGATGATGGGTAAAGTGAGGATTTGGACCCACGTTGGTCCAACTTCAAAGACTATGCTCTTGTCATTTATTCGGTTATGGGTCATCTTTACACTGCTTTTCACTGGGCCCACAGGGGATAGAATTGTGTGGGAAGGTCAATTTCACAGTCATAAAGCACTAATTCTGCCAAACATGGAGATGCCTGGGAGTTTGTTTTGTGTTGGGACCTCTCTTACTGGGACAGCATTTGTTGGGAAAGAGATCATTTATGGTAAACTTAAAAGCCCCATTCTGCTAGTCATGTGAGGAGAAGTATAGCTAACGGGCCTTTAATAATTATCCAATTTTATATTTTGGTCCTCTATTACTGATCATGTTGACCTTAAATATAATTTCTTCCCTTTTTCCCCCCATGAATGATGTACTCTATCCCGATAATTCTTACTTACTTTTGAGGGGAAGTACTAGATGTAGAATACTATACTTTTATAAAAACGTACTCTTTTCTTCCTCTTCTTCCTCCTCTTTATCAATATTTCCATGTTTGCCACACTGCTTCAAAGATGTCAAATATCTCACTGGAAGCAATCCAGAACTTTTGGGAAAAGGAATGGTGACCTTTCCTTTTCTCTGTCTCCTGATTAATTTTGATATCCAACTACAGATTGACTCCCAAATTGGGAGAATTCTCCATGGCTTAGCTCCACCTCAATCTCTGACTTTCCCCACCGGCTTGCTGTTCCTTTGCATTTGGCCTGCCTTCCTCTGTCCTTCCCCCACCCCCGCCCTGGGGTCCCTTCCAGTTGTATTAGGTATTGGGCTTAGTTAAAGCTGCTCCATCCCTTTGGAATCTCTCTCCCCAGTCCAGCCGTTGAGTCACTGCCTTGTTTCAGTTCTTGCCTAAACACAGCTCTGCATACTCTTGCAAGAAAGAGTTGCAATGCATCAGCCTCTCTTCTTTCATGTTTTACTTTAGTGCAATCTCTAGGAGCATTTTAAAAATCTGTATTCCTTTAACATTTTAGGTTCTGTTTATTTGTTTCTTTGGTTCTAGCGCCTTAATCTCTTTGGAAAATGTTCTTTTTTCAAACTCAAAGTATTTTATACTTCAATGTATAATGGTTCCTGATAACAAAATAAAGTGAGCTACATACAAGTGATAAGGATAATTTGTAAGAGTATTTCAGTATTAACATTTTTAAATGTCTTAAGTAGTTGGTCCTTGACATGGTGGCCATCTTCATGAAGTGACCCTTCTACTACTGAAATATCTGAACCCTTTTAAGGAATGTATCCTGAGAGCCTAACAAATTGGCCAGCACTGTACCACTTGATAGGTTGCACCCACACAAGATATAAACTGAGGAGGACGGTGCAGATCCAGCCCATGCTCTGCTTAGCAAACACTATGTCCTGGTGCAGAACACACCCCAAAAGATCACCTTCTTTTAGTCCCTGCACAGGGGCTGATGGGGTAAGGTCAACCATGCTTGGACATGCATCATTTAGTCTCACCACAATCCTTTGAAGTTGGGATTACTGTCCCATTGTCTCAGGACTGGTCAGGAGAGGCTGGATAATCTGTGGAACATCTCATCAGAGAGAGCTGGGGTTTAGATCCAGGTATAATGATTCCAATCCAGTACTCCTTCCTTTCCCCAAGGCTGAATCTTCCTTGGAGAAGATCCACTCGCCCAGTGTAGCAAACGTTCTTGAAATGAGGATATTATTATAGGTACCAGTAATCTTAAGGTGTGAAAATCTCTTGAAACCACACTCCAATGTTTATCACAGTCTCTTCAAGCAATTGTTCATCTCTGAAGCAACTCCAGTGGTGAGTTTTTAATTGACAAAAAATATAAGCCATGATAAGTTGAAAACTTATCATTCCAGCTCATTTATTTATAGAGAGATCTAAAACCAGTTGTCCTCACAGCTTTATTTTGAGTATCAGGAAAGTGGTATGGTGTTTTAAAACTGAGGATTTGCAAGGTAAGTTTTGCAGATAAGTCTGCAGATAAGTGTTCTCAGTCAGGTCAAGATTTAGAAGAGTACAGTATCTTGCAGTCTGTTAATTCTTAACAATGTTTAACAAAGGCTTTTACACCATTGCTTGCAATAATTTTTTGTTGTAAAAGTCAAACCATGAACATTCATGGAGTAATTGTAATGATTTTTAAATAGTCTTACCTTCTGATATATAGTGCTAATACAGGTATGCAGATAGGAAAGGTCGAGTTATTTTCATGCACCCAATCTTCTAAGAATCATGGTGATTAGGGCTGAGAGTAGCTCTATTTGTTTTTCCCTTTTCTATCTAGTTTGCATAAGTCCTCACCTTTCAGGCTGGGGTGAGCATCTCTGGTGATGTTGATTTGAGGGACGAGGTGTGAGACGCAGGAGATGGGTAGGAATGCCTCTGCCCAGACACAGTCCTGTAGAGACGTGAAAGCAACAGAAGTACTTGGGGTTCCTCTAGTGTGTAGTAATTTGCATTTCCTAAATCAAGTAATGCAACCTGTCAGTGTATATTGAGCATAGAACCCTAGACCTGGCAGAAACCCTAAGAGTCATCTACTTCATACCCTGAGCATTCCTGAGAGATGGTCCTCCAGCCTCCATTCCCAGGGAAGATGTTGACCTCTTCCATTGTTGAGGATTATTAACTGTTGAAAAGGTCTCCTGCTTAATGAGTTGAATCCTTTCTTCCTGTGATTTGCAGCCTTTAGTCCTGCTAATACCTTCACCATGCAGCTAACTTCAAACAACAAGTTCGTTTAACATATCTGAACTCTGCCACCTGTCTTATTATCTCTACTTTCTTCAGTTGATACTCACAGAACCTGGTTGCCAGAACCTTCCTTGTTCTGTTTGGACACCTCTAGGTGGGTCATACATTTGCTGAACCCTAGAAGGGACATGTGGGGTTAGAGTGTCCCCTATCTGCATCCAGAGGTTGTGGGAACTTTTTGAGGAGCTTTGTGACATTGATCGATGGACAGGATAGATTCTTCTTTCTGACTTGAAATAACTAAATATTGGGTTATAAAGTTAGCACATTTCTCCTGGATTTCTAATGAGATATGCCTTGAAATGAGAGACAGGCTTTCTCTGAAAATGTGGTGAGTGATTCACATAGGAGAAATTCATTTGTGTTTATTTTGTTTTGTTTTTTAAATTTTTGAATTTTATTTTATTTTATTATACAGCAAGTTCTTATTAGTCATCAATTTTATACATA
Organism: Balaenoptera physalus; assembly: GCF_965194825.1. Lineage (NCBI taxonomy): Eukaryota > Metazoa > Chordata > Mammalia > Artiodactyla > Balaenopteridae > Balaenoptera > Balaenoptera physalus. The sequence continues at coordinate 71,440,247 of NC_138894.1, read as the reverse complement.
TCAGTGTATACATGTCAATCCCAATCTCCCAATTCACCACACCACCACCACCCCCCCCCCCACTGCTTTCCCCCCTTTGTGTCCATACGTTTGTGCTCTACATCTGTGTCTCAATTTCTGCCCTGCAAACCAGTTCAACTGTACCATTTTTCTAGGTTCCACATATATGCGTTAATATACGATATTTGTTTTTCTCTTTCTGACTTACTTCACTCTGTATGACAGTCTCTAGATGCATCCACGTCTCTACAAATGACCCAATTTCATTCCTTTCTATGGCTGAGTAATATTCCATTGTATATATGTGCCACATCTTCTTTATCCATTCGCCTGTCAACGGGCATTTAGGTTGCTTCCATGACCTGGCTATTGTAAATGGTGCTGCAATGAACATTGGGGTGCATGTATCTTTTTGAATTATGGTTTTCTCTGGGTATATGCCCAGTAGTGGGATTGCTGGATCATATGGTAATTCTATTTTTAGTTTTTTAAGGAACCTCCATACTGTTCTCCATAGTGGCTGTATCAGTTTACATTCACACCAACAGTGCAAGAGGGTTCCCTTTTCTCCATACCTTCTCCAGCATTTGTTGTTTGTAGATTTTCTGATGAAGCCCATTCTAACTGGTGTGAGGTGATACCTCATTGTAGTTTTGATTTGCATATCTCTAATAATTAGTGATGTTGAGCAGCTTTTCATGTGCTTCTTAGCCATCTGTATGTCTTCTTTGGAGAAATGTCTATTTAGGTCTTCTGCCCATTTTTGGATTGGCTTGTTTGTTTCTTTAATATTGAGCTGAATGAGCTGTTTATATATTTTGGAGATTAATCCTTTGTCCATTGATTCATCTGCAAATATTTTCTTGCATTCTGAGGGTTGTCTTTTCGTCTCGTTTATGGTTTCCTTTGCTGTGCAAAAGCTTTGAAGTTTCATTAGGTCCCATTTGTTTATTTTTGTTTTTATTTCCATTACTCTAGGAGGTGGATCAAAAAATATCTTGCTGTGATTTATGTCAAAGAGTGTTCTACCTATGTTTTCCTCTAGGAGTTTTATAGTGTCCGGTCTTACATTTAGGTCTCGAATCCATTTTGAGTTTATTTTTGTGTATGGTGTTAGGGAGTGTTCTAATTTCATTCTTTTACATGTAGCTGTCCAGTTTTCCCAGCACCACTTGTTGAAGAGACTGTCTTTTCTTCATTGTACATCCTTGCCTCCTTTGTCATAGATTAGTTGACCATAGGTGCGTGGGTTTACCTCTGGGCTTTCTATCTTGTTCCATTGATCTATATTTCTGTTTTTGCACCTGTACCGTATTGTCTTGATTACTGTAGCTTTGTAGTATAGTCCGAAGTCAGGGAGTCTGATTCCTCCAGCTCCATTTTTTCCACTCAAGACTGCTTTGGCTATTTGGGGTCTTTTGTGTCTCCATACAAATTTTAAGATTTTTTGTTCTAGTTCCGTAAAAAATGCCATTGGTAATTTGATAGAGATTGCATTGAATCTGTAGATTGCTTTTGGTAGTATAGTCATTTTCACAATGTTGACTGTTCCAATCCAAGAACATGGCATATCTCGCCATCTGTTGGTATCATCTTTAATTTCTTTCATCAGTGTCTTATAGTTTTCTGCATACAGGTCTTTTGTCTCCCTAGGAAGGTTTATTTCTAGGTATTTTATTCTTTTTGTTGCAATGGTAAATGGGAGCGTTTCCTTAATTTCTCTTTCAGATTTTTCATCATTACTGTATAGGAATACAAGAGATTTCTGTGCATTAATTTTGTATCCTGCAACTTAACCAAATTCATTGATTAGCTCTAGTAGTTTTCTGGTGGCATCTTTAGGATTCTCTATGTATAGTATCATGTCATCTGCAAACAGTGACAGCTTTACTTCCTTTCCAATTTGTATTCCTTTTATTTCTTTTTATTCTCTGATTGCTGTGGCTAGGACTTCCAAAACTATGTTGAATAATAGCAGTGAGAGTGGACAGCCCTGTCTTGTTCCTGATCTTAGAGGAAATGCTTTCAGTTTTTCACCATTGAGAATGATGTTTGCTGTGGGTTTGTCGTATATGGCCTTTATTATGTTGAGGTAGGTTCCCTCTATGCCCACTTTCTGGAGAGTTTTTATCATAAATGGGTGTTGAATTTTGTCAAAAGCTTTTTCTGCATCTATTGAGATGATCATATGGTTTTTCTTCTTCACTTTGTTAATATGGTGTATTACATGGATTGATTTGCGTATATTGAAGAATCCTTGCATCCCTGGGATAAATCCCACTTGATCATGGTGTATGATCGTTTTAATGTGTTGTTGGATTCTGTTTGCTAGTATTTTGTTGAGGGTTTTTGCATCTATATTCATCAGTGATATTGGTCTGTAATTTTCTTTTTTTGTAATATCTTTGTCTGGTTTTGGTATCAGGGTCATGGTGGCCTCATAGAATGAGTTTGGGAGTGTTCCTTCCTCTGCAATTTTTTGGAAGAGTTTGAGAAGGATGGGTGTTAGCTCTTTTCTAAATGTTTGATAGAATTCACCTGTGAAGCCATCTGGTCCTTTTGTTGGAAGATTTTTAATCACAGTTTCAATTTCATTACTTGTGATTGGTCTGTTCATATGTTCTATTTCTTCCTGGTTCAGTCTTGGAAGGCTATACCTTTCTTAGAATTTGTCCATTTCTTCCAGGTTGTCCATTTTATTGGCATAGAGTTGCTGGTAGTAGTCTCTTAGGATGCTTTGTATTTCTGCAGTGTCAGTTGTTACTTCTCCTTTTTCATTTCTAATTCTATTGATTTGAGTCTTCTCCCTTTTTTTCTTGATGAGTCTGGCTAATGGTTTATCAATTTTGTTTATCTTCTCAAAGAACCAGCTTTTAGTTTTATTGATCTTTGCTGTTGTTTTCTTTGTTGTCTATTTCATTTATTTCTGCTGTGATCTTTATGATTTCTTTACTTCTGCTAACTTTGGGTTTTGTTTGTTCTTCTTTCTCTAGTTCCTTTAGGTGTAAGGTTAGATTGTTTATTTGAGATTTTGCATGTTTCTTGAGGTAGGCTTGTATAGCTATAAACTTCCCTCTTAGAATGGCTTTTGCTGCATCCCATAGGTTTTGGATTGTCGTGTTTTCATTGTCATTTGTCTCTAGGTATTTTTTGATTTCCTCTTTGATTTCTTCAGTGACCTCTTGGTTATTTAGTAACGTAGTGTTTAGCCTCCATGTGTTTGTGTTTTTTACGTTTTTTCCCCTGTAATTCATTTCTAATCTTATAGCGTTGTGGTCAGAAAAGATGCTTGATGTGATTTCAGAGTTCTTCACTTTACTGAGGCTTGATTTATGACCCAAGATGTGATCTATCCTGGAGAATGTTCCGTGCGCACTTGAGAAGAAAGTGTAATCTGCTGTTTTCGGATGGAATGTCCTATAAATATCAATTAAATCTATCTGGTCTATTGTGTCATTTAAAGCTTCTGTTTCCTTATTTATTTCCATTTTGGATGGTCTGTCCATTGGTGTAAGCGAGGTGTTAAAGTCCCCCACTATTATTGTGTTACTGTCGATTTCCTCTTTTATAGCTGTTAGCAGTTGCCTTATGTGTATTGAGGTGCTCCTATGTTGGGTGTATATATATTTATAATTGTTATATCTTGTTCTTGGATTGATCCCTTGATCATTATGTAGTGTCCTTCCTTGTCTCTTGTAACATTCTTTATTTTAAAGTCTATTTTATCTGATATGAGTATTGCTACTCCAGCTTTCTTTTGATTTCCATTTGTGTGGAATATCTTTTTCCATCCCCTCACTTTCAGTCTGTATGTGTCCCTAGGTCTGAAGTGGGTCTCTTTAGACAGCATATATATGGGTCTTGTTTTTTTATCCATTCAGCAAGCCTGTGTCTTTTGGTTGGAACATTTAATCCATTCACGTTTAAGGTAATTATCAATATGTATGTTCCTATGACCATTTTCTTAATTGTTTTGGGTTTGTTTTTGTAGGTCCTTTTCTTCTTTTGTGTTTCTCACTTAGAGAAGTTCCTTTAGCATTTGTTGTAGAGCTGGTTTGGTGGCGCTGATTTCTCTTAGCTTTTGCTTGTCTGTAAAGCTTTTGATTTCTCCATTGAATCTGAATGAGATCCTTGCTGGGTAGAGTAATCTTGGTTGTAGGTTCTTCCCTTTCATCACTTTAAGTATATCATGCCACTCCCTTCTGGCTTGAAGAGTTTCTGCTGAGAAATCAGCTGTTAACCTAATGGAATTTCCCTTGTATGTTATTTGTCATTTTTCCCTTGCTGGTTTTAATAATTTTTCTTTGTCTTTAATTTTTGCCAATTTGCTTACTATATGTCTTGGTGTGTTTCTCCTTGGGTTTATCCTGTATGGGACTCTCTGCGCTTCCCGGACTTGGGTGGCTATTTCTTTTCCCATGTTAGGGAACTTTTCGACTATAATCTCTGCAGATATTTTCTCTGGTCCTTTCTCTCTCTCTTCTCCTTCTGGGACCCCTATAATGCGAATGTTGTTGCGTTTAATGTTGTCCCAGAGGTCTCTTAGGCTGTCTTCATGTCTTTTCATTCTTTTTTCTTTATTCTGTTCTGCAGCAGTGAATTCCACCATTCTGTCTTCCAGGTCACTTATCCGTTCTTCTGTCTCAGTTATTCTGCTATTGATTCATTCTAGTGTAGTTTTCATTTCAGTTATTGTATTGTTCATCTCTGTTTGTTCTTTAATTATTCTAGGTCTCTGTTACACATTTCTTGCATCTTCTCGATCTTTGCCTCCATTCTTTTTCCGAGGTCCTGGATCATCTTCAGTATCATTATTCTGAATTCTTTTTCTGGAAGGTTGCCTATCTCCACTTCATTTAGTTGTTTTTCTGGGGTTTTATCTTGTCCCTTCATCTGGTACATAGCCCTCTGCTTTTTCATCTTGCCTATCTTTCTCTGAATGTGGTTTTTGTTTCACAGGCTGCAGGATTGTAGTTCTTCTTGCTTCTGCTGTCTGCCTTCTCTCGTTTGTATTTTTAAGTTGTAAAAATCACTTTAATCTGGGAATAAAAATGTGGTTCAGTAGAGTCAGCCTGTGTCCATGTGATAATGTCTCATGGAGAAGTAGAACCTTCCATTCTGAGATCATCCCGGATTCTAACATCCTTATCAATGTGATTGTCTCCAGTGTGGCCTTTTGGTGTGGAGGGGAGATTCTTCCTCTACCTTCTTTTACTCTAGATGCTTCCTACATCCAGGTAAGACCTAGTGGTGCTGAGTAGTCTCTTGTGTGAGAGCCCTCATCTGGCCACAAAGATGTCTCAGGTGGAGTTTTTAGCTACACGTTGAAGTCTCTGCATCGTTAAATAACTAAAGGGGCGTACATGAATCCTTGTGCCTTGTTACAAGCCTGGTTTCATCCCTTGCAGTCTGTCCTCATACTGTGCACACCCAGTTTTGAGAAGAACACACGGTGTCGTGGTACCACCTACGCTGCCATTTATTTAATCGATTTGGATGGCTTGTGCTGCTCTTGGTGGTGGACCCACAAAACAAAGCCATGGGATAAAGCAGCCTGAATCCTGTAATGAAAACCTTGTACCTTTTTTGAGCTCTGGTGAGGAGAAATGATTTATTTTTGCCCTCCCAAGTGATACATTCTAGGAATCCAAGGTGAAAATTGGATTTTAACTGCTAGTAAAATTTAGAGCATATAAAATCGGCAAGTGTTGAGAGTTTTGCTTGATGAAGGGAAGAACCTAGAGAGTCTGTGACAAGAATGGACTACATGTGATGTGCATTGGTGTCTTATGTTAATCTGACTGATAAGACTGGAAATAAACCATAAGCAAACTTTGTCAGTGGACTGCAACAGTGGAGACCTCTGTGTTCTTAACATAATCATTTTGTTTCCAGTCTTATGCCTGGAGCACTGTTCTTTCTTCCGTGCTTCATATTTCAGATTTAAGCCTTCTGTGATTAAGCTAAAGGAATCGGGGAACTACCTCAATCCAGCCAGTATGTGCTCTTCTTCCCTCAGGTTCTCCATTTTGTACAAGTGTTCACACTCCCTTCCCGTTTTCCCCCCTCCCCTCCTCCTGCTTATCATACACTATTTTTGGAGAGCATACAACATCCTGTTGAAATCATTAAAAACCACAAAAACCTGAGGAATTCAAAGCTATGATGTAACAAAAACTTCATTAGCTGAGCTGAGCCTTCTCTGGTTTTGTTTTACAATTGGGACATGTAGTTACTTAGAGCCTCGTTGGGAATGCTGCATGGTTGGACCTGGTGGGAAAGCAGCGCTGTCCCTGGAGGCCTGCCAGGTGACTGGTGTCTACTCACTGCTGCCCTTCTTCGAGTCACCACCTGCCCCAGCTTTTTGTCCCTGAGTTCTGCTTGCTAGCCTGGGCGAGTTTGCTAATTTCCATGGTTTTTCCCAGAACCACTGCTTGCTTGAATGGATGGCAACTAGTTTGTTTGTTTCCTAGTTCCTCCTTTCTTCCTTCCACATTTATTGAGCGTTTATTTGCAATGTGTACTGTGTATTGGGATATAAATAAGATACATCTGTGTTTAATTAAAATGCATAGTGGAAGCAGTGGAATTGTGTAGAAAGTGCCCTGGAGTAGATGGGATGGTTGGAGGAACTTGCTGAAATTGAGGAGACAGGAGGCTTCGTGGTGAGTGTCCTGCAGGGCTGGGGATTACGGGATAAAGAAAGTTTCTCCAGGCAAAAGAAGAAGGAAGGGCGTTCCAGAGAGGAGAAACGGCTTTTGGAAAGACAGTTTGTACAGAAGATAAGGAGTCCTTTGGTGTGCCTGAAGAATGGATGTAGAGAGGTAGAAGGGGACAGAGAGAAAGATTGTCTAAGGAGAGAACAGGAAGGTCCCATGTATCATGCTAGGGAGGTTGCAGTCTTCAGACAGTGGAGAGTCGCTGAAGGTTTTCAATCAGAGTGATGTGATCAGACTTGTCTTTGGAAAGATGACTCTGGAAACCATTTGGAGAATCTTACAGAGACTGAGGCAGAGGAAGGCAGAGGGACCCCTTAGATCTGGGGCATGGGCTTAGCCTGCACAATAGGGATGAGGAGTCAGGTGGCCCTTCCTGCACAGCTGGCCTCCAAATCCATACACAGAGCAGAATCTGTTGCCCTAGAGCCTTCCCAACCCCACTGAGTTGGTCTAACTTTAGGATCCTGCCTCTCAGCCTCTTCTGACCTTGGTTGACCAAAAGATGGGATAGATCTTCACATCTGTCAACTCGTGTTGCTCAGGTGGCCTCTACGCCTGGCTTTTCTGCCTGCTGGCCTGACTTAAACCTGCCAGCACCTTCCTAGCTTGGCTGACTTCCCTGGGTCAGGCTGCTTGGATGCCTGGAGACTTTGTCTTGTCCAGAGCTGATCTGGCTCAGCCTGTGATCATATCCTGTCCCTGCGCAGCCCTTGGTGTTACAGGAGGACGAATGGCCTCTTTAGGCGGGATCTGTGCCACATTCTCAAGGTCTCTGTACACGCCTCACCCTTACAGCTCTGTTCCCTGAGTGTCCACGGCAGAGATTTCAACAGACAATTAAAACTCAAATTTAAAAAGTTTATCTTTTATTAATTTTTTAAAAATTTTAAAATTAATTTTTTAATCGGAGTATAGTTGATTTACAATGTTGTGTTAGTTTCTGCTGTACAGCAAAGTGAGTCAGTTATACATATACATATATCCACTCTCTTTTAGATTCTGTTTCCATATAGATCATTACAGAGTATTGAATAGAGTTCCCTGTACTATACAGTAGGTTCTTATTAGTTATCTGTAAAAAGTTTATCTTTTAAGTTTTGAGGTTCTTACTAAGGAAAAAATGGCATTGGAAAGTTAAGTTTTATAAAGTGCTCTGAACAGTGACAGGTTTTCTGAAGACTCTAAAAATGCCAAGGAACTCTTGGAAATATGCATGTTTACTTGAGTGCGGTATTGATTGTGTGCTGGTGTTTTGTTCTGAGGTTTTAGAGGTCTCCCCGCCACCCCCCACCCCCCCCCCGGTTCTGTGTCAATAACAAAAACTGTTTTATAATGTGGCTGTGAAGCACAGCAGTGCTCTGGAGCTGGGCATCCTGCATTCAATTAACCTTTGTATTTCACACCTCATCATTGCAGTGTGGCAAAGCGCTTCCTGGCCTTTCAAAGCAGGAGGACTGCTGTGGAACCGTGGGTACCTCCTGGGGCTTTCATAAATGCCAGAAATGCCCCAAGAAGCCGTGTAAGTGACGTTTCATCATTCCTTTGCAGGTTAATGTAGCGTATCTGTTTCCTTATGATTACGGTTTTAATGGTGAGGCAACATTAGACTTCAAAGAAATTGCATTGAATTGTAGAACGTAGTGTGATAATTTGCATTTCCAGAAACCTTGCAAGTCTGAGAAAGCTTTCACATGGATTCTGCTTTTTAATAAACAGTTATCAGTTGCCTTGTCCAGCTGGATTACTTATTTAAAAAAAAAAAGTCTTTAGACAGGGGATGTGCTATAAGTAGGCTCTATTTTCTGAGGTGAAAGAAAAATAAGATCTCTTTTAAAACGATAATTAAATGTTCCAAACCCTATAAAAAGTCAGAGCAGTTGCTATTTCTTAAATTACATTCCTTAAATGAAATTTTTATTAATATCCACGACTTCTCTTGTAGTTTTTATTACACTATAGGTTTTCAAATTTCACTGAAAGGAAAGGCTAAAATGGAGAAATGAATGATTGCTGATTTGTGAAAGAGAAACAATCACTAGGACACAGTGCTTTTCTCCTTTTCCTCTTAGTTGCTACTGTTAAACTATCACATTTTCATGACATGAATCTCTACTGACACCCACACGCATTTAGTCTGTAAAATTTGTTGTTCAGAACCTGTTGAAGTGAATAAATCCAGATGTACATCTTTCTATTACTTTTTTCACAATTTTTCTAATACTTTTCAGAAAGCCAGAGGTAACTTGTTTTAAGTTGAGCTTTTTTCCTCTTATTCGTCGTGTTTTTGCCAAGAAAGCAAGTGATGTTTTTCTCTTCATCATCTTTTGCTTTGTGTTATTGAAGATTTTTGTAGGTTTTTTTAATAGTTTATGCTGCAAGGAATTTCTCATTGGCTTCAATTGGATAAGTTTTATTTACCCTTCTTTAAACGTCTGTTGATTTGATTGATATTCTCAACTGCCTTTTAAACTTGTTCAATCTAGAATCTGCCATTTTAGAATCACTGCTCCATAGGTCTGTCTTACATACTGTTCTTCCATCGCCATCATAATTTGTTTTAAATAATTGTCTCTCTTCCTTGTCTTTCAGACTTAAACGTTCTCTAAATGTTTTGATGTCTAAGTTAATTTCACTTATTTTCTTGATAATTGCTTCTATCTTCCTTTAGAGGAATAATGTTTGGAAACACCTACTAAAGTTTCTGATAATTAATGAATTCTTCATATGGGGGGGGAAAAAACCACATAAATAACGACATTCAGTACCGAGACATTGTCCCCAGTGGACTTTCTCTGAGTTTCAGTAATGATTAGCAACGTGAATTTCCAGCAAGTGGGTTGAGTGCGATGGTCCTGCCTCACTGAAAGATACATCTGCCTAAAATTATTGTGGCAACCTGACTGAAGGGACATCTAGGGGACATTTGGTATGATTGCAAGAGCATGGAGTTTAGAGTTAGGTAGACCTGAGTTTGACTCCAGCTCTGCCATTTTCTGTGGAGTCTTATGGATCATGAAACGAGTCTATATTTAAAATGTTGAAGAAGCATTGCCTTTTTAAAAATGTCCTCCCTTCATTTTTGGGTAAGTTTGTCTTCAGGAATATTGTGAAGGGTGATATGTTTCCCACTGCTAAGTCTCAGGGCTGAGGAAAGAGAAAGAAGTCCAATTCTTACAGCTTGGTTTTGGGGCTGCATTTATGTTCACTAATACTTTTTCCATTTTATCTCGTATTTTTCTTTTCCATTTCTCCCCTTCTCTGTGTATCTTTTGCTTATTTAGCTTTTTCTCTTTCCTCTTATTTCCAAATCCCAGCGTTGCAAGACAGGGACAGAAGTTAAGAGTAAAGGGAATCATACTGTTGTGTTTTTCTGTTTTGCTTTGTTTTTTAATCCCTAACTCCCGACCTTCTATCATTTTCTATCTAGAATTTTATCATCTGGGGATAAATTCACTGCTTTATATGGTTTTATATCTTAATATGATAATTTAAGTTGAACGTGAAAGTACAAAGTTGCTATCACTTTTAACTAAATGCTGATGAAAATAAGGTCATATATGGGCTCGCCTAATGTATAAATTGAAGACATTGATTCTGTTTCATGAAGAGCAACGCAGATTATGAATGAAGTAAACTATTAACATCTTGACATTTACTCCTTTTGTGCCGTCCTACGATGTGACTCACTCCCAAGAAACATACTCAGGGTCACATTCTTCCTGTGTCATTTAACAAACGTGCCTTCGTTGGTACTAATCTAAATCATACTCGTTTTGGAAGAGAGCAGACTTTCCTTGGCTTTAGACGCTAGGGTTCTGTGTTCCATGCCTTTTTTTTTTTTTTTTTTCCCACTCGAAGTAGTTCAAAATTCAGTTTTCAGGTGGCTTTTATTTAATGTTTTGAAGTTTTTGTTTAGCCACATACAGAGGGACCTTTCATTGTTGATCAGTTCTTACTGTGAAAACGTAATTTTAAATCTGCAAATAATTTCATTAGAGAGTCTGTACTCTATTAAAAATGTACTTGGTATGAACAAGTCACTTGTCCTTTAAACATTTTTAGAAGAAAATTAGCATCAAATTCTAAATGGAAGAAGAATTTAAGATCATCTGGTCCAGCTCTTTCTGCCTTGAGGTAGATGACTGTTAATTTTTAAACAAGATATGATCTCTCTTTTGCCTTTGAACAATTCACAGACAGAGATTGCACAGTCTCTGTAGGTAACCTGCTACAGGGTGTCCTTGTTATATGGGATAAGACTGGACATGTGGCCAAGAGGCTGAATGGGCAACTCCCCCTGTATCAACCTCTTTTTTCTTTTAACCCACTATTCCAAGATTCCTCACTTTAACCACTTTCCAGCAGGAGAAATACGGCAAAGAAAGGAAGTAATAGAGGAGATGAATGCCACTAGTAAATACTCACACTGTTCACTAGTGGTGAGAATAAAGAGCATGTGTTAGGGGCAAAATAATTTTATTTTTCAAAACAAAATTTCCATTTTACTTGCAGCTTTCTTTATTTTACTCCTTGTTCAGTTCTTCGAAGTGGTTTGACCATTCATCCTATTTTGATGACAGCCCGTCTTCTGTTACTCATCTTAATAAAATAACACCTTATTGCAGGAAACAATGATATCTGGGCTTATTTTTGTCAGGCATTGCAGTAAACATTTTGCATAAATTATCTCTAAACTCCACAACAACCCTGACCTGCTCAATAGATGGGAATACTCCCATTGTACAGAATTCCATTTGAAACCCAGGAAGCTTGTCTTCCAAGGTGGCAGAGCCAAGATTTGAACCTAGGTCAGCTTGGTCCCAGAACTTATGCCAGAAAGGTTCTCGGGTATCACGTTAGGATGTCAGAATTTCAGTGACTAGGATTTTGTTGATAAATTGTGACCGCAACATTTGTATTGTTGATGAGTTTCCTGAGTTGATGAACCATTCAACTGATCAGAGCAGCCCTTCACCTATCCCAGGTTCCTCTCCTCACCTTCTGTTCTTCCCAGCTTCATGGCATAAAGAATCAGCTCATCACTGGAATATGTGAGCCTGTTAATGAGGCGAGCATATAATTTATTGTCTAAACTGGGACACTTTTAAGAGTGAAATGGAGTGGTATTGATGAACTTTGCTGGAGCAAAGGTATCACCAAGGGTTGTCCGAGGCAGACCAGGATGTATAGTCACCCTCTCTGAATTTATAAGAAAATTCAACTGCCTGTAGTTAATCATTGGGGAGGAATTGATTTTTTTTTTTTTGGTAATAAATAATCACTAATTGGAAGAAAATATAGAACAGTCTTATGATTCTTTGAACTAACATAATCAAGATTGACAACTAATTGAGATTTATGTCTGTTGCAAAATATGAGGTATACTGAAAAACAAGGAAAATGTGAAAGAAATGCATATACCTTGGGTTGGTATCTTAGAAATAAGATCACTGATGCTTTATATGGCTTTGGTTATCACATATAGTAGTTTAGGGTTGTAAGAATTTAAACTAAGCATGTAACATAACTGTTTCTTTTTTACAGCTTATCATGGATATAATCAAATGATGGAATGTCTACAAGGTTATAAACGGGTTAACAACACCTTTTGTCAAGGTAAGATTAACTGACTTCATTGGTGTATGAGCTCAACAGTTGTTTGGCTTCTGAGAAACCTGAGTTGTTTTTCCATGTTTTGTTCATTAGCCCAGCATGTGAAGGTTACACAGAGAACCACCTCTTGCTCACTCTGTTTAGGAAATAGAAGTTTAGTGTGTGGTTGCTAGAATTACTTCACTACCATTTAAACTTTATGGAACTTTTCACCCTTCTATCTGTGACGAAATCCACGAGAGATGGGATTACATTATGGAGCACGCTGTGGGCTCCACGCTGGTCACCTCCTGTCCACACGTGGGTGTGTGTGCAGGTGAGCACATACGTGTACCTAGAAGGACTGCTTCTTTACTGACACACGATTGGGCAGCAGAGTTCCCTTTTTTCTTTCATCAGACTATTTCTGGCTACCTTGCAGTATTCAGGTATTAAATATCAGAGCAAACACACATTTCTTAGTCAATAGGGTAAAACTATGTAGTTAAATGTGAAATGCCTTGAGTGCTTTTTTTCTTTTAACGTCTTTATTGGAGTATAATTGCTTTACAATGGTGTATTAGTTTCTGCTTTATAACAAAGTGAATCAGCTATACATATACACATATCCCCATATGTCCTCCCTCTTGTGTCTCCTTCCCACCGTCCCTATCCCACCCCTCTAGGTGGTCACAAAGCACCGAGCTGATCTCCCTGTGCTATGCGGCTGCTTCCCACTAGCTATCTATTTTACAGTTGGTAGTGTATATATGTCCATGCCACTCTCTCACTTCATGCCAGCTTACCCTTCCCCCTCCCTGTGTCCTTAAGTCCATTCTCTACGTCTGCATCTTTATTCCTGTACTGCCCCTAGGTTCTTTAGAACCATTTGGGTTTTTTTTAGATTCCATATATATGTGTTAGCATACGGTATTTGTTTTTCTCTTTCTGACTTGCTTCACTCTGTATGACAGACTCTAGGTCCATCCAACTCACTACAAATAACTCAATTTCGTTTCTTTTTATGGCTGAGTAATATTCCATTGTATATATGTGCCACATTTCTTTATCCATTCATCTGTCGATGGACACTTAAGGTTGCTTCCATGTCCTGGCTATTGTAAATAGAGCTGCAGTGAACATTGTGGTACATGAATCCTTTTGTTTTTTTGTTTTGTTTTTTTAAAATAAATTTATTTATTTATTTATTGGCTGCATTGGGTCTTTGTTGCTGCACGCGGGTTTCTCTATTTGCGACGAGTGGGGACTGCTCTTAGTTGCGGTGCACGGGCTTCTCATTGCGGTGGCTTCTCTTGTTGTGGAACATGGGCTCTAGGTACATGGGCTTCAGTAGTTGTGGCACTCAGGCTCAGTAGTTGTGGCTTGCGGGCTCTAGAGCTCAGGCTCAGTAGTTGGAGCGCATGGGCTTAGTTGCTCCGCAGCATGTGGTATCTTCCCGGACCAGGGATTGAACCCGTGTCCCCTGCATTGGCAGGCGGATTCTTAACCACTGCGCCATCAGGGAAGCCCATGTAGTACATGACTCTTTTTGAATTATGTTTTTCTCAGTGTATATGCCCAGTAGTGGGATTGCTGGGTCGTATTGTAGTTCTATTTTTAGTTTTTTAAGGAACCTCCATACTGTTCTCCATAGTGGCTGTATCAATTTACATTCCCACCAACAGTGCAAGAGGGTTCCCTTTTCTCCACACCCTCTCCTGCATTAATTGTTTGTAGATTTTTTGATGATGGCCATTCTGACTGGTGTGAGGTGATACCTCATTGTAGTTTTGATTTACATTTCTCTAATGATTAGTGACGTTGAGCATCCTTTCATGTGTTTGTTGGCAGCCCTGAGTGCTTTTGTTCAATGTATATGGAAACATACAGCAGAGGGACCTTCAGAAATCATCCAGTTCAGTGTCTATACTTTACAAGTGAGGATATTCAAGCCCAGACTGGTTAAATGACTTTCCTGTGGCTAAATAGAGCTGAAGTTGTAACTCAGGTTTACCAGTGCCTAGTTTAGTATCCATATATGATAGCAAATTCATTTCAGTTACTTTGAGAGATGCCCAGTTAATGCTGCTAATTTCCCAGTACGCATCTAGGATGAAGGTGGTGTTGGTAGTAACTTATGTGTACTTTGGAATAAATGTTGAAAGAGCCTCCAACAGTCTTATTGAACGAAAATCCATATCAAAACACAGCACATTCCTCGGACTTGTGGTTTCAGGCTCTCTCTCCTTGGCCAGTATGTGTTTATAGGGCTGAGTAGATTTAGGTAATGTTAACAATATATAGATTAATCCCTATTAAAATGGTTCACGTCAAAGGAATATCTTAATTACCTGAGAATTTTCTCAAGTAAATTGTCTCTATAATACTGTGTCTGTTTAACTTTTATGATTTGTAGAGCTTTTACTGACTTAAAAAGAATCTTTTTTTGAAATGCACATAGACATACCATGTCTTTAAAAAGTTTTGCCTTCAAATATTATAAGCCCTCATCGTAGATGAAAGAACGTTGGCAAAGGAGAGGGTGCCCAAGATGCTTTTTGAGAAACATCTGCAAACCTGTAGTACTGCTAGGTACATGGGAGTAATGGATTAATTAACACTATGTAAGAATCAGTAGAATTTAAGATATTATTAAAAGTTCATATTATATGGATGGAAGGTGGAATTAAATGGATGGAAGAATGAATAGATGGCTAAATGTATATTCTGCAGTATAAACCAAGTTGTTTCACAGATTTGGATAAAAATGTATATGAAAAGCCCTAGCCCATTATAAGGATGTGTTAGTAGAAGCGGAATGAGCAGGGCATTGGAAGTAATGACTTTGTACTCTGCCAGTCAGACTGAATTTGGGGTTTGGGTATTTGGTGTTCATTATCTTTTGGCTAATAAGGTCAGCCAGGCTTGTGAAGGGCCTGGTGTTAAACATGAGGGTGTTTAGCCTAGAGAAGTTGAGACTGAAGAGAAATATAATGGCTGCCTTACAAACATGGCTTTAAATAAATGTTTGATCAACTTTCCTACAAAACAAGACTTTTATGAGTTGCTTCAAAGGCCATAGTCAATAGAATGGAGTTATAAGGAGGCATATTTACAACAACTACAAGCAAACCTTTTCTGTGGGTTAGAGTTCCCCATTAGTGTAATGGAACACCTTTGGAAGTACTGAGCTTCCAGCACTTAGAGGTGATCCAACAGATCCTTAATAACTATTGGCTTGCGATGCTACAGGGACTTTCTATCCTGTGCAGTACATAATGTTAAATGACTCTGTAGGTTCATTCCAGTACTCTGATACCAGTATTACTCTGTCACCAAGGACAGAGGTTGTGCATGAGAAGAGGGAAATTACTTTTTGGTCTGTCGCACAATTTTTAGACATGTAGTTTCCTGAAGTGTCCCCTTGATCAGGCATATCTGGTTGCTTCATTAAGCTGTAGAAGGAGGAGGATCCTTATTTATCCTTCACCATCCTAATCCTACGTGGCTAATTTTTAGATACTCTCCAGAAATGTCAGATGCTCCTAATTTCTCTGAATGTCAAATGATGAAGAATATACTTATTTTCTCGGGGTGGGGTGGGATTTGGACATTAAGAATCCCAATTAGAAACAGAGAGACAGAGAGTACCCAAGGTCACACAGATAATTAAGAGGCCCAGCTAGGATTAAACTCCCAAGCCACCTCTATTTCTGTCTGCAGCATGACCTCCTTTACCAATTTTGTATATATCTATGAAGTATTACTAATGTAGATACGATATGCCATCTGTTTTGAGAACGAGTAGAAGTCAAAGCAATTAATGTTAATTTGGTTTTGTTTAATAAGAAAGGATGGTTATCTAACATATTCCTTCTACTGGCTGGTTCAAGGTTCTAACAGTTCATGTTCATAAAAATACCACTGTAGAAGTGGAAGTGAAAATTTGCAAGTAATCATTTGCCATCTCATTTAGCAAAATAAAATGGAGAATCCTTTAAATAATTCCTTGAGGTTTTTTGTCTTTTCCTCTTCTGGTTTGGCTGGTATGGAGTGACCTTTAGCAAGTTTCGTTCATACTGAGCATATCAAATGGTTCCACCTCAGTCAGTTGCACTGATGTTCAGTAACGCCAAATCCTGGCTTATGTTTGTCTCAGGAAGATATTTGCAAAACAGTGTTGTACTTTTTGGCGTGAATTCTGGAGTGAAGTATCACAGAGAATTCTATTTCATGGTGCCTCAAGAAGGCACAGCTAAATTACACTACAGAGAAGATTGACTCATAACGTAATATGAATCTATGGAAATTGCTTTTGAGAGAAGGGCTTAATTTCACTCCCTTGGTGATATTATTGGTCACAAAAATTGGGTAGAACTTTCTCACATTACATATATACACTTGGACTTTCCTAGAGCCTTGAAGCCTTTTGATTTTATGCTGAAGTTTTTCAAAAGAAGCCCATTAACCATCTAATTACTTGTGCATTCCACATTGTTCTTGGAGTTTAATGTCTTCTCAGTTTACAAAGCACATTTAAAATTAAAGTGATTAATAACTAGAATTACATTATTTCCTTCAACTAAGTGAATTAATGTACTGAAACAACTTTTCATAATGGGCACTCCGTAACAAAGAACCAACTGTTCACAAGTTAATTTGAGGAGCTTTCAAATAATTGCCCTAAAAGTTGGTTTTTTTCCCCCTCCTTTCTAGTGGTGCTACAATTATCTTTTCAAAGGAATGATTTATTACATATAAACACATGGAGCTCTAAAACCTTGCCTCACTACCCTCAACATTATGGAATTGTTATAATTTGCTTCATTTATCATAACAAACAATACAATTAAATTTCCTGGTGGATCTAGAGCAGCTTTTGTCATTTGATTATTATTCTAAAGTTTTGATGTAGAACTAGAATTAAATGAAGTAGTACCTCATGGAAATGATCATAGGAACTCCTACTTTCATACTTCTTCCCTGCATCTTGATTACTCATTTTCCCATAACTTTGCCATGAAATAAATGAGTTCTTAAAAATTAGGTGTAAATCTAACTTTTAAAACTAGAATTGGGTTCTGAAATTACTTGGGGACCAGTCTTTTCAGTGAAATCTTTTATTAAAAGCAAATATCTCTTGATATGCTAAAATCACCTACCTGTTTGATTTTATACCTATAAATTAATCAATCTACTGTTTTCTACATTTTTAGCATGTGCAGAGGTGCTGTGGGCAATGCCAAAATACATAGCTAGAAGACGTCTACGCTTTTAGAATCCAGTGTATGCATATTCCTTTTTCAAGAATAATTTTGAAATCTGTAAAAAATATTCCATAATCCACAAACATTAGTTGGCGGAGCACTCCTGAGCTACAGACTGAGGATATGTGATAAATGATGAATAAGACATTGGTCTTGCCCTTTGGATTTAGTGTAATTAAATCAGTTTGAATCAGCAGGATGTGATTTGCTTTGTTCACTCATCCATCTAGCTGAATTTCAGCTGCCTCCAGATGGGCCTGTTAAAGCAAATATGAAAGAGCTGTCCACATAACTTTCTTTTGGCATTATTTTATTACACTGGTTGTTCTGCTTTAATAAAATAAATTTACAACACAGATACACTAAGACAGTAATACTCTATTAAAACTTTCACTGCAGGTCTCCTTTTTGATAGAAAGTACCCCGAAGTGCATCTAAAACTGAATTGTATTCAGACCATAGAAAAGATAATGCACTTTTTTTTTCAGGGGCGTATCTCTGTCATTCAATGAAACTCACCGATCTTGGTTAATAATCCACATAAGGAAGCTGTACATGGACCTTCTTGGTTATGAAGAGCTTGTCTGGACTGTAGCTTACATTTCAGATGTCTTAATGATCATCAAAAAATTGCTTGTGAATGGAATATGGTGAACACATAGAGGAAGACTGGTCTTTGAGTGCTTTGAGGGGACTAGAAAGTACAGGAGAGACCCTCAGGAAAACTGACTTGGCTGGAGAAAAGAATGTGGCCTATGGCATAGTGTTGGGTTAAAACAGACAAGTAGGGTGAGATGAAGTGATGCCTAATTTTAAGACAAGTTTCTTATGTTTCTTATGATTAATTGCATGTATCATTTGTAATATAACGGGCTTTGTGATACATGCTGGCAAAACAGCTGTTAGATTTACACTTCTTTTAACGTAGAAATGTCCAAAGGCCATTATGACAACTTCTTGCACATTTAAAAGAAAATGGATTTGTGGCTTAGAGAAGAGTTATCATTTTAGAATTATTTTCAAAGGTATAGTTAATGGAAATAGTCTTTTTCATACAGTTAATAGTTAAATGAATTTACTGACACTGTATCAGTTTTTGCACTCAGCATTGTTTCTTGTGTCCTCTGCTTGCTTTGTGGGTTCATGTTTTCTTTCGTGGTAGGATTGCCAGGTAAAATATAGGACGCCCAGTTAAATCTGAATTTCAGATAAACAGCAAATAATTTGGGACATGTATTTTAAAAGTATTAGTTTATCTCAAATTCAAATTTAACTGGGTATCCTGTATTTTTATTTGCTAATTTATATTTTGAGATCACATTAACAGTGATTAAATGAGATGATTAAAGAACAATGATTAAAGAACTTAACAGTTCTTTAAATGAGGATCTCTGAGAAGTATATACTTTACATGTCTGAGAATATCTTTATTTTGAGCTCATTCTGTAACGAGACTAGTCAAGTGTACAATTCTAGGATAACAGTTATTTTCCAACAATACTTTCGACCTACATTATACCAGTGTCTTTCTGACCTCTTTTTGATACTTTCTTCCTTTGTAGATAATGTTTCTCTCTTTGTAGATCATCTCTGAATTCTTTATGTTCTGTAGTTTTACCACGATGTGTGGTAAAATCTGAAGACTCAGGTCTTTCCTCAAATTTGAAAAAAGACTCAGGTCTTTCCTCAAATTTGAAAAATGATCCGCTGTTATCTCGTAAAATATTGCTTCTCCACCGTGCTTTTCAGCTGAAACTCCTTTTAGACAAGTGTTGGAGCCTCTGATTTTCGTGTCTCTTATAATACGTCTTTTGTGCTTTTATCCTCTTGTCCTTTTTGCTACCTTGTGCATGAATACCTCAGTTCTGTCTTCCAATTTTCTAATTGCTGCTTTACTATGCCTATCTAGATTCTATTCCATCTGTTACACTTTTAATTCTAAGATTATTTATCAGTTCCAAAATTTCTCATTGTTTTTCATAGCTAACCTGTTCTTTTTTCATTTTTTAAAATGTATTTATTTAACTTTTTAAGCAAACTGAAAAGTTTAGCTGGATTTTAGTTGCTGAGGGAGGAGTGTTTTTGCATAAATAGCTTTAGTTTGTTATCCTCAGTTGTTAAACCCATTTTTGACTGGAGACGTATTACAGCAACAGGCATTTGTTTCTGCAAAAATCCCCTGGTCAATAATGTGTTAAACTGCTGGCTTCCCCTGCTGCTTTCTAGACAGCAGACCCAGAGCTTCAGTGACCACCAGCTACCATGTATTTCTATACCATTTCAGGCTTACTGGGATGCTGACCTCGTTTTTTGACCTTGATATTTTATCTGTAATTGCTTTATGTTAGGAACTGGGGTGA
Source organism: Balaenoptera physalus (assembly GCF_965194825.1). Classification (NCBI taxonomy): domain Eukaryota; kingdom Metazoa; phylum Chordata; class Mammalia; order Artiodactyla; family Balaenopteridae; genus Balaenoptera; species Balaenoptera physalus. The sequence continues at coordinate 71,420,309 of NC_138894.1, read as the reverse complement.
ATGCCAAAGCATGAACTTACTGTGTTACTTTAAAAAAAAAAAAAGTATCCATATCAGGATTGAGGTGTTTTGTTTTTTTTTAAGAAATCAGTATCAGAATGTGGTTTTTAACATATATATATGTATCAATATAATAAATTGCTTTTCCTTGAGAATACAGAAAAGCTTTTCAGAAAACTTCAAATTATATAATTGTTATCCACAGATAGTCTTTTTAACCATTGTAATTAAGCAGCCCATCAACATAAATTTATTCACCATCTGCCATGCATTCACTCATTTGTTTTATGGATATTTAATGACGATTTAAGTGGGGGCACACTGAGAAATATATTAATAAAACTCAATTCCTACCCTTACAAAAATCACTGTTCTCACATATGATTAAAACATCAAGGTAGCATATAGTTAGTGCTGTAAGAAATGAACCAAACACTATGCAGTTTCAGAGGACAGTTCCCATTGAGTTCGAAAATCACAGATGGCATTTAAAAAATATTCCTTGAAAAAAAAAAAAAAGCACTTTCTTCCCTGTTTATAAAAATAATTCACACCTATTGTTTAATATTTAGGAACTAGAGAAATGTATAGAAAATAAAAATTACCAAATAAATGTATTTTGTTATATTTTCTTCCAATCATATATATATGTGTATATATACATATATATAAATTTGAGATTATATTTCATGGATAGTTGTGAAAACTGTGTTTTTACTTAATAGATAATGAACACTTTCTGATATTATTAAATAACCTTCTAAAACTTATTTTAATGCTGACATAGAATCCCAGTTAATGGATATAGGATAATTCATTTAACCATTCCCCTAATGTTGGGTTTTCAGATTAGTTTCTTTTTTTCCTTTATATATATATAATGCTGTCAGGGGTGTACTTGAACATAAACCTTCATGTGAAGCTATGATTACGTATAGAAGAGACATTATTGGTTCCCAAGCTTTGATTCATCCTGTGCATATTAGGCTTCAGAGAGGGTGTACGATTTCCCTTCCCACTAGGCTTAGAGAGCCCACTGACTGTGTCCCTCCTCTCCTTCCTGATTTCCTTCTCTTTACAAATTTGAAAACACAAAAAAGGCAGTTAAGTAGTATGTTTTTCTTCACATAGGCTCTTCACATTTCATTTAGGCTTTCCCCAGGTATTTTATATTGAATATGGCTATGAGCAAGATTCTTATTTTTTTTTTTTAACAATCTTGGAACTAACTCCTGTTGGTTTTAATAATTTTGTCTGAGTTTTGTATGTAGAAAAATAATTTTACTTTCCAATAATTGTAATTTGGGCAAGACGGTGATATATGGGGTAAGGTAGTTATTAGGGCTGAAAGGAACTAAGACACGGGCATGGGAGAACATGCACCAGTGGAGGTGGGTGAGTCTGTTGAGGTATTTTGGGGGTTGAGGCAGGCTGAATTTGAAGTTTGTGTGGTACAGTGCCTAAGGCTAGTGAGTGTAAGCTTCTGTCAAGGTTTTATTTTAAATACATGGGAAGTTGATATAGTTTGTTAATTAATTTTGTTAATTTTGTTTTTTCCTCCATTGACATTTTTGGTTTGCTTCAAAGATTTTGGGTTGTGACCAAATTGTCATGGAGCTAATATAAATGTCTTCAAATTAGTACAGTCGGCCCTTCACATTCGTGGGTTCTGCATCTGCAGATATGGAGGGCTGGCTGTATTATGCCGTTTGATGCAAAGGACTTGAGCGTCCACAGATTTGGGGATCTGCATGAGGAGAGGGGGTCCTGGAGCCAATCCCTCAGGGATATCAAGGGATGACTGTAGTGAGTGCTCTGGACTCTCCCTCCCTTTTTCTCTCTTTCACATCCTCCCTTCCTCCCTGTCTCCCCATCTCTTTCAAGGCCCACTCACCTTGTTCTGGGTCTTATTGCAGTGATGGGAACAAGGAACAAGGGAGACGGCGATGATCTGTAGACATAACTATGTTTTTAGTGACAGTGATCCTGACACGGCAAGTGCCATAAAAGGTCTAAGTTTGCTAAGTTCTCCAGCACTCAAGCCCACTTTAACCCTTTTGTACCTACCCCAACTGCTTCCTCTAGTGTTCTTAGGTTCTCACCCAACTTTTCTCCAGACTTTCTCCTGAGGTGGGGCTAGCTAGGCCACCTGCTGCTCTAATTACTCTTGATTTTATTTATGTGCTACTTCTCTCCTTATGGTAATACTTGCATAAGAAACTTGATAACTTTCTCTTTTCTAATACAATAAATTTCCTTTTTGGTCATTATCACCTACACATCTTTTTATCTACCTGTTTATGTGTTTTGCTAGTGTTTATTGAATGCCTATTTAGTGGAGCCATTGGGTTGGGTGCTTCAGCTATGTCATAATTCTCACAGTAACCCTGTGAGATAGTGTTATGTTTTTTGAAACTTGTAGTGAAACTGAGCCCTGAGGCTCAAAGAAATTAAGTAATGGAAGATAGCATACCTGGAGAGTGCTAGCATCTACCTCTGATGCCTGGCCTCCCTCTCCCCCCTCTGTGCTACTAACATTTACGTAGTAGTTTGTAGTACTTCTTACCATGCTTTTTATGTCATTAATTCCTGACAACGACTGCATCTGCTTGTTACAGGTGGGGAAACCATGGCTTAAAGCAGCAGCACTGGGGGGCATATTAGATGCTCTCTGGTTCTTTTACTCTTTAGATCAGACTATCCTGTTAGGTGCTTTCAGTAACTTGGTTTAGAAATCAGAGTTCTCCACACTTCATTGTTTACTTTCACAGCAAGTTTTCCTGTTTTCAATGTGTCTGCTTTGCAGGTAAAATAAGTGTTTTTCTCTCTTGTTATTAGCAAGCCATTGTACCTTAGTTTTATCCTGAAGTCCTTAGCAAGCAGAACGTTGAGGCCTCTAGAGGCTGTTTGTTTAAGCTTGCATTCCTTTTGGGCACTCCTCCTGAGGCACTCCCCTTCTGTATCACCCCTTCTCCCTTCCCCTGTAAGTTAACAGTTACTTTACTAAAACAGTCATGTGTTTCTCACGCTGCTGGGGGCAGCTGGACAGTCCTGCTGACCCAGGCTGGGTATGGGTGATGTCAGCCAGCCTCAGTCTTGGGTCTGTGATCCGCTGATGGCTGCCTGGGGCTGGATGGTCCAGGATGGCTTCAGCAGGGATGGCTCAGCAATCTTCCACAAGGTGTCTTATCTAAAGCTTTTCAGGCCTAGGCTTGGGATTGACACACTGTCACTTCAGCTGTAACTGGTGGCTGAAGGAAGTCACAGGCCAGCCTGCATTCAAGGAGTGGGAAAATAGACTCTACTTGCTAGTGGGAGAAGTTACAAAGTCACATAGACAAGGTCATGGATACAAAAAGAGGTAGAGAATTGGGGCAATTTTAGAAATCAGTCTGTAACACCTTGAAGATCTTTATTTGTATTACTGGGAGGTCACTTTACGTCTAAACTTATGAGGCCATGTTGAAAAAGTGTTGGTGAAAAAAGTCTGATAATATTAGAAATTATGTAGTTTATTATCTATTTAAATTTTTATTAGTAGTGTAACCTATATATAGAACAATGCACAAATCACAGGGAATTAGCTCAGTGAATATCACAAAGTGAACATAACTTTGTACTTATCACTCAAGTCAAGAAATAGAAGATCCCCTGCACCCCAGAATCCTCCCTTTGTCCCTTCTCAATTTTTACTTTCTCCCTCTTTTCCAGAAATAATCACTGTCCTGACTATTATAAGCATAGATGAGTTGTCCTTTTAGGATCTTTCAAATTATCCAGTAAGTGTTTCGTGTCTGTCTTCTTTCACTTAGCAGCATGTGGCCAATACCATTTCTTTAATATTCAGAACTGTGACTAGTGACGTGATAATATCCATTGATGTTTTCATTTAAAAGCTTTTCAGTGACTTTTCCCTTCCTTCAGCATGTTCTTCTGTGACTTCTTAGTTTATGCAACATTCGCTACAGTTAGTGTTTTCTCTAAAGTTCCCTTCAGTTCCATCAACAAAAGGGAATTTATTGCTCTGATATTTATTTCTTTCCAGGAGGAAATAAGCAATATGTATAGGAGACTAATGTGGGTATGAAAATGAAACTTAGAATCCACTGTTATCGCTACATATTTGGGAAATCATAGTAGAAAATCAGTAGGCGTGAACTAAGACTGGAGTCAACCAGACTTGATAATTAAATTATTCAAAGTGCTTAAAATGTTTAAAATTCTTTTTATTTACCTATCAGATTCATCACAGCGCTCTGCTGTATTTAGTGATTTAATCCCAGAAACTGGGGGGGAGGGGTACTTAATGTGATGCTGAATCATGTTTTGCAGTCTCAATGACCAAGAGGCAATTGATATGTTTTACTGATTTGAAGGTGTTACTTTACTGTCCTAGGCATCCTCTTGGAACTCCTGCTTCTCTTTGTAGTCTAAATAGGCACAATATTTTGGGTAAGAATTTAAAGTTTTGATTTGGACCTGAGTATCATTTTAGCATTGAAAATCAGTTTGGGACCCATTCCCATCCATTGTAAAATCATTTTCTGGTGTGTCCTCTTACTATGCTCCTATCACTGGGATAGGATTCAAAAAGGAAATGTCTGCTTATTTTATTCACTTTTCTTCAGGAAAGACAGTGGTGAAGTGAGTCATTAGCACATTGTATTTTCCAATAGCTCTTTGACCTTAGTCTCTGGGGCTATAAAATCAATGGGAAGATGCCTGTTGTATCACGAGTCATGGAGAAAGCCCATAATAGATACGTTATTATGAATGTTTCAAGGAGAAATTAATGTACTGTCTATAGATTATAGTCGGAAATCCAAGACCGGCAGAGATGTGCATCTTCCATGTGTAGCACACATGTATTGAGAAATAAATACAGGCTGTTCTCTGGGCTCTGATAATTCTTCTATCATGTTACCCTGCAGACAGAAGGGTTGGAAGGCAGGGAGTTGTTCCCACAGTGGTTTGCTTCCTTTGAGTGAGTTCAGTGATTGAATCCACCCCATGCTAGATGATTATTTTATAAATGTGGGACAGTTACAGGTCATGAGGGGAGGCTACGGCTGCAGTAGGGCCTAGGTTGAAACAAATACAATCACAAAGAGACCCATATGATAGTTCCTGGGGCTGACCCAAGAGAGCAACATTTCACAAAATGTGCTCCACAGACCACTAGGTCAGCTCGATGTTAATAGGTGGTGTGTGAAAAAAGATTCCATGGCCAGAAGTGTGGAGAATACCAAGTTAAACAGAGAAAACCAAGAGTCCTCGCCAAAGAACTTCTCACGGGGTCTTTCATGTGCAAATGTATATAGAATATGTAGCGTTTCTCAATCATATTCGGCCACAGAACTCTTCTTTTAGCAGAAGTCTCACAAAGTTTGTGTTTTATATAAAATACCTTGGGTAAAATTGCTCTTGAATGTTGATCTTCTAACATTTTTTTGTTGCCTTATCTCCTAAAATAATTTTGAAAAACTTAGGTGTTCACACATTTTTAAGCCGATATCTGCAGTTTTTTTAATCAAAAATTAAATGGGTGTAGTAGATTCATTTCCAGCATGTTTTATTAAATATGGGCTTTCAACATATTTTCATCAAAACCTTGAAGCAGCAACATAGGCTCATTTAGTCTATGAATGATGTCTGCCGTCTAACCTAATTGGCAAAACCAGACCTTCTTATGAAATAAATCAGACTTATCCCTTTTCCTGTGCCTGTCCCTCAGGAGGGGTATATTTGTGAATTGTTCATTCGTTTGGTGCCTTTGATAATTTCACATTGTAGGGCAGTGCACCTACGGAGATTCCAGATGGGCAAGAGGGTGCCTTGAAGAGAAAGCAGACACTGAGTAAAGGAGAGAGGGAAAAGGAGATTGGCAAGTGTGTTGTTAGAGCACTTTTAGAGAAGGAAACACATGAAGGCTCAAGATCTAGGAATTGGTTCCCTTAAATAAAAGTATCCCAGCATGGGCTTCCTTGGTGGCGCAGTGGTTAAGAATCCGCCTGCCAATGCAGGGGACACGGGTTTGAGCCCTGGTCTGGGAAGATCCCACATGCCGCGGAGCAACTAAGCCCGTGCGCCCCAACTACTGAGCCTGTGCTCTAGAGCCCGCAAGCCACAACTACTGAGCCTGTGTGCCACAACTACTGAAGCCTGTGCGCCTAGAGCCCATGCTCCGCAACAAGAGAAGCCACTGCAGTGAGAAGCCTGCTCACCGCAATGAAGAGTAGCCCCCGCTCGAAGCAACTAAAGAAAGCCCATGCGCAGCAACAAAGACCCAATGCAGCCAAAAAAAAAAAAAAAGTATCCAAGCATGTGTGTCCCCTGTGTCACTTGCCTTCAGGGGTGTGTGTTTCCCGGGGTGGGGGAGTTATAAGAAATACATATGTCCTCTTAGAGAGTGAACTCCTCCTTTATCTAAATTAAGTGATCCCTGTTAAACAGACAAATGGTCTGTCTGGCTAGGAAAAATATTTACCTCAGAGGTGGTTTTTTTTTTTTCCTGCTTTCAACTGGAAGTCAAATTGCTGAATTGTGTGATGGAATTTCTGTCCATCAGCAAAAACTGAATAGACACAGCAGAATCTCCAAAACACTTCATATTTTCACACAGTATAAAGATCTGCATGTACTGTTCTCACCTTGTACCTAACTCCTGTTGGTTACTGGACATGCCTCATTTCCTGTATAAGCTTGTGTTACTAAAAAGGCAGTAAATTAGTACTCACTTTGTTAAACATACGTACTTTCCTGTAGGAGCATAGATACATAAAAGTGTGTTTATTTCCCACAGGGTACTTATGCTAGTCATGATATATATTATGCAGTAAATGTCATACTTTATTTATTCCTTGGCATTTTCAACTCTGGCAACTTGCAGAATGTTTTGAAGTCAGGATATTTAAGCTAGAAGCAACCCTGGGGATTATCTGCGTTGCAGGAGAGGAAAGTGAGATCAAGAGAAAACAAATGACTTGCTCTAGGTGACATAATTTAGGATCCTAGTTACCAAACTAGGTCTTAATGAGAGATTTCTCCCATTAGATTTCCCCATTCTCCCTTAACCCTTTTAAAAAATAAGAGCTTGGACAAAGTTATCTCTATAAAACTGCGAATAACTGTTGTGTTGCGCACCGTCCAAAATTGTTACAAAGTTCCAGTGAGAGAAGGTGTGCTGTACAAATACAAAGGAAGGTGATGAGGATACTTGCCTCATGGTACTAGATCGTTGTTATCATTCTCTGGTGCTGAAATGCTAAGGCTGTGTTACATTAGGTTGTGTAAGGAGTCTCTTGTTATGCATATTTCCCAACGACTCTGTATTTTTATACTATCTGGGTAATAGATGCCCCAGCCTTCTGTTTCTTTTGTATTAGGTTGAACCATGTGACACTGCCAATATTCAACCATTTTAGATTTATAAGAAGAACAGTTTTGTATTATTGAACGTGATAAATGGCCAGAGGTTCATGGTAGGCTGTACTGGGCAGAGACACTCTATAAATGTTCTTAGTGAATGGAGAAGTGTGTAAATCTTCATATAAGCTGTAGCCTCCCTGTCCCTCCACCCTAGATTTTGCCTGCTCTAAAGGTATACACTGGGATGTATGAGTTTCTCCCTTCCCTTTTGCTTCGGCAAACTTCTAGACTCCCCAGCCCAGCAGCTCAGATGGAGATACGGGGTGGGGCGGGGTGGGGGTGGGGGTGGGGCGGGGTGGGGGTGGGGGTGGGGCGGTGACTGGTTCTGAGTCAGCTCCTTCCACCATTCATCTTGACCTTGTTCTTGAACTCAGTAAGCTGTGTTCTATGCAGGTGGTTACACCATTCTTTCAAAGGATAGAATTCCACAATTGTCCAGAGAAATTTGATGGTCTGCAGAGGGAAAACAGTGAACAAATTCGTTTGTTTACCATTGGTTTGTTTTTTTAAACTAAGTACTACAATACTTTCAGTTTAATCAGAACACATTAAAGGAGATGGGCTGATCCTGTAAAATATGAGACTCCTGAAACACAATTATTTTTGTCAAATATAAGTAATTTATAAAAAATTATAATCAAGCTAGAAGTTTTATTTAATTTTAAATAAGAAAATAGCCTGAGGAATTGAAGCCTAAATAGAATTATAATTCATAATTAGCCGATCATGTTTCATATAATTGTTAAACTTTGGCCCGATAACGCCTTCTCTCAGCATAATCCTTAAACTTCTCATATCCAAAGAGCACACTTTCAGTCACCCCATGTTTTGTTCTTAATGCATTTGTGAATCTTTAATTTCCTTCAGTTTATTTATAAAGGTCTTAAAGAGCCTGACTACCTCAGAAAGTCATTTAGATAATTGCTCATGTTTCATATTAATTTCTGGGGTTCTAAATTTAAAAACACGGGGCATAAGTTTTTTGCCTTTTTTTTAAACACAAAGGATATAAACTATCTAGCCACCCACAGTCCTCTCAGGAACGAAGCAGGGGATGGAAGAATGAAGTGGCAAAAAATAAGAGAATTCCTATCCAATTTTTAGATTTCAAATTTGGCCTATTAGGAATGAACAATTTATGAATGGAATGCTTTTTAAAGTTTTATTTGTGAGTGAGTTGTTGAAACCTGGAATATGATTTTTCACAGAAATAATGTCAGTGATTTTCAAATTTTCTTTACAAATGCCATCTTAGAAGTTCAGTTTTTGAAGCAGGTGTAAAGGAACTGCCTTGCTTAAAAGAGGTGTGTAGGGTGCCCAGTCTCCAGGGACAGGTCCGCAGGTCACAGTTAAGTCTGATGAATTACCTTACAGCCCCGCTCAGACATGGTGATGCTAGGACTCTAGTCTTGCAGATCACAAACCACACACAGCCCCGAACTCAGCAATCTGGGGAACCTAGTCTGTTTTGCTTCTTGCTCAGGCCAAAGCACAGTCTCAGAGACAGCAGGAGACCATCCAGATGTAGACAGTATAGAGGCTGAGTTGAATGAATGCAGCCCTTCAAGTCCCCTCATGGAGCAAGCACTCACCTCCACTCCATCATTCCTCAGACAACTTTACTTCAAGATGGTCCTTTCTGTACTTATAAACTCATATTTTCATCCCCTGTGTGTGAGTTTTTCAGTGAGGGCATTATTGACAATTTTCTTTGTCAAGGGGGATTAACCACACTTTGTTCAGTTCCCTAGTGTCCACCCAGTGAGTGTTCCCCAGTCCTTGGAACAACCCAAAGTGTCCCATAGCTAAGCATACCCCACTTTGAGAATCAACTAAGAGGGAAGCAATCTTACTGACCTACAACATCCCTATAGGGATTTACATTGTAGGAGAGATTGCTTTTAGATCTAAATGGGTACTAAATATACGAAAAGGAAATGCAGGTCAAAACCACAATGAAATAACACTACACTCCCGCTCGATGACTAAAATGAAAAAGGCCAACAGTAATTTGTTGAGTATGTGGAGCAGTTGGTACTGGAATTGGAAACTGACATAAGCACTTTGGACAACTGTTTGACAATATTTATTGAAGTAAATAAACATGAGCCTTATTTAGTGACCCAGAAATTTTACTCCTAGATATATACCCAAGAGAAATGAGTGCCTAGGCCTACCAAAAGACATACATATAAGAATGTTCACAGGTGCATGGTTGGAAATAACCCCCCAAATGTCTCTCAACAGTAGAACAGATAAATTAACTTTGTACTCACACAATAAAATGTAACAGAGCAATGAAAAATGAACTGAATGCAACAACATTGATGAATCTCTTAGGCATAACAAAGTCAGACAAAAGAATACATACAATATGATTCCCTTTATATGAAGTTTAAGAACAGCTAAGACTAATCAACAATGATGGGAATCAGGATAGTAGTTACCTGTGGGGGCAAAGAGGTTGACTGGGAAGGGATATGAAGTGCCTTCTGAGGCACTGGGAATGTTCTAAGTCATGATCTGGGTGGTGGTTATACAGTATGTGCACACACACGTGTATACACATATGTACTTGTATGTATACATGTATGTATATGCAAAAACCTCATATAGTTGTACACTTAAGATTGATATACTTAGCTGGATGTAACTTTAAAAAGAAAAAATCTTGGAAATTTAATTAATCTCTAATTTATGGTATTTTCTAGAATATGATAAAAATAAATTGAGGTGGTTGAGGGAAATGAGAGTTGTTCTGGAAGCTGTGAGAGTGTGTCCATGCTTCTGGGTTTCTGGAGCCAAAATTAGGGGAAATGGTATTGCTAGTGGCACAAGCTGATTAGAATAGAGATGGTAGGAAAAGGGAAGGGAAAAGTTTTATGTGATTCCTCTTCTTCACTCTACTTCTTCCTATCTGTAGCCATAGTGTTTTTGTTTAAGCCTTAATTTCTGTCCTCCATTCCCATGGCATCATGGTCGAAGTGGTGGGCAATGTTGAGAATCAAAGAGGGGACATTGGAGGAGAGCATAAGGCAGTGGTTGTGTATCAGGTATCTATGCTTTGTGGGGGACAAACACCACCTTAACCTGCAGGGAGGTTAGCCAGCAGGGAGACTGGATGGTACTGTCATAGAAACTTCCAGATAAGGGAAAATTCTGGGTCCCAAGAGATAAACATGGAAGGTGTAATGGTACAGTCAATGAACAGGAGTAAAAGCCCCTCAGAGAAAGAGGAAGGCTGATGATCACACCCTAGTGGGAACATGAGGAGAAACAATGGTCCAGCCTTTTTGACCACAACTGGCTGGTTACCCAAATTTGAGGTTTAAGTGGGGACATACAGTAGGGGCTTGGCTTGTACCACGTAAGCCCCAACTGGACTTGGCACTCTTCCTGGTCCTTCATGGTGGTTCTCTTAAAGGGAATGAGTTATAGGGGGATATTTTCAATTACATGCTATGCATAAATGTGCGTTATAATACAACACACACTCTGATCAAAAGTAAGATGGGCAGGTGCTGGACCATATGCTGGTCCAGGTGTCATCTAGCTATACCAATTTCCAGCTGCATGCAAGCTGGAATGCTGTAGAATTTACATAGCAAACATGGGTTGTCATTTGAATATCATTGAAAATGTCATATTGTCATGTGTCGGGTAAAATATGTCCATGTAGATATCTTTGGCTACGTAGAATATGAAATATAAGCAAATAGTGATTTATTGCAGGCTGCATTTGCCTTTTTATGTGACGATTCTGCTAGTAATGTTTTGCTACCATGGCGTTCAGTTTAATGTAGAAAATTAACATTTTAGGATCCTTAAGAGAAGTTTTATTAGAATTAATGATTGAGAGAAGTAAATATAATTTCACATGGAAACACTAATAGCCAAGTCTGTTAACTGTTAAGCTTCATAAGCCACCCTGAATAAAATAGATGACTACTAATTCTTTTTTACTTTTAACTTGTCACATTCTGTTTATTTTTAATTACCTTTGAAAATGACTCTATAATCTTTTTTAAAAAATTGCCACATTTTTGTCTCTCCTCTTCCAAATCATTTTGATTTCCTCTTGGGCCACTGACTTAGTCCCTTTGGGCTGCTGTAACAAAATACCACCAACTGGGAAGCTTAGAAACAGCAGGTATTTATTGCTCACAGTTCTGGAGGCGGGTAAGTCCCAGATCAAGGCACCAGCATGGCCACCTTCTGGTGAGAGCCCTCTACCGGTTACAGATGTCTCCATTGTGTCCTCAAATGGTGGAAGGGACTAGGGATCTCTCTGGAGCCCCTTTTATAAGGCAGTAATCCCATTCAGGAGGGTTCTTCCCTCATGACTGAAACACCCCGCAAGGGCCTCACCTACTAATACCGTCACCTTTAGGGAGGGTTAGGATTTCAACATATGAATCTGGCGGTGGGGTGGGGGGCACAAAACGTTGAGACCATAGCAATCACCACATGCAGATGACCTTGAGGCTCTGTTTCCAGCGATGCTTTCCTTTCACTTTATTCCTGAATCTGCTGCTGTGGCTGGATATTTATACAATACTTGAGTATCCCAGCATGACCTTCTAGTGTAAAACTTACCTCTTTTTTAAAATTTGTTTAACATCTTTATTGGAGTATAATTGCTCCACAATGGTGTGCTAGTTTCTGCTTTATAACAAAGTGAATCAGCTATACATATACACATATCCCCATATCTCCTCCCTCTTGTGCCTCCCTCCCACCCTCCCTATCCCACCCCTCTAGGTGGTCACAAAGCACCGAGCTGATCTCCCTGTGCTATGCAGCTGCTTCCCACTAGCTATTGATTTTACGTTTGGTAGTGTATATATGTCCATGCCACTCTCTCGCTTCGTCCCAGCTTACCCTTCCCCTTCCCCATGTCCTCAAGTCCATTCTCTGCGTCTGCATCTTTATTCCTGTCCTGCCCCTAGGTTCTTCAGAACCATTTTTCTTTTTTTTTAGATTCCATATATATGTGTTAGCATGTGGTATTTGTTTTTCTCTTTCTGACTTACTTCACTCTGTATGACAGTCTGTAGGTCCATCCGCCTCACTACAAATAACTCAATTTCGTTTCTTTTTATGGCTGAGTAATATTCCATTGTATATATGTGCCACATCTTCTTTATCCATTCATCTGTCGATGGACACTTAGGTTGCTTCCATGTCCTGGCTATTGTAAATAGTGCTGCAGTGAACATTGTGGTACATGACTCTTTTTGAATTATGGTTTTCTCAGGGTATATGCCCAGTAGTGGGATTGCTGGGTCGTATGGTAGTTCTATTTTTAGTTTTTTAAGGAACCTCCATACTGTTCTCCATAGTGGCTGTATCAATTTACATTCCCACCCACAGTGCAAGAGGGTTCCCTTTTCTCCACACCCTCTCCAGCATTTATTGTTTGTAGATTTTTTGATGATGGCCATTCTGACTGGTGTGAGGTGATACCTCATTGTAGTTTTGATTTGCATTTCTCTAATGATTAGTGATGTTGAGCATTCTTTCATGTGGAAAACTTATCTCTTCATCTGCCTTTTTCCTTCACCGAACTTTCTACAAAACCAATAGTGTCTTTTCCTCTTTGCTCAGATTAGAAGCCTCAAGGGCATCTTTGACCCTCTTCTAATCCAGTGCCCGTGTTGGCCAGTCAAACACCAAACACCATGCACTGTCAGTTGTTCCTTCAAAAACAAACAAACAAAAAACAAAACTTCATTCCTTCTCTTCCTGATTATTCTCACTAACCTGGCTTGTCACCAGTCTCATACGTGCTTTATTCCTTCAGTGATCAAACTTTTAATCTCATCTCACCAAGCCATGTGCTGGCCAGATGTGTTTCCCTAGAGCCCGCCCTTGATTATATCTTCCTCCTGCTCACAAACCTTTCGTATATTTCCCTGTTTTCAATAAAATTCGATCCAAACCTAGCCTGGCTTTAACCAGCTCTTTTTCCAACTATTCACCTTCCTGAAACTTCTTTTCCAGCCAACAGTTTGACTCATGATTTCCTGATCCCTTTCCTTCTCCAGTCTCTGTCGCTCATGCTCTGATGTCCACCCATGTAGATCATTCACCCCTTCCTGCCCATCCATCTGGCTTCTCCCCCAATTCAACACCTGATGAAGTCTTACCTCCTTCTCCATGCTGCAGTCTCCCTTACCTCCACCTTCCTTTAGTAGCTCTTATTTGTCTATACAGGCAATTTCATAATTTAATTTCTTCAGGTTTGTGAACTTTCTTTTGATTGTGATAACGATTTTCCCTTCTTTAATTTTTACATAGTTATAGGCACAACTAGACTATAAGTGTCTCCAGGGCGAGAGTCTTCGCCTTACCTGTATGGCCTATAATACTTAAAAAACACTAGCACTAAAATATAAGCTCTGTGAAGGCTGGCATCTTTGGTCAGTTTTGTTCACTGGTAAGTCTCTAGTATCGAGCATAGAACCAGGTGCATAGTAGGTGCATAGTAAATATTTGCTAAACTGTAGATGTTCAGTAAATGTTTGATTTGCTTAAACTGCTGCTGCATTAAAAGTTGCTTGCATCTCTTACTTACTATAACTGAGAGGTGTTATAGTGATAAAGACAGGGAATGCAATTTACAGCCAGAATCTATTCCATAGAGCTTGACTTCTCTTTCTAAAAAAATTGTTTTCCTGCAGATATTAATGAATGCCAACTACAGGGTGTGTGCCCTAATGGTGAGTGTTTGAATACCATGGGCAGCTATAGATGTACCTGCAAAATAGGATTTGGGCCAGATCCTACCTTTTCAAGTTGTGTTCGTAAGTAATGATCACTTTTTATTACTATTTTGCATCTGGTTTTTTTTGGGGAGGGGGGGTGGGAGGGTGGGAACGGGGAAGTATCCAAAAGAAGGTAAATACTCAGCAGTCAACTGAATATTGTAAATATGCAGGAAAATGTCATTAAAATGACAGGAGGGAGGAGGCGGCCTGATATACTACAATAAATCTATGTTTATTTAAAAAATGCGTTTTTATTGTGTTCAGAAAAAATGACAGCTTAAACTTAAGGTAGAGAACAAGCACACAGAGGAATTATACTTATGCAAAGAAAACAGTTAATTAAAATTAGCATACCTAAGACATGAAAACAGATTTTTCCTTCATGAGTATTTTAAGCATTATTTAGGTGGAGTGAAACTTTGTCCCAGCTTCTGTCTTTAATTAGTCCAAATTCTGAGTCACTTCTGTCTGATTTAATGAGGTTTCACTGTACTTTCTTGGTTAGAAGAGTCTGGGAAATAGTTAGCAAGGCTCTGTGTTTCAGATTTTTTTATTCAGTTCTAATTTCAAGTATTCTATTCTGTTGTCCTCAAAAACTACTGATATGTGTCCCTGAAGTTAAACTATTTTGCCTTACAAATCTGTCTCTAAGATTTTTTTTTTTAACTTGTTAAGGATAAAAATCCTCCATCAAATCCTATGTTCTAATATTGGTACAGAAAATGTAGTTTCTCCGAAAAGACACTCTTGCCACAAAACCTAATCCAGTGTAATCAATACAGATCACCTGACAATTAGAGATGTATGCATTTTAGATGTAAAGTGCTCAGACATAGAATTTTTTAAGACTACCTTATTTTTAGGGTACTTGTGCCCATTATTACAAAGTAGGTAAATGCAACAGATTTTTCAAAGTCACATACGATTAAAGGTTAAACATTTTAAGCTAATGCATGGCAGAAAACTGTCGAGATAATGTTAAGAGCAATCCTGCATTAATTTTTGTCTTGCTAGGTTTTTGTTTTTATTTACCTGTTTTTATAATGTGGCATTGGTATATGTTAAGTTGTATCTTTCTGGTCCCCAGTTTTAAATTTGTCATATCAATCTCATTCATTACTTTTAGACGAGTTTGTTGAGTGTTTTGGAACATTGTTACTAATTGCTACTATTTTCCTTTGAAACCTGTCAAATACAGATTAGGAAATTTTGCACATAAGTTCTTCCGTGTTCTTTCACAGGCAGTTCTGATCATAAAGCAGGCAGACACCTAATTATAGGGCTTTTTTTGGCGGGTGGTAAAATTAGACTGTAAAATTATGCTTGCATACAAGGTACACTTGAAAACTGATGCAAGGATTTGGAAATTTCAGGCCAAAAATCACATTGTTGACAATATCCAGATAATTTAGGGATAACTTCTGGCTGATTGGAATTACATGAGTAGAGTATTGTAAATACAGTTGTATAATTTAAGCATAAAAGATTTTTAGAGTTTGAATATAGAATTTGCTGTGAATATTTGTTTTTCCTTAAATAATTTGCTTTGTAGTCTGGTTAAAATTACTACATTGAACGTTGTAGATTAGGTACACTTAGAGGACTGGTCGCAAAGTGTTTTATTTGACTAGATCTGATGTCTAGAGCTAAGGGCAGACATCCAGGTTTTAATAAGATTGTAGAAACCTGCCAATGAGATATTTGAAACACACTCTTCTTAGCATTTATTTTCCCTGTCATTGCCCAGATAATACTGAACTTATTAAACAACCATCCATTCGTATTTGAAAAATAAATAATTCAATTTTATGGTTCAGCTACAACAGCTGAAACAATAAGTATTAGGAGACGTTTGTTGCTAGTTAAATGTTCCCGTTTAGAGTCTGAAGTTAAAACCTGGGCTCTTTACCAGCGTTGAGTGGGCACATTTATTTCTCTTTCCTCTGAATTTACCACATGTAATATCATAGAGAGATGTAAAATCTTTCGGGATTTGTGACTTGGTTCAATCCAGTCTGATTTGTGGGTGAACCATATTTTGAAGAAGTTGATATGGACGTCTGAAGAGCAAGAATGTCTTGAGAAAGAATGAGGGGAGAAGGTGATACTTACCAAGTAGGGGAAAAAAGTACTGGCAAGTTGGTGGTACCCTTGATAGTCATGGGGGAAGTAGCAGAAGGAGACCGGGGGTCACACGTGCGCACACACGCATGCACAGACACGCACACAGACGCACAAAGGCACTGAGCAAAGCTATCTATCATTTGGAGTAAATGCTCTTGCAAGATATAAAAACAGCCTTGGATAGACCGTGGAAGCAGATGGAGGAGATTGACCACGTTTGCTCAGGCAGCATGAATTTAGGGCACATCCAGGCCATAAAAGGTGTGGCTGACTCTGTGAACTCAGAGAAATGCACTTGGCAGTGGCCGAGGAGCAGTGGGAAGCTCTCCCTGTTCTCGAATACGCGGAGGTTCACCTCAGAATTCCTTGACTGCAGCCAAAGGTTGCAACCACTTCACTTTCTCTCCTTGCCCGCGCCCTGTCCTTGACTTAGCCAAGCTGAAAGAAGAAAGTAGGAGGGTTCTGGCGTTTGCTGTCTCCGACCTCTGTGTCTGTGGATGAGGGCGCTGCTGCAGTAGCGTTCTCCAGACCTGCTCCTGCCTCGCTGTGGGGAAAGGTGAAACTCCAGGATTTCTCAGAGCCAATCCAAGAAAAGTATAATAACCTGTGCAGTCGGAGTAGGAAAGCTTTCTGACTTTTTAAGCTGCAATTAATTTTCTTCAGAAATTCAAGAGCTCCAGGATGAATGCTGGGGAGGGTGTGTCCGCAGGTTCAAAGGGCCCAGGTAAAAGAATTTTGAACCTGCATATTTGCTGTTTCATAATATTCTTGACCCATGGACTTGGTGCTCACTGACAGAAATAGAGGGTTAGAGAGGAGATGTGCTTCTGCCCTAACTCTGGAAATCATGAGATGCCGAACTCATCCCTTCGAAAAGCCAGTCATATTCATGAACATCATTTCTTTTTAGTTTCTGCAGCTTCCTTATGAGATATGAATTATTTTACACAATAGGAAACTGAAGCTAGGAGAGTTTAAGTAACTTTTCAAGATCATATAGCTTGTAAATGATATTTGAGGTTTAAAATTGGGTTTTGTGCCTCTAACTTTAGGATTCTAGATCAGGGATTGGCAAATTATAGCCCGTGGGCAAAATCTGTCCCACCGTCTGTTTTTGTAAATAGTTTTATTGGAACACAGCCATGTCCATTCATTTACATACTGTCTAAGGCTGCTTTCACGCTGCCGTGGCAGAGCTGAGAAGTTGAAACAGAGACCAAATGGGCCACAAAGCCTAAAATATTTATCTTGCCTTTCACAGAGAAAATTTGCTGACTTTTGGGCTAGATCAATGCTGTCCAATACAACTTTCTGTGATGATAGACAGTGCAGATACAGAACATTTCTGATGTGATAGACACTAGTCACAAGTGGCTGGTGTGACTAAGGAATTGAATTTTAAATTGTATCTCATTTAAATTTTATTGAAGTAGTAGTATGTGGCTAGGGGCTAACAAATTGGATCTCATAGTTCTAGATCCTTTTTTTTTTTTTTTTTTTATAAAGCTGATTGGGTAAATGACTGCTAGATCTCTCTAGCAGAGAGAGAAAAATGGGCTTTCCTTCTTGACTTGGTGGTTTTGTCCATGGTGACGTTGTTCTCCCCAGAAATGAGGCTGGGAGCCTCTGTGTCACCTCTGACTCTGTCATCTCCTTTGGTCTCCAAGAAAGTCATTAGATCTTCATAATCGATTTTCTGCCTTTTCCTTTCTTCCCACCTCCTCTGTGGCTGTCTCAGCTTAAGCTCCTAGTTTTCCTCACTTAGTAGTCTCACAGCATCATGGCCTTGAGGTTGTACAGACGGATCTGTGCCAACTGTTTGCTCCCATATAAAAGCAGTAACAACCAAAACCGTGACAGTAATGTAGTAATCTTTACTGTGTACTTACTAAGTGCCAGGCACTGTGATAAGTACTTTATATGGATTATCAAATAAAATACAAGATTTCTATGAAGCTTGTAGTGTTGTTCTTCCTATTTTAGAAATGAAGAAGTTGAGGCACAGAGAGTTTAAGGATCTTTCCAAAAGTCACACAGCCTATAAGCGGTAGAGCCCAAATTTGAAACTCAACTTGTCTCACTCCACAAGCTGAGCCTTTAATCAGGAAGAGGAAACTGGTCTAAATTGACAGGAGCAAGTCATCTATTTAAGCGGAGCCACTATTTAGTCTCGCTGTAAAATGCTGGTCTGACTCTGCAATGGCCTCAGAATCATTGTTTTTTTTTAAATTTTGGTTCTCGCAGAATTTATTTTTAATAACCCGTTTCCTGAAAAGGGTGCCTGTGGGCTCTTACTTCCCTAGGAAAGTCATCTGTCACTCCTTCTAACAGTGTTACTTGCTCCCCACACCTGCATCCCAGCACTCATCCCATTGGGACTTTAAGCTTTAATGGCATGAAACCCTAATGCGGAATTTCATCCAAGAAGTGAATGAGTATATTGGAGGTGTTTGGGGGAGGTGGGGAGTGAAAACAAACTAGTAGGAGAGGCTAGCTTATATGCTGTCTCCTCAAGTCTTCTCTGTTTTTCAGCTTCTTCCAAGTACCAGGTTAATTTATATCTGCTTAATAATATTTACATTTATGTTTGAATTGATAAGAGCAGCATGGCTTTGAAAGTATAATCAGAGTTGGTTGTACGACCCTATAATTAAGTACAAGTTGGTTAATACGTTATTGGGGAGCCCAAATGTGAGAACCATAGCATCTTACCTTCTTACGGTGGTTTGTTATGGAATCACTGTCAGCATTGGATATATGGTGAAGATTCAATACTATACTTGGGTATAGAGCTATATGTTTATTTCTTTGGAAGATTTTTCCCATGTCTGTCGCCAGGAGCAAAAGATTTGTTTTCCTGACTGACTGATGTGGCATTTCTAGTAGGGTTTATGCTTCTGAAATGTTTTTCCCTCTATACAGAGTACCTGAATCTGTGCACCTGAATCTTAGCAACACATCCTACAAAAAATACAATCTGCAAAACCCATATTTCAGGGTACCTACATATATGAACCTACCAGCACGCTTTGTAATTCCTCCTCATTACTCTGTCCCATTCCCGTTTCCACCAATTCTTTAGCAATCTTTGGGCAGTATTGATTTTTTTTTTAGTATAGTGTAAATCCTTATGATGCAATAGACTATATAATCGTGTTTATTATATTTTAAATAATAAATGTAGTATACTAATGAATTAGCCTTTACAACCAGCCTTTCAATCTGTGGTTAAAGATACTCAGACAGTAGAAACACCAATCATGCATCATTCTAGGTAGCATATTGTTCCTGGGTTTATGTATCATGTTGAATGTGAAAATGCTAGAGGTGTTTAATGAAATAAGTGAATTGCCATATAAGTCATTTGAAATGATAAAAGAATAACAGGTGACTTAGCCATTAAAATAGAGGCCATTTTAAAGGGCACATCCTGTTAGAAATCTGAGGGAGGCATAAATTAACACTTTTTGATCCACATAATTGTAGAGCAAAGAAAATTTAAATCATAGGAGCATTAGTAAAATTTAGGTATGTAAGCCAGACCTTTCCAATGGCTTCCTCCTGGGATTTCTTCCATCTTTGAAGGAGCAGATTTTTTTATTAGTTAATGGTTTATTCTTATGTGTGCTTGGGGGCGAAGCACAGTGTTTAGTTGCAACATGGTCTGATGTTCCCTGACACACCAACAGCTGAGTTTTGATGACTCTGTAAGCCAATGATTCTTATTCCCCTAAAGACCCCCACTTGAAGTGTGTTGGAAGCTGTCATGGAAAAAGAAAAACACCAGTACCCTAGCACTTAGGGAGAATCTCTGGGTTAGGAAATGATGCAAGGACAAAAACCTATAAAACAGAGACCTTTCAGGAGAAGATGTTTAGGAGGAATTAGCTTGTTTGACTTCTGTCATTATTCTCCACATGATAAAATGCCTAAAATTTTGCTTCTTCTGTGTGTGTGTGTGTGTGCGCCACACATGGAGCCTGAACCAGAGACTTGCTTTAATGAACAAGCAATCTCTTATAATTCACTTACACACAAATACACATACTAATCCCTTAAAAACTGAATTGTTGATTTGGAGTTTGGGGTTAATCTGGGCAGTAGGCCTGATATGTTACTTTAAAGTAGAGTCCTTGGATAGAGGAGCAGAGTAAGTGTCACAGGGATGGTGCCTAAGGTAGTATCACTACCCTGGATATGAGGGCGAGGTGGATACCAGGGAGCGAGCGTGGACAAGTCAGCGCAAGGGGCCAACGTCACCGTCTGCCAATGTCCAGGGTTTGGGGAAACTCTCTGCTCTGCTTTAAAAGGCCCTTGTTCTTGGGATCTAGAACTAACCTTAATGCGATTAGTGTTATAATTAATCCCTACCACGTGTAAAATAGGCTTTTGTGAGTTGACCTGATGTTGTTTCTATGGAAATATGTGTTGTGAATTCCAAACACTTTGGTTGGAGAAGAAATTTTGGAGCAAAATCCTTGGTGAGCTGATTATCCTAGGACTATGTATATGTTCTTAAGATTATACAACTTACATATAGAGACAGACACACACCCATATGCTATATAAGTGATGGTCAGTCATTCCAGAAACTTATCCTTTTGGGGGTAATAACCATACTCTTAAGTTTTCTTTTTCTTCTGTGACCTTTAATCTTTCATAGCTGACTTGCACAGACTCCAGAAAGTGAGTAGGAGAAGGGAGAGGAAAAGACTCAAACTTCTCCCTTTTACCACATTTTTAGTAGTCTTGGGCAAACCTGGCCTTATTGGAGGAACTAAGTTTTGAAGCCTTAGAAAGGTCTCCTCTGCTCCACCCTCCAACTCACCTATATCCTTTTTTCGACTGTTTTCACTTTGTTGAAATTCTACCACTACAGCAGTGATCAAGTCGTGTACAAATGCCCTTGAGAGGATGGAGATACCTGCTTTTATTAATAAGGCAGGCTGACGTGTATTTTGTGTCTACTCTGAACCACACGTTTAGCATATGATATTTTGAGTCTATACATTGAGCTTGTCACCTGTAAGTGAGGGAGTTATTGAGGCTCAGCCAGTATATTAGTTAGCGTTCTCTCCAGAGAAATGGAGCCAATAGCGTGGGTGGATGAGAAGGGATTTTTAAGGAATTGGCTCACATGAATGTGGAGGTTGGCAAGCCCCAATCTGCAGGGTAGGCTGGCAGCCTGGAGGTCCTGGGAACAGCTAATGTTGCAGCCAGAGTCTGAAGGCTGTCTGCTGGCAAAATTCCTTCTTCCTCTGGGGAGATCAGTCTCTTTTTCTCCTAAGGCCTTCAGCTGCTTGGATAAGGTGCACCCACATCCTGGAGAGTCATCTGCTTGACTCAAAATCTACTAATTTAAATGTTAATCTCATGTAGAAAATACCTTCACATCAACATTCAGACCTGTCTTTGACCAGCTGTCTAGGTTCCGTGGCCCAGTCAAGTTGACACATAAACCATTGCAGCCAGTCAAAGTGACTTCCGTAGGTTATATTGCTGGCAAGTGGTAGACCCACCATGTGAGCCCAGGTCTGTCTGGCTCTAAAAACCCTTGCTCTCTTCACTGTGCTGTAGTGCTTTCATTGAATCAGGTTGTTTCTTGTAGCGGAGATGTCAGTCGTTTTGTGGGAATGAAAATTTAGCTCTGAGCGGGAAAGGAAGGTGATTTGGAAGTGCCAGGTGCTACAGGAATTGGGTAAGGGAAAGGCAAATTGGGAAAAGCTCATTCGGACGGTGATGCAGTAGAGAAGAGCTTTTGTTGACATGGGGAATGAACAGAGAGGTGACCATCAAGCTTGGTCTATTCAGCAGTGTTGACTTGGCCTGGAACTGGCTCTGCAGAACATTCTCCATGCACATTTACTCTAGAAAATGATCTTCGTGAAGGCAGGGACGTGTCTTTCTTATTCTCATATTTGCCCTATGTGCCCAGTAGCCATTAGATTAATGAATTCTACTAAATTAATAGAAGAAGAATCAGAATGAGAACTTAGGTATTGGATGACTGTGGGCTGATGTGCTTTTGCGATGTTTCCTGAGGGGTTGAGGATGTCATCTGTTCCTTCTCTGGTGTGCTGTCTGGCTGGACCGGGGGCCTTGTGTGGCATTGCCAGTCAGAAGCTGTCCTCTGCCTCCCATTTGCTGGTCGCTGGCCTAGGATGAGACCGGATAGGGCCCTGCAGGCTCTCACGGTCCTCCAAGCAAGAAGAGTGATAGCTGATTTGTAGTATCTACTATGTTCAGTTCCTGATTTTCCATGATACCTGGCTGTTTACCAAATTTGGCCCTAGAACTACCTCTCTTATGGCTAAATACAAGACAACAAATGAGGTCGTGATTTTGATAATTAGGTTTTATAGTTAGGTTTATTTGGGCAGGTTTATTTTGGTTGAAATTATTTGTTCTCACTCACGCACACACAGTTGATTTTCAACACTTACTAAAGTGGAAGAAGGGACCAGACAGAGACAGGGACGTTTGATGTCCTGACTCTAAAACTCATTTGGTCAACTGACCCTAAATCAAGAAGGGTAGTGCCCTACATCTAGACAGATTTATTCTGAAGTATGACTTCTAATCCAAACTTTTAGGTTCATTTTACTATTATGTGAAATGTCGAACTGGTTTTTGTCGTTTCTTGGGTGACGTCAGGCCTTATCTCTCTGCTTCAGCGGATACCCCTGTGATCTCTGAGGAGAAAGGGCCCTGTTACCGACTTGTCAGTTCCGGAAGGCAGTGTATGCACCCTCTGTCTGTTCACCTCACCAAGCAGCTCTGCTGTTGTAGTGTGGGCAAGGCCTGGGGCCCACACTGTGAGAAATGTCCCCTTCCAGGCACAGGTAAGACATGCCCCGCTGTGTGCTCACATTCATTCCCGGCCACACAAGCACACAGGATGATTTGGGCAGCTTGGGTTCTTTGTGGTTTCTGACTTCAAAATTAGTTATTAATAATGCGATGTGTTTTTATCCCTTTTGTAAAAACCATGAACATACGAGGTTGAATCAGTGGAAAAAATTACATGCAAAGAGCTTTTCCCATTTGTGTGTAACATTAGATTTCCTTTTGGATGTTAAGAAAAGCCATTGCGTTTTATCCCTAGCTTCTAGGGCCCTAAGTCTGATGTTTGAAAGTGTGGAGAGACCAGAAGGCCCTGTTGGACTTGCACTTTCCTGATGATTGCTCACCGCCTGCACAGCAACTAGACCTGGTGCAGGTTAACGCTTTCACTCGTGTATTGAACAGGCGCCTCTCAGGTCCTGTTAAGAACATTGTGCTTGATTCCTCCAGTTGGAAATGGAGGAAATTATATTCACTATCAATATAATTGATCGAATTTATGCTATGAAGATTAATAACTCAAGGGCAGATCCTGCCAAAACTCCCATGAACCTCTGGGTGGGAGCTGAATATTAAGAAGTGATGATTCTTTATCCTTCAGTTGAGTACATAATGGCCTAATGCCCTGAAAGCATAAATTTATCTAAGTGCCTTGCTTATACCAGGGAGTCACCAACTTCTCAAGCAGGGTCAAGTAGAGTTAAAGAGAAGAGAAAGAAATATACCTGCAAATACTGGGCATGATATTATCAAAAAAAGAGTGGCCCCAATTTCACTGGCATGGGGTAGGCATAAAAAAAGTCTACTCAGTTTCTTGTTCCATAACGTGCTTCCCACATAGGGAAGTGTATTAACTCTCACAGGGCCATTTAATGTCTTAAGCCTATAACTTGCACTGTTGCAGACAAGTTTTAAATATAAATTTAACTATCGTGAGCCACGTTTGTTGATGGCTAGGATCAGAAAGAACTGGTAAAGCAGAGACAGTATAATGTTGATGGTAGTTTGGTTTACTGGGTAAATTGACACATCTCCAGAAGGCCCTAGTATCCTCGTGTGGGATCTGATCCTCTCAGTGTTAAAAAGTAATAATCAATTAAATTCATGATCTTGATAATTCACAGACCCACTTTAAGTTCAATTTTGATAGCTTTTGTAACCCTTACATGAAGCACACATCAAGAAGGTAAATGTAACACTGGAAGACTTTTCCATAAAGCACAGTAACTAAGTTTGAAAATAATATTAAAGATAAAATTTTGGCACTTAACCAGTTTTTAGATGTATGGTGATTTTCATAAGAGTAATGTTTAGTTCATTCATGCTTCAAATATTTGATAGAAAAACATTTTTGCTAGAAACATCTATTCTTCCACATGAAAACTGTATTTCATAGTTAAGCATAAAAATGAGGTTCTACCATTTAATGTGTGATCCTTAGAAAAACAAATTTTACCATGTTTTAAGGAGTATTTGGGGGTTTTATTTTTACCGAGAGCTAATTTTAGGTCCAGAACATTCAAGAGGAGATCTCTTGTTCAGTGGAAGTGAAAAGTGACTTATTTTACTTTCAGTTTTAAAAGTAGAAATAAAAACGTTGACCATGAGCTCCTTGGTGTCTGCATTTGGTAACTTGCCTCCAGCGCTGACACCAGAGGGCTTATTAGGTGGATTGTTCCTCCTCGGGCCACACACTGCCTTGCCGCTCTTGTCTTTCCCCTTGACTCATTCCTGGCGATTATGCGATGGAGGCTAGCAAATCACAGGTCCCCAGTCAACCTTTTTTTTTTCTTTTTTTAAAGCATACGAAACCACCTTCCTGGCGGGAATAGCAGTTCTGGGGCATAGAATATTTCCTAGCCCTCAGGATAGTTCGACCAGTTGGTCATGGTCAGGCTTTTGCTCATTTGTCATCCCTCTCCTTGGAAATACCTACATTCTAACTTGGCGTGTCCTTTTTTCCTTTATTTCTACCCGTCATCTCTTTAGCATGTGTATTTCGCTGGATTCCTTTGCACCATCCTGAGAATCTCTCTTCAAAGCCACTTGCCCTGTTTCAATCCTTCTTAACCAGCCTCCCCATATCAGCTGATAATCTCCATCCTGGCTGAGTCCTTTGGTTTCTTCAACTGGAAACCAATTAGGATGATTTCAGCACCTCATTTCCCTCAATAGTGATTTCTTTTTCTTTTTTTTAACCTTCTTGCTAGTCATTTAACTTAGATGTTACTGAGTTCCTGGTTCATAACTAGTGAAATTAGACCAAAGCAAGAGGGAACAGTCTGATTTTTGCTCATATTACACTCCCCCTGAGATATATATAATATATATAGTATGTTCTGTACCTAAAAATCTAATGTATTACATATATTTTATGTGTGTAATACATGATGTGATATAGAATATTAAATAGAAAATATGATATGTATGCTATCTCCTAATTTGTAGCTGACATATGTAATATATATATAAAATATGTGCTCTCCAAATGCTATATATGCTATATATATATATATAAAATTCTGATTGGGTAGGATAAGGAATTAACAGATGGAGAAATGTTTAGTAAAAGAAAGGGTTGGGTTTTTTCTGTAAATATGCAAGTCTGACAGAAATTCAAGCACTTTGCATCTGTTTTTGAAGTTTTTAAATGTAACTATATTAGTGATGATTTATTAAGAGATATTCATCATGCTGTTTTCCTCTGTATAAGTTTGCACTTTTAGATTTTTAAAAGGAATATTTTCCCATCCCAAATCTAGCTGCTTTTAAGGAAATCTGTCCTGGTGGAATGGGTTATACGGTATCTGGCGTTCATAGACGCAGGCCAATCCATCACCATGTAGGTAAAGGACCTGTATTTGTCAAGCCAAAGAACACTCAACCTGTTGCTAAAAGTACTCCTCCACCTCTCCCAGCCAAGGAAGAGCCAGTGGAGGCCCTGACCTTCTCCCGGGAACAGGGGCCAGGAGCGGCGGAGCCAGAAGGTAAGAGTGGAAATGTATCGCGGACCTAGCCATCTGTCTGTGGGTCTTTGCTTTGGTTTCCCCGCTTATAACCTCTATAACAGGGGTTTTCAGCCTCGGCACTATTGACGATTTGGGGTGGATAGTTCTTTGATGTGAGGGGCTGCTCTGTGCATTGTAGTATGTTTAGCAACATCCCTGGCCTCTAACCTCTAGAAGCCAGTAGCACCCTCCCCCTCCCAGTTGCTACAACCAAAAAGGTGTCCAAGTATCACTAAGTGTCCCCTGAGGGCAGAATTACCCCTGATTGAGAACCACTGCTGCAGAGTAGTACGTACCTAGCAGGTGGCAGTATTCCACGGTCATCTCAGGACATTGTCTTGTGTTTGGGAGCTACTTTTTCTTGGTGTTTGTTCCTGGAGAGTGATTCACATTTTTCAGGGAGTAGCCTGAATTCATTTCTGTGTCTACAGGGCCATTTAATAAATATGTATTTACTTTAAAAAATGGAATCCATAGACTTAAAAAAGTTAAAGCATCAACTGAGCGTCCATGAAATAGAGTCTCACAGGCAGTCAGGGATAAGGGGAAGCAAAATGAAGAAAGACAGGATCAATGAAAGAGATCTTGGAGATCACCTAGTGAAGTCTATTAATTTACATTTTGAGAAACCAAGACTTAGAGCAACTGACTTGCCGATGTCATACAAAGAGTATGTGATATGATCAAGGAGCACATTTTTCCGAGGAAGTGCTTAAGGCCGCCTACTCCAGAGGGAGACTAGAGACAATGGGCTTTGACTCTCTGGTTCGGAAAGAGGGATTATCTATCTCCGTCTCTCCATAGAAACCAGCATGTTCAATACTTTGAATATCTTTGTCACCACAAAACTGCTCACCCCAGATGGGAGGAACAAAAATCTTAGCATTGTGTGGAATAGGTATTGGCTTTAATAAAGCTCCTGTTGGCCTTTCACACTTGATTCTTAGGTCAGAATTCAAGGTGTCCATTTATGGGTTTTGTGAGGAGAGAAGGTGCCCAGGTTAGTGAGGCGCTGGGAGCTTGGCAAGGAAGAGAGGTCTCTTTTCAGGGCTCTGAACCTCTGTGTGTTCTAGCCTATTTCATTCCCCTCTCTCACTTGCTGCATTTCTCCTTGGTTAGGCAGACGAGGTAGGACCTCCCCTAGAATTGACAGTGCTGGCCAGTTTGCTCCTGTGCACTTGGCCAGATGTTTGCACCTCCTCTGCCTTGGCACAAGCAGGAGGAAATGGGCTGTGGTCCAGATTCTTCCTCGAGTTTCTTGGTGGTGGGTTAGACAGGATAGAAGGTTAGTTGACTTTTTCTAGCCACAAGAACATTGCAGCAGTGGTAACAATCTGGTGCCCTGATTGGTTTTACAAGTTAATGCATCTACCTTTATACTAATGTTTATAGAGATGTTGACTCATGAGAAAAATCCCTGTGATTATTGATCTAAGGCTTAAGGACTAATTCTACATACTGATTTTTGAAAAGTGTTTCAAAATAGAAAGGCATAATCACTCCCGCCACCACCCTATAATAATGTCGATGATGGTGTTATCTGTGATTTGTTCAACATACTGATGCTAATCTCTCATTGGATCTTGCTGGCTTGTGAATTTTTTCATGATCTTGTTAGCATATCTTCCTGAAAATGCTCACAGGGCTTCATTAAAGATCACTATGCACTAAGAATGCAGCACCCTTTCTTTGGTCTTATTGAAATAGGGCGTTCTTTTTTAACAGTGACATCAGAAAGCATTTCAAACATTATTTATTATGTTAAGGATAAGTATAATGAATACGTTTGTTTTCCAAGGTGTGGGAAGTTCTACAAAATTGAGATTAGGCATGAAACAATGTACCAGGAAGTGTTGCCGCCTTTAACTTTTTTAGTTAGCAAGTGAGTTGGAAAGAACTTCATCACATCTGCTACCTGATCTCCTGTAATTGAGGAATGACATAGCACAGATACTTTTCCCCTGTCAGTCGTGTAAAATTCTCCAAAATGGTAGATGACCATAATTCTGCATTTGATTTAGTTTGATTCTTAATCCTATTGGAGACATACTGAACTTTTGTTGCTTTTTAGAAAATGAAATATTATGTAGTGGACTGTCTGAAATTGTACTAATGTCCTTCTTTCTTTTTTGATTTTAGTGGCAACTGTACCTCCTGAGAAGGTAATTTATTCATTGTTTGCAAGTCGTCTTTTGTTACCTTCAAAATGACTTTCTTCTAGATTATGTGTGATTTTTTTAAGACTTAAATACAGTAACATGTCTATTATGCATTATTTGGTTTAAGGAAATATAGCATTCATTCATTCAATAAATATTTATTGAGCACCTACTGTATAACTGGCACTACTCTGAATGTTAGGAAAACAGTAGAGAACAAATCAGACAAAACTCCTTGTTCTCATGGAACTTAAATCTAGAGAGAAGAAAACGATAGGACTGATGGGAATCAGGGGCTTAAATGAAATTCAAGGAGTCAGTTCATGGCCTGGACCATCTATGGAAAGAAAGGTTCTGACATGTTTATGTAATTGTGTATTCTCAGAGTGCATATATATACTGAGTGATGTACTTCTTAATTCAACTAATACTTGACATGCGTGTTTGAGTTAAATTGGAGTAGGAGCAGAGCTTACCCTTGAAGTTTATAATCAAATGCTGGGATATTGCTTCTTTAAAATTTTAGAGAAATTTTAATCTATCTTTTTTTGGCACCAGAAGAAGGCTATGAATTGTAAGATTTATCAGTAGAAAATACTGGCATTTGCTGGAGCTCTGTCCTATTTATGTAATATTGTTCCTTGTCTGAATATTTCTTTATTGGTAACATGAAAATTAGGTAATTATTAAATGTTTATACATTTGTGTAGTGTTCATTCAGTTGGCAAGAATGCAGTAATTATTAGGATTTAGATGGGGCATATACATATGTGAATTATTATAAATAGTTTTTTAAATCTTTAGCTTATAAACAGGGGGATAAAATAACATAAGTGTTAAAAGTGCTGAAAGAATACAGAAAAAAGGAACGATTTTAGACTGATAGCATCCAATAAGGAAAAATGTTACATTATATTGACCCCAAAAGAAGTACAACAGATATGCATATTTTACATGCATATTTGCAGCTCTTGGGTAGCATTTCCAAAGATCAGTGATGTACAGTAGTCTGCAGTTTTGTTGATTTTGAATTTCATTCTGGTTGATGAGTGGGAGGAATCCTTTAGCCCATGAGTGGGCCAGCCAGCTCCCTGACAACCTCATCTTATCTGATTTTGTTCTCCTCTGTTTATGATTGAGTTTATGGTAACTCTCATAAAGGATCTGAAACAGGGCCTGAGAATTTGC
Organism: Balaenoptera physalus; assembly: GCF_965194825.1. Lineage (NCBI taxonomy): Eukaryota > Metazoa > Chordata > Mammalia > Artiodactyla > Balaenopteridae > Balaenoptera > Balaenoptera physalus. The sequence continues at coordinate 71,390,789 of NC_138894.1, read as the reverse complement.
TTGTGTACTTTTCCTGCAGTTTATTTGGAGAGGAGGCAGTGGGGAAAATGCAACCATAGGCTTTGCTGTCTTGACTTTTTGCAGAGGTCTCACAATATTAAAGATTGATGAAGAGAAAACAGGGTGGTCCCTTGATGGGAAATTACGTGCGCATAGGTGCAGTGGAGGGAGGGGACAGCAAGAGGTCAGTTAGGGGAGCAGGAGAGACTCTGTTAGAAAGAGAACTTGGTGGGGGGGACACTGCTTTGGAAGGCTTGGAACACCAAATTGCAGTTGCGGTCCGTGGGGAAATACCCTCCTCCTCAACTGGACCGTACATGTCTAAGTGGAGAAGTGACATTGGTTAGGAAGTAGGAAGTCGGCCGCCCCATGCTGCTGGGGGCGGGGAGTCGGGGGGCAGGTGTGGAATTCTGTCTGTAAGCTGCGGGAGTGGACTAACATCTGGTTATGGTCTGCTCCTTGCTGGCATTGACCATGGGCTGCAGGGGGTGGGGTGCAATTGAGACTGACTGGGGTCACCTTTTAATAGGTAATAGAAAAGCTAGTCTGTATTCTTAAGAAGAGGGGGAGACTCACCGGACAGGAAGCATCTCGGAGACAGTCGGCGACCGGACAGCTCTAGGTGAGACAGAAGCCAAACAGGAGGAGGAAGTGGAGGGGTCAGCTTTTGAAATACTTCAATCATGACGAAAAGAGAAGCAGAGGAGCTGATAGAAATTGAGATTGATGGAACAGAGAAACCAGAGTGCACAGAAGAAAGCATTGTTGAGCAAACCTACACTCCAGCCGAATGTGTAAGCCAGGCCATAGACATCAATGAGCCAATAGGCAATTTAAAGAAACTACTAGAACCAAGACTGCAGTGTTCTTTGGATGCTCATGAAATTTGCCTGCAAGATATACAGCTGGATCCAGAACGAAGTTTATTTGACCAAGGAGTAAAGACAGATGGACCTGTACAGCTAATTTCTTACCAAGGAATTGAACCAAAGCTAAACATCCTGGAAATTGTTAAACCTGCGGAAACAGTTGAAGTAGTTATTGATCCAGATGCCCACCATGCCAAAGCAGAAGCACATCTTGTTGAGGAAGCTCAAGTGATAACTCTTGATGGCACAAAACACATTACAACCATTTCAGATGAAACCTCAGAACAAGTGACGAGATGGGCTGCTGCTCTGGAAGGTTATAGGAAAGAGCAAGAACGTCTTGGGATACCTTGTGATCCCATACAGTGGTCCACAGACCAAGTCCTGCATTGGGTGGTTTGGGTAATGAATGAATTCAGCATAACCGATATAGACCTCACTACGCTGAATATTTCTGGAAGAGAACTCTGTAGTCTCAACCAAGAAGATTTTTTTCAGCGGGTTCCTCGGGAGAAATTCTCTGGAGTCATCTGGAACTTCTTCGAAAATATGTGTTGGCAAGCCAAGAACAACAGATGAATGAGATAGTTACAATTGATCAACCTGTGCAAATTATTCCCGCATCAGTGCAGTCTGCTACACCAACAGCCATTAAAGCTATAAGTAGTAGTGCAAAGACAGCTAAAGTACAAAGAGCTCCAAGGATTTCAGGAGAAGATAGAAGTTCACCTGGGAACAGAACAGGAAACAACGGCCAAATCCGACTGTGGCAGTTTTTGCTAGAACTTCTTACTGACAAGGATGCTCAAGACTGCATTTCTTGGGTTGGTGATGAAGGAGAATTTAAGCTAAATCAGCCCGAACTGGTTGCACAAAAATGGGGACAACGTAAAAATAAACCTACAACGAACTATGAGAAACTTAGTCGTGCATTAAGGTATTATTATGATGGGGACATGATTTGTAAAGTTCAAAGCAAGAGATTTGTATACAAGTTTGTCTGTGACTTGAAGACTCTTATTGGATACAGTGCAGCAGAGTTGAACTGTTTGGTCACAGAATGTGAACAGAAGAAACTTGCAAAGATGCAACTCCATGGAAATGCCCAGCCAGTCACAGCAGTAGCCCTGGCTACTGCGTCTCTGCAAACAGAAAAGGATAATTGAGCCCAGGACCTTTTGGGAGTCCAAGGTCTTTCTTAAATGTTAGAGCAAGTATTGCTCTTACCTTTATTACTGAATTTGAATCTTCTTTTATTTCTAGACTGTACAATCTGATGCATGATTTTTTTATAAATATTTCATACTCTTCTGAAAAAAAAAAGAAGAGGGGGTAATGTGGGAAAAAGTAATAAGTGCTCAATGTTTCTAGAAGATGCATCACAGCAGGATTAACTGAGATGGGGAGAAAGAGGAAGCTTGGGACGTCGATTAGATGACCACAGGAAACTGAGAATGAGAGAGTGAGTGCGCACGAGGGTAATGGGGGCTATGGATGTGGAAAAAGATAAACAAATATAAGGAATAGTGGAAATGGGCCGGGCTTGGAATGAGGAATGAAAGAGGGGGTACTAAAAAGTGACTTTAAACCTGGACAGATTAATGACTGTGGCGTTAACAGAAATGAAGAAGGTGGAATCAGAGCCTGGATGCTTTGGGGAAGGGATGGGTTTGAGGAATTTGTGGAATATCTAAATGGAGTTACCATATAAGCACTCATGCCTACACAGTTGGGTCTTTGATGACATACTCAGGCAGGATATCTGTTTTATCAAAAGCAGAAAAGGTGGTAAGGTAAAAGGGAAACAGAGGCCAGGGGAGTGAGCCTTCTGGAAGATGACAGTGATTAAAGCAAGGAGTGCTTTAGTCAGGAGTGGTGAGCGCTCTGGGCCCGCAGTGGTGTGAGTGAGGTCTCAGACCCTTACCTAGCCCGATTGTTCAGTCTGCAGGAGCCCTAACGAGCTGTAACTGGAAACTGAGCCCTGGGTGCCAGTCTTTTTCTTTGCTTCTGGTCCAGAGGACAGGAGCGGTCAACAGGGTGTGTGAGGTGCTCCTCCAAGTCCCTATTTTTCTGTTGCTGTTTGACTACCAGTATTCTGAGAGGTGGAGGTGTAAAGTTACTGTAATGACTGACTGGCTTACTGTATTTTTTTTTTTTTTAATTTTATTTATTTATTTATTTATTTATGGCTGTGTTGGGTCTTCGTTTCTGTGCGAGGGCTTTCTCCAGTTGCGGCAAGCGGGGGCCACTCTTCATCGCGGTGCGCGGGCCTCTCACTATCGCGGCCTCTCTTGTTGCGGAGCACAGGCTCCAGACGCGCAGGCTCAGCAATTGTGGCTCACGGGCCTAGTTGCTCCGCGGCATGTGGAATCTTCCCAGACCAGGGCTCGAACCCGTGTCCCCTGCATTGGCAGGCAAATTCTCAACCACTGCGCCACCAGGGAAACCCTGGCTTACTGTATTTTAATGTATTGTGTGTTCTTTGTTATGGCACGCCTGTATCCATTACCTAATCTGCGAAGTGTGGCTGGTTATTTCATTTGGGCAGAAGCCACATGTGAATGAGGCAATGGTGAAGTTCTCCTCTGGGGTCAGTTTTGCCTTGTTCCAGACCAAACATGGGCCCCTGAGCCAAGGCATTCGTTTAAAATGTCTGAAGAGACCTTTTGCTTTGGGCCCCCGGGAAATGGGTGAGGGTGTGTGCACATGTCAGCACTGCTGGGAAAACTCAAGGGCTTAGTATAGTAGCAGCACAGCAATGGTTCATTTTTTTAAATTTCAAGCAATTGTACAAGTTTTTGTGTACCTGTGATATTTGTTGCCTTTCTAAGAGTAAAATTTATAAAAATAGTAATATGTGGAAACTAAAAATTCCTACTTTCTGTTTTCTTCTTTTTCTCTTTTTAATACAACCATCTAGGAAATACCTTCATTGGATCAAGAGAAAACCAAACTTGAGCCTAGTCAACCCCAGCTCTCTCCAGGCATTTCCACTATTCATCTGCATCCGCAGTTTCCAGGTAGCCTGTGTTGATTTGTGCTGTTTGTAAGAGTACTCTGAATAAAAGAGTAAGATGAGGATTTTTTTTGTGTCTTTGGTTTTAAAGTTTTAATCAGGAGAGTTCCTAAGTGAAGTAAAATGTGAAATACACTTATGTATATTAATATACTCATATAATGTTAGTGTAAGTATGGTACAGTCAATCCTTCTTTATCCGTGGTTTCACTTTCTGCGGTCAGCTGCAGCCCAAAAATATTAAATGGAAAATTCCAGAAGTAAACAATCATACATTTTAAATTGTGCATTGTTCTGAGTAGCATGATGAAATCTTGCGCCGTCCTGCTCCATCCTGCCTGGGACGTGAATCATCCCTTTGTCCAGTATCCATGCTCTATATGCTTCCTGCCCGTTCGTATAGGAAAAAACATAGTATATGTAGGGTTTGGTACTCTCTGCGGTTTCAGACATCCACTGGGGAGGTCTTAGAACATATCCCCTGTGGATAAGGGGAGACTACTATATTATAAGTATTATAATGATAAAATTTTTTCACTATTTTCTGTGGTCAGGAGTAGTATATATTATTAGAACATTATTGAGGTTCATCATTTGATGAAGGGTCATTTTTCTTGGCTTCCAAATTGCTCTCAGATATTCTTGCTAAATATTGAAACCAGGCCTACAGGCTAATACCATGAGCTTTAGGGACCCATAGCTGTTCCTGTATCCAAGAATTACTGTGGTATGTTGTTAGATTAAATTATGCTTGCATTTTGAAATGGGATCTCAATGCACATAACAGCCTTTAATTTTCATTTTATTCCCTCCTTCCTCGTATAGTAGTGATTGAAAAAACATCACCTCCTGTGCCTGTGGAAGTAGCTCCTGAAGCTTCAACATCAAGCGCCAGCCAAGTCATTGCACCTACTCAAGTAACAGGTAGGTGCAGTATTGATGTCACAGAGCCTGTGGAGGAGACGCGGACATGAACTTCATTTTAAATGTAGTGTCAAAACTGTATCACATGTATCACAAGATTGCTCATGGCAGAGTTAGTCATAAGAGCAAATATTTGGAAATAATCTAAATATTGTTTAAAGGAAGAATATGTTTAAACAAGTTATGGTACATATGCAGTGGAATATCACATAGCTATAAATGTTTTAAAGTATTCAATGTTGTGAGGAGATGCTTATGGCAAAATATTAAGAAATATAGAACACAGTGATTCCAATTTTATTTTTTAAATGTTTATAAACAGAAAAAGTTCATCACAGTGTTTAACCATCCCCAGTTGATAGGATCATGGATAACATTTATGCTCTCCAATATATTTTTATATATTTTAAAATTCTTTATAATAAACATATTTTAATCATTAGTGACAGATTATAAAGATTTATCATAATTTGTAACCAACAACCTAAAAGTTAATATCCTTAATGTATAGTGAGGTCTTATACATCAGCAATAAAAATGCTGATAGAAAAATGGAAATAATGTAATCAGGTAATTCATAGATAACATACCAAGAAACATATATGTAATAGGAAATTTCAACTTTACGAGTAGTCAAAGAAATGCAAATTAAAATGAGAATTCTTTATTCTTAACAAATTAGTATTTAATTTTTACTAGAGTGAAATTGAGGCTCTCACACATTGCTGAAAGGAATGTAAACTAGTTCAACTTTTCTGGAAAGCACAAACTGGCAATATGTGTCAAGAACTTTAAAAATCTTCAAGACTTTTAAGTCAGCATCCCATATTAAAATAACTAGTATAAGGAAATAACGTCCCCCCAAACTGTTGTAATGGTTTATATAAATGGACACTTACCACAGCACCATGTATAATAGAGAAATAGAAAAAAAAACCTAAGTATTTAACTATAGGGAAATAGATAATTATATCTACATTGAAATAGTATGCTACCATCAAATACTACAGTATTTTTGAAGAATTTTTATTAAAATCTCTCAGAAAATGGTCACAAGATATTGTTAAATACAAGATGAAGTATGTAAAAATGAAGGATACAGTGTATTAAACCATATACGTATAGCTGATTCACTTTGCTGTACAGTAGAAACTAACACAACATTGTAGAGCAGCTATACTCCAATAAAAATTTTAAAACAAACAAAAAAACACAAGGATTTACTGTACAGCCCAGGGAACTATATTCAGTATCTTGTAATAACCTATAATGGAAAAGAATCTGAAGGAGAATATAAATATAAAAAAAAAGACATACATACATTGAGAAAATGCTAGAAGAAAATACACCAGATATTAGCAGTGATTATTTTTTGTAGTGGGGTCTGAGAGGTTCGGATGTTGTTTCATTTTAGAATTTTTTGTGTATTCCACATATTCTTGTGTGGAAATATAGTATTATAATCAGAGAAAATATCACTAAGATGTATCACAGCAGCTTAAGTTCCTGATGTCATTGCAGGATGAGGCTGGCAATGAGGTTGGCAGAAGCTAATAGAGGAGTTTGCAGCCTCCCTTAGAATTTCACCTCTTCAGAAACATGACATGCATCATTTCCAATAGAAATGTGCTTGGTTAGATGTGTTAATTAGTGGGATTGTGATGATCATTTCACAATGTATACATATTAAAATATCAAGTTGTACACCTTAAATACATACAGCTTTTATATGTTTTAAAAAACCAAAAACTTTTACCCATTTTCTCAAAATTGTGGATGTAATTTCTCTTAGATACTTGAACTGATACAGCAGACTAGAAAGTGTTTTTAAAAAGCACCCCGGCCCCAAGGTGCAATGCAGTTGACTAAATAGTGCAGAGTCGCATCATGGACCCAGCAGTGTGTTTTCACTTACTTCAGGGATACCCTCAAGGCGCAGCTGCACCCAGAGCCATGGTCTTCCCACGTGAATGCAGGGCAACTGCTCTTTGGTTTTACTATAAATACCGAGTAAAGTGTTATAGAAATGTTAGCTATTCTAAGTATTTCTAGTGATACAGTGAAATGCTAGTGATTTTTTTTTTTTAAATGGCTGTGGCTAAAATTGTTATTCTCTGTTCTGAAGTCACATGCATGTCTACCCACTTTATTAATCCCATCTATGAGAGGCTCTGCTATTCAGTGCAAGGCATACAAACATGTAATATACTGTCTCGGTCAGCGAGGATCTTCTCATTGTTTATATCAGCGTTAAAAAGAAAAATTGCAGTCTGTCAGTGCAAAAGTTCTTTCAAGTACTCTGTTTCCCTTTTCCAACGTGAAGACATACTTTTGTGCCTTTTTAACAATGGCTGACTTCAACCATCAGACTTCTTGCAAACTAGCTTTGTAGAGGTTAAGTTTGGCTACATAAAGGTAGTTTCATCATTTAAATGCAGGCCTGTGAGGAATAATAAATTGCAGTTACTCAACTTCAACTGAACTGCGGAGCTGATTGAAAAAAATGAAAGTAGCTGTGCTATATGAAGTTGTTAGAAGACAGCTTAATTTGAGTTTGGCAGAGATACAGGGCTAACATCTGCTATCACATGTTTGAAGCACAAATATTTCCTTCCAGGAAACAAGTGACATTGAAATTTTATTTTCATGCAGCATTTGTAGGTGCTCCGACTTCATGTAGTAAAAGAATCTTTCTAAAACAATCCATGGGGAGAACATTGTAAATAGTCTTTGAATTTAAATGGCTTGCAAGTTTTGGAGCCATACTATATGATCTGTAATCTACACTAGAACAAGAGGACTCTTTTGTATCAAATTTAATTGAAATCAAAATATAGATGTTCCCATTGGTCTTGATAAGAGAGCCAAACATGTAGATTGAAGGAGCAATCTGATCATTTCTCTCTGAAACATTAGGCAGTGTTTTTTTTGTTTTGTGTTGTTTTGTTTTCCCCTAGAACACAAAGGAGGTAGATGTTTGTCACTCTTAGTTTCATCCATAAATTGAAGAAAGGAATAGAATAATAAGTAGGTGTCTAAAATAAACAAAATAAGCTCCACATTGCTCAACGATGATATCTTTATGATGGTGAGATTGGAAGTAGCCTTTGCAGATTTCATCAGACTCACTTTGACTTGCAATAATTATAAAGTGAGCCACATATTTGCAGGGAATAAGTGTGATACTTTCCACTCTCAGCAGCTCAGTTGGTGGTTTGCAGTATTATTGGCATACTGTTTCCAAATAAATGATACATTTCAGCATATAAATTCTTGATTTAGCATAGTATCTTAATAGCTCAAGGATAGGTTGGAAAATCAGACCTTTATTTCTCTGGTGAGCATTTACAAAGTGGAAACATCTGCTTCAGTTGTTGTGGGACAGCTTATGCTCTTTGTGGGGCAGTTAGGAAGCCAGGGCATTTCTGTAAACCTTTCCATGAGTTGACATTTGATGCCTTCCTCCAGCTCTTCCTAAACTTTCTCCATGGCCCTTGCAGACCAGCCAGAAATTATTCTTTGACTTTCATGACTGCTTTATGTAAACCTTTGTAATCATCATGGCCCAAACATTATAACAACTATTTTGCTCATTGGATCTTTTCCAGAACTCAGAAATGACCACTTTATAAAAACGTTTGTCCCTGAAGCATATTACCAGTATCGTGACAGCCTCAATAAACTGTGTACGCTAATGGAAGGTGAACTTTTTTCCATGTTAAATCATCATGCTTTAATATTTCCAGCTCTGTTTATTTATTTATTTTGAGTAATCACATGATGAAGAAAAAAGCTAAAGGTCAGCATACTCATTTTCATATTTTGTCAACAGCTCTCTTTTTCATTTAATTCTTAAAAATAAAGACACCAAACTCTTAAATCCACCACTGGCCTTTTTGCCGGGATAAATAGAGCATTTGGTTTTCCACTGGCTTTTGGTCATGGCTCTTTTTCCAAATTCTAAATGGGCTCCCGGGAAAGAAAGAGTAAGGTCCTTGGCCCAGTGCAGGTGAAGCTGTTTCAGGGGCCACATGTAGTAGGAAAGCATAGGGCGGTCCTGCAAACCCGGGGAAACGTGATGGGTGTGATGAAGGAGGGCACCTGGAAGAGCCCAGTGGGAGCAGTCTCTTGATCTCTGGGAAACCAAACATGCTGTAGAAGAGAAGACATTATCATTAACCAGAGTGCCCGGGAGACCAGTAATTAGTGCTTCCTGTGCGAGGCTTTGCCATATTCCCGGTGCTTGTGTTGACGCTATCAGCACGTACAGAGAAATGTATGTTTTGACCTGTACTGATCCTTTCCATGGGAACAGGCTCACAAGCCTATGTGTGAGTGACCTCTTAGAAAAATGTAAAGCATAATGTCTGTGCCCCGCAAAACACAGAGAAAACCAGCAGCTTTTTTTCAGTTTTAAGACAATACCCCCAGGACTTGGCTTTCTGTATAACTTATATGTGATCAAGAATGAAAGCGTAACAGACAAGGAGGGAAAGCATGGGAAGAGGTGGTGGGAGACATGTTTTTAAAGTTTTAAAATAGGAGTAGCAGTAATTTACTTTTTACCTTAAAAATGGTATTGATCAATTTTTTTGGTTCTTTTTTTTTTTTTTGAGGCGTGGTTGACATAACATTATATAAGTTTAAGGTATACAGTGTGTTGGTTTGATACATTCGTATATTGCACTGTGATTACTACAAAAGCATTAGCTAACACCTTTATCATGTCACATACTTTTCCTTTTTGTGTGTTGAGAACGGTTAAGATTTAATCTCTTAGCAACATTGGAATTTATAATACAGTATTGTTGACTATAATCTGGTAAATTTTTTGATGAGTAGTAAAGAGAAAGCGGAGGTGTTTTGAAGTTGTTATGGCTTTCTTTTTTTGTTTAACTTAGAAGGGTGGAATCCTCTTAGCAAATGGATAAAAGGTATCTCTGAGGACAAACTGATAAGTTACATTCATCACTCATATATAAAAAAAAAAAAATGGGGCAAACAGTGTAGAAATCAAGTATAGGTTAGTAAATGTCCCTCCGCTCCTTTGATGTATCTCTTAGTACCCTCTAGTGGTGTCAGAGTAACATTTTCTTACATACGTTAGTACCAACCGGGATCAACATTTTCAAGCTGCATCTTTATATACTTAATCTGAGGTAATCAACTAAAAATCCTCAAACTTTCCTCATAACTCTTTCAACCTCATAGCTTCCATTTAAGATACTAGATTGGAAGGAAAGGCTATTATTATTCATTTCTTAAGACTAAGGAATTAAAATTCTTAACCATTTCTCCTATCTTAGAGCTGACTTAAGAAGAAAAGATCTAAATATTAGCACACTGCTATAGGAATGTATCTCATCTGAATTAAGCATCACATATTTTTGAAGACTTTTGTTCACACATGTAAAAAAATCCATCCTAAAGCTATGCCTGAATAAGGACAAATAAATATTTGGTAATCAACAAATTGGTATGTGGGGGGCTGGGGGTGGGACAATGAGTACTGATCAAGCCTTTCCTGAAAACCCCAGATGTACAGCCTTTTAATTCTGAATTCTTGTTCCTAGTATATTAAGTCATCTTCTAATTTTTCTTTTTGCAAATCTGATCAATATGTCTTTTCTGTTTTAAGAAAATGGCAGATAAGAACATAATGGAAATAATTACAAAGAAAATCAAGAAATCTAAATACCAATAATATTCAAAGAAGGCATCTACCTACATTAAGAATAGATGGTTAAAGATGTGCTTCTCACACTATTCTACTAAAGAATTCTTATAAACAGAGAAGGGAGTTCTTACCTGAGGGTCTAGGAGTAGAACCTGGAGAAGATTACCTTTTCTACCTGCAGATTTTTGTGGCACATAGAAATAATAATTTTTTAAGAAAGACTTTTCTGATTATAGAAGTAATCATACCTGTTCATTGTAGAAATTTTGAAAAATACAGGAAAATATAGACAATACAAATCCCCGTAATTGTAACACTTAAGACTTATTTCCTTCCAATCTTCTTTTCTGTGTATAAAATAATTTAGATCATATCCTATACTGTAATTTGTACCTAACTATATTTTCTTAACAAATAAGCATTATCCTATCCTGTTAATGATTATATAATGATCTATGCTATGTATGTGTCATAATTCATTGTTTTATGTTGTTAGTATCAGTCACTTAAGTCTAGGCAATCATGTTGTCAAAAAACCCATTTTTTTTAGCCTTTTGGATTATTTTTTCTGTAATTTGATATTATACTGACTATAAACAGTCTATTTTTCTGATAGTGAATTAGCATAAATAGGCTCACTAAAGATATAAGTAACTTGTAAATGTGCGGTTTTTTCATAATCCAAGTGATTGGGTGCAAAATACTGCAGCTCTGTAGTCATATGCATCCTTATAAAGCCTAACAACTTTTCAAATGACTTGCATCGGTTGTCTTAAAATCACAGCACAGTGAATAACACTTGATGAAAAATGAATGTGGTTTGGGTTTTGGAGAGCAACCTCAACCCCAACTTAGGTCATTTCCAAGTGAATTTTTGTTAAAACACTGTTTTTCACATCTTTCTTCAGAATTCACAGTGGGTTATTGGTGACAGTAGCATGCCTGTTTTTCTTTTCCTTCAAACCATAGATTGCTCTAACAAAGGTGTGATTTAGCTTGTCATGCTTGAGGCCCCGTCTTCCTCCACTGGGCCACTTGGGCTCATCCATGATCTCATCTGTTTTAAGCGTTGTTTACTACGTGATGACAGTGAGATACTAGCCCAAGGGAGTTGTTATAAATGTGCTGTTTCTTTGTTATCTATTCTTAAATGACTTCAATAGGAACAACCACAGTAATCAGTAATAATGGCTAACTTTTCTTTAAATTTATTTATTTATTTATTTTTATTTTTGGCTGCGTTGGGTCTTCGTTGCTGCGCGCGGGCTTCCTCTAGTTGCGGCGAGCGGGGGCCACTCTTCATCGCAGTGGGTGCTCATTGTGGTGGCTTCTCTTGTTGCGGAGCAAAAAATATGGGTGTGCAGGCTTCAGTAGTTGCAGCACGTGGGCTCAGTAGTTGTGGCTCGCGGGCTTAGTTACTCCACGGCATGTGGGATCTTCCCGGACCAGGCCTCGAACCTGTGTCCCCTGCGTTGGCAGGCGGATTCTTAACCACTTCGCCACCAAGGAAGCCCAATAATGGCTAACTTTTATTGAACACATATAATGTGCCAGGCATTGAGCTACATGCATTATTTAGGTTAACTCTTTTGAACTTCACGCTCTGAAGTTGGTGCTCTGATAATTCTCATTTACACAGACAGAAAAGTGGGGCTTAGATTGTTTAAGTAACTTGCTCTTTGTTACAGAGCTAAGAAAGGGCAGCAAGGTTGGTACCTGTACTGTCCTCCAAGGCTGGGCTTCTGACCACCAGCTGTGCCCCCCCCGCCCCCCACTACTCTATTATACATTCTTACAAAGATCATTGAAATCAACAGCCTGTCTTGGAGTAATTCATCTCAGGTCACCTTTGAGTCCTCATGTCCTCTTGGTAATAAAGCACATTGTGATGGCCTTCACCCACTGGGAGCTCCTCTCACCTTGCCTTGACCACAGCCTTGTCTGTGAGTGGAGTGAGGACTCGGGGCTCATCTTCTCAGGCTTCATAGAAGAAGCCAGTCTCATGCAGGGATCAGGAGGAGAGTGAGGGAGGAATTGAGCAGAGAAGATTTGGAAGAAGATTCTATACTAGTATAAATAAAATATGCTCCTGTTGAAATTGGCAAATTAAGAGTAAGTTACATCCAGAAGTTCTGCTTTGATTAGAAGTGGTAAATCTTTCTGGAGAATTAATGAGAAATTTGGAAGGAGGTTGAATATAGTTTTTGGAACTTGCATTTGGCCTGCTAACAAATAGAAAGTTACCATCTATTTCTTATCAGGAGAAATCATGTGATTAGTCCATCATTCAAAATGATCTGGAGTGGATAGAAACTCATTGATGGGCCATCTTGGAAATTCAGAATTGACTATAATGTTTAACATGGCCTCTTTCTGAATTTCCACCTTCTCCAGTTCATCTTAGAAGTTGTTTCATCAAGAATTATTGATGACCTTGGCTGGGACTAACTGATCAATTATGAAATGATGATCATCAGTAATCAAATGAATTTATACTTGATTTTAGAGTATAAAATTTTGTTTTCTAATTGCATACCTGGCAATAAGGGAATCAGGAAACACAAGTAATGGTTTGCAAGTAGCAATGGAATCTTTGTTTACATCTGTTTTTCCCTACATTTTTTTATTTTTAAAGAAATCAATGAATGTACTGTGAACCCTGATATCTGTGGAGCAGGACACTGCATTAACCTACCAGTGAGGTATACCTGTATATGCTATGATGGCTACAAGTTCAGCGAGCAACAGAGGAAATGTGTTGGTAAGAAGAGACACCTTTGGTAGATGAGATTATTAAATACCAAATATTTGCACATAAAGAACATTTTTTTTATCATGGGGAAAATGTTATTGTGTTTAATTTTTAAAAAATTTTATCCCTGAGCTAAGGGTACTCAAAAAGAGGTTCAGTAAACTCCTAGGAGGCTCTTACCACTTGGTTCAATGCTACCTACCTTCCCAAGTGTAATACAATTACATAAAGGTGGAATAATTTCCCAAAGCTTTTCAGGTAAAGAATATAAAAGTAAGAGCTCTAGAAATAGCTATCTACAAACATATTTAGCAAAACAAATTAATATATTCTGCAGTAAAGAATTATGTTCATCTAAGTTCATAAAATTTGATTTTTAAAAGGGATTTCTGTATTGAAAATCAATATATGCTGACACAATACTATTAATGAATTTATAAAGTAGGGATCTCATATATGCTTCTTCGGGGAAAAAATGAATCTCAAAAAGGGGTGTAATAGTGTTAAGTAAGAGAGTTATAAGGCAAATATAGAGCAACAAAGGCATATACCTAATTAAACCCACTTTAATATGCTGAATGCCATTATGCAGATGTGACTTTTGCCGTTTTGTTTCTCATATATATGTGAGGTGAGGTGTGAGGGGAACATCCACCTGCTCCGTAACATGGCTATTTCTCTTGAATTTGTATACATTAGATGCATTATGTTTAGAACCCCAGCATATAAAGTTGAAAAGGGCAGTCGGTCGAGATGATTCAGTCTCGCTTTGCCCAAGTGCACAGTGAAAGAGTGCCTGTCCTAACATTTCTGACTGTCTCTGCTGAGCTGGCCTGGGAGTTGCACAGTGAATTCCAGTGCTTACATGACTCCAGTTATCAGGCAGGTCCTTTTGTGGTAACCTGAAATCTTTCTCTTTGAAACACCTATGTCATGGCTGTAGCTTGAGCTTTCAAAGCAGTACACCGTATGTGTATTCCCTTTTCCCAGTAACAGCCCTTCAGGTATTCAGGAAGACTGATCGTGTCTCCTTTTACTGTTTTCCTCACTTATAAAGGTTTGTGGGACACGGGGGATGGTGTGCTGGTATTTCATGAACAGAGAGACTGAGAATTTCATGTTAGACTACACTAATCCTTTTATCTGTCTTTTTGTTAACAGATATTGATGAATGCGCTCAGGCCCAACACCTCTGCTCCCAGGGACGCTGTGAAAACACTGAGGGAAGTTTCTTGTGTATTTGCCCAGCGGGGTTCATGGCCAGTGAGGAGGGTACTAACTGCATAGGTAATGACAGTGTTCTTTCTGATGCATAAATTCCCACATGCGGGTTTCTAGCTCCCCTAAGATTCCATCAGTCCAGGGCTTATTCAGACAACCCCAAATTTATTATTAAACCCCTGTTACCACATAGTTATCTGCTAGATACTGGAAGATTAAAAAATGGAATTTTTTCCCCAACAGTTTTGAGTGAATAGTATCCAATGTCTGCAAAAACCAGAGGCGTTAAATGTTTCTTTTGGAGTCGAGTAAATCAAAACCACTCAATTTTTTGGAACAAGTCAAAGAGATGATAGATAGTAGGAATCAGTTACTTCATTCTTAACATCGAACTAACCTGGGAGATGGGAGAGGTTTGGAACTATGTTTTGGGAAATAAAACTCGACAACGTTTTCTGCTTTGCGTAGATGTTGATGAGTGCCTGAGGCCAGACGTCTGTGGGGAAGGGCACTGCGTCAATACCGTGGGGGCCTTCCGGTGTGAATACTGCGACAGCGGGTACCGCATGACCCCTGGAGGCCATTGCGAGGGTGAGTCTGCTGAGAGGATGGGGAGCCAGCGCCCCCTTTGAAGTGCTGAGTGCACGGGACCATGAAGCGCAGGGCTGGGTCCAGAACCCAGGGCTGGCGGGCACCTGGCCTGGTACGAAGTTTCCTTCACCACCGATCTGTGCAGGGTACCAGCTCATCCAAGCTCTTGCTGCCTTCTGGGACCACAGCCCCTTTGCCTTACTTCAGTGGCTCTGTCTGGGTCATTTTCTACCTTCATAAGCTCTTTATTACTCACTTCAGGATCTGCCTTCTCTGGTATGTGGGGTGAAATCACTTTAGAACAATTAACTGCAGAGGATTTTAGTACAAACCCAGACTTAATTATAGTGTCTGCATCATTCATCTGGGGACATGGTGCAGGTGTCCCAGTGTGGACTTTTTGTTTTCGACCTTTTCGCCTTGTTCCATTCCTTTGTCTCAGCTTCTTTCTTTCCCGTGTGTTCTGGGACTTGCTTGCAGACTGTCTACAGAAGTGCTGTCTGACCAACTCCCGAGTCAGATTCCAGCTGTGCTAGATAAAATTTCTTTTGTATTGACCCCAGCAATGGATCTGCTCTCGTTGTAAAAATGTTTTGAAAAGTTTTTAACTTTTCAAAATTAAAACGATGAACCATTGAATATTTCTGCTGGTGCTTGTGTCCAAGTCACACAGGTACTTGTTGAAGCCACCGTGGTACGCTTTGAATAATTACTTTCGTGAAGAAATACGTTGAACCTCTGCTTAAATCTTGCCATAGAAATGTGAGGGCAAAGGAGCAGGGGTCTCTGGGCACGTTTTTGAGGAGCCTGTCTGTAGGGATGGTGCTGGTTCCGTGGGGTTCCCTGCTCGGCTGCCTGACATTGAGCCTCCTTGCAGACGTGGCTGGGCCTCCAGCACTCGGGAGGGATAGGCCGGTGGGGGCAGGCTGCTCTCAGCTGTCTCTTGGCTCCTACATGTTGGTTTTCTTCACGGTTCTAATGACCAGGTCTGGAGGGAGAGCTCATTAGACAGTTCTTTGGCAGCCTGCACCTGCCTTTCTTGCTGGCCCCTTGCCTCAGCCCCTGAGTTATCTGGAGAGAAGCGGGGAGCGTTTTATGTTACTGCATCTCTGATCAGCTCCCATCGGAACAGAGATATGAACTCTTCTGCTGACGGCCGAGGGCCATGGGACTGCACAGGTGTAAAGTGTCCCCACTCTCCTCTTACGGGGGACTCTCCCGCTGCTCTGCAGCTAGCTTGAGGATGGGGAGAGCAGAGACTGTGGCATGACCCCCGCACTCAGTAAGGGTCTAACTTGGAGCCAGGTACGTAGCCCCTTCAAAACTTAGTTCTTCATCTGTAAAATGGGAACCACGCAGTGAGCTTTCAGGCTTGTGCGAGTAAATGGGTGTTGCAGAATGTTGTATGGTGCCTGTCACCTTGTTCTCAAGAAGTGTTAGTTTCCTTAAACTTCCCCTTTCCCTGACTCGTTTTGTTTTTGCATAGATCTTCTCAGAACATCTATAATTGTGGGAGTGTTTTAAAAAAAAAAAAAGACGTGGGTATGTCTGACAAGCATCTATTTGCAAAGCAATGCTCCTCCAGAAGGTCAAATATGGGTCCTCAAGTTCTACACACAGACTCAGGACAGGAAGATAAGCTATTTAAGGAATTACTAGAGCATAACGATGGACAGTAGAAAGGAATAGAAAAGAAATTTGAAGACAAAGGAAATAAATGGAAAGCAGTTAGGAGACTACTCAGTGTATAGAAATTATTTAACAGAAATATCACCAGCATTCCCTGAGTAAATAATTATATAATTCTATCCCCATGAAAAGGCTTGAAATGAAGGAGCCAAATAACGTAGCTGTTTTCTAATTTCATCATGGACCAGAACCAAAGGTCCCCGGGCTTCTGGCTCACTGAAGATTTTCTCAGCTGTCACTGACCAAGTTGCTTTCAAACAGTGCCAGTCTCCAAGGAGTCTATTGTAGTTTACAGACGTTATCTCATGCATCCTTACTTTATTCTGTGAAGGTATTACCAGGCAGGTAGTCCCTCATTTACAGATGAGGGAACAAGCAAACAGAGATGAGAGCAACAGGAATTGCAGGGATATTGTCTTGTGTTTCTCAGCATTGTACCTTATTTATCAAACCAGCCTATCTCAATGACCTTCTCTGACTTAGCAGATGTAGTTCCATTTTTTAAAATATCCCATCCAGAGAAGGATGTAATGCTGTTTGGAAAATGAAACTGGCAAGCATCATCTTTTTGTAGAACAAGAAGTCCCAGAACATCTGACCTAGAAAAAAAACACTGTGTGTCATTGTCTATTGGCAAGAATTTTTCGCTGATAGGAAAAAAAAAAAAAATTACAACACTGACCTGGTGCTTATTCTATTAATAACATCTTTTACCTTAAGCATCTTTTCACACATGTCTAGTGATATATAATGAGAGATGATTTTTGAGAATTTACCAGACTGATGACCTCAAATACCCATGTATGTTCAGTGTATTCATTATATATTTCTTTCACTTTTTAGCTTATGTCCTGAAAAATCTGTTTACGTTTTAGGTATGATTAGAGGTCCTATATACATCTCATATTGAGACACTTAGACATTGAATCCACTCACTTGAATTCAAAACTCAACTCCAGAAAAATACCTGTTTCTGTTGGGGTTGGTACCCAAGGTGTTACTACTCATTTTAAACTGTTGAACCATCTCCTATATGTTACTTTTCCTCCATTTTATTGTTTTACTATTCTTAAAAAAGCCTGAAGCTATTGTATGTCTGCCACAGTTCCATCCGTATTTAAGGTGTTTTTTTTTCTCCTCACATTGAAAAGAACAAGGATTAATAACTTTCGTTAGCTGTGAATGTGAAAAGTAAGGTGTATTTTAAACCAGAATGTATTACCCTATGATCATTCACTGTGTTTTCTGGAAAATCTTGGAAGTATTTGATGAATTCATTCTCTCCTAATATTCTTTTTCCACCTCCAAGGAATTCCTATCATATGCAATGTTTTAAATTATTCAAACCTAGGATGTTTTGGGGGCCATGAAGCCAAAGCAAGGATTTCCCTAGGGCATCCAGTGTCTGCAGAGAGAACCTCTAGCCAGGTGGATAAATGGCTTCCTCACTCTCATGTCCATTTCTTTTATTTCTTTCTGGCAAGCCATGCTATTACTTGAAAGGTTTGATGTCCAGAAAGTGGCCCCAGAGAACTGCCAATTCCCAGAGTGGAGAGGTCTGGGCCTGCCAGTTGGAGAATTGGGGCCAAGTTCTTCCTTGGAACATGTGTAAATATTTCAGTCAAGGTATACTCGGCCATGCATTCTCACTGTGTGTTTAAGTACAGACCCAGTGTGTCACTTTTTCAGTTATTGTTTTCCTCACCAAAATGTAGGTAAAACATGCCTCTTTTCCCCTTCATCATACGAGTCAGTTTGTGTTCTAGTATTCTGATAAAATGTCTGTGACCTAGCTTTTTGATTTTTTCAGATGTTGATGAATGTTTGACTCCAAGTACTTGTCCAGATGAGCAGTGTGTGAATTCTCCTGGATCTTACCAGTGTGTTCCCTGCACGGAAGGGTTCCGAGGCTGGAATGGGCAGTGTCTCGGTAGGTACTAGAGTGTTATCATAGTTGTGTTTCGTCTGTCTGGCCCGTTTTCTGACAGAGTGGTATAATGCCAAGTGAGCCATCTTTCAAAGTGGAAAAAGAAAAAAAGGGATGTAACAAACTCATGTCATTCAGAGAAAAGTTCTAAGTAACTTTTAACCATGAAGAAAGTAAGAAATTCAGTTGACATAAAGGAAGTGAGATTTTACATGGGACAGATAATTCTGATTGAAACAAATTGTTAGCCCTGGTGTGATTAATACCCAAAACCAAATAAAATAATCAGTGCCACAGAGAGAGAGAAGTGGAGAGCAAAATGCTTAAAAAGAGAGAAAAGGCATGAGAAGCTACCACAGACTCATAGGATCAGGAAGTATACACAGACTTGCAGCAGAAGTTGCAAATGTAGAAAGAGAAATCTGGATTGATTGCCCATGCCCCTTATATTCATTCATTCATTCACTCAAGTATTTAACAAATATGGAGTACCTCCTTTAGGCACTGAGGAAGATAAGTGATGAATCTGCTTTGGTCCCAGTTACCTGTGCTCTAGTTAGCTTTCCCTGTTAATGGTTTTCCTTTGTGTTTCTGACCTTTTTCTGCTCCATGCCACATTCTGACAATGTGAGTTAAACTTTTCCATCCTTCCTTCTTTCCTGTCTTCCACAAATGCAGTAGAACTCACTATCTATACCCAGAGTTGTACTCAGTGCTGGGATACACTGAGGGACCAAAAAAGTACCTTCTTCATGGAACTTACTATCTAGTTGAGGAGACAGACATCTCATAAGTAAATGCAAATGTACAAATGAGCCAAGTGTTAGGAAAGAGGGTTCTTTGATGTTACAAGAGCATATGACAAAATGAGTTGCCTCAAGGAAAATTCTTGAGTTAAGCTTTGGCCGGGGGTTTGACTGGGGTAGGGGATGGGAGGGAGATCATTCTGGACATTTGACATGTGCAGGGGGCTCGTGGAAAGAGGAAGCAGGTCATGTTCCAGAAGCTGAAAGGCTAGTGTGGCTGAAGGCCAGAGTACAAGGGAAGATTTGCTGCAGGATGAGGGGGCAGACCATGCCAGACCCTCTTGGTCCTATAAAAAAAAGTTGGTCTTTATTCTTACATCTCTGGGAAGACGTGTGGGTGTTCTAGAGGAGGTGGGATAGGTAGGCTTGGTGGAAGCACTCCCAATTTCAAAGCTTTGGACTCATCACCTGGCAGCATGAGCTAAGCCTCTACCAGTTGCAGGTGGCCCCCCTGCCCTGAATCTCATACCCATCCCCAAGGGTCTCTATCAGTGGAATTGTGAGATGTTGATCTTTGGGGAGAAGAAAATTTTTTGTTTTCATAAGCATTTGTTTATGTAATTGGTGTTGGTCAGAATGTACATTTGGTTTTAATTTTTCCATTTGGCATAAATTTCATAGTTGCCTATCAGGGTTCCATTCTTGTACTCGTTTTCACATACCAATGCATACTGTAATCCAAGAGCAGAGCCTGAACTTTACCTTAACTAACTAAAATTCACAATCATGGTATAAACACAGCCCTGATTCATGAATTTACTAATGCAACATGACTGACCAAATGGGAAAGTGATGCTCTTCAATGTAAATGGATGGATCTAGGTTGGGGAATAATAATAAATGAGTTCTTACACCTAGATGTGCGTAATCAATCTGATTGTGACCACGCTGCTCCAGTTGAGTGACAGAAACAGAGCACCTCATTTAACAGCAATATCATGTTGCCAGCCAGATTAGTAGAATCATAAGCAGAACTATTAGGTCACCATGTTACTCACCCCAAGTCACATACTTAGCCAAGCAATAACTTTTGGTTTTGCATTGCTAACTAAGGTCACACATTTCCTATTAAAAGTAGGCCGGGTACTTTTTTCCTTCTGCCTTGGGTAGAGTTTTAGGTTCTATGTCATCTGTCAATCAAGCTTCTCCTCTGTGATGTAATTACAATGCCATCCATTGCTCATCTTGAACTTGCAGTTCTTGTAAATTTCTCCTGTGGGCTATTGCAAATTGTACCAAAATGGATTTTTCCATCTTAGTTTTTTATGGCAGTTGAGCTTTCAAATGTTAAAGTTGAGTGTGATGAAAAGCAGATATTGCAACATACCTTTCTGCTCAGGTTGAACCAATGAATGGACTGGATTTTTCTGCAACACTCTGACAGTGCTTGTGAATACCCAGTCATATCTTTTTGGTTTTGTTCCTTTATACATTTTAGTTCTCATCTTTGTACTTCTGGTACTCTGAAATACTTCTCAGAAGGTGCAATCCTACCTAAGCTCATCTTTGAGTTGAGCGCATTGATAACACAACCTGACATATATTCATTTCTTCATTTGCCACTTTCATCGTTCAACACTGTATTCCTACTTTGAGCCAGGCATTTTGTTTTAGACCCTGGGAGTTGAGAGTGAACAAAATAAATTTCCTCCCTTCGTTGCACTTAGACTCTAGAGTTCACAAGTAAGAAAGTAGAGTATATGGTATGTCAGGTGTGATGAGTGCCATGAAGAAAAAAAAAAAAAACTGCCTAAGGGATATAGAGAGTGTTAGAGATTCTATGGAGGTCAGAAAAGGCGTCAAATGATAAATGGTTTACAAAATGTTCCTTGCTAATCGACTGTTTCTGTGTCTAACAGTTAAATGTGACTAGTTTTGAGGCTTTCTCTATCCTTTTAGTGCAGACAATTCAGGGTACATTGATGAGACATTTTCCCCCAAGTTTTAATGTATGAGGGCATTAAAGACTAAAAAAATTTCCTGAATCTCATTGTTGGGAGAAAAGTCCTACACAGAGCATTTGTTAGTTGTCATCTGTAGAGATGATACTCCCTACCTCGCTGGGCTGTTCTGTAAGTCTTAGTATCCTTTTTCTACCACTCTCCTCTCACAGCATATTTTTAAGTTATTATAATTAAACTTGTACAGTGTCGTACAGAATAGTACTTTCTTTGGCATTACGCTTACGGTTTTTTTTTAAAAAAAACTCGTTGATCTTGATGTCCATTTGGTTCTTTTTTCTATTAAACGGTTTCATTAAGAATTAAGAATTGCCATTTTGACCCTTATATTCTGCAGGGATTTGATGCCAGTTACACTTTCTGCTGCTTTCGCTGACTAAATGGTGAACCTGCTGAAACCGTTAATGGCCTCTTTGTATTCATGCCATGTAAACTGGATCTTAACTGATTGATGCTTCTCCTTGATTTATGAATTAGAAATTGTTTGGGGCAGAAACAGGTAAAATGTCAGCAGGTGCTGTCTGGGGTTTTATACTTTTTCCTAGGGTTTAGTTCAGGGCATATGATCCTTCATTCTCGATAGTTTATTGTGCACTTTCAAAATTTCTATCCCTTAATGCTTTTTTGGCAACTCGTGTTGGCTCTTCTGTTAATGTACCTTCTTCTTTCCAATTGTGGATTTCTGTGCTCTCTTGAGAGCCACTTTCATCGTTTAACACTGTATTCCTTGGACCTCACATTCAGCCTGGAGCTGTTGCCCACACGATCCCCACCTTTTAGGACTATTTCATCACCCTGGGTTCTGGCCAGTTTCATCTGGCTGCTTTCAATCAGAACTTTTCTTGAAGGAAGCTAACGTGTCAAGTCCTCAATTTGCAGGTTTCCCTTGACTTGAAGTACTAGCCTGATTCAGACCTGACTAGAGCCATCCCCCAAAGGAAATTCTCTAATATATAATTGTTTAAAGGTGCATTCAGTAACTGTGATATAAAGATCATATTTCCCTGAATTTAGGCAGATTATGGGCTATATGACCTCTCTGAAGCTTGGTTTCAATATCTGTAACATGTGTATTGAAATACTTTCTTCATGGGGTTTATTGTTAGAATTAAATGTGATATAAAGCACTGAGTAAGGTGTCTGACACAAGGTAGGACCCAAGAAATGTTATAATCCTTCTTCCCCCAACCCTGTTACCTCCGTTTTATTTCCCTTGTCCTGAAATAGAAGAAATGCAATAATAACTGATACCTGTTAAAGTAAATTATATGTCAGATTTTTATGGATAACTGCCTTCTCTTTGGCTTTCTTTAAGCTCATTTCATATAGTTTTTAACTGTCATAGGAGCTTTCTCTTTTGAATTTAAGTTATCTCAATCTTACAGTTTCCTGTCAACTTCTGAGCATTTTTGTTTTGCTGGAATATACTTCTTGAGAATCATAATGCTTCTCTGCAGGGTCATCCCTAACAAATGTTTTCGCTTCTACAGTACTGCCATCCTCTTTCTTTCGCTTCGCTTTCTTTGCTCACCTTCACAATATCTACACAATAGACACAATATACAATATCTGTCGCCTGGTAGATGTGCGCAGCTAGCCTTTTTTGAGTTTATTGCCTTGCTTTATAGTTGACTCTGACAAACCATGTGATACGGGGATACAAATTTCTGAGATTTTAATCAAAGTGATCCTTCTTTGTTGGCCGTAATTACGTTAATGATGACTTTGTGACTCCCATTTGAGTGTTCTAAATGTAGTAAGTCTTCAGTATCTGAAGAACTTAGTATTGTTCAATCCACTTGACATCTGGTTAGCCACAGTCTTAACCAAAACCAGGTGCAGAAAACGTGCAGGATAAACATGGAGAGCTCCTTGTTCTAGGAGTTCTTTTCACCTTAGGATTGCTTTTCAGATTTTAAGACTCATTGTTAACCTTTATGGAATATATGAAAATTCATAAACTTAAATAAAATTGAAGACTTTAGTCCTACAATTATTCTTTTTATGTAAGATGGCAGCTGAGCTCACGGTGTGCCTTTTGTGGATATTATAAAATGTGCAAACATCAGCCTTGTCCTTAAATCATTATATGCTAAAGGAATCTTCTAATCAGTCAGTAAGTAGTTATTGAGCGCCTACCTATGTATATGTCTGCTAGATGCCAGAGAAGATTTGAAGTTGTAAAGAAGCAAAACAAAACAGTGTAGAATGGTATAAGGGCCTGGGGGTGGGGGAATTGGGGAGATGTTATTAGAGGATAACACACATTTGCAACTAGTAGGTAAGCCCTGGAGATGTAATGCACAGCTTAGTGATTGTAGTCAACAATACTATATTATAAACCTCAAAGTTGTGAAGAGACTGGATATTAAATGTCCTCACCAGGAAAGAAAGAATAATTGCGAGACATGATAGATGTGTTAGTAATGCTACAGTATTGATCATTTTGCAATATGTATATCAAATCATCCCTTAAACTTGCACAATGTTACGTTTTATTGAAGTATAGTTGATTTGCAATATTGTATTAGTTTCATGTGACAATGTAATGATTCAACATTTTTATAGATTATGCTCCATTTAAAGATTTTTTTTTAATTTTTTTTTAATTTTTATTTATTTATTTATTTTGGCTGTGTTGGGTCTTCATTGCTGTGCAAGGGTTTTCTCTAGTTGCGGCGAGCGGGGGCCACTCTTCATCGCGGTGTGCGGGCCTCTCACTGTCGCGGCCTCTCTTGTTGCGGAGCACAGGCTCCAGACGCGCAGGCTCAGTAGTTGTGGCTCACGGGCCCAGTAAAGATTTTACAAAATAATGGCTGTATTTCCCTGTGCTGCACATTACATCCTTGTTGCTTAACTTACATAATGTTATAATGTCAATTATATCTCATCGAAAAAAAAAGCTACTTCTGAAGGCAGGAAATATACCTGTGTGGGAATACTTGTTATTGTAATAACAAACAATTTCTCTTTATATAGTTTACAGTATACCTGTAGTATAGATATAGAAATTTTTTCCCAAATAGGTTAATGGGCTTGCTCCTGGTCATAGGTAATAAATGGCAGAGCTAGGGCATGATCCCAGGTCTCTTAGCTTCAAAGCTAGTATTGTTTTGTTTTATATAATGTCTCATATACCTCTCATGTACACCCAAGACAATTAGAGGACAAAACAATATAATTAAGATAATAAAGAAGATAAAAGTTCATAGAATGGAGAGATCCATATGGACTGGAATCGTCCCTTACAAGCAGCAATAGTTGTGGCTCAGGGCTTCTAGAGTCTGAGATGGCAGGCCTATCCATAGGTAGCCCAGGTGAGATTTTCTGAAAGACAAAATGTTCTTTTAGAAAGGTGAGGTAGAAAGTTAGTGATTTGCTCAGATTAGTGGGTTGATTTTCTGAGCTCATCTTTGGATCTTCATCTGCGATGTACATAGCTTTGGCTGTTTTCCAATTCTGAAAAGCAGTGATGAGTCTTTGAGAAACATATAACCTATTTTTGTAGGCAGGTCTACTACTGCATATTTTTAAGTTCGTCAGAATTGACAGAGGGGGAGACATCCTGAGGATTTACTATACCTCAGGTGCAGGTGAGGTGATTTCATTGCATTGGCCTAATCAGCGTCTGTCTCTCATTTTGCCATGCTTCCTTTTTTTTTGTTTTTAACATCTTTATTGGAGTATAATTGCTTTACAATGGTGTGTTACTTTCTGCTTTATAACAAAGTGAATCAGCTATACATATATCCCCAAATCTCCTCCCTCTTGCGTCTCCCTCCCACCCTCCGTATCCCACCCCTCTAGATGGTCACAAAGCACTGAGCTGATCTCCCTGCACTATGTGGCTGCTTCCCACTAGCTATCTATTTTACATTTGGTAGTGTATATATGTCCATGCCACTCTCTCACTTTGTCCCAGCTTACCCTTCCCCCTCCCCGTGTCCTCAAGTCCATTCTCTAGTAGGTCTGTGTCTTTATTCCTGTCTTGCCCCTAGGTTCTTCATGACCAATTTTTTTTTTTTTTTTTTAGTTTCCATATATATGTGTTAGCATATGGTATTCGCTTTTCTCTTTCTGACTTACTTCACTCTGTATGACAGTCTCTAGGTCCATCCGCCTCACTACAAATAACTCGATTTTGTTTCTTTTTATGGCTGAGTAATATTCCATTTTATGTATATGCCACATCTTCTTTATCCATTCATCTGTCGATGGACACTTAGGTTGCTTCCATGTCCTGGCTATTGTAAATAGAGCTGCAATGAACATTTTGGTACATGACTCTTTTTGAGTTATGGTTTTCTCGGGGTATATGCCCAGTAGTGGGATTGCTGGGTCGTATGGTAGTTCTATTTTTAGTTTTTTAAGGAACCTCCATACTGTTCTCCATAGTGGCTGTATCAATTTACATTCCCACCCACAGTGCAAGAGGGTTCCCTTTTCTCCACACCCTCTCCAGCATTTATTGTTTGTAGATTTTTTGATGATGGCCATTCTGACTGGTATGAGGTGATACCTCATTGTAGTTTTTTTTTTTTTTCACACACACTGTATTTTATTTTTACAAGAGATAAATAGACTGACACCAAGCATTGTACATGGATGACCACAACAAAAGCAACAATGATTGCAATTACCAAACATGAAACACACTCATACTATGTCATAATATTGACATTCAGTCCAGTAATCCTCCACTGTAACAGCTCCTTTACTTTGCAGTGAAAATTGATTTGTATATTCTTTGCCTCTGAGTCCTTGTGGGATTTTTTCTTTTTTTAAATGCAAACAGAAAGTCACAAAAATTATACTCATCCTCATCAGTTCACTCAGTCCCATGTAATTAATTTTTTTTTCATCTTGATCTTTTGTTAGCACTTTTATGAGCTCATCAGTTTTTCATTAGAGTTCTGAAAATGCTTATTCATTCAGTTCAGCAGTACAGTCAGTTACCAGAAACCTGTACTTGTCAGAGTCTTTTCCATGAATTTCCTGAAGATGAAACCCTTTTATAGGAACATATTTGCAAAAGCATCAGAGTACACCCAGAACTGTCTGTAAATGACAAAAGACTTAAAAATGACCACAGTTAAAGATTTGATGAAAGTTCATAATAATGCAGTTGACAAGAAAATTAGTTATTTCTGAGATATACATTTTAAAGTAATAACTAGGATTATGACTTATAACATTATACCAGAACATATAAGATTTTTAGAAATTTCATGTAATGTCTGAAACATTTATATTAACATATTTCCACACAAATAACCCAATGAAAGTTTAGTATTAGTTGTTTTGTTTGTTTGTTTGTTTATACTGCAGGTTCATCAATTTTATACACATCAGTGTATACATGTCAATCCCAATCGCCCAATTCAGCACACCACCATCCCCACCCCACCACAGTTTTCCCCCCTTGGTGTCCATATGTCTGTTCTCTACATCTGTGTCTCAACTTCTGCCCTGCAAACCGGCTCATCTGTACCATTTTTCTAGGTTCCACATATGTGCGTTAATATACGATATTTGTTTTTCTCTTTCTGACTTACTTCACTCTGTATGACAGTCTCTAGATCCATCCATGTCTCAACAAATGACTCAGTTTCATTCTTTTTTATGGCTGAGTAATATTCCATTGTATATATGTACCGCAACTTCTTTATCCATTCGTCTGTTGATGGGCATTTAGGTTGCTTCCATGACCTGGCTATTGTAAATAGTGCTGCAATGAACATTCGGGTGCATGTGTCTTTTTGAATTACGGTTTTCTCTGGGTATATGCCCAGTAGTGGGATTGCTGGGTCATATGGTAATTCTATTTTTAGTTTTTTAAGGAACCTCCATATTGTTCTCCATAGTGGCTGTATCAATTTACATTCCCACCAACAGTGCAAGAGGGTTCCCTTTTCTCCACACCCTCTCCAGCATTTGTTGTTTGTAGATTTTCTGATGATGCCCATTCTAACTGGTGTAAGGTGATACCTCGTTGTAGTTTTGATTTGCGTTTCACTAATAATTAGTGATGTTGAGCATCCTTTCATGTGTTTGTTGGCAATCTGTATATCTTCTTTGGAGGAATGTCTGTTTAGGTCTTCTGCCCATTTTTGGATTGGGTTGTTTGTTTTTTTAATATTGAGCTACATGAGCTGCTTGTAAATTTGGGAGATTAATCGTCTGTAGTTGCTTCATTTGCAAATATTTTCTCCCATTCTGAGGGTTGTCTTTTTGTCTTGTTTATGGTTTCCTTTGCTGTGCAAAAGCTTTTAAGTTTCATTAGGTCCCATTTGTTCATTTGTGTTTTTATTTCCATTTCTCTAGAAGGTGGGTCAAAAAGGATCTTGCTGTGATTTATCTCGTAGAGTGTTCTGCCTATGTTTTCCTCTAAGACTTTGATAGTGTCTGGCCTTACATTTAGGTCTTTAATCCATTTTGAGTTTATTCTTGTGTATGGTGTTAGAGAGTGTTCTAATTTCATTCTTTTACATGTAGCTGTCCAGTTTTCCCATCACCACTTATTGAAGAGACTGTCTTTTCTCCATTATATATTCTTGAATCCATTATCAAAGATAAGGTGACCATATGTGCGTGGGTTTATCTCTGGGCTTTCCATCCTGTTCCATTGATCTATATTTCTGTTTTTGTGCCAGTACCATACTGTCTTGATTACTGTAGCTTTGTAGTATAGTCTGAAGTCCGGAGCCTGATTCCTCCAGCTCCGTTTTTCTTTCTCAAGATTGCTTTGGCTATTCGGGGTCTTTTGTGTTTCCATACAAATTGTGAAAGTTTTTGTTCCAGTTCTGTGAATAATGCCATTGGTAGTTTGATAGGGATTGCATTGAATCTGTAAATTGCTTTGGGTAGGAGAGTCATTTTCACAATGTTGATTCTTCCAATCCAAGAACATGGTCTATCTCTCCATCTATTAGTATCATCTTTAATTTCTTTCATCAGTGTCTTACAGTGTTCTGCATACAGGTCTTTTGTCTCCTTAGGCAGGTTTATTCCTAGGTATTTTATTCTTTTTGTTGCAATAGTAAATAGGAGTATTCCCTTAATTTCTCTTTCAGATTTTTCATCATTCGTGTATAGGAATGCAAGAGACTTCTGTGCCTTAATTTTGTATCCTGCTACTTTACCAAATTCATTAATTAGGTCTAGTAGTTTTCTGGTAGCATCTTTAGGATTCTCTATGTATACTATCATGTCATCTGCAAACAGTGACAGCTTTACTTCTTCTTTTCTGATTTGGATTCCTTTTATTTATTTTCTTCTCTGATTGCTGTGGCTACAACTTCCAAAAGTATGTTGAATAATAGTGGTGAGAGTAGGCAACCTTGTCTTGTTCCTGATCTTAGAGGAAATGGTTTCTGTTTTTCACCATTGACAACGATGTTGCCTATGGGTTTGTCATATATGGCCTTTATTATGTTGAGGTAAGTTCCCTCTATGCCTAGTTTCTGGAGGGTCTTTATCATAAATGGGTGTTGAATTTTGTCAAAAGCTTTTTCTGCATCTATTGAGATGATCATATGGTTTTATTCTTCAATTTGTTAATATGGTGTATCAATTTGATTGATTTGCATATATTGAAGAATCCTTGCATTCCTGGGATAAACCCCACTTGATCATGGTGTATGATCCTTTTAATGTGCTGTTGGATTCTGTTTGCTAGTATCTTGTTGAGGATTTTTGCATTCATGTTCATCAGTGATATTGGCCTGTAGTTTTCTTTCTTTGTGACATCTTTGTCTGGTTTTGGTATCAGGGTGATGGTGGCCTCGTAGAATGAGTTTGGGAGTGTTCCTCCCTCTGCTATATTTTGGAAGAATTTGAGAACGATCGGTGTTAGCTCTCCTCTAAATGATAGAATTTGCCTGTGAAGGCATCTGGTTCTGGGCTTTTGTTTGTTGGAAGATTTTTAATCACAGTCCCAATTTGAGTGCTTGTGATTGGTCTGTTTATATTGTCTGTTTCTTTCTGCTTCAGTCTCGGAAGATTGTGCATTTCTAAGGATTTGTCCGTTTCTTCCAGGTTGTCCATTTTATTAGCATAGAGTTGCTTGTAGTAATCTCTCATGATCCTTTGTATTTCTGCAGTGTCAGTGGTTACTTCTCCTTTTTCATTTCTAATTCTATTGATTTGACCCTTCTCCCATTTTTTCTTGATGAGTCCGGCTAATGGTTTATCAATTTTGCTTATCTTCTTGAAGAACCAACTTTTAATTTTATTGATCTTTGCTATTGTTTCCTTCATTTCTTTTTCATTTATTTCTGATCTGATCTTTATGATTTCTTTCCTTCTGCTACCTTGGGGGTTTTTTGTTCTTCTTTCTCTGATTGCTTTAGGTGTAAAGTTAGGTTGTTTATTTGAGATGTTTCTCGTTTTCTGAGGTAGGATTGTATTGCTATAAACTTCCCTGTTAGAACTGCTTTTGCTGCATCCCATAGGTTTGGGGTCATTGTGTTTTCATTGTCATTTGTTTGTAGGAATTTTTTGATTTCCTCTTTGATTTCCTCTTTGATTTCTTCAGTGATCTCTTGGTTATTTAGTAGTGTATTGTTTAGCCTCCATGTGTTTGTATTTCTTACAGATTTGTCCTGTAATTGATATCTAGTCTCATAGTGTTGTGGGTGGAAAAGATACTTGGTATGATTTCAATTTTCTTAAATTTACCAAGGCTTGATATGTGACCCAAGATATGATCTATCCTGGAGAATGTTCCATGAGCACTTGAGAAGAATGTGTATTTTTTGTTTATGGATGGACTGTCCTATAAATATCAATTAAGTCCATCTTGTTTAATGTATCATTTAAAGCTTGTGTTTCCTTATTTATTTTCATTTTGGATGATCTGTCCATTGGTGAAAGTGGGGTGTTAAAGTCCCCTACTATGATTGTGTTACTGTCGATTTCCCCTTTTATGGCTGTTAGCATTTGCCTTATGTATTGAGGTGCTCCTATGTTGGGTGCATAAATATTTACAATTGTTATATCTTCTTCTTGGATTGATCCCTTGATCATTATGTAGTGTCCTTCTTTGTCTCTTGTAATAGTCTTTGTTTTAAAGTCTATTTTGTCTGATGTGAGAACTTCTACTCCAGCTTTCTTTTGATTTCCATTTGCATGGAATATCTTTTTCCATCCCCTCACTTTCAGTCTGTATGTGTCCCTAGGTCTGAAGTGGGTCTCCTGTAGACAACATATATACGGGTCTTGTTTTTGTATCCATTCAGCCAATCTGTGTCTTTTGGTTGGAGCATTTAATCCATTTACATTTAAAGTAGTTATTGATATGTATGTTCCTGTTACCATTTTCTTAATTGTTTTGGGTTTATTACTGTAGGTCTTTTCCTTCTCTGTGTTTCCTGCCTAGAGAAGTTCCTTTAGCATTTGTTGTAAAGCTGGTTTGGTGGTGCTGAATTCTGTTAGCTTTTGCTTGTCTGTAAAGGTTTTAATTTCTCTGTCAAATCTGAATGAGATCCTTGCTGGGTAGAGTAATCTTGGTTGTAGATTCTTCCCTTTCCTCACTTTAAATATGTCCTGCCACTCCCTTGTGGCTTGCAGAGTTTCTGCTGAAAGATCAGCTGTTAACCTTATGGGGGTTCCCTTTTAGGTTATTTGCTGTTTTTCCCTTGCTGCTTTTAATATTTTTTCTTTGTATTTAATTTTTGATAATTTGCTTAATATGTGTCTTGGCGTGTTTCTCCTTGCTTTTATCCTGTATGGGACTCTCTGCACTTCCTGGACTTGATCGACTATTTCCTTTCCCGTATTAGGGAAGTTTTCAACTATAATCTCTTCAAATTTTTTCTCAGTCCCTTTCTTTTTCTCTTCTTCTTCTGGGATCCCTATAATTCGAATGTTGGTGTATTTAATGTTGTCCCAGAGGTCTCTGAGACTGTCCTCAGTTCTTTTCATCTTTTTTTATTCTCCTCTGTGGTAGTTATTTTCACTGTTTTATCTTCCAGGTCACTTATCCGTCTTCTGCCTCAGTTATCCTGCTTTTGATTCCTAGTAGAGAATTTTTAATGTCATTTTTTGTGTTGTTCATCATTGTTTGTTTGCTCTTTAGTTCTTCCAGGTTCTTGGTAGATGTTTCTTGTATTTTCTCCATTCTATTTCTAAGATTTTGGATCACCTTTACTATCATTACTCTGAATTCTTTTCCGGTAGACTGCCTATTTCCTCTTCATTTGTTTGGTGTGATGGGTTTTTACCTTGCTCCTTCATCTGCTGTGTGTTCCTCTGTCCTCTCATTTTGCTTAACTTACTGTGTTTGGCATCTCCTTTTCGCAGGCTGCAGGTTCATAGTTCCCGTTGTTTTTGGTGTCTGCCCCCAGTGGGTAAGGTTGGTTCAGTGGGTTGTGTAGGCTTCCTGGTGGAGGGGACTGGTGCCTGTGTTGTGGTGGATGAGGCTGGATCTTGTCTTTTTGGTGGGCAGGACTGCATCCGGTGGTGTATTTTGGGGTGTCTGTGACCTTATTATGATTTTAGGCAGCCTCTCTGCTAATGGGTGGAGTTGTGTTCCTGTCTTGCTAGTTGTTTGGCATAGGGTGTCCAGCACTGTAGCTTGCTGGTCGTTGAGTGGTGCAGGATCTTAGTGTTGAGATGGTGATCTCTGGGAGAGCTTTTGCCGTTTGATATTACGTGGAGCCAGGAGGTCTCCGTTGGACCGATATTCTGAACTCAGCTCTCCCACCTCAGAGGCACAGGCCTGACACTTGGGTGGAGCACCAAGACTCTGTCTGCCACACAGCTCAGAACAAAAGGGAGAGAAAAAGAAAGAAAGAAAGTAAAAAATAAATAAAATTAAACAAAGTTATTAAAATATAAAATTTTAAAAAATTATTAAAAATCAAAAAATTTAAAAGTAATAAGGCTTCCCTGGCACACAGTGGTTGAGAATCCGCCTGCCAATGCAAGGGACACAGGTTCATGACCTGGTCCGGGACGATCCCACATGGTGCGGAGCAACTAAGCCCGTGTGCCACAACTACTGAGCCTGCACTCTAGAGCCCGCAGGCCACAACTACTGAAGCCTGTGTGCCTCGAGCCCATGCTACACAACAAGAGAAGCCACCGCAGTGAGAAGCCCGCATATGACAATGAAGAGTAGCCCCCACTCACTGCCACTAGAGAAAAGCCCGCGTGCAGCAACTAAGACCCAATGCAGCCAAAAATAAATAAGTAAATAAATGAATTTATTTTAAAAAATAAAAAAATAAAAAGTAATAAAAGAAATAAAAAAGGAAAGAAAGAAGAGAGCAACCAAACCAAAAAACAAATCCACCAATGATAACAAAAGCTAAAAACTATTCTAAAAAAACAAAGAAACACAAAAACGGACAGACAGAACCCTAGGACAAATGGTAAAAGCAAAGCTATACAGACAAAATCACACAAAGAAGCACACATATACACAGTCACAAAAAGAGAAGGAAAAATATATATATATATCTACATATTAAAAAAAAGGAAGAGAGCAACCAAATCAATAAACAAATCTACCAATGATAATAAACTCTAAATACTAAACTAAGATAAACATAAAACCAGAAACAAATTAGATGCAGAAAGCAAACCCCAACTGTAGTTGCTTCCAAAGTCCACTGTCTGAATTTTGGGATGATTTGTCGTCTATTCAGGTATTCCAGAGATGCAGGGTACATCAAGTTGATTGTGGAGATTTAATCCACTGCTCCTGAGGCTGCTGGGAGAGATTTCCCTTTCTCTTCTTTGTTCGCACAGCTCCCGGGATTCAGCTTCGGATTTGGCCCCGCCTCTGCGTGTAGGTCTCCTGAGGGCTTCTGGTCTTTGCTCAGACAGGATGGGTTAAAGGAGTGGCTGATTAGGGGCCTCTGGCTCACTCAGGCCAGGGGGAGGGAGGGGTACAGAATGCGGGGTGAGCCTGTGGCTGCAGAGGCCGGCGTGACATTGCAACAGCCTGAGGCACGCCGTGTGTTCTCCCGGGGAAGTTGTCCCTGGATCACAGGACCCTGGCAGTGGCGGGCTGCACAGGCTCCCGGGAGGGGAGGTGTGGATAGTGACCTGTGCTTGCTCACAGGCTTCTTGGTGACTGCAGCAGCAGCCTTAGTGTTTCATGCCCATCTCTGGTGTGCGCGCTGATAGCCGCAGCTCACACCCATCTCTGGAGCTCATTTAGGCGGTGCTCTTAATCCCCTCTCCTCGCACACCCCGAAACAGTGGTCTCTTGCCTCTTAGGTAGTTCCAGACTTTTTACCGGACTCCCTCCCGGCTAGCTGTGACTAGCCCCCTTCAGGCTGTGTTCACGCAGCCAACCCCAGTCCTCTCCCTGGGATCTGACCTCAGCTCCCAGACACCACCCATCCCAGCTGGTGAGCAGACAAGGCTCTCGGGCTGGTGAGTGCTGGTTGGCACCGATCCTCTGTGCGGGAATCTCTCCGCTTTGCCCTCTGCACCCCTGTTGCTGCGCTCTCCTCCGTGGCTCCAAAGCTTTCCCCCAGACTATCCCCTGTCTCCGCCAGTGAAGGGGCTCCCTAGTGTGTGGAAACTTTTCCTCCTTCACAGCTCCCTCCCTGAGGTGCAGGTCCTGTCCCTGTTCTTTTGTCTCTGTTTTTCCTTTTTTCTTTTTTCCCTGCCCAGGTATGTGGAGAGTTTCTTGCCTTTTGGGAAGCCTGAGGTCTTCTGCCAGCATTCAGTAGGTGTTCTGTAGGAGTTGTTCCACATGTAGTTGTATTTCTGATGTATTTGTGGGGAGAAAAGTGATCTCCACGTCTTACAACTCCGCCATCTTGAAGGTCTCTCCGCCATGCTTGCTTTTCTGTCAAATACGTTCTCCCATCATCTTTAGTATTTGGTTGGCCAAAAAGTTCGTT
This sequence comes from Balaenoptera physalus, assembly GCF_965194825.1. NCBI lineage: Eukaryota > Metazoa > Chordata > Mammalia > Artiodactyla > Balaenopteridae > Balaenoptera > Balaenoptera physalus. The sequence continues at coordinate 71,356,493 of NC_138894.1, read as the reverse complement.
TGGGTTTTTCCATAAGATGTTACAGAAAAATGTGAATGAACTTTTTGGCCAATCCAATGTAAAGACTATGTGTGAAGAATAGTTGAGGGATAATTGAAGTAATGTTTGTGTGGGGAGTAATCCTGTATTTTCATGTAGTGTAGTGATAGAATAAGATGTTTTCTTCCCATATAAAATGGTGCTCACTCACTGAAGTCTCTTGGTCACTAATGAATTACATGAGGTTGAATGGCTTCAGAAAAATGACTGGTTCACCGTGTTGACAGATTCATCTCCTTGGTAGTAAAGGAAGTAATGCAGGTAAACTCTTGCTCTGGACCCTATTCTGACCAACTCCAAGGTGGGTGAAGTGGAAGGGGGCAGTACAGCCACGGGCTGACCTGTGGGAAGGTGGCCACTGAGCACCCTTAGAACTTTAGAGGTCTTGCCCACCACAGAGGGGCTTCGGGCAGTCTGGTGTGTTCCTAGGATATTAGGAAGGGAAATTTCAAAAGGGTTCCTGACCCAGATGAATTACCTTTCGAAGCAATGAGAGAATTTGCAGGTGGGATTGCTGGCCAGCTGGGAATCAGCTTTGTGAAATTGTGGAGAATGGAAAGTTGCCCAGGACCTGGAGAGAGAATAATGTCCTCATTTCCCCCCAAAGAGGAAAGAAGGTGGAGTTCGGGAACTAATGACCACTGAACTTCATGTTGATCTTGAAAAAGAACTGTAGACTGCAGGATTCCAATGATGAGGCGAAACATTTTTTAAAGGATGTGATGATCATAAAAATCAGCCAGGTTCATTAAGGACAAATTATGCCTCTGACTGCCTCTTATGATAGGGTTATTAGGGGAAGAATCAGGAAATCCTGTAGGTGTGGCGTATCCAGTTTTCACCAGGCATTTGTGAGGGTCATTCAAGGTATGGTGGATGAGAAGGATTAATTTGGACTGGGTGATAGTACAGTGAGGTGGATTCATAAACTCGTTAACAGTCATCCACAAATTGCTGACCTAGTAAACTGGCAGCTTCCTTACTGTGGGAGGTTTAATTAATTCATGAATGGCACATGCCAAATTATGTCCCCAAAGCCCATTGGTAAATTGTTTTTCTTGAATTTGTGACCCATTTTTCTATGGACAGTTTCCCTTTTGAACTCATTATGTATATGCGTGTAAGAATTTGGGTGATACAACTCTTCTATAAGACTGTAATCCTAGAATGAGTTTTGAGCTCCAATACAGAAAACAGAGACATAACCGTCTCCCTCTGCTGCAGGGGTAAGGGGCTGTGGGTGTTGGGTGGTAGACAGTAGGGTGGGTAGAGACCACCTTGTTTCCCATGGCATTGGTCCTCCCAAGGGTTAGAAGTAGGGATTATGGGGGCCTGACTTTCTGTCAGTACCATTCAGGGCCCCACAGGTTTGTATTGTATCCTTGACTGAATTGAAAAACCCTGGAAACGATTGAAAGTTTTTAAAGTAGAGGAACAACATCATTGGTCAGGTTTGTATTTTAGAAATATTGCTGTGGCTGCAATTTGGATAATGGATTTGATAGGGTAAAACTTTAAATAGAGAAACAGAAGATTATGCCAATAACCCAGGTGAGAGAGAATGGTAGTGGTGGGAATGAAGTAAAGTTGGGTGTATTTGAGAGAGATTTGGTAAGTAGAATTTACATGACTTGGTAGTAAATTGAATGTGGGGGAAGAGGTAGAGTAAGGAATCTAGAAGGGATGACTCCCAAGTTTCTGACTTGGGCGTCTGTGTGGGTCGTGGTAGCCTATATTGACATGAGAGACAGCATAAAGAGAAGGCAGGAAAAGGATCAGTTTGGGCCATGAGGACTCGAGAGGTGCCTGTGGGACATCAAGTAGAGATGCCCCAGTAAACTAACAGAATATAACAGTAAAATTAATTTCTAAGATCATAGCTGTGGCGATGAGCAGTTAAGGAGAGAGGTCTGGCTAAAGATACAACACTGAGTTTATTTCATTCCCTTTTCATCTACCAAGTGAGACTACACTCTAGACACCTTCCTTCTGTATAGAGATTCTTTTTATTTTTTTTTAATTGAGGTATAATTGTGAGATAGCATTGTATTTCAGGTGTACAAAATGATTCAATATTTGTATACATTGCAACATGATCACCATAATAAGTCTAGTTGACATCCGTCACCATACATGGTTACAAAATTTTTTTTTCTTGTGATGAAGACTTTTAAGATCCACAGCTGACCCTCTAACAATGAGGGCGTTAGGGGCACCAACCCTCTGTGCAGCTGAAAATCTGCATATAACTTATAGTTGGCCCTCTGCGTCCACGGTTTCTCCCAACCACGGATCGTGTAGTACTGTAGTATTTACTGTTGAAAAAAATCCGTGTGTAAGTGGATGCATGCAGTTCAAACCCATGTTCTTCAAGGGCCAACTGTATTCTCTTGGCAACTTTCAAGTACGCAATACAGTGTTACTAACTATGGTCACCATGCTGTACATTACATCACCATGACATTTATTTTATAGCTGGAGGTTTGTACCTTTTGATTCTAAATCAAAGACATTTTTAGTGATATTCTACTATATATCATTATCTCCTTAAGAGCATAAGTGCCACTAAGCTCATGTACTTATTTAATTCAAACTGTTCTATCTACAGGATTCTGTTTCCATGCAATTATGACTGTAGTAAGTAAAGAATAAACACATCAGGGTCTCCTAGATATTTCAAAGCATTCTGCTTCATCGTTAATCATGGTAGTAGCCTGGTAAAATAGAAGTTTTGTAAGTATCTCCTGAATGGTAATCTGCAATGCCTGTTAATTTACTTTAAGAGAAAATATGGTCTTAGAAATTAATTTTACTGTTATATTCTGCAGTCTTATAAATCACACTCTCTGGTGCATGAAAAATTAAAAAGAGCAACTTGATACATTTTTCATCTTGTTAACGTTTTTGAAACCAAACCAGATCCTAGACATGACATTTTTACATTGCTGTTGGAATTTCCATGCCCAGCGTCTATGTTCATTCTGTCCCATTATTTATTTTGGCTCCAGTGTTTGGCTTCTTCTTTGAAGTAGTTTGCTTTCAATGTTTACAAAAGTGGACTCCCACAACCAAAGAAAGGATGGATAATGAGTCTGTCTGAAAGTGTTATTTTTGTTTGTAATGGAATAGGGTCACTCTACTATAATTAGTGATGTTGTGAAAGCAAGGCAGAACGCCTAGGCAGTGTCAATTACTTGGCTGTTTTCAATATGCATATGGCATATACACACTTGCACACACACAAGATCCCCCGTGCCTTATTTTGGTAATACTCTACTTCTGAATTCCATTGTAAAAAAGAAAAAGATAGAGTACAGTTTTAATGAAATGCAGTGCAAATGAATGATTGCTGACTTAAAACTAGGTCTCTGTTAATGTGCTCGTGATTCTCTGTTAATACTGAGGTGGAAAGCTGTATTGCTTTTGCGGCGAGCATTGTGAAGTGAAATGGATACAATCAAGAGCCTTTTCCTTTTTATTGTTTGTCTGCCTTATGTATAAAATACTTTGATTAAGTTGTAGCCCACTGTAAAGTTAAGTATAAATTGTGATGCTGTGTATATTTTTGGCACTTTGTGGTTGAAGTTTTTTCTCTTTAAATTTTTGGTTATTTATGCTACATTATATACCTTCTTTCTGCAATATATAGTGGACTTACCCAGGGGCATTCAAATGGGGCACAGAACTCAAATTTTTCTTTTTGAATTAACAATATTCTAGTAGGAGCTTAATGAAAGTTTGTTGAATGAAATCAGTGAACACTTAGATAATGATTATTGATATAAATGCTATGTTAGCAAATCATAAAAACAAAGTCATGCTTTTTCTGTTTAACTGTTTCTATCTCTAGACTTAACTTTGCCTATGACAGAACCTTACAGTTTAAAAGATGGTCTTTGGAGTTAGGCTGACTGAGTTCAAATCTGAGCCATCAGTTTCTAACCACGTGGCCTTGGACAAGCTTTGAACTTCTTTAAATCTCAGTTCCGTCCTCTGTGAAGGGTTAGCCCATACAGATTTTGGTAGCATTAAATGAGAGAATATGTGTAAAGCCTTCAGTGCCTTCATACAGTAAGTGCCTGATAAGGATTAGCTATTATTCCATTGTATATATTTGCCACATCTTCTTTATCCATTCATCTGTCGATGGACACTTAGGTTGCTTCCATGTCCTGGCTATTGTAAATAGAGCTGCAATGAACATTATGGCACATGACTCTTTGAATTATGGTTTTCTCAGGGTATATGCCCAGTAGTGGGATTGCTGGGTCGTATGGTAGTTCTATTTTTAGTTTTGTAAGGAACCTCCATAGTGGCTGTATCAATTTACATTCCCACCCGCAGTGCAAGAGGGTTCCCTTTTCTCCACACTCTCTCCAGCATTTATTGTTTGTAGATTTTTTGATGATGGCCATTCTGACTGGTGTGAGGTGATAACCTCATTGTAGTTTTGATTTGCATTTCTCTAATGATTAGTGATGTTGAGCATCCTTTCATGTGTTTGTTGGCAATCTGTATATCTTCTTTGGAGAAATGTCTGTTTAGGTCTTCTGCCCATTTTTGGATTGGGTTGTTTGTTTTTTTGATATTGAACTGCATGAGCTGCTTGTAAATAAAAAGAAACGAAATTGAGTTATTTTTATTGAGGTGGATGGACATAGAGTCTGTCATACAGAGTGAAGTAAGTCAGAAAGAGAAAAACAAATACCGTATGCTAACACATATATATGGAATCTAAAAAAAAAAAATGTAAAATTGATAGCTAGTGGGAAGCAGCGCATAGCACAGGGAGATCAGCTCGGTGCTTTGTGACCACCTAGAGGCGGGGAATAGGGAGGGTGCGAGGGAGGGAGATGCAAGAGGGAAGGGATATGGGGATATATGTATATGTATAGCTGATTCACTTTGTTATAAAGCAGAAACTAACACACCATTGTAAAGCAATTCTACTCCAATAAAGATGTTAAAAAAAAAAAGATTAGCTATTATTATTGTATCTGCCTCTTCAGCCTATACCCCACCTTCAAACTACCCATTAGGCTTATGTTTGTCCCCTAGATTGTTTTTTTTTCTTTAATCACTGATTCAATGCCATCTTAGAATGTTTTGCCAGATTTTTTTTCACCTTTCTGTTAAAACTTTCCCATGGTTTTTCCGGGTCATGAGTCATATCTCTTGCTTCGGTAAACGCTCACATTCTACTGAAGTTCATCAGTTCCCTAACTAGACCTCCACACGTCTGTGGTTCTTTGGAATATTTTATCTTGCAGGGGATGTTACTCTACATCTATCCTCTCTTTCTCCCTCCCCTCTAAAACAACCCTTCCATTGAGTTTATTTGTAGAGCATGTTTGGTTCCTTTTTTGAGTTACTTTGCAGAAAGTAAATTAAGCCACGGAACCATCATACATATACCTCATACCAGAGCTTCTCCTCCTCTTAAGGGCTAATTTGAAAGCTTATCTTAAAGAACCTGCCCCTCTTGGGAATTCTCTGGTGGTCCAGTGGTTAGGACTCCACACTGTCACTGCTGAGGGCCTGGGTTCAATCCCTGGTTGGGGAACTAAAAATCCCAGAAGCCGCATGGTGCGGCCAAAAAAAAGAAAAAAGAATCTGCCCCTCTTTAGAAGATCCACTATTTCTGTTTCTAACCAAATTCAACTTTATTTATGTTTTATTTCTTTTTTTCCTCTTTGTCTTTTTTTCCCCCTTTCCATTATACCCCATTCTTTAAGATGTGGATGAATGCCTGGAACCAGATATCTGCACAAATGGTACTTGCTCCAACCTCGAAGGATCCTACATGTGTTCATGCCACAAGGGCTATACCCCAACTCCAGACCACAAGCACTGTAAAGGTAAATACTGTGATCAGATGTCTCATTTTTATTTGAACTGCATTTAAAAACATATTAGAGTAACTAGCCTTAAAAAAGGGAAACATACTACCTGTCATTTATTTTGATTGAGCTACTTGGAGCACATTTTGGTTGACATCTTTGAAAGTGACTCCTCATGGTGATTAAATACAGACCCTATCTGTTTACATAGAGAAAAACAGTGTTTTTTTTAGAGAATATCTGTAAACCACAGATCTATTTTGTTTTTTCCAGTTATAGAAACGATACATGCAGTTGTACAACTCTGTGAATATACTAAAAACTATTGAATTGTACACTTTAAATAGATGAATTATGTGGTGTGTGATTTTTATTTCAATAAAATTGCTATTAAAAGACATGCATTTGCTATACGAAATGTAGCAAATGCAGAAAGGTAAAAAAGATAAAGTAATAATCTTTCAACCTCATTTGTGGATATTCATATCTCATGGATATTTTATATCATTATGTTCTGTGTACAGTTTCCTATCTTGCTTTTTATCATTTAATAGTCTATCATGAACATTTTACATTTATTAATAACTCTTTTCAAACATTAGTTTTAAAGGCAGTGTAATATCCCGGTGTATTGCTGTGTCACCATTTTCTTGCTGTTCTTCAGATGTTGAACAACATATTTTTTCCAGCTTCTGATTATTATGTAAAAATAAAACCTAACAGGCATCTCTTTAAAAAATAAACCTTTGCCTGAATTTCCGGATTACTTCCTTATTTGTATAAGTGGAAGAATCAGGCAAAATGTTCTGTGTTTAACTATTTCAATAGAGAACACTAATTTCTAATTTTAAAATATGTGTTTCTTTTACTTCTAAAAGATTTAATATGTATTTTATGTGCTCATTTCCTTTAATAATTTCCTAAACACTTCTAATTATTAAACACTTATTTCATACATCTGTTAAACATTTGTATTTCCTCTTTTGCAAATTTGTTAATACCTTTTCCCATTAATCAAGTTTTTAAGTCAATGTGTATGAACACTTTATATATAGGATATATATATATAAACCTATGTACAGTGTATATATTTAACATATACCGTTTTCTTTAGAATATTAGTGTAATTTGTCCAAGGTTTCGCTAATTTTTTAAATAATTTTTTAAGAAATTTTCATTTTTTTCTGCAGTTAAATCTATGGACTGTTTCCATTCTGCTATCTTCCATCACTTTTATACCTAAAAGCATGCTCTTTCAAAGGGAGAAAGAGGAAATAAGTAAAAGAATTTTTCTTTACTGTCTCAATGAAAGTGAAGGATCTAAGGTAGTGATTAATTTATCACTGTGGTAGGGAAGCAGTAAACAGATACCCTACTACTGACCTGTAAGAATTGAAGCATCTTCCACTGGCAGTAGGGAATTCACAGACGTCTGGATTTGGTGCCTTACTCCTTCCATGCAGCAGAATACTATCCACTCCCAGGAGAGCATATGAAGTAGGCACATCTCCCTTTTCTCCTGGTCCTTTCCCACATCCGCAGCTTTCCTTCTGACTCCTTAAGCTGGGCATCTCCTCAGAAAAAGTTAAACATGAGAATCACTTGAAAGGTATTATATCTTCCTTACATACAGGACGAATGGTGGCTGAAGGTCTCAACATTAGAACCCACTGTTAATCTTTATTTGATTGCTGTATCTGGTTTATTGCCATAACCTGTCATATTACTTTCTCTTCCCAGTCTGCCTGCTTCTTTTCATCTGCTTATTCATAAAAACCCTTGTAATCGGCCCCTACTTCACATTCCAAATTTGTCACCACTGCTTTCTTCAATTTGCAATCTCTGTCCCATACAACTGATGTCACAACGGCCCTGTGTATATTCTGTGCTTATTTTGACTCAAGTACTTGCTCATGATTATCCTGCCCTGCACACCCATCTTCTTCCTCACTACTGACCTGAATCCTGGCTCTTCCAGGGATTCACTATACAACCTTGGATAAATAATCTCAGGTTTCCTGATATCATGTCATCCCTAAAATTTGAGGATTGGACTCTCTAGAGGGAAAATGCACAGAGTAAATACATGTTGAATGAATGACTCATTACCACCGTCTTCCTCTTGGCATTGCCATCCCAGATGAGGCTGCCCTTCTCTAGTCAGTCTCCCTACTACCTGTGAATTCACACCATCAATTGATGCCACCCCTAGGAACACTCGTATTTTCCAGCCTCTGGGGCACTCTGCTGGGCTGCTGCAGAAGCATCTATTCATCCTTCCTTTCCTTCCTCTCAAGTGTATCAAAGAACCAACGTGTTCCAGGCACTGCGTATGTTACCAAGAGGCTGAAATCTCTCAAAGAACTGTTACTCATTGGAAGAGATGCAAACCTGCATCAGATAATTGGAGACAGTAAAGTACTAAGTAATGAAAGTTAAGTCGTCAGTGATGTCATGTGAATGTCATGTACTCCTGACATTATGTGAGGACCAAAGCACTTTACCTCTGTGCTATTCTTTCCAAAAACCTGTAACCCCAGTCTTAATTATGAGAAAAACATCAGACAAGTCCAAATTGGGGACATTCTGTAGAATTCTGGCCCATATCCTCAAGGCAATTGACGTTGTCAAAACAAGGAAAGACTGAGTGGAGAGATGAGACACCTGAATATAATGTGGTCCCCTGGATTGGATCCTGGAACAGAAAGAGGACCTGCATGGAAAAACTGGTGAAATCCAAATAAGTCTGGAGTTTAGGGTTTTTTTTTCTTTTAAAAGGCAGTATGTCATATTCTAGCTGTGATACTCTGAAGCTGTGTTAGCTTGGATAAGTTATCTCATTTCGCCAAGCCTTACTTGCTCATCTGCAAGAAGGTAACAATAATGGCACCTATGAGGGTTGATGTGAGGATTGCATGAGAAAATATAGGGTAATGAGATATCAGAGATAATACATGGAGGGTGAGATATAAGGCAGGGACAGAGCATGACATTTTGTGGTAGATGTTGTTATTCACCGAATAATAGGCATGTACAAAGTTCTGCTGAAGCCAAGAAGTGTGTGACTAATTCTGATTGCATGTTTCTGGGAAGGGTTTGCAGAGGTGTCGCTATTTGAACTTGGTCTTAAAATATTGAATACAGAGGGGAGAAAACCTTATAGGGCAGAGGAAACAGCACATATCAAAGCTTGGAGGTGGGAAAGGGCTGTTATGTCTACTTGCCATTTAAATTTGCCCTCTACTCTGATTCTCCTGGTGTCTTTCCATGACAGCCTGGGATAGGATCAGGCAAGATCCCCATCTGGAGAAACCTACATATGCACTAGTTGTTTTCCTTACTCCCCAATCAAAGCCTTTCCTTTTTACAGTAACAAATTGTATAACATCCTTTTTCTTTAATTATTTCATAATCTTTCCCAAACGACCTCAGTTCACAGATGTCAAGTTTACCCAGATCATAAATCTGTTTTCCAACATTGCAGTAAGTCTGCTAATTTCATTCTGTTGATAGTCCTAAATATTGACTGTGTCTTCACCTCACTCAATGTACTGACAACTCTTTTCAGGTTGTAAATACATTATCTAGTGTATTAATCCATTACTTATCTGTATCTTTTTGTATTTGTATCTTTGTATTTCTTTGTACATTTTAGTGCTGTATGTACTAAATGTATAAATACCTAGAGATAGTCTCTATTTTAACTCTGAGCAGGACTTATCATAATAATATGTGCAAAAAGTCCCTTAAAGAAATACCTTTTGGGACTTCCCTGGTGGCACAGTGGTTAATAATCTGCCTGCCAATGCAGGGGACACGGGTTCGAGCCCCGGTCCGGGAAGATCCCATATGCCACGGAGCACCTAAGCCCGTGCGCCACAACTACTGAGCCTGTGCTCTAGAGCCCGAGAGTCACAACTACTGAAGCCCAAGTGCCTAGAGCCCGTGCTCCACAAAAAGAGAAGCCACCACAATGAGAAGCCCACACACCGCAATGCAGAGTAGCCCCTGCTCGCTGCAACTAGAGAAAGCCTGCATGCAGCAACGAAGACCCAATACAGCCAAAATAAAAAGAAATAAAATAAATAAATTTATTTAAAAAAACAAACAAATACCTTTTATGAAGAATAATATTTTCTGTTCATCTCTTGGCACAAGAGAGAGAAGACATTTGTCCTGCATGCCTATTTTATTAGAAAGTGTTCTTTTGGGCTTCCCTGGTGGCGCAGCGGTTGAGAATCTGCCTGCCAACGCAGGGGACACGGGTTCGAGCCCTGGTCTGGGAAGATCCCACATGCCGCGGAGCAACTAGGCCCGTGAGCCACAACTACTGAGCCTGCGCGTCTGGAGCCTGTGCTCCTGGAGCCTGTGCTCCGCAACAAGAGAGGCCGCGATAGTGAGAGGCCCACGCACCGCGATGAAGAGTGGCCCCCGCTTGCCACAACTAGAGAAAGCCCTCGCACAGAAACGAAGACCCAACACAGCCAAAAATAAATAAATAAATTTATAAAAAAAAAAAAAAAGAAAGTGTTCTTTTGTCATAGGAATTTTGTCCCTCATCAGAAAAGAAAAAATTGCTTTTTAATGTGTAGAATTATGCTGCCTCTGTTCCCCTGTGTCCTTTTAAAGACCCAAAGATCACCTCATTCAAGATAACAGAGTTGCCTCGAGTTTTTCCAAATATGTGTATCATTACTTATAATGAATTATTTCTGACAGTCTTCCCAACATAAATGAGTAACTTATGTAAGATGTCTGGTGTATCCTGACAGTACTTGGAATGGAGGGTGTAGTCTTGCTTCAAACATCTTCACATGGGAATGCTTAATTTGTCATCTTCTTTGAGAAAGTCAAAAAGAGGCCAAAGCATTAAAAATGTTGTCAGACATTACGTGAGATCCAACCAGCTACATGAGCTGGTTGGTCTTAAATTCTTGAACTGACGTCTCAAGTATTTTATAGAATGTGCTGAAAGAAAACATGGTGTGGGCTCGTCTTTGCTGTCGACCACTTGAAAAGCTAGTAGTCTGAGAATGCTGGAAAGGTGTGAAATCATTCGTAAGACAAAATTCTTATGTAATTTCTCTACTGGTAGTCAACAGTTGACAGCCAGGAATTATATATAAACAAAAGGGATCAACTTCACAATAAGTGAAAGAAAAGTTTCTAGTAAACTCAAGTAATTTCTGCAAGAAATTAAATCAGAAACAAATTTCTGAACTCCAGTTACATTAATAGTCAATGTGAGCTTTTTCAGGAAACATAACCTGACACCTTGCTTGCATGAAGATAAAATTCAAAAGGTTAATGCCTCACTAGAGGTTAAGAAATGCAGCTTTGCTCAGGAAACAGATAATTGTCAGTAATACTTGAGGGAAAAGACTGTGCAGTTAATTGAGTTCTCCTGGCAAAAAACTTGTAGATGCAAGGGGGGAAAGTGGTGGAGGAGCGTGGTGGTGGTGGGATGAATTGGGAGATTGGGATTGACATGTATACACTAATATGTATAAAATGGATAACTAATAAGAACGTGCTATATAAAAAAATAAATAAACTTGTAGATGCATTTTAAGTAACAGGATATTTTCAGAAGGAAGTACTAGTCAGACATTGATCTTTAGGATGTTATTTCCTTAAAACAAGTTCTGCTCTTTTAAGATCAGGACTCCTCTCTCCCACTCTGAGTACAGGGCTGGTGTGTTTTCATCCACTGTCTCCACTAATCCTCACAGCAAACCTGTAGTGGAGGCGGTGAAGCTCAGTCCTACCATAATTTAATAATCATAAACTCTTACAAACTGACTAGCTATTCAGCAGAACATTCTGAGGCTGTATCCACATAGAGAAGGCAAGACAACATTATCTAATTAGATCAGACCAACCTGACAGCCAAACAAAAACGTTTAGAAAACACGCGCTGCTTCTACCACAAGTGTTCAAGTTATTGAGGAGGCCAGGCTTTTCTTCATTCGTGTAAATTCATATCCACGACTAGGACACTTATAAAGAATTATGTTCTTTCTCAGTCAATAGCTCTATGTTTATTCAAGGCATTTGAAAAAAAATCCTCACTCATCACTTTCTCCTTAGACATTCCAACATCTATCATCAAAACATTACCATGCCTCTTGGCTTTCCTTGTTACTTTGAAAATGAGCTCAGTGTCCTTTAACACAACTGTTTGACCTTATACTTTTCCAGGTTCTTCTAGTACAGTAGAAATGTTTATTTCCTCCCATAACTGCCTCCATTATGGTTTTGTTTTTTAAATTCTTGGGAGAGTTTTAATTCTGCCTTTTTTCTGCCTTCTACAGGCCTGCAAACTGCCTCGTAGCCATTATTTTGTGCTGAGGTTCTTTCTTTTTCCAACTCTAAAATATTTCATGTTGTGTTTGTGCTGTATCCAAAGTATGAGAGAGAGAGAGATGGCAAAGAGCTTGATGTTGTATTGAAAGCAATTTTACTTCGTCATAAATTTATCATCTATTTGTAATTATTTCTTTTCTACAGTTCAGCATACTGAGGTTGATGTGAGGAACACTGGTGGGCTGATTCAAACTAAAATGTAGAGTGCCTCACCTAGGAGAAGTACTATTATTTTTGTGATAATAACCCCAGAATGCATTGGAAAGGGCAGAGCCTTTTTTTCTGCTTATTAAGAATTTTCTACTGTGGGTCATGCCTTAAAAGACCAGCCTGGAAATGGAAGGCTTTGAGGGCAGTAGCTTGGTTTACAGTCTCAAACTTTAGCTAATGGGGTGTTTAGATATAAGAACTAATGTAAAACAATTGTCATTGTGTTTACAGATGTTGACGAATGTCAGCAAGGGAATCTGTGCATAAACGGGCAGTGCAAAAACACCGAGGGCTCCTTCAGGTGTACCTGTGGGCAGGGCTACCAGCTGTCAGCGACAAAAGACCAGTGTGAAGGTAGGAGTGTGGCACCATGAACTACTGTGATTGCAGTTTAAGGCACGTGCCTAAAAAAAAAAAGTGCACTCAGTAAAGTGAGTGGGTTTTGAGAAACTACATACGTGATTGTTTTATTGCGCCAGAAATCAAGGGACTTACACTTAAGTCAGGAAAGTCAATGAATCAGGATGGAAAAAGTCTAAATTTGAAAACTAAGGTATTAGTGATCAGTGGCTGGGCATTACTATTGGAAAGAAAAATGGTTGCTCTCTGTGTAATTCCTTACTTGCAGAAAATTGATTGTATTAAAATCATTTGAAAGTTTCACCTAATAGGATTAACACTTAGAAGGGAATTATGTCAGCCTGGTATTATGTTTTGGAATATTAATGACCTAGTTTTTGTATGCATTGAGCTTTTTAAAATTCTTACTTTAAAAAAAATAATCACTAAACAAGACTTTTCAGGAAGACTGAAATAGCATCCCCCTTATACTCAGGGATAAAGTTTGTGAAATATACCCTGTTCCTACAGGTGATAGTGAGGATTTTGGACCTCGCTGGGGTTGACCTTAGACTTAAAAAAAGTATTTTTCTTCATTGAACTTCGTACAGAATTACAGATTGGCCCTTCAACAACACATGTTTGAACTGCATGGGTCCATTTATATGCAGATTTTTTTCAGTGAATACTTAGTAGAGTACTACACAATCTGTGGTTGGTTGAATCCTCAGATGCAGAACTGTGGAGACAGAAGACCAGCTGTCAGGTTAAATGCGACTTTTTGACTGTGTAGTGGTTGGCACCCCTAACCCCCTCATTGTTCAAGGGTCAACTGTACTTCACTTCCCAACAAGTATATGCTTCCTGAGCTTGAAAATACTATGGTATCAAAAAAAAAAAAAATACTATGGTATCACCAGTGACAAGCACAAGTGTCCAGAGTTCCTGAAAAGAAATGTCATTTAAATGATATTTCTTTAAGAATACACACTGTACACGATCAGTTGTTTTATTATAGGGAAACAAATCATATCCATGTCTGTATGTAAACTTTAGATATTTAATAAGTAGAAAGGTCTCCTGAGGTAGTGTTATAAAAGAGACACTGTATGGTGGTCCTACAAAGGGATCTACCAATATTATCATAACCTTCTTCAATTATCCCTTTCTAGAACATAGAAAGTCATTACAATACCTAATCTAGAGGTGAAGAATGATCAAACACACACAAACACACTCATGTACACAGATAAATTAAGTAATTTGTTCTAGATTCTAGTCCCTCTCAAAGTTTTTATACTTTATTTAATGCATCCTGACCTTTACAGTGCGTGTGATAAGAGTAGAGGTCCACACATAATATAATAAGGCTATCGTGTTCATAGTCCTTCCTTTTGAAGGGCCAGTGATGTCACTCCTAGAGATAAGTCAGACACAGGAGAATCACCCACCAGGTTAGAAATAGGGGCAAACCAATTTTAGGTGCTAAATGCCAGGATAATCAGAATGGTGCTGTAAGCAGAGTAGGATAGAGCAGTGGTGTAGGGTCCCTGTGGTGTTAACTCTTGCAGAATCCCATTGCCAGAAGTAGATACACATACGTAAATGTGATGAATAAAGTTTATCAGCAAACAACATGAAATAAGTGCCTGCTGATTGTTGAAACACTAGGTCATCTAAGGAGTCAAAAAAGATGTGGACATAGGCCCTGCCTCAGGAAAGTCAGAATCTAATGGTGAAAGTAAATGATGGAATACATGCAATATATTATCATGCCTTTTATGTGTGGATGTGATGCAGGCACGTGTGTGAGCCTGAGCTCAGGATTGTGGTTACAGAACAAATAATCTCTAAGCAGAGGATGTGTGTGTCAAGCAAGAGAGATTCAGAGGCAATGTAGGTATCAAATGGGCTGAGAGCAGGGAAGGACCATTAGATTTGCCCAGAAAATCATTGAGAGAGAGAGAAGGTGGAAGCCTGATTGCTAGGGGTCTAAAGGGTAAATTACTGAAAAAGAAGACATTCATGCCATGACACTTTTCAATCAGGGGGGGTCAGCAAACTTCTCCTGTAAAGGGCCAGATAGTATATGAATGTGTGGTGCTATTTTCCAATAAAACTTTATTTATAATAATAGGCAGTGGTGGGCTGTAGCTTGCTGACCCCTGCTTTAGACTATCACAGGCCGTAGTGCTTTTAAACTCAGAGTGTTAAACTTGAACCTATAGAAGGAATTCCAAGAAGCTTCGTTGTGATTCCCAGATTACAGCCAAGTATTTGCCCCTCATCAGTGACCAGTGGAATTAATATGTACAGATTCTTAGCTCATTGCTTAAAATTTTAAGCTCATCTGTTTTTCCCTACTGGGATATTAATGAGTGACCTTTTACTAGAGGTCAGTTTGAGTCACATAATGAAAATTCTAAATTAATTAGAAACCAGATAGTTTATAGACCTCCTTTACATGAATGATTAAAAACTCACTTTTAAAGCACCACTTCTAAGTTTCTTTTTACTCTCTTGCTCATAGATGTTGATGAGTGCCAGCACCGTCATCTCTGCAGTAATGGGCAGTGCAGGAACACGGAGGGCTCCTTCCGCTGTGTTTGTGACCAGGGTTACAGAGCGTCCGCCCTTGGAGACCATTGTGAAGGTGAGAATTGCTCTTGATTGCAGAATCATAAAATGGGAGAATCAGGATCAGGGAAATCTGGACATCAACCTGGCCTCTGTCCTTGACCCCATACTTTTGACTTCACAGTTGAGGACACTAGGTCCCTGTAAGATATTTTCCCCGTGGTCACACAGATAGTGCCAAGAAGTGCATAGAATCAAGGTTTTCCTTACACTACTCAGAGCAGTTATGCCAGAAGAATTATGCCAGCTAAATGAGTAAAGAATCAGTTTAACTCTTCTCAGCTGTGGATGGTTTATCCTGGGTGTATAGTTCTGTATAGCATCCATTGGGAGGCAGGACCAGTGGTACCAACGATCCAAGTAAGTAAAGACAAGTTAATTTTCCAGATAAATGTAAAGTTTTTTAAGCCAGACTTTAATTTTGAGCTTTTCACATAAAATATTTCTTCAGGATAACCCACATGTACAGCATTATGAGATGTTAACCACTTTCACTACCTGCCTTGGCTCAGAACCCCTCTGGGTGGTCAGGGCTGCTGAAGCTGCCTGTCACCAGCCTGTCACTTGTGAATTCTCTGTGTTCACTGTGTTTTTTTCCCACTCATCTGCTGATTTGCTGCATTTAGACCCTGTCAGTTATGAAAGCAGAAATGTGAACGTGGCAGGGTTTGCCTCACATGGTGAGGCAGTGGCTGCTTGAGGGTCTGAACCCCACCTTTGAGAGAAGAGAATGAGCTTTTCAGTGACTGGTTTTGTGGCACATGCTTCAGTGGCCCCAGATACTTTTCGACTTTTCAGTCCCATTGGTTGGGAAGGATCAACTGTACTGTATCCTTCTCTTCTGACCAGAGAACTTGGCTCAAACAGTCACAACCTGTCTGGAGGGCAATTGGTGCTGTTTCAGAGGTGTTAAAATGTACATTATTGTTGAATCAGTGGGTCATCTTCTAGGATTTTATCCTAAGGTAATAATGTTTTACAAAGAGTTAATACAACCAGTGAAAAGTTGTAATCAACATACCTATTGAAAAAATAGGCAAATGATCAAGTGATAAGTCATAATAACAATAATAATTGGTTGTCTGAAAACTGTCGATGGGGAACTCTACAATATATGAGTAAATGTTGATGATTCAACATAGTGGCAATGCGAGATGGAAGAGGCAGTCGTGTTGCTGGGAGCCAGTCATGGAAGAATCTATTCTAGAAGTAGGTAGGTGGTAGGGCACATGCTAAGGCACTGAAAACCTACACTGACCACCAGTATGTTTTTTGCCCTAATTCCTGGCCTAGCCAAGAGGATAGCCAGGCCATTGACTAAGTCTTGGGTAATGGGTGCTTATTATAGGACATGTTCCTCTATTTTGGCTGTTTTAATATGTAACCATTTCACCAGAAGTCCAATATTTTTATTCTAAAACCATCCATTTCATGAAAAGCCAAATAAAAACTTTTCCCTGGCTTGCTTGTCATTATTAATATATATGTTCCGTAAGAAAGCTTCTTTTTAAGTATATAATCAGACTCTTTTCTCTTCAAGTCAGGACTAATTTCCCTAGTGTCTTAGGTTATAAATAGGACTGGAGTCTGAATTAATTCAGAGCTCCCTTTGAAACGATATTAGCACTTCAGCCTGCTAATTCCCAACTAGCACTGTTTCTGACCCTTCCCAGTCTTATGTAGCTGTAATTAACTGAGCTGTGACGGCTCACATGCCTTTCACAGCTGTGGGAGGAAAAGCCATCTTTCTTGTTGGCATTTCTGTTTACATGTGTGATTTTCCTCTCCTAACTCTGGCAGAGACTTGTTTTCTTACAGCGTTATCCTGCAGTCCTGCTGGCCTTCTCGTGGAGTCAGAATCCCAAGCATTGTGCTAATTTCGGTGGGCAACGTACACCAGCACACTCAGTAGCCACTCAGTCTGTGATTCTGGGTGGCCTCAGTTGTCCTGGTTATTAGAGGTCTTGGCATCTCAGCCTTCAAAGGCTCTGCCTCTGACTTGTTTTCCCTCCAGGCACAGTCTCTGCTTCCATGCCTACCTTGGCGTCTTCCCCGGCCCCTTGCTGTGGTTGCTCCATGCTAGTCCCTTGCAAAGCCTGAGAAGAAGATTCATGATTTACTCTGTCTTCCTATGGCCCTTCTCTGTTGGTCATTTCTTTGCAGACCAAATCGAAAAAGGGAAGAAGTGCTAGTATTTCTTACCTTCTGACATTTCTTTCCAAGTCAGAGTCATCCATTTATTCATTTATGCATTCATTCAACAAAAATTTGAGTGTCAAGGATGTGCCAGGCACTGTTCTAGGTACAGGATATACAGCAATAAACCAAACAGACAAAAAGTCCTGCCCTCGTGGAGCTTACATTTTAGTGAAGGAGATAACAATAAACATGATAAATAAATAAACTGTATAGTTTGTTAAATGGCAGTAAATGTTAAGGGGAAAATTAAAGTGGGGTACATGGCGGGTGCTGAGGGAGGGAGGGAGAGTGATGGTCTTAAATAAGTGGGCAAGCAGAGGTTAGCCTGAGATGATGACATTTGATTATTTCTGGGGGAGTGTTCCATGAAAAGGCTTTGTGGAGGAGATTAGGAGCTTGACTTGGGCATTTTCAGTTTGTGTTGCCTACAGTGGGTATCCAAATGAAGATATCTGAAAGGCAATTGGACCTATGTGTTTGGAATTCAGGGGTGAGTTCTGAGCTGGGATTCATCAGCACGTAGACAGTGTTTAAAGCCATGAAGTTGGATGGGATCACCAAGGGAGTGACTGTAGCTAGAAGAGAGAAGTTGTCCAAAGACTGAGTCCTTGTCCCTCATTTATTTAGAAGTGAGGAGGTGATAAGGAACAAGCAGAGGGGATTGAGAAAAAGTGGCAAGGGAAGGAGCAAAACCAGAATCCAAGAGAAGAGAACATTTCAAAGAGGGCGTGATGAGCCTGGGTCAAACATTGCTGCTAGGCAAGATGAGGACCAAAAGTTGACCATAGCATCTAGCCAGGTGGAGGTCCTTGGTGACCGCCAAAGCAGTCTCAGTGGAGAGGTGACCACGACTGACTGTTGCTGTCCTTAAAGCCTGGTGGCCAACTCCTAGAAGAAATTCCTCTTTCATATCACCCTCGTCGGTGGTGTCAGATGATCCCACATTGGGCTCTCTTAATGTTCCACCTACTCTTTTTTTTGCTTTTGAAAATAGAGATCTTGCAAAATTTTTAAACTAAACCAGACTGTAACATAATGCACTGAGTTTTAAAATCTGTGCAATTATTTATAAGCATTTTTAAAATGCTTCCTTTTACTCTCATATACATTATATCTCTTAGATTTTGCAAAGTGAATGAAAATTATTTTAGGATAGGGTGAACAAAGCTGACACGTTTCCGTTATGCTGAGGCACATATATTGGTAGTAGAGTGTTGTTCCTGAAATTCATATCCTCAGGATTCTACTTGCTCTATTTTGAATTGAGATTTTTCACATAATGCTAATGATCAAATGTGCCTTTTCTTATTTTGTGGTCTCAGTTTCCGAAAGAGCAAAGAAAGAAAGGTAAATCTAAAAATGGACCTCCAACTCAACACCTGTTAGAATGGCTGTGGAGCTATTAGAATAAATATGGAACAGTTGGAACTCTCTTATCTTGCTGGTGGGAATGTAAAATGATACAGCCACATTAGAAACTTCAAAAGTGAAACCTACTATGGGACCCAGCCATTCTATTCCTAGGAATTTACTCAAGGAAAATGAAAGCATATATTCACACAAGGACTTACACATGAATGTTTATCAAAACTTCATGCATAATAGCAAAACTGTCAACAGTCCAAATACTCATGATAGGTGAAGGGTAAACAAATCGTGGTACATTCATACAATAGAACACTACTCAGCAATAATGAGGAGAGAGGTATTGATACACATGACAACCTGCATGACTCTCAAAAACACTTTGATGAGCAGAAGAAGCCAAACAGAATAGGGGTACAAGTAACCTTTTGGGGCGATGGAAAGGCCTATACCTTTCTGGTAATGATTGGTCCAGGTTATTCCTTTAGTACATGTTTTATGGCAAAGATCCATAAACAGTAGACTAGAATATCCCCATTTGGCTCAACCACTTCAAAATCATGAAATAAGCAGAGAGTTGGGGCTTAAGAATTATTTTCACAGAATTTATATCTAAAAACCTATTCTCAATTAAATTTGGTTCCACTTTTAAGAATCTTGATCTACCGAAGGTCAGCTAATCAGTGAATAAAACCTTTGTTGGCATAGTCAGGCTTTGCAGGAGGCACTTAGTCCTCGGTGCTATTATCTTTCTTAATTGTGCATGATGGTTCCTTTACGGATTCTTTCACAGAAATTATAACGCCTAAGGCATTAGATTAACAGGAGTGGAGATTTTAAGGTCAGACTGGAAAAAGAGACAAAGGAAAATGTCACCAAGCTTTATGTTTGTCACTACAGAATGACATTCTTACAAAGGTGTGTCATTAATTCCTTAAAAAACATTGCATTTGCAATGATGTTAAGAATCCAACAGTGGATCCTAACAGATATAAATTGATACAGAAATGCCTGTGCCTTGATTGTGATGGTGGTCACAAGAATGTGTCTACACTTGTCAAAACTCATTGAACTGGACTCTTAGACACATTTGTTTTATGTAAATTATACTTCAGTGAAGTTGGAGAAACACACTAAAGAAGAAGTGATAAATCACTTTAGTTGTGACAGAGTCACATCAGCCTTGTTTTACATTTTAGGATCAAGTATTCAGAAAAACACTTTAAACATAGGTGAACCTCATAATAATTTATTTTGATAGAATGAAATTATAAGGTGCTTCTCTTTTATCTGCCCTATGAATGGTACAGAAGGCAGTTAATTAGTTGCTTGGGTTCTATGAGGAATATTTAATTCCTTGTGCCCACATTTTCAACCAGACAGCGAGGCGAATAAGGCAGCAACAGTCTCCATATTCACTTCTTCCTGGACCTCCTCATGTATTTTAGCAGCACTCATAATTATTTGCAAGAAATGCCATAACATGCCAAATTTCTGAGAAAACAAAGGTTTTGTTCTTTAGGTTTCTTCAGTGCTAATGATTTGAATCCTACACATACAGCAGAATCGGGGCTCACGGAGTGTGTTAGGAATAATGAGCTCTGACTAGGAGTAAATGAGGTAATAAACAGCCCTAGTGAAAGATCTGCCTCAAGTTCATGCAGCAAGGGGGGGTCATTAATTGTCTTACATGCTCACAGTCAAGACCCAATATTGGTTACGTAAACCATTTTTAGTTGCATATACGTTGTAAGTACCTACGTTAGAAAAAATCCAGGCAACATTATACCTGTTTGTGATAACTGCTGAGTAAGTGACTTTTGATTTTGTTGACTCCCTTGCCTGCCAAAAACTCCTCTTCTTCCCCCTCTGCCACTTTCCACCCTGCTGTCAAGGCTCCAAGTAAGTTCCTTATGTTACACAGGCCACCTTTGACCCCTGTAGTGTCTCTTCTCTAAATTCATGTGACACTGGAAATTGGTTCTATTCTTTTGACAAATATCTTTTTTGACAATTCTTATGTTAAATTATTTTGAACTTATAAAGCAACTCAATATTTTTGTGTTTTTTCTTATTAATATAATTTGGGTTTTTTGGTACAATCATTTTTCTTTGGAGGCAGGGAGCATGCCAAGTACTTTAAAAATCTTTCCTGTAATGCATAATACAGGATCTTGTATAAATAGATGGTCAAGATATTCTTATTTGAAGAATAATTTTATTCTCTATCATCACGGAGAATTTAACCAAGTAAATTACTGTTTGTTATAGAATCTTTACTCTTCCTCTTTGAATTGATTTTATTTGATGTTAAAACTTGTTTATTTATTGTGCAAAGCTAAAATCCTTTCAAAATATTTCATTTCTTAAAAACTCTAAAAGGTAAACTGTCATCCATTTAAAATCATGCGTTATGAGAGATGTAAAATAGTGTTCATTTATGTGAGTCTGGTGTGTAAACATAAGGAAAATGTCTTTCTTAATACAGTTTGTCTTTTAAATTTTGTAAATTGACTTGTAGATATCAACGAGTGCTTGGAGGACAATAGTGTTTGCCAGGGAGGAGACTGCATTAATACAGAAGGGTCCTATGATTGTACTTGCCCAGATGGATTCCAGCTAAATGACAATAAAGGATGTCAAGGTACTTCTCTCTCCATCTTTTAAGTTATAATTTACATTATTGTTCAGTTCTGCATTGCTTCCTGATGACAGTCTGCGGTTTTACCACTTTATATGTAAGTGAGCTATGCCAATTTGTATTTGTTTAATATTTTTCTTGAGTCTACGTCAAGTACAGGAAGTTCTCGCTTTGCACTGCACCATGTTAACTGAAACTCATGTGTTTTGGAACTGTGTCCTAGCTTTGTGTGCTACTGTGGTAACTGAGATCACCTGTACTTTGCTGTTCCTTCCACGGGCCAACCTTGGTACTTGATTCTAAATTATCTTCTAGCTTTTTTATCTCGTTCGTGGGTCTATTTAATTTTGTCCCGTAGCTGATATGTATCTACTTTTTTTTTTTTCCTGATCCCTGTTTTTATACAGTATCCAGCTTCTCCTCTCCCCCAAAAACCTCACTAATGTTTTGGTCACAATTATAGAGGACAGGATTTTATGTTTTTTCAAAGTGCTATCATGTTTAATCTCCTAAACAGCAGTCCTCCTCCCCTTATCTGTGGTTTCATCTTCTGCAGTTTGCTACCCACAGTCAGCTGCAGTCAGAAAATACTAGGTGGAAAATTCCAGAAACAATTCACAAGTTTTAAATTGCTCACTGTTCTAAGCAGTGTAATGAAATCTTGTTCCATCCCATTTCATCCCACCCGGAACGTGAATCATCCCTTTGTCCAACATGTCTCATCTGTCAGTCACTTAGTAGCCATCTCCGCCGTCAGATCCACTGTCGAGGTATCACAGTGCCTGTGTTCCAGTAACTCTTATTTTACTTAATAATAGTTCCAGAGCACAAGGGTAGTGATTCAGCAATTTGGATATACCAAAAAGAAGCCATAAAGGTGCTTTGTTTTTTAAATGAAGAGGTGAAAGTTCTTGACTTACTAAGGAAAGAAAAAAAATCATGTGTTGAGGTTGCTAAGATCTATGGTAAGAACAAAGAGGGAAAAAGAAATTTGTTCTAGCTTTGTTGTCACCCCTCAAACTGCAAAAGTTACGGCCACAGTGCATGATAAGACCTTAGTAAAGATGAAAAAGGCATTAAATATGTACAATAAGATAATTGGAAAGAGAGAGAAATTACATTCACATAACTTTTATTACAGTATACTGTTATAATTCTATTTTTAGTTAGTGTTGTTAATCTCTTACTGTGCCTAATTTATCAATTAAACTTTATTATATGTATGTATAAGAAAAAAGTAGTACATATAGGGTTCAGGACCATCCATGGTTTCAGGTATCCACCGGGGGTCTTATAATGTATCCCCCGGGGGTAAGGGAGGACTGACTGTACAGTGGACACAAGGTACTAATAAGAACACAGCACCAATCACAGCACAGCTTTAACTGAATAACTTCTATGTGCCAGTTGCTGAATTACCTTACTTAATTTGTAAAGAATTGAAGAGGCAACTTTTCTTTTATCCATTTTGTGCATGAGTAACTGAAGCTCAGAGAAGTTAATTAGCACGTTCCTCACTAGTAAGTAATTGAGCTGAGATTTGAACCCAAGATCTTTCCCCACTATTTTCTGTACATTGCCATGCCAATTATTGTTACACTTATAGCCAAAGGAAGGAAGACAATGAGATTCAGTGAATTTTTTTTTTTCCCAGTGTAACACATTGAGTTATTGTTGATGCTGGGGTTAAAAAATCAGATTGTCTAGATCATTTGTTCCATCATTTTTAGCTACACCTAACTGCCCCACAAGTTTTCCTATAATTATTAGTCTTAATAAATCCATGCCTTTTTTCCCATTGAAAACTCAAACTTACCTGTACTCTTATTTATTTCTAATACTGGTTAAATTTTTTTTTCCTCATTGTTGCTCCGCCATTATGGAACTCTGTAGTGTATTCCAAAGTACATATAAATAAAAGCTTGTTGGAGTCATTTTTTATCCATTGCTACTGGACATGTATGACTTTTTTGTTCTCGATTGTCATAAATTATATCCTTCTCGTGTCCCAAATCACAGTATTCTTAAAAGGGAATATGGTGTCTATTCTCTTAGTTGTGAATATTATACCCTGTGTGTCATTATCTACACTCAGCTCTGTGTCCCTGAGATACAAAAGACATGGGCCTTTGCCTTACTGATCCCAAGATTTAAATATACTGCAGTGTGTACCTCATTTGATATCATATATTTATTTACCTTCAAGGTGAATTTAAATTTCTCAGTATTTCCAATACAGAAATTAAATGTGCTTGGATTTAATGTAGTTGAGAAGAAAGGTTTGAATTATAAATTTATGTGACAATATTTCCATTTGGGGTCTTTTACATCTTAATAAAATCTTGATTTATATAAAAATGCCAAGAGATACCCCCCAAACCACCTGAATCCTATTTTTATTACAGACATTTGGGCTTAGAAGTAATATTTTTTCTGTTTCCTCTTGTCACAAATTTTTGACCAAATAGAGGTAAAACCAAGTCTTGTATAAAGAGACCATGATTTCATATTGCAAATTATATGCACTTCTAGAGTTAAAGTGCATAAAACTCATTTAGCCATCTGATTAATTAATTATACTGTCTTCTCTCCGTGTATTAAATTTGTGTTTGTGATTTGATAGGAACTCATATGTGACTGCTCCAAACATATGATGTTTTATTGACTATAAATCATTATTAAATTGACTTTGTTCTCAGTCACATCGGTGATTCCTGATTTCCAGAATAAATTAATGTCTGCTTGAAAAACTTATATCCAAACGAATGAAAAATATTACTGAAGTGGGATAGAGTACCATTTAAAAAATACTATCTGTGAATATGCTCCATCACCCACCTTCTCTGATTAGAGTCTGTTTATAATATCATGCGCACTCACCTTGTTTTGAATGATCTCTCTTTGCCACGTCACTGGAGGCAGCTTTGTGATCCTTCGCTCTGCCTGAAGTTAGTAGCCTACTTCTATCTAATCCCATGATCATGTCAGCATTCTGTACATGGGTGTAGATTTCAGAGTTTGTTTTAATGCTGAAAACATAATTGATGACAATGTGAATAACCATGGAACATATTTGAATAATAATGCATGATAGGCATAAACTTTAAACCTCGCCTAATAATCTGAAGATAGTTCCATATTCAGGAAGGCATTTTCAATTGAAAGTGTAAGACTCTCTTCCCCCAGCAAAGTTAACGATGTCATACAGACAGCATGGAAATTCTATGTTAATACTCTCTTTAGGAATGTGGCAGCATACATTTGATCTTCAGAACACACTCAGTTTCACGTTTTGACTTACACGTGCCAAATTGTGAATTTCTGTGGAATCTTGGACCCATGAAAGAAACCCAACTTAAATATAGTCTGGCTTTCAGCAGAGTTACTAGCAGCATAGTTTAGAAATGCCTCAATAAGTGCAACCCAAATTGAATGCATATGTTTCTCTGGTTCCAGATATTTGTGTTGTTCTTTCTTGGTGGTTTCCTGGAAAAAAGTCTGGGAATTCATCTTCAGTTCCTGTCATCAGACTTTTTAGACAGTTATTTGTTAATCAATGACTTCTCTTTAAGCAAGAAGTTTATGCCCATTATTCCCTACGCAAAGTTGCAAAGTCTGACAGCTTTCATAGGGCCATGTTGAGTCACAGATAAAATAAGGAGGTGGTCTCGGATAACCTCTAGGGCTCTACAAGATGGATATCGACCTGGGACTTGATCTCCAGGCCAGTGGAAGTTTATGGCACTTTGCTGCCCAGGTAGAGGGCAACAGATTCTAGGCAGCAGATTGGAAAGAAAGAATGGAGCTAACGGGTGAAAGAAGGTCAGAGTTCAAGAAAGATTACAACCTAAGGTATTATCAGTAGGTAGAGAGCAAACACAGAGGATACCAGAGATTTTATAAAAGAAGTGAAGAATTTCACAGAGTGGAATCATGTTGAGAAATAGTAAAGTAGAAAATGATTCATTGCTCTTCCTTGAAATATTTTAGTGACAATTAGAAGAATAGGAGAATTGTTAAGAAAATGAGTAATTCCTATTTGATTTCTTAGTTGGGTTCAGCAGTAGATAAGCCAGTTAGCCTGCAATATATGGCAGAAGGAAGGGTAAGGAGTTCAGGCTTAATATAGAGATGGCTTAATCAGTAATATTGCCAGAATTCCTACTACACAGTGAGATCAACAGGGCAAAAAGAAGAGCCCCAGGAGATCCTGGATACGGGGAAAGGATGACTGTCTGGAGGAGGTGAGCTGCCGGGTTGGTGGCTAAGCATGTTCTAGAGGTCACTAGGAAGGTCCCATCATCTGTACCTTTTCCATGTTCCCATTAAGCTTTACAGTTATTCATGTTGGTTCCTGCCTCCCCTGTTACATTGTGAGCTTCATAATGTCAAGGGCCCCTTCCTACTCAGCCTTCTCATAGGAAGCCTTCGGCAAAAGTTTTTAATTGAATTAAAGATGGATTTTTAAGAGGATATGTTGAGGACCTCTTTAGCAAGAGATAAAGAGGAGGACCTAGGAGACTTCAGAAAGATAGGAAAATGACCTTAGTAGGGCTACTGCCTGGATGGTGCCAAGGACCTGTGATACTTTTTATGACCCCAATTAACTAAGAGAACCTCAATCAATCACTCTTCAGTTATTAGAGAATGAACAAAACTGTGAAATTTTTTGGTGGGCAAACATTCATAATACGCTGTTCACTTGCTGTGCCAGGAGCTGGGGACTGAGAGTTAAAATATGCAGTTCTCCTTAAGAAGCAGTCAGTGCAAGAGGGACACAGATGAGACAAACAGCAGTTAAAATGCAGTGCGCGTAGGCAGTTGCATGTGTCAGCACCAGTGTGAACGGGTGAACCATTCTCCATGATTCCGTATGTTGTCCACTTTGGGCACTCTTAGCCAGCATAACTGGGACTAGTTTGAAAGAACACTGCGTTTACACCAAATACTTCCGGCATTATCAGGGTTTAGGAGTGCATCATCACCCTGGCTACAGGGGGCATAATCATTCTTCACTGAGGGCAAGCAGAGTATGAGATGGTCAACACAACTACCGCATGGTTTGTTCATAGCAATAGTCGCTACCACTTTTTGACTCTTGGTTGTGTTGGGTACTGCATTGAGCGCCTGATGCTTATTCACTAATTTCATCATCACAGAGCTGTGCCAATATTAAGACTTTCCCTGGTATAAAAGGCCTTTTTCTTGTACTTTATTTCTTGTATCCATTTTCAGTGAAATACAGATTGTAGTCTATTTCATTTGTATATTCAGACATCTGAGAAGTGCCATTTTTGAGCCAAACACTGTAAGACATGTGCAGCCTTGCCCTTAAGAAGTTCACGGATAGGATAGGCACGGACATGGGGAGACGTACAGGCCACAGGAGAGTTGTTTGCATGGTGGTGGGAGAGGACAAAGGAGAGCACAATATCCACACTGAAGAATATTTCACAGAGGATTTATTTGATTGTAGACCCTCAAGCCTCCAGTATGTCTTTTAAAAAAAGGGTACCTTTGGGTTGAAACTATGAAACTGCTTTTTTTTTTTTAGGTTGAAAATGGTTTGAACTTTGGCTAGTTCCTGTGATTCAACTTAAGTAGTTTCTCTCTCCTGACAGTCCAACTTGTCTTGTGGTCTGGTGTGTGTACAAACTGTATAGTTGTGCCACCAAATAAGTGTCTGACCATTTTGTAATAGATTTTTCTTCTTGTACGTCTGGTATCATAAGAAAACAAAACAGATTTTTTTCAAGTATGTGGAACTCTTCTCGATTCCAGATATTAATGAATGTGAACAGCCCGGACTCTGTGGTCCTCATGGAGAGTGTCTAAACACAGACGGTTCTTTTCACTGCGTCTGCGAGCAGGGTTTCTCACTCTCTGCAGATGGACATACATGTGAAGGTAAGACAAACCATAAGACATCACATAATTATTGCATGATAAAGCAGAGAGGAGATCACTCTCTATTTTAATAGGCAAAGGCTCTGAGACACTGAAAGACACTCATGAATTAAGGCCTTAGAACATGTATGCACCAAGGTGACCCCTACCCGAAATCACAGCTCGGGGTGGCTGGGATTTACAAACAGGATAACCGGCCATCATGATGGTGAAAATACTCACAGGTGATTCCACTACTGGTACAAGTCAAAATGTGTGGGAGGTGATGATTTTAGGTGCACATGGGAGACCTAAAGGAAAACGGGGGCAACATCCTGATGTAACTCGAGACTCTGCCAATTTTGATTATGCTTCATATAGACCATCTGAATCATTCTGTTTATAAAAATGCCTTGCTTGATTGTTTCTCTGTACCACTGTCGGCAGAGACTTTCCAGAGTTATTCCTCTCATATCCTTAGCTCTAAGCCAGTATATTTTCTTATCTATCAGTATTTATTATGTCCTAAAAGCTAATTAACTTGTAAGATGTTACGATAACACTGTGGGCTTCCCATTGGCAACCTCTGTATGTTTGCAGGGATACAGCACTGGTTATATTCATAAGATTTATATCTTGATGACTTATTATAGTTTGATAAATTGAGGAATAATTCATCTGAACCTTTATAAAAGTAAACCGAGAAGATTCCTATAATCATAATTTTAATCCATCCCTTTGTGAATCTAGGTTATCAAAACCCAGCTATGTTTTAAAGAAGTATGAAGGTTTTGTTCTGGGCCTATGATAGGATCCAAATGCTTTGCTCTAAAAAATCGTGCAGCAGGAAGTGTGTGCTCTCCTAACCCAGACCACAGTGGACTCAAGCCGAGGAATGGTAACCAGGTTCATCTGAAACTAATTATTACATTGGGAAGAATAAACTGATCTTATAAAAAGCAGGAGATTGTTGAAATTGCTCTCTTGCTGAGCAGACAAAACATTGATACCAGATTTGGTTTCAAGTGAAAGAGAGATAGTCCAGGGTGGGGTTTAAACAAGCAGATTCTGAGGGGTTTGAAAGAGATCAAAAGTGGGGAAATGGAGAAAAACATCATAAAGATGACCATGAGAGGTTTACTCCATGTTTCAGTGGTTCAAGTTTTAATTAATTTTATATTTAGAGCTCTTAAGAAAGACAGGGCATGAATGCATACATTCTGGGGGGATCACAGTATTCCCTGGTGGAGGGAATAGGGCGCTAGCCCACCTGGGTCACTGACGAAACGAATTTGCAGAATGCGCATTTCCCAGCCTCCTAGAAAGGTGCAGGTTTGCTTCTTCAGCTAGCTCTAAAACATGGATAGTAAGGGCTTCCTTTGCTGAAAAATGGTCCCAGTTACAACTGCCAATAGCTGTGCCATGCAAAAACTATATTCAGAAAAAATGTCAGTCACCTCAAGTGCTCACCAGTCAAAGCCATTGCTCCAGAAGAATATACCAATATAAGCATATTCACATTTATTTTTTCTTTTGTACTTTATAATTTTTCTTTAATTCTGTATCTTTTAAAATCCTGATTTCTGCAACTCCAGAGTTACATAATCACTCTAATTTAGTTGCAGTTCTAATTTTGTTAGTCATTTACTGGGCAGCGATTGGAATTTTAAAATGTGTTTTTAGAAAACTTCCAGTGCTTTGTAAATTACTGTACTTTAGTATACTGTCTTTGACACTTGTTCCATATTTTTTACTCCAGAATCTGGACAGTTTTACAAAAGTAAAAAAAGTAGATAATTTAGAATATTGTGCTGATATATGGCGGTATAACTAGAAAGCTCCCTAATTATTAGGCATGTTAATCTCTTTTTAGAATAAGCTTTGCAAGATTTTCATTTTTTGTGGTCTTAATCCAATATATTAAACTGGTCCAAATTTTCCGTCGTTGGACTTAGCCTGAAACTTGTGACAGTAGCAGTATGTCCTGGTTCTACCTTTGGCAGTGGTGTAGGACGAAGCTAGTCCGTGTGATGGGGATTTAGCTATGGAGGTGATGTGCATAGGACTTGAATTAACATTGAGAAGTGGCTGGCACCCTTATTTCATGCCCATCTACCAGCTTACTTCCGAACTTCTAATTAAAGCAGTGGAAGCCACGTGGACGTGTGAGGGCTGGCATACCCTGCTTTAAGCAGGGCTGAAGGAATCCCACCCAGCTGAGGGAAGGAGGGCCCTTCCCTGATTTCCTATGACTGGGAGAGTTATTGAACCACAACGAAGAGGTGTACTCTGTCAACGTGAACTGTCTCAGGTATCAAGTAGCATGGCCGATTCTTTGGAAATACAAACAGCACCACTGGCTCCTTCCTTTCCCTTATGTATGTGCTGCTCTGGGAGCACGTATGTGGGAGAGGATGGAGAAACATCTTGTTTTTCCCACGTGAGATAAAGAAGAACAGTGTCATTTGAAGTTTGAGTGGAGTGGGAAGGAAGTGATGGATGAGCAGCTATTTATTTATTTATTCATTCCCTCAGCAGTGACAGAGTGCCTGTCTTGTGCCAGGCACCATTACTGTTCCGAGGTCAAGACACACACTGTTCTTGTGCACATGGAGCTTACATTCTAGGAAGGGATTCAGGGATCAATAAGTAAATAGTACATATAGAAAATTACGTTGTTGTATTTAACTAATATAACATGGTTATACTTTATGGATATAAATAAGTGCAGGGTATGGCATGCCATATATAATTTATAATGCACAGGATTTTTTTCCCAAGTCCTATATGTGGATGTCAGGAAAGTACAGGGAAGCAGGACCCTTCTGATTTACTTCCACCTCGGTCGTTCTCGGTAATTCTTTCTTTTCTTCTCATAACTGCAGTTCATCATTTCCTGCCACCTCCTTTGCACCCTCTAGCCAGAGCTTTTATCTTGTGTAGGAAAACAAAGGAAATTTTTTCTTCTTTCATTCAGCTCACTGTTTTATATTTCAATTTATCTTATCGATTTGTTTTAAAAAGTTACAATTCTTTGGCCCCTTTATTTTTCCCCACTTTTTAAATTGCGGCATTTTAATTCATAGGAAAAATATGTATCATCTCATTTATAAGCTGACTCAGGGTTTGGTTTCTTCATCATCAGCAGAATGTGAGTGAGTGGGAAGAAGAATAGGGAAACGTGTGACTGTATCCTCAGTGTCACCGTGTCCGTCCCCTGACTCCCATAGAGAAATGCCTCCTGGTCTCTGACTTGGCATCACTCCATTCACGTGCCTCTGGGCAGGCTGCTCTTGGCCAGGAATGGCTGTGCTCTCCCAGTTGGGTGTCCAGGTTGACTGAGACCTTGTATGACAACAAGTAGAACTGGGGACATTGGGCATCTCTAGACCCCACTGTGCTTTCTAGTCTGTTCACATAATAGACCGGGCACACTGGTCTAGCAGGGACCTCAGAGGAGCCCGGCAACACAGAGGGAGCGTTGGTGACTTACGGAACCTGCTTAGTCATGGCTAATTAAGCCTCCAAACCATGACCAAAAGCACTCCCTAAAGCCCTGTCCTTTAGAAAGCAGCCTCATTCATTCATCCATTTGACAAATATTTATTACGTGTGTGCTATGTTCTGGCCACTCTTCTAGGAACTGAGGCTGTGTCAGTGAACAAAAAAAGATCCCCAGTTTCTTGGAGACAATAAACTAATAAGCAAACTACGTAATATGCTAGACAGTGATAAACCCCATGAAAAAGAGTGGAGTAATGGGGTTCTGAGGGCTGGAGTGAAGAATGGAAGCTGGTACAGTACAGACTAGGGCAGTCACAATGGGCTGTTCTGCCTCTGTAATGTGGGTTAATGAAAGTAATACTAAAATTGTGTCTGAGTAACAGATAAAGCCATGTTAAGTGCTTTTCTTTTTCAAACTGATCATCTCCTGGCTAAGTGATAATAGCCTGTCAATAAATAGACAAGAGGACATGAGATCATCTGCTAAAGGCCTTTTTCCCACTACCAACATGAGTTCTGTTGTCCAGACAGGGGAATAAAAAATCAGAGTACAACACCAAGAGCAAACCCTAATGTGAACTATCGGCTTTGGGTGATCATGATGTGTCAGTGTAGGTTCATCAGTTGTAACAGATGGACCCCTCTGGTGGGGGATGTTGACAGTGGGCGACGCTAGGGGATGGTTTTGGGAAAACAAGGGGAATATGGAAACTTTATGTGAAATTTTACTGTGAACCTGAAACTGCTCTTTAAAGTCTGTTTTTAAAAATCAGGCATTCCTGGCATTACCTGTTTTTCATCAGAAAAAAAAAAAAAATCAAAACCTTTAAGTTCAAGTCTATATTCGACTGCTGTCTTTTTCTCCCCTGAATTTTGTTGTTTATATTTCTCACTTTTCAAAATAATACCCCAGATGGAGTATGTGATCAGGAACTTCTCTCATATTCAAAACAACTCTCATATTGATTTAAAAATTGAGAACTATAGGATTGGAAGGGGACTTCTTAGAACATCTAGGCTGAACTCTGAATCCCAAAGCACTCAAAGAATCAAGTCCTATTGTTGAACAGCTGTAAAGGCTCTAATCCTGTAACCTATTTAGATATCTACCATAAACCACTTCTTGCTAACTCATTCATTTGGAAGGGAAAACACAACAAATGCAAGTGGTAAGGATGGCTAGTTTCTTGAAGTTGACTGAGAACAGTGATATCAGAAAGATTAAAAGAAGTTGGGTCCAAACTCTTAGGCCAATTTTGTGTTCACTGGGAACCAGAAAAAACAGTAAAGGCAACCTTTGCCAAATCAAAGAAATAAAAACGAACTGGGAGCTAGTGTGGTTTTGTTTTCAGACTTTGAGGTACATTTTCTATGAACAGTGTAGAAAGAAAGTATAAAACCATTGCTGACAACACTCCAAGGCAGTTGGTGGTTTTGTGGCATGGAGATAGAACTTTATGTCTATCACCGAAGAGAAAATATTTTTGAAAATGACTTAGCCAAGTAGGACATTGAAGTACCCTGACACAATAATATATTACATCTGGCTGCTTGGCGCAAAGATTTTTAGGTTTTTTTTAGTACTTTTAGAGTTGGAAACTGAAAAACCCAGCAAGAGAACACAGCCGGAGTGTTGCTTTTCTGAAGACAGGGAATTCAGCTCAACAACAGGATCCTTTCCCTCCCTTGTGTAAAAAAGAATCAGACAACATTCCAGGTGAGGAAGGGAAGTGGCCTCTTGCTGTAAAGGCTACTGTTCTTCACACTCTCTCCTCCTGTGAATGTACTTCTGCAGAAGTGAATGAAATGGATGATCAAATCATTAGGGAGAGAGCTGAGGAAATCTTGCTGGAATAAGCTGCTTTTGGACCTGGAATACATATTTTCCATGCGTTGTTTGATTGTCCTCCGTATATGAACATTTTTATAAATTCATAATGGTAGCAAAAAAAATTCAAGAGCTCTTCCTAAGCCTTTTATTGCTGCTGACCTTTTAAAACCCCAGAGCTATGGAAAATCATCTGTTCATAGAAGAAGTAAACACTTTTCCTTGTAGCCAAAAAAATAGACATGAAAC
The DNA here is from genome assembly GCF_965194825.1 of Balaenoptera physalus. NCBI lineage: Eukaryota > Metazoa > Chordata > Mammalia > Artiodactyla > Balaenopteridae > Balaenoptera > Balaenoptera physalus. Next base: position 71,323,390 of record NC_138894.1, on the reverse strand, counting down.
TGCCAGAAAGGGAAGTCTGTGAATAGGCGGGCTGCCCTTCACACTTCCTGCTGTGGCCCCCCCTCCCCCAGCTCATGTCTGGGGCACCGAGAGCTTCCTGCATCTACTTTGACCAGTCTTTTGATGTCATCAACAACCCAAGTTCTTGAGAGATCATGGAAGGTTGTTGTGAATAATATTTTCATACTTTAGACCTACATTGTAATGCTTAATATATTGATTCCAGAATCAGTTACTTTTTAGGCATCTAACAGAGAATATCATATGATTGTCTTGGACGCCCAGTGTGAGTGGACTGGAGATACTTCACATATCTGATTTCATGACTTTATTAAAACAACAGCAGTAATAGTAATAGCCAGCATTCACTGAGTTCTTATTAGGAGCCAGGCACTATGCTAAGTGTGTTGTACCCATTTTCTCTTTTAATCTTCACGACAAACCTATAGGTAGGTTAAGTACTAATTGGTATGCTTTTGGCTGCAATGAGCAGCTTACTATAAGGAAATTTATTATACTAATAAGAAGTGCAGAGATTGTCACCTCTCATCTACTATAGGTCTCTATATAACATCACTTTCTCAGTGAGCCCTTTTTTTTCTCATTTTTTTTGAAGTATAGTTGACTTACAATGTTGTGTTAATTATTGCTGTACAGCAAAGTGATTCAGTTATACATATATATACATTCTTTTCCATTATGGTTTATCATAGGATATTGAATATAGTTCCCTGTGCTATTCAGTAGGACCTTGTTGTTTATCCATTCTATATATAATAGTTTGTATCTGCTAATCCCAAACTCCCAATACATCCCTTTGCCACCCTCCTCCCCCTTGGCAACCACCAGTCTATTCTCTGTGTCCCTGATTCTATTTCTCTTTCATAGACAGGTTCATTTGTGTCATATTTTTGATTCCACATGTAAGTGATATCATGCGGTATTTGTCTTTCTCTTTCTGACTTACATCACTTAGTATGATAATCTCCAGTTGCATCCATGTTGGTGCAAATGGCATTATTTTGTTCTTTTTTATGGCTGAGTAGTATTCCATTGTATATATGTACCACATCTTTTTTACCCATTCATCTGTCAGTAAACCCTTTTCTAATCACCCTTTCTCACCTTCACTCACCCCCAACATTCCCGTTCCCTGCTTTTTTTTTTAACTACTTTATTCTCCTTCTGTGTCTTATCTATTGTTTATTGTCCGACCCCCCTGCTAGACTCTAAGGCTGATAAGACAGGAATCTTCATCTGTTTTGTTCATTACTTTGTGCCATTAGTTAGGGCCCAATAAATACTTTGTGAACGAATGAAGGATGATGAACTGTCTGTAACTCATCCTGGACTGTCAGGAAACAGACATAATTGAGTGTGTTGTGCACTTCTGCAAAGCCTTCCCTTTTTTTTTTTGAGGATTTAATTCCCTAAAGCACACCCTGCTTAGTAATTTGGTGCAACAATGGTTAAGAAGTTAGGCTGTGGAGTCTGAGGTTACATGGGCTTGAACTCTTACTCCAGCGCTTCCAAGCTGTGTGGACTTGAGTCAGTTGAGTAAGATGCTCACATGCCTCAGTTCCTCACTGCATGATGAGGATAAAATACAGCACTTACTTGGAGTTTGTTGGGAGAGGTAAGTATGTTGATAATGTGTTGGCAAGTATCAACTTAGAATGCAGCCTGGCCCCTAGAACATGCTCGATGAATGTGAATTATTGTTAGTATTTTAGCACTTCTTACCCGGGCACTCAAGTTATTGCTGTTTGTTTCCCTTAATATGTGGGCACCTAAAAGGAAGGGGACATTTAACATCTATTTATTTTTATATGATCTGTGCTTAGAAAATATATGGCACACAGTTGTATTGTTTGTGAATTAAATTGTCTGGTAGTTCTAAGTCCAGGTCTGGATATAAACAAATTACTATATTTTTTCCATTTTTAAACCCCCAATTTTATTAAAGTCATGTAGAATACGGTACAGTAACTCATTTATACATAATTTGCTTTAAATTCCTCACCCTTTGTGTTCCCTAAGCATTACATGTGACTAACTTTCCCCATTCACCTCTGAGGTATTTCAAGTTTTTAAGCGTTTCATGTGTCAATTGCCAGTAAACTGATCGCTCATGCTAATGCTTATTTGCATTTAAGTATTGACACTGTTATTTCTAGAGGTACACTGTCTATCTTCTGTGGTTTCATAACTAATCTTTCTTGGCCTCCTGTTTGAATATAGAAAGAGAAAAATTAGAATAGTGAAAAAAAAATGGGAATTTTTTTGGCTGATCCTATATTGCCTCTGGGGCCCAAGTGTCAAAAAGATGAATCTGGGGTTTGATGTATTTGGCCTGTGCTTAGGGTTTTCTCCCCGTCTCACTGGCAGCACCTCTTAGTGTAAGAGACACTGTATGAGAAGAGAAAATGTACAGCATGACTCTGAAGTTAGAATGAGATATTTTTTAGGAAAGCTCAGGTGTTAAAATGCAAAACCATTAAATGAATGCAGAGATAATCCGAACGGTTATAAATAGATGTGATAAGACAAAATAGTGCGTTTTCAAAACGGATACAATGTAAAAACACACATAGTATCTTTTTCAAGTAATTGTGGCAGGAGAAATAGGCAATTGGAGTTCAAGATATTTTCCATGAGTGTCTAAAGAACTTTTTCTTAATGGCATGGAATTTATTCAAAATGGAGAATTTATTCAAATACTCCACTTTTTGTGATATTCCATTATATGATGGTAAATGAGGATTATTCTTTACCTTTGGGAGTAGAAAAGTGTTTTTTAAAAGCTTTCTTCCAGTTTCTTCTCTTTAAATTTTTAGAAATGTTTTTTTTCTGTGGCAAATTCAAATCCTTCTCATTCAGTTTCCCAGTTTTTATATAACATTTTTTCAGTCCATCGTGGGAAGAAATAGGAAGAAAATGGCTTTTTAAGTTCAGAAATCACTTTGATTCTCTTTCTCTCGAAAGAAGCATGGATGATTTATTGTGTTTACAAGTTTTGCTTTTGTGAAAAGAAAAAGTGTTTGGTGTCTCATTAAAAATATACTACCTTTTCAACTTAACTCAGAGTTTTTCCTTTAAATGTCACAGATACTCAGTTGTGGATTTTCACCGATAATACTGAGGTTTTTATCGTAATTGAACAAACATCTGGTGCTTGCAGTGGCTTCCCCAGGCAGCACCTCTCCCCTCCACCTGTGTCTCCGTTTTCTGAGGGGAAAGATCTGTACCCAGTGCAAACTGCAGGCTTTCAGAGCTGTTTAATGACACAGATGCCCTTTCCAGCTACAGAACCTGAGGAGAAGTGAGACAGACCACTTTCCCCATTTTCTTAGTCTTTCACTGCATGAGCTGGTTAATACGGTTTGAAATGTGAAAGCCAAAACACTCTTCTGAAGTTTTTCTTAAAGCAGTTGATCTAAAATTATTTCATTCATGAGGATTTTCATCCTTGGCCTTATTTTGAATAATAGAGATAATCTTCTGTACATTTATTCCACTTCCTTGTCTTCAAAAGCCAAATGGAAATGAGAAGCGACATAATTTAAATACTGGAAAAATTCTTAGGACTTTTCGGGGTCTTAAAAAAAACCCACAAAATTTAAAAACTCATTAATTTTATATTTTACCCTCATGTAGAAGAACATTTACTAGCTGTATTAATTTTAAACTTATGGAAGGGCATGTGGGGTGGGGAAAGAGAGGAGAACTAGGAACCCACTCTCAGCAGTTCAGATGCACGTGGGAGGGAGTGTTGCCAGTAAGGGCCTGTACTGATCCAGATCAGTCATCATTAATGCTTAATAGTCAAATATGACCTCCCTTTGCACATCACATGTGTCTGTTTAAATATTCATGATTGCTAAAACCCTATATCCTAGAACATTAGGATTCCAGTCTGTTCTGAACATACAGCAATGCTGTTATAATTCTAAGAAAATGATTTAAAAATTCATTCCATAGTAATTCTCCATCACCTTCTACAAAAAATAGTAGCATAGTCTGGACAGTATTCAAATGATTCCCTTGACTTGCAGTGGGTCACATAGAAATGTTCAAATTTTAAGAAAAGATGTATTGTGTTACATTGGTTCTCTTATTTTCACCTGTATTCCTACTTAAGAAAAAACAAAAACAGAAAAATAACTCTATTAAGAGTCCATTAATAGTTTAGTCTAATAAGCATACATCTCTTACCAAGGGGAAAGGGAGACAGAATGAGCTTTTGAATGTGTAAGATGGTCTTTAACCAGGAAATACAGCAGTGTGGATTGGCTTTTTATTTTTTTTAAGTAAATTTTTTAAATTGCTTAAAATATATAAAGAAAAGTGCATCAGTCATAAGGGTACTTTTGATAAACTTTTACAGAGTGAGCACAGTAGGTAATGAGCCCCTTGAATGGTCTCTCAAGCTTCTTCCTGATTATTACCCATCCCCCAGCCCCATACCCACACACAGCAATAACCACTATTTTGTCTTCATTACCATGGCTTTGTTTTGCCTGGTTTTGAACACTGTATCAGTGGAATTATGTAGCAGGTACTCATTTGTGTCTGGCTTATTTCATTCAACATTATGCTTATAAACTTCACCTGTGTTATATGTAACAGTACTTCATCTTCAGTGCTGTACAGTATTTCATTGTATGAATATACTACAATTATGTATCCATTCTACTGTTGATGGCCATTTGGATTTCTTCAAGTTTGGGACTGTTGTAAATAAAGCCTTAGTAATCTTGAACATACCTTTTGGTGGATGTAATCACTAATTTCTGTTGGATATTACCTGGTAGTGAAATTTATAGGTCACAGAACATATGTATGTCTCATTTTCATAAATACAGCCAGTTTTTCAGACTACCAATTTACACTGCCACCAGTTAAGTGTGAGACTTGCAGTGCCACATCTTGTCAACAGCTGGAATTATCAGTCCTTTTAAAGGTTAGCCATGCTGAGTAATGGTATCTCACTGTGGTGTCAATTTGCATTTCCCTTGTGAGGACTGATGTGCAACAACTTTTCATACCTTTATATTGGCTCTTTCAGTATTGTTTCATTTGTCTACTTCTGTATAACAAACCTCTTCAAAAGGAGGTACCCTACACAACAGTTCTCTCCATGGTAACTTCAGTTGAACCCAAGTTCTTAATTTTAATGAAGTCCAGTGTTTTAATTATTTCATTTGAGATCAGTACTTATTGTGTCCATAATCTTTGAAAACCCTGAAGTCATTATGATACCTTTTATATTTTCTTCTGAAAGCTTTATTTTATATTTTACATTTGGAATCTGTCCTTGCCATGAAATTGATTTTTGCATATGGTGCGAAATAGAGGTCAAGATTTATTGGGTTGGCCAAAAAGTTTGTTTGGGTTATGGCGCCATCTTCTGGAAAAACCCAAATGAACTTTTTGGCCAACTCAATACTTTTTTCCTATGTCCATTTGGGTCATGGCTGTTTGAGAAGAGCAGCCTTTTCCCACTGATCGGCACTGGTAACTCTGTTATGAAGCATGTGGTCAAATATATATGGGTCTATTTCGTCCTCATTCTATCCATAGGTTTACTTATCTACCCTTGCTCCAATAGCATACTCTCTTAATTACAGTGGCTTTATAATCAATTTAAATATATGGTGCTGCAAATTCTAAATTGTTATATTTTGTTGTTCACTGAGATTGTCAGGCCTATTCTTGGCCCTTTTCATTTCTATATAAGTTTTACAATCAGCTTATCAATTTTCAACAAAAAAAACTCTGCTGGGATTTTGTTTGGAATTGCGTTGACTCAATAGGTCAATTTGGGAAGATTTCACATTTCACAATATTGAGTCTTCCAATCCATAAATAAGACATATCCCTCAATTTGCTTAGGTTTTCTTTCATTTATCCTGGTGTTTCTTTGCAGCTTTTTTGTGTAAGGTCTTACACAACATTTTTAGACTTATGCCTAGGTTTTTAATATTTTTGTACTGTAGTGAATGGTACTTAAAGTGTTTTTTTTTTTTACCCTTATAATTGTTTGTTACTAGTGCATAGAGCTACATTTGATTTTTGTACATTGACCTTGTATCTATTACCTTACTAAATTTACTTGTTATTTCTAGTAGTTTATCTGCAGATTCTTTCGGATTTTGTACATAAACCATTATGTTGTAGATGAAAAAGTATTTACTTATTTTCTTTTGATAATTATACTTTTCTTATCTTAGTCTTTCTAGGACCTCTACTACATAAAGGTCGTGATAGCTAGCTTCTTTGTCTCATTCCTGATCTCAGCAGGGAAAGTATTTAATATTTAAGTATGGTGTTTGCCATAGTTTTGTTTTTTTAATATGTACTCTTTATCAGATAAGGAAATTCTTTTCTATTTATGATTTGCGAAGTCTTTACTATGAATGGTTTTGAATTGTAGTAGATGCTTTTTCTGTGTCTATTAAAAAAATTATTTTCTCCTTTATTCTGTTAATGTGAATTGCATGGACTGATTTGTTTAAACAAGATGAAAGTTTGCTTCTATGTAGCTGTTCAAGCACAAGTAATAGAGGGTTCAGAATGCAAGTGTACAGCACTGGAACCCAGACAATATCTGTTTTATTCTGCTCTCCTTGACATGTGGTTTCCATATCATGGTCCAAGATGGTAGCTCTAGTGGTCACCATCACATGTGCATTCCAGCCATATTAATTTTTTTTTTTAGTGAAAATACCCTTGCATTCTTACAATTAACCCATTAGTCATGATGTATTAGCCTTCTTACATATCCCGGGAGCCAAACTGATAACATTTTTTTAGAATATCTACGTCCATGTTCATGTAAATTTTCCTTCCTCTTAATGTCCTGGTGAAGTTGTGGAGTCATGGTGGTTCTGGTTTCATAAAATAAGTTGAAAGTATCCCTTCTTTCGGTTTTTCTGAAAAAAGTATGTGTTAAATTGGTGTTACTTTTTCCTCGGATTCCTTGAAGAATTTACAGGTAAAGTCATTTGTGCCTGGAATTTTTGGTTTTGTTTTATTTTGGGGGTGTGTGTGTTATGAAAGTTTTTAAACTGTAGTTAAGATGTACTTAAAAGATAAAATAACATTGTTTTTTGACTTTTCATGTCAGTTTTGTTAACTTTTGTTTTTCAAGGAATCTATACACTTTAGGTAAAATTTCCAGTGCATTGGCACAGAGGTGTTCATAATATCATCTTCTTATCTCTTCTTAATGTCAGTAGAATGTGTAGTAATGCCTTCCATTTTTTATTTTAGTAATTTATGCTTTCTCTGTTTTGCTCTCACTTAGTCTTCCTAGGGTGTATTGGTCTTTGCAAAGAAAAAACTTTCTTTTGTTAAGTTTTCTTTGTTTGCGATTATATTAATTTCTGCTTTTATACTTTTTACTTTCTTGGGGTTTAATTTGTCCTTAATTCTAACTTCTTGAGATTGATCCTTGGATCATTGGATTTCAAACTTTTCTAATATATGTATTTATGACTAAGAATAGCTTTACTGCATTCACAAGTTCTGATGTTTTTTTGTTATTCAGATAAAACTATTTCAAGTCCATTGTCTTTTTTCTTTGACCAATGAATTATTTAGAGTTGTTTTGTTTAATATCTAGAAATTTAGAGATTTTTACCTATCTTTTTGTTATTAATTTCTATCACTAGTCAACTAAACATACTTTCAATGACTTCAATCCTTAAAGTTTGTTGTGGCTCAGAATATGGTCACTTTTAGTAACTATCCCTTGTGTACTTGAAAGAAATGTATATTCTGCATTGGACCTGTGTATATTAATTGGGATCAGTTTGTAAATTGTGTTGTTCATATCATCTATATCCCTATTTTTTTTTTTGCCTGCTTATTACATAATTTACTGAGGGAGTATTTTATAATCTCCATTATTTTGGAGATTTATGTTTCTAATGTTAGTTTTCTGGATTTTGTTTTATATATTTTCTTTTTTTTTTTTTTAATTTCTCAGGCATATTATTTAATCTCTCCAATTCTCCCTTAAAATAATTTATCTAGTGAATTATAATAACAATTATCTCACAAAGAAGTTAAGGTTAAATAATGAATATGTACAAAAAGCCAAGTATAGTATGTGGGAATTTAAGTTCTCAATACATATTAGGTCTTTTCTTTTTTTTTTTTTTTTTTTTAAACATCTTTATTGAAGTATAATTGCCTTACAATGGTGTGTTAGCTTCTGCTTTATAACAAAGTGAATCAGTTATACACATACAATATGTTCCCATATCTCTTCCCTCTTGCATCTCCCTCCCTCCCACCCTCCCCATCCCACCCCTCTAGGTGGTCACAAAGCACCGAGCTGATCTCCCTGTGCTATGTGGCTGCTTCCCACTAGCTATCTATTTTACATTTGGTAGTGTATATATGTCCATGACACTCTCTTACCCTGTCACATCTCACTCCACCGCCTCCCCATATCCTCAAGTCCATTCTCTAGTAGGTCTGTGTCTTTATTCCCGTCTTGCCACTAGGTTCTTCATGGCTTTTTTTTTTTTTCCTTAGATTCCGTATATATGTGTTAGCATACTGTATTTGTTTTTCTCTTTCTGACTTACTTCACTCTGTATGACAGACTCTAACTCCATCCACCTCATTACAAATACCTCCATTTCATTTCTTTTTATGGCTGAGTAATATTCCATTGTATATATGTGCCACATCTTCTTTATCCATTCACCTGTCGATGGACACTTAGGTTGATTCCATGTCCTGGCTATTGTAAATAGAGCTGCAATGAACATTGTGGTACATGACTCTTTTTGAATTATGGTTTTCTCAGGGTATATGCCCAGTAGTGGGATTGCTGGGTCATATGGTAGTTCTATTTTTAGTTTTTTAAGGAACCTCCATACTGTTCTCCATAGTGGCTGTATCAATTTACATTCCCACCAACAGTGCAAGAGGGTTCCCTTTTCTCCACACCCTCTCCAGCATTTATTGTTTGTAGATTTATTGATGATGGCCATTCTGACTGGTGTGAGATGATAACCTCATTGTAGTTTTGATTTGCATTTCTCTAATGATTAGTGATGTTGAGCATTCTTTCATGTGTTTGTTGGCAATCTGTATATCTTCTTTGGAGATATGTCTGTTTAGGTCTTCTGCCCATTTTTGGATTGGGTTGTTTGCTTTTTTGATATTGAGCTGCATGAGCTGCTTGTAAGTTTTGGAGATTAATCCTTTGTCAGTTGCTTCATTTGCAAATATTTTCTCCCACTCTGAGTGTTGTCTTTTCGTCTTGTTTATGGTTTCGTTTGCTGTTGCACAACTTATCTTTTCCTGTCTTTCTGTGTTCTTGTATTGAACGTTCTTTCTCTTGTAAAAAGGATATATTAGTTCTTTTCTAATTCACGTTGACAATCTTTGTCTTTTAATTGGAGAATTTAGTTTGTATACATTTAATTACTGGTATTTGAGAGGTTCAAATCTGTACCTAATTCTGTTTTCCATTTGTCTCATCTCTTTCTTCCTTTTCCTTTCTTCCCCACCCCCACCTTTTAGAGTATTTTTGATTATATCACCCCTAACTTGTTTTTTTATATATATTTTGGAAAGAATGTTTTCCTATGATTTTTTCACTGAATAGTGAATGAAAGGAAAGTAAAATGCACCAAAAGTTAAGTTTGAGATCTAAAATGTTTTGGTCTAAATTCTATTTTCACATAATAAAAAGTGAAACTGTATACAATACTTATCTGTAAGCAGTAGAAAAGTCAATCTTCAGATAGGAACATTTACAACTGGCAATGTACTATTTGTGTTTGAGGAAGGGATTAGGTTCAAAGTGTTTATTTTTCATTCAACAGAATCTCTGAATTCACGTCCAGAAGATTGTACTTTTGGGCAGGGTCTCCAGAGTTTTTGAAGATAAACAAACACAGCTTTGTATGCAAAAAACACAAACAAACAAAAAATCTTGGTTAGATTAAAAAGCACTTAAAGTTTTTTTGTTTGGATTTTTTTGTTTGCTTTATTGTTTTCAATTGCAGCTGTAATTGTTGAAAATTGCTATGGTTTCCTAACTTAAAATATTTCCTAACTTAATAATTATCAGCAGCATTTTCTCTTAAGTAATTTTTTTTAATCATTTCAAGCCAAACAGTTTATTTTAAAGTAAAACATTCAGCTTTCTTAATTGTCAATTTGAAGAATTATTTAAATGTTACAAGTTTTTCAGTATATTTTAGAATATTTATGAATGTCTATTCCACTTTTGTACAGTTTTATTCATTGCTGTTAGAGTGCAGAATATACTTAGGTATATACTCAAGTAGGATAATATTTTTTTAAATTATTTATTTATTATTTATTTTTTTGGCTGTGTTGGGTCTTCGTTTCTGTGCGAGGGCTTTCTCTAGTTGTGGCAAGTGGGGGCCACTCTTCATCGCAGCGCGCGGGCCCCTCACTATCGCGGCCTCTCTTGTTGCGGAGCACTGGCTCCAGACGCGCAGGCTCCGTAGTTGTGGCTCACGGGCCTAGTTGCTCCGCGGCATGTGGGATCTTCCCAGACCAGGGCTCGAAGCCGTGTCCCCTGCATTGGCAGGCGGATTCTCAACCACTGCGCCACCAGGGAAGCCCTCAAGTAGAATAATTTTTTACTTTCATATCTTCAAATAGTTGACTGCAAACAATTTTTCTGATTTTAAAAGTAATATGTCCTCAATCTGAAAAACTTAGAAAATGTTAAGAAGTGAAAAAAAAAAATCATTTATCAACCAGCCAGTTGCTATTTGGTTTATTTCTTTTTTAAGTTTTCAGTATTTAAGTGTTTTAATAAGATCATATGCTTTTATCTTTACTTTTTCACTTAGTATTATGATTGTACCATACATTTTTAAAGATATGCTCCTAATTATGGAGATAGACTCTGTCCTATGTTGTTGTTGCCGTTAAAAATGTTTTATGAATAAACTTGTATATAAACATTTCTTTTCATCAATGATCATGTCCCTAGAGTAGATTCTAAGACATTTAATTACAAGATCAAAGGATATTAGCAGCTTTATGGGTCTTAACAACATATGTGAGCTCCTTACTTTCCAGAAATGTTGTACCAGTTTCTGCTTCCACCAGCACCCAATGAGACCTCCTAGCTCCTAACATTCTCTCCAAAAAGAAACTCATGTTCATATTTTTCTCTGTTAATTTGATAAGAAGAAAATAATATTTAATTTGCATTTAATATTAGGTTAACTTCTTTTATATTTATCTCCTTTCTTCTGTGAGATATTTTTTTTACCTACCTGAGGTAAAGTTTTTCTAACTGATTTATGTATACTAAGGATAATAATCACTGATCGATATTTTATAAATGCTTTCCCCATTCTTTAACTTGCCTTTTAATTTTATAGTGCTGTTATTTCTTTCATTGCTTTATACTTGGTCATTTTCCCTGTTCTGTTGTGAACAATTGTATATTTATATTTCTTATAGTATTTTATCTTTGTGAGGTTTTTTTTTGTATTTAACTCTTTCATACATCTGGGATATAAAAACGAATGCTTTCTTACCCATCAGTTTGTCCTTTTCTCTTCATTTTAGAAGAGCGTTTTAAATTGGAATTTGAAAATTTCAAATACATGTTCCTGCATTATAAATTCTACTTTTAAAACTGTCTGCAGCGCAGCTTTAATTTGACTGTTGCTTTCGGATGGAATGGGAAATGGCTAGGTTACCAGCTGTTTTTCTAGCTCAGCGCCATTGCTTCAGTAGTTCTTCCTCCCATGCTGTGGCTGTGAGGGCTCAGCCTTGTGTTTTGCTGATGATGTGATATACCATCGTTCTAAGATCTTCATAAGTGTTTAGTGAGGGTCAGGAAGAGCCTGTGTGAGTAGACACATTTTCAACACAAGGTTGGGTCAAAAAATCTTCTAAGAAGCTCCAGCTGAGACTAGAAGAGCTTGGAGGACAGAGGAACGTTACCTAGGTGAAAAATATGACCTGAGATCTGTGGGGAAGGGATGGGGGGAGGGTGTCCTGGCATAATAGATGCCACTAGCAAAGATTTGGAGACATGAAATACAGCATGGATTTGGGGACATAGTAATTAAATTAGTTTCAGTTGAACATGTGTGATGGGGGAAAAAGTGATACATAAGATACAGCTAAAGAGGCAAAGGCTGGATTGTGGAAGGCTTTGCTTGCTTTTGTGTTCAACAGTATTATGTTTAATGTTGCCATTACACACCTATTATGTGCCAGACTTTGTTCAAGGCTATGGACATACAGTGATTAGCAAAACAGACCTGGTCTCTGCCTTCTAGGAACTGCACTTGCAGGGCGCAAGCAGTAAATACACAAGTAAACGTTTCAAAAAGCATATGACCACAGATCATTATGCTGCTGCAAGGGAAAGAACAGAGTCAATGAGAGGAAAGAGGAGGGAAAGCTCATTTATCTCACCTGAAGGGTCTCTTAAGAAATGGCATTTGAGCTGAACCCTGAGGAGTGAGTTTCCCATGGAAGAGTGAGGTGGTGTGGAGCGTTCCCAGGTGGAGTTGTAGGAAGGGCAAAGGCGCTGAGGTAGGAAAGTACTAGGTGCATTCAGGGAGGTGAAAAAGACCAATGCCTGGTGCTTAGAGGGAGGGAGGCACAGTGAGGGATGGACTGGAGAGTTGGGGATGGAATGTACAAAGCCTCACAGGAGACATTAAGGGTTTGAATATCATTCTAAGAATAACTGAAATAGACTGATAGATTTTAAGCAGGACAGTGATATACTATATTTCATCATTTCTAAGATGCATATTTTTTTCACACTTTAATCTTGGGATGCTTCTTCCAGTTGATGTGATTTGTTTAAAAATAAGCAGTATGAAATACTTGAATTTGCAGAGCCTTTTTTCTTTCTCTTTTGATGGTATATAAAGTAAACTCTTAGGTTTGATGTTATTCAATACTCTATATTTTTGAAGTGTATATTGCCCAGGGTACGTTTGAAAATGGGATTAGAGGGGCAAGAGAAAACTCAGGGTGTCTTCTCAGATGTTGTTCAGACCAAGCATATTGGTAGCTCAGGCTAGAGTAGTAACAGTATTATGGAGAGAAACGAATGACTCAAGAAATGGTTTGGAGAGAGAACCTGGTACTGGATTAGAACATAGTGTTGGTTTGGATGTAGGGTAAGGAGGAAAAGGGATACTGAGGATAGATCCCTGGTTCTGAATGTAACAATTAGATATTTGGTGGCACTATTTGCTGACATGGTGAAAAATTAAGCAAAAAAAATTTTTTAACATCAAAAGTATGATTTGGGTGTATTGAGCTAGAGTTGCCTATGAGACATCCATGTGGGTGTGACAGTCAAGCAACTGGATCAAGTTAGATCTGGTGTTTGAAAGAGAAATCTTTGCTGGAGATACAAACTGGAAGTCCCCAGATATAGATGGTGTTTGAAGCTTTTAGAATGGATGAGGCCATCAAGAGAGACCATGCAATGAGAAGAAAGAAGGCCTAGGACTAAGCCCTGAAAAACACATCTAGGGCTCAAGTAAAAGAGAAAGACTGTGGAATGTGGCTAGAGGATTAAGAGAAAACCCTGGAGCATATAGGACCATGGAATCTAAGGGAAGAGCCTGCTTTAAGAAGAGGAGAGTTGTCAAGTGTGTTAAACTCCACTGAGAGACCTATTAACATGACAATCAAGAAGAGTCCTTTGGATTTTACAAAATGATGACCTTATCAAGAGCTGTTTTGGTGGAGTACTATATATGAGAGCCACCCAGGAGCGAATGAGAACTAATGGATTAGACACAGCACAGGTAGGAAAGTCTGGAACTTTGACTGTTAAAAGGGGTGAGAAATATGGTTCTAGCCGAAGGGATTGTGTGTCCTGAGGCTCTTTGTTGTTTTTAAGATGATAGCAGGAAGTGTTTGATCCTGATGGAATGATCCAGTAGACAGGGAAAGGGCAGTAGAAGATGCAGGGGCAGAGAGGCCAGCTAGAAAAGCAAATAATCTGAGAAGCCAAGTATGGATGAGCTCCAGAAGGCGCTTGGCATGGGCCTTGATACTGTTATCCCTGGAGAAAAACTGAAGAGGATTTAAGCAAAGAATTCTTTGGTTGGACTCTTTCAATAGGTTAATCATCCTCTCATTGTGGAGGATGGGTTTGGAGTGGCAGTGAATGGCTGAGAGCACAAAACCCGGTAGAATGTCATTGCAGGAATTCAGTTGGGAGATGAGGAGGCCCCGAGTAAGGTTGGAGAAGAGGGGAGAGATTGGAGATAGAACAAGAGAGAAAATCGGAGGAGTGCGATGCTTGTATGTGGGGAGGTGACCGAGGATGAGTCCCGTGTCTTCGGATAAGTTTGGGATTATGATGATAGTGATTTTAGGGTGGTTTTCCACTAGGGTATCTTTAACTGTGGCTGGTGAATGTATGTTTTTCATGTAATGACTGATTAAAATCAGAGCAGAGTTTAAGTTTTGTTTCTCGGGAACTTCTAGCTATTCCCAGATATCATTTGGGAGGCTGCTCTGGGTAATTTTTAAAGAATAATTCAAGTAAATCTCTTTTAAAGTAGTGAGTTTCAAGGCTGGAAAAAAAAAATTGATCTCTCATTGGCCAGCCTTGTTTTCCAGAATTTGGGGCTAGAAAGTTGGATTTGAAATAACTTGCTATACCTCTGTCATTTCTCGTTGCTGATCTTAGGCCACTAGCTTTCAAAACATACTTGTGACCATCAAGGTCCACAGATTTTCTCCCCAACTTCTTCTCTGTCAGGCAACAGCATGGAAGTCAGACTCTGCACAAGGATGTCGTCTTCTGTTGTTTTCTGGCTCATCCCCATTTCCCAGAACAAAGTTATTTTCCATAACAATAAGGCCCATATTCTTCAGCCTTGTTGACGTTGCCAGGCCTCAGTGGACCTTTTTTAAAAGGCTCTTTCCATATCCTATTGTGTTGTCTGGACCATCTCCAAATCCAGTTTTTAATTTCCTATTGGCTAAATTTTATTTTTTTTCTTTAGGCCTGCGCTCATCTTCCGTTTAATCCTGGCTTCTCTCCTATGCTGTGAGAGAGACCTTAATCCCTTTTGGGCCCACAGCCATGCCATTTAAAAATTCCTTTGGGCAGCTATTCAGCTGGTTTAACATTGTTCAGTCCCACTTCTTGGCTGGGATTTACCGTCTCCGGGTCTCCTTCTGTTCCATTCAGTAAAGAGTCTGAGGGCTGCATTTCTCCTGAAGCAGGAACCCTACATCCCTTCCAGTGTAAGCCCCCTTTCTTTGGCTCTGTTCTCCTAAGAGTCTAGTGCCAAATATTTAACCAATTCCAATTGGTCAGGAAGCCTTGGGCTGAAACAGTGGGTCATTCCTTCTCACGGAGAGATCCAAAGAGCACCAATGCTGGACATGGTCCTGGGACATTCCGTGGGTTACACATCCCTGGTGCTTGATGGGTCTTTCTTTGCAAGGGTCTCCTAGAAAAATATCATCTTCAGGACCTACAAAACCTCAGATCTTTAGATTTCAGGTATGATGATACTTGATGTCAAGGCCTTGTTGAAGGACAAGAGGAGGTTACTTGATTAAACTGTAAGTCAGTAAGTGGTAAGTCGAGGAGTATGTGTTCTGACTTGCACCTTCGTAGTGGACACACTCCAGTGTACCTGATGGGCTCACAACTGGGTTAGCTCTGTTCATCCTCTCAGTTTTATAACCATGGTGGGAGGCAAGAAGATGTGGTGGATACAGCCACAAACTTAGATTCTGAAGATTGTTCCTTCATTAAGCTCTGCTCCTTTGCCAGTTGTACCACTGATTGACTGGGTAACCTTGAGGCAAGTTACTTCTCCTCTCTGGGCCTCAGTCTTCTGGTTCTTAAAATGAAGAGATTGAACTGAATAATCTTCAAAGTCCCTTTGAATTAAGATAAACCTTATCATTCATCTAAAAATGCTTTGATGGGGACTTCCCTGGTGGTCCAGTGGTTAAGACTTTGCCTTCCAATGCAGGGGGTGCAGGTTCAATCCCTGGTTGGGGAACTAAGATCCCACATGCCTCACAGCCAAAAAACCAAAACATAAAACAGAAACAGGGCTTCCCTGGTGGCGCAGTGGTTAAGAATCTGCCTGCCAATGCAGGGGACGCGGGTTCGAGCCCTGGTCTGGGAAGATCCCACATGCCGCGGAGCAACTAGGCCTGTGAGCCACAACTACGGAGCCTGCGCATCTGGAGCCTGTGCTCCGCAACGGGAGAGGCCGCGACAGTGAGAGGCCCGCGCACCGCGATGAAGAGTGGCCCCCGCTCGCCACAACCGGAGAAAGCCCTCACACAGAAACGAAGACCCAACACAGCCAAAAATAAATATAAATAAATAAATTAATTTAAAAAAAGAAAAAAAAACAGAAGCAATATTTTAACAAATTCAATAAAGACTTAAAAAATGGTCCACATCCAAAAATTCTTTTTAAAAAAATAAATAAAAATAAAAATGCTTTGATGATAGGAAGGCTTTTTCTTCCCAACCATCCAAGAGCTGTGGGGATTTTCCTGTGAGTCATCCCTTTTCAAAAATGACACCCCGTTCCCATCATGCACCTCTCTAGAGAGCCCTGGCAGCAGAAGGAAGGCTCGTCAGAGAGCTCCTTCCTTGAATAGATGGATATGTCTTGCTCAGAATAAGGAAAAGGAAAAGCAAGAAAACAAAGGTAGGAGATGTTAAGAAAGTGAGAAAAAGACTTGTTAATTCAAAACAAAACAAAAAACTGAAGAGCGTATCTGAAAAGAAGAAGACCACATCATTTATTTGACAGAATATACCCAAATACCCCTTTTCCCCATGCACTTGGACTTTTCTGCATATAACACAGAACATCTAATGGAATCATTGAGGTTTTGTTATGAATTTCATTGTTGAGGTCTTTGAACACAGTTGTAATTTCTTGGTTAGTAAATAAAGTTTACCTGACCCCAGCTCCTTTTAGAAATCATGTTTCCTCTCCATACTTTCATGTTATTCCATAGTTCACTTTACCTACGTGAGACTCGAAGGACATGGTACAAGGTTGGAGTTCTGCTCTTATATGTAGAATCCCTAATAGCAGTCAGTAGGTTTTGAAAAACTCTTGGTCCACTGAGAAAATGGACTAAGTAAAAAGCATACGGACAAGGAAAATTGATCTACCAAGTAGGACAGTGGTTAAGACCCTCGAAGTGTGGGCCTGTTGGTCATTGACAATATTGCTCCTTTAAAAATGAGACCCTGGCAGTTCTGTTCATCCAGGACTATGTTCTATTTCTCTTTCTGACATTTAGATTATCTTGTTATTGGAGAATTCACATCAGTGATCTGCTTTCCTTGGTCTGTGTAACTTTTTCTTGAATTCATTTCCATTGAAATGGTAATATTGATATCTGCCTTGCTTAGTAAAATATAACTAACAAAAACTTGCATGAGAAATCAATTTTTACAGTAGTGTATCAAATTCATCTGGGTTGTCAGCTGAGAGATCTCTGGACAGTTACTCCTGTATCACTTACCTGGTGGACAGTATGACTGGTGATAGATAATATCATGCATGGCTTTTACAGATGCCCAAGCAAAATTCTTTTAGTAATTTAACAGAGTCATCCTTCATTAAGCAAAAAGAAAATCTGTGATATATGAATCATTCAAAATTTAGTTTCATATTCAAAATTCAACTTCAGCAAAAATGGGGTGGCTTTTACTCATCCATTTAATGAAGTTTGCATCTCGATCGGGCTTTTATTCTAGCATAATAATAAATTTTCTTAACATTTAGCTTTATTCTTAGAGTTAATCTTACTTGTAGCAGTTCTTATAAATCTATTTATAGACAGGACTAACAGTGGGAAAAAATCTCTGAGAGCTCATGCCATCAAAAAAAGTTCTAATGAAATGATGTTTTTTTAAAATATAGGTCATCAGAGAAGTGAAACAAACATCCTCTTATTAAGCTATTACTTCACCTCATTGTTGAAACGTGAAACTGCTGAAAGTTAGAGTATATCATTTTCATAAAATATTAGTCGTTGAAGAGCTAGTCTCCAGGCATTTTATGTTATTTTTCCTATTTGTTGAAATCCAAAATATTGCTCATCTAAACTTTCTCTGTTAATCACTATTACAGTAAGTCTGAGACTGCAAGACACCCAGTAATTCATAACCGGCTCAGGATGTGTTCACCTTAAGGTCAGTCATTCAGTCCCTGAGCTGGCAATCATTAACAAGAAATCGTCATCTGTAAGTGCAGAGAGTTCATAAAAAGGAAAGCAAGAGCTTTTACTTCAAGAATCTGGACTGAAAAGCCACCAGGTTTCCAGGCGCTGCTTTCCCTTCCTCCTCCTTTGCTGTCCACTGTCCCATTTCACAGGGAATAAGTTGCTGGTGAGGTTTAGTTGAAGGTTCCCCACCCCCAAAAGTAGCCCTGATAAGCACGGTAATGTCCACAAACACTCTGGGAGCACAAAGAAGGGTCCCTGAAATCTGCCACACAGGAGGGACCACACAGGAGGTGTCTCTTGGGCTGACCAAGGGCCAGGGAGAGTTTCTGAGCAAAGCGGACAGAGGGGAGAATTTCTAGTGGAGGAAGAGATGTGCACAAAATCAGTGAGAAATTAAAGACTCCAGGGTTTTCAAAGAACTCTAGTGCATATCTTCATAGGACTGGAGCATAAATTAGGAAGGAGGTTGGCTAAGAACCATGGCCAGACATGCAGCCAGACGCCAGATGATGAAGGGGGCTCGGGGCTCTGGGCTCTGCTAAGGAGAGTGGTTGGTATTCTCTAGCCACGAAGAGGTATGGAACATTCAGAGCGAAGGAATGTCCCTGGCAGGTTTGCAGTTTGGTGGAGAATGGATTAGAGGGAGGCAGACAAAACCAGAGATAAACCAGTTAGGAGTATGAGGAATATCAGGAAAGATAAGAGGGTATGATTGGGGAGGGATGAGGAGTAGGAGAGAGGGAAGGATTGACACTAAGGTTCATGGCTGGGGTGACGCGTTGGGTTCTCTGGAGAAGGGAATACAGGAGAAACGGTGAGTAAGTTCACTTACTATGAACATGTCCAATAGATATTAGATAAATGGTTCTAAATGACAGAGGGCCAGCCCTTGAGAGAGACTGGGAGACCATCAGTACGTAAGTGGTAATTAAAGCACTTCTGAGTTTCTTTCCAGCCCTTAAATCCTGTGGTTCAGTGAATAACGGTAATCTCTTCAACAAGTGCCCATTTCAGGAAGTCTAAAATTAGCAGTGGCCTGTGTAAAGTGACTTGATGACACAGTGCAGTTACCCTTCTCATGGTTGTGATTAGTAAATCAATTGTGATCCCAGCCTGATGCTGACATTGAAAATCCATCAGGGCAGATTTATTGAGTGCCTTTGTGTTAGATGCTGCAAGGGAGATTCATTTTTTAAAGATGTGAAATAATTTCATTGAGTTTTTCCATTGAAGTTGAGGTAAGATGAAGAGGCAAAAAAGGAAGGATAGAGGTGAGAGGGATTGCTCGCGAAGGTCAGGAAGTGGGGTTTAGTAGGAAGACAGTGAATGTGGTTTTAGGCTTGGTAAGTTTGAGATGATAATAGAAGATGAAATGATCAAGAATAAGAAGGATCCTGACCGGAGACAAAGTTCTGGGGATTTGTGCCCTGTGAAGTCTGGAGAGTGTGGAAAGGGTGGAGAACAGAGAAGAAGGGAGTGCTGAGGATGAAGCAGATGCCAGGGAGGGCTGAGCCCCGGCAGACACCACCTTCAGGCTGGAAAAGTGTGACAGTGAGCCAGAGTGGTTAAAGGTAGAACGAGAATAATACTCTGCCTGGGGTCATGAAAAGGGAGTTCAAGGAGAAGATGTTGACCAGACATAGAGGTCTAGGGTGATGATGATTGACTGGGAAATGATCATTGAACTTAACGATAGGTTGGCCATTGGTGTTTTTTCTCAAAGGGGTTTCGTGGGATAAAGAGTTAGAAAGACAGATTGTAGGTCATTAAGGGAGGAGGAGTAATAATTATAATAGTAATAATAGTAGGTAACATGTACACTTCCTACGTTACATGCCAGGCAATGTTCTAAGCACTTTATACATGTTATTTTGTAAATTATCATAGTAATTCTAGAAATGTACTAATATTATTAATGTTATTAGTATTGTTACTGTTTCCTTTTTACTGCTGAAGTATATTAGGAGATAAAAGCAATGCACGTAGATAGTTCTTTTGATATGTTTTGCAATGATAGAAGGAATGGAAAAACACG
The DNA here is from genome assembly GCF_965194825.1 of Balaenoptera physalus. NCBI lineage: Eukaryota > Metazoa > Chordata > Mammalia > Artiodactyla > Balaenopteridae > Balaenoptera > Balaenoptera physalus. The sequence continues at coordinate 71,303,118 of NC_138894.1, read as the reverse complement.
GTTGGTGACATCATGGTAAAATGAAAGCTTTTCCAAGAGATTTTAACATTTTTGAAGGCAGTGAGGGAAGGAGCCAGGGAAGAATAATCGAAGATGCAGGGAGAAGGATGAGCAGGTGGGGCTATAGGAAGAAGAGACTGGTAGGGATGGAGAAGGGGCCCCGGACACAGTTTTGAGTTGAGAAAATTAAGAAAAGTTTGTAGTCACTCATATTTTACAATTCAGAAGTGAGACAGTCTCTGAAGTTATGCTTGATAGTGTTGGACAATTAGGAAGAGAAGTGAGAGCGCTGCTGAATATCATTGCATGCATCTTCTTTTTCTTCTTGAAAAGTTTTTGACTTGGCGTTTAAAATTTCAGAAAGAGAAAACTCAACTTTATTAGTATGAACTCCCCCAAACTAAGTTCTGTCGAGTGCAGTTTAACTTGTCATTTTCTTTATCGTTTGTTATCTTATTTCTTTATTTGAACATAAACGTGAAATCCTCTTCACATGTATTTGGATGCCGTAATTGCATTTTCTCTTGATTGTTTCTCCAAAAACTTGTGTTTGGGGCCTGTGTAGTCCAGAGGCAGAGAGGACAGGGAGCCTGGAGGGTGGAATGTGCAGTGTGGCCATAAACAAGGAGAACGGGAGTGATGGGGATGGGAGAATGGAGAGGAAAGTGAGTAGCTGGGAGGGTGAAGAAGAACTGCATCAAAAAGTCCATTTGTAACTTCACAATTGAGACATCACTTTTATGAGAACATTTTTATTAACAGGGGATAGAAAGCACAGGACTACTATCATAAAGTTTATTATAGAGAACAAAGTGAATTTACAAGTTGGCCTCTGGCTAATCAGTTGGAGCAACACTGACATTTAGGACCTGAGCAGCTATAACTTGGTGACAGGAAATTGTTTCTTGTGAATAAAGTCTTTTTTCTAGAATAACTGGGACTGGCTGGCTGCACCACTGAACTTATCAGATCAAATCCTCCCCCTCCCCCTCCCCCTCTCCCCCTCCCCCTTCCCCCTCTCCCCCTACTCCCATCCCCCATTCCCAGCCCCCTTCATGGGAATGCTGTTTAGACTTGACCAAGGTTATCTCTAGGGTTGAATAAACCTTTGCCCAGGCAGGCCAATGCTTTCAGCTCCCAATTCGCCAGGTAGAACTATTAGCATTTACGGCAATCAAAACAGGTGACAATACTTTCACATATTTCTGCTGTAGGAATCTCCTCTCCTTGGAAATAAAGAGTTGAAAACATTTAGAAAACACTGACCATGGCAACTGCAGCAGTCATTTCAGTTTGAAAACATTTCCTGAGGAAAAGTAAATGTTTTCTTTCTCATAGAACCCAGTATTTTGTCTAATGAGATACGTTCATCAAAACATTTTATGTATGTGTAAAATGTTTTAGAAGTTCATTCTGTGTAAACATGATCATCTCATACTAATCGGGGTGTGTTGAGCACCTCTGTCTATCCATTAATAGCTGGTGTTTGTCTGTCTATGTTTTGTGTCTCATGGTCAATGTCTTTTTTGCAGATATTGATGAATGTGTAAACAACACTGTTTGTGACAGTCACGGGTTTTGTGACAATACAGCTGGCTCCTTCCGCTGCCTCTGTTATCAGGGCTTTCAGGCCCCACAGGATGGGCAAGGGTGTGTGGGTGAGTTTTTAGATTTTTTTCTCCCGACATGTTTCATATCTCTCTATCGAAAAGAAATCAAAGTCATCAACCACAGGAGAGATGGAAGCAAGACAATTGGGCAGAATTGCATCATAATTTGATCTTGTCGTCCGGTTTGGAGATGTGCAAAAAGATCCTGTGGCTTCTGAAATGGTTAGGGACATTCAGAAATAGAGAAGCATAACTTTGGGTTTAAATGTATATTAAAAAGAGCATCTGTTTAAACTCTTAGCTGGGTATGCGGAACGCTTCAGTCCCTCCTGCACAGGAAATAGAGTCTGGTGTGTGGTGGAGCTTGTCTGTCTTCAAAATGCACCTCCCTTAGGCAAGTGCATTTAAGGAAAAGTGTTGGCAAGAGTTTCTGTTTCCAGGAATGACACCCGTAAAATGATGCTTTGGATTGTGCAAGCATATTTCTTCAATCTGTTCTGGGATTGTCGGAGCTGGAAGGAATCTTGAATATCATCAGATGTCCTAGAATATGGTCCAGCACATGCTCACATAAAAGAAGATACTTTATAGTTCATGTTCTCATCAGCCATGATTTCTTTAAGTGAAATTCATTATGAAACATGTGCAATTAGAGCAGTTAAATGGGAAGGAGGGTATTCATTTCATAACTTCACCGATAACAAGGCTTTTTCTTTATTCTTAATTAAGGAGGAAACCTGTGGTCGTTACATGGCAGATGACACTTGTCGAGGAGTCAGTAACTTTTTAGTTTGGAAATTTGCAATTAAAGCACCAGTTCATTTCCCATCCAGATTAAACTGGAAAAACAAAATCTAGAAATTGAACAATAAAAGCACTTGAATAGTAACCGCCTTTAAGCTAACACTGTCGTTAACACTTGTTCCAATTCCTGCTGTAGTCTCCTTTGCACTAAAATACAAGTGGTAAAAACCATCTGCTATTCACTAAATATTTTGACTTAATAGGTTATGTGGTCTGGCCCCCACTTAACCTTCTCAGCCTCACCACCTGCTTCTTCCCCATTTATGTTCCTGCAGCATAAAACTGCTTATGGTTGTTCACGTAACTGGGAAGTTATTAGGCTGTTGTTTGCTCCTTCTGCTGGGAATATCCTCCTAGCCTCCCCTTCCCTGAACCTAGGTCCATCCCATGCGTTCCTAAAGCTGGAAGTTAGATGTCATCCCCTCCCAGATACCATCCCTGCTCCACTTCTCACTCCAGCTGAGCTGTGATCCCTCCTCCTGCTTCTGGAAGACCTTGAACAAATTCTATTATAGTACTTACAACCTTTGTTGCAATAATTTAATCATGTATGTACTGCCTGCAGCTGCCTTTTCCAAGGCAATACGCTCCGTGTGATTGAGAATTTTGTGTCTCTCTCTCTCCTTGCTGGGCCTAATGTTTGGCCTGTTGTAGGTGCTCAGTAAATGTTAACTGTTACCTAATGAGGTATCAGATGTCAAACCACTGACACCACATAGCTCCTGGGCTCCTGGTTAATGTTCATTTCTAACCAGTCAGAGGAGCATACCGAACCCATGTTGATGCTTCATTTTGACCCATAAAATACCACCCTAATAGAAGGAATATTTATTATGTTAATGAACCCAACAAATATCGTTATATTTGTCTGTTTCTTCTCTCTTTGAAAAATATTAACTGAACACCTCTTATATGCACCTCACCACTCTGGGTGTTCTATAGAGTTTAAGAGATGAATCAGCCCTCTGGGACCAGCCTTTGGCCACACTTTTCCCTCTGCTTGGACCCTGGCTGCCCACCCTTCTTATCTACGCATCCTTCAGGTAGAGCTTGGCTCCTATATCACTTCCCTAAACCACCCCTGCACTTAAGGTCCACTGTTCCATCCTGTCATCGTGCTCTGTACTTTTCATTCCTAGCACTTCTCCTGGCCTGTATGATTATCTGATTAATCTCCCTGACTTGACAGGAAGCTCCCTGAAGGCAGGCGCTGGGCCTGCCTGACTCATTATTGTCTCCCCAGTCTGACCCATAGAAGTAAACTATAAAATACTTTTTGATTGAATGTACAGTCTGGTAGGAGAGATTTCAATAGCCTTGGAAATATTACAAGTTAGAAAGTAGAAAATTCCATTTGACAGTTACCTAAAATTGATAAATGCAAACTGGCAAATTTCTAAAGTCAATTTTTCTGGTCTAAATTATGACTGTCCAGGTTGATTAAATATACCAACTGTCTGCTTTACTTTGTCATAATATCTTTACATAAGCAAAACTCAGCTCATTGGATTTATATCTGTTTATATACAAAGTGAAATGGAAAACCGAGGTAATTATCCAAATAAGTCAAGAGACATAAACTTTTTGTCCAATTAACTGGGAATAGCAGGTGAAAATAGTATTTTTTTTCCTGAATGATTTGGATAATTGCTCAAATTTTTAACTTTGTATAAACCATCTCAGAGTGTGCTCATGAAAACTGATGTTTGTACATGTTTAATCATGTTTAATGCATAAAATACATGAGCATTTCAGATGCCAGGTCAGGTACTTTGTTTAACTGGACACTCATTAATAAAATTTCTTCAGAGGAGAATGGGTAAAAAGTAGTATTGGGCAAGGGCAAACATAAAATTAGCCTTTCTTTATGGCTATGTACTTAAATAAAATGGACTTATCTGTGAGTTTTTAGTGTTTTAATTAAGTATATTTAAGTACAAAAGAAAAATATCTGGCAAAATAGAAATTACACTGTGGAACACCAACAGAATTTTTAAAGGCATCGTGAAATCACTGAGGAGTTACTGGACCAGTTTGTTTCCCATGAATGATTAATGTAGCCCAGTGACTACTTACAGGGGTTGTTCCTTCATTTCTCAGAGGGATACACAACCTGAATTCTGGTTGTTAAGTTATGGACATTTTGGCTGCTAGGAAACTATAGTTTTAGACATTTGAGTAGATTTAAAACAATTTCTAAAAATGCACTTAAAGAATTCTGCAGTTTCTGAAGTGCCAGTGCTGCTAATTTTCCTTGAATTAAGAACTGAGAGAGAAGTGTCGTATTATTTAAGACCTCATTATGTCAAAAAGTCAGGGAAGAGAAAATTAAACAAAGTGTACGTACGATGCTTGCAGTACAATTCTGAGTTGTTCCTTAAAGCCAGGATCAGAGTTTGGAAACTTTGCTTTGTGTTTTCACGGTCCTTTCACACAAACCAAAGCTTTCAGCCCTGCCTCTGGGAGCCCCTTCCCCCAAATAGCTGAAGGGTTTGATTGCTCCCAGGGGGTCACCTTGTTTCCAGCAGACACCACTAGTCTTGGCACAGCTGGTAAAACAAAGAGCTGTCAGGAGTGAGGAACACGTCTGACTTGATCTGTGCTCCCTTTTCCAGATGTGAACGAATGTGAGCTGCTCAGTGGCGTGTGTGGTGAAGCCTTCTGTGAAAATGTAGAAGGGTCCTTCCTGTGTGTGTGCGTTGATGAAAACCAGGAGTACAGCCCGATGACTGGGCAGTGCCGCTCCCGGGCCTCGGCAGGTAAGTGACACTGTGTCGGGACGGAGGGCTTCTCTCAGGGACCTGTACCTACACAGGTTTGGGCCAAACACTCTGGGAGTGAGGAAGAAATAACCAAATATTTTGGCGCCATGCTGTTTCTGGAAGCTTCCATGCTCTTTCCGAGCCTGCCTTATCAGTGGAGTTAGGATGTGGGTGACGACTGTTGGAGCTACATAGCCTCTAATGTGCTTTCCAACCCGGAGACACCATGGGTAGGGTGAAGGATCCAAAATGATGAGCACATTGGCTGGGAATTGCCTAAAACTCAGAGCCGTCAGCCCAGGCTTTAATATGGCAACATCTCATTAAGTTGCATAACTGCTTCTTTCTTGGCCCTTGGAGAAACGTTTTTTGACACTTCTCTAAATTGAAAGCAACATAAAGGCCCCTCAGGATCTACAAAGACTTCCTTCCACTTGGAATTCTTAAGGTGTGTTTTGGGGTTTTTTCCCCCAGAATTTGGCCTAGAGAGTGGCTGTGATTGTGTTTGTTTAAAATTTGATTGAGGCTGTGTCATCATGGCACATATTGAAGTGGAGAGCTGATGCTTTTCCAGATAAATCATCAACTTCCAGATCACCGGTTTAGTTTATGCCATGTGGCTAAAGCATGGTTGTATTTTGAGGGAAGCAGGAGACAAAATGGTCCTTTGAGACCCAAATAAAATGAAACATAGACTGTGTTACTATCTTGCTCAATCCCGGTTGATTTTATCTATGCTTCTAAGAAAGCTTTCGCTCTTCCTCAATAGGGTACACCTGTTCTGTGTGAGATAATTATCTTTGCAAGCAATAGGGGATAAAATATAACAATATTTTCATCCACACACATTTTCTTCTCAATGATTAAATATAGAAAGGTGATGGGTGCAGAATTAAATGTACGGGCAGTAATTCAAAAACACTATGATGGGAAAGAGAGTGTTTCTGGAGGGAAGGGTTGCTCCTCCTTCAGTGACCACCCCTGCAACTCATGAGCCATAAAGAAAAGACTTTTCATTTTAGCTCTACTTGTAATGGAAAAAAACAAACCAAAAATCAAAAACCTGGCTGGTCAATAACAGGACTGGTGAAGTAACTGCCTTTTTCTTATTTGTCTTTGGTTCTATAGAGTAGCACCTTCCCCGTAGTATTATTTTGACTGGAATAATTCACATATAATATTGTATAGTCATTAAGTCATCTATATGAAGGTTAGGTAGTCATGATAGATGCATGTTGTACAATGTCAAGTGAAAAAAAAGATACTCCAGTGATCACTATCTGTGGAGGGAGGGAAGGAAGGAAGACGTAAAAAGATAATTATTAGAATTAATGGAAATTTTAGGTTTTTCCTTTATTTTCCAAACTTTTTCTAATGCTTTAAACTGGAATGACCAGGGTTCTGGTCTGCTGTTCTGTGGCTATGTAAGCTTGAGCATATCATTCAACATCTATGAGTTTCAATTTTCTCACCTATAAAAGAAAGGTTATATTTACCGCACAGAGTTTTATGCTTTTTTTAAAATTATATACGTAAAAGCCATTTGTTAATAACTAAGTACTATATGAAGTATTAAAATCCAAACACATAAGGGTTATCTATTTCTCTTCCTTTTGTGATCTCTTCTGAGATGGTGGGTTTTTTAAACTATGAGTACAGTTCTGCTGGAATGTTTTAGTAATGTCAAGAAGTGGTTTGTTCAGTTCACATAGCTTCAATTAAGGTACATGTCTGGGATCCTAAAGTTTGCTCATGTCTTTTTTAGAGATTAATAATGCTTTAATAGGATCATGAGACCATCTGAACCAGTTTTGATGAACTGGATTAGCTCACTGTAAACTACTTCTTAAAACTTTACAGCGACTCTTTTTGTAAGCCTTGTTCCTCGTCTCCTATTTTTTAAGTTCTTCTGTAACCAAGTCCTTAACACCTGCTTTGCCTTTTTGCTCTCTTTATCTCCTTGCTCTCTCATTGACTCTTTCTGGAAAGTTCTTCCAGTCAGAGTTCACTAAGTACTCTCCTGCTTTTGCAAAGACCAGCATTTTGAATACTCAGCTTCGTAAAGCTTGTCTGCCAGTGAATACATAGTTTCTCTTTCCACTTAACATTATATCTGATCCTTTAATAGTTTCTTGCTTATTTTCCCCATAGTTCTCTGGCTTCTGCCAAATATTGTACATACTCAGTTGTTTTATTGGTCCATGTCAGTATAATCTGCCTTAGTAACTGGATAAGCTTATTAATTTGTATAGTTCCTGGCAATTCTGACTTCTACCATACCTCAATTTGTAGGGTTCTTGGCAAATTCGAACTGATTGTATGGAGTCTTAAGATGGTCTATGATAACATCTTCATTTTAGCAATTCTCTATCCTGAGAGATCAGCTATAAACTGCAGCAGGAGTTTCCCTCCCTGACTTCATCAGACTTCATCATAGCTCATTTGTTTGAAAAAGGTGATTACAACTGGAAATCATAAAAAAAGATAATACATCTTTTAAATATTTAAGTTTTAACTTAAAGCACGTAATGTACATTTATTCCCCAGTCTCCAAACAAGAGCCGAGGTCTGTCGAGTAGAAATCCATTTGCATTCTGTATGGGCTTGTCTTGCATAAACCACATCTATTATGCATTATCTGCACCGCCCACTTTAAAGGGAGTAAGAATTTAAAGGCCTTTGCTGAGTAAATAAGTGCAAAGTCACTTTAGGTTTTCATATTTTTTTTTCAATTTTCTGCAGTTGTCTTATCCATTCCTAGTTTGATAACCTTTTTTATTTCTTTTTTTACTTTTTTTAACCTTAGTCTTTCTAAAGGTTTAACTTGTTCTAGAAACAACTCTTCTACTCATTCATATTTGATTGGTTTATATACTATTTAATTATGTAATTACAATAATCAATACATTGGCACAGTGTTTGAGAATGAACATAGCTGAGTCTCGGTTGGCATACCGCTCAACACGTCAGTACAGAAGCACGCTGACCCACCTGAGAACAGCCAGCTGGCTGTGAGCCTTCCACCTGCTTGTGGGCATTAGCCAGGATGTTTTTCAGAGGACAGGAGAACATTAGTTCATCTAACAAGGTGGTTAAGTGGAGGCTAGTTAAAAGTTTGTATCATACTCCAGTCAAAGAATCTGCTGTTATACAGAACAAAACATTTTGTACCAAATTTAAGTTAAAGTTTTTATCAAGATAGGATTCAAATTAATTTCATTATATACATGATAGACTAACAGCTTAGATCTCATCCCTCCTGGAAGGTAATTAGGAAAAGAAAGATACATTTGCTCTCTAGGCTGTAATATTTTTCCTCAGGCTGTAATATTTTTCCTCGGCTTTAAAATTTCCCCAGGGCAACAGACATTGCAACAAGGAGCAGTACCATCCTCATCTGAAGTGGTATCTCACTGAGGACGGAACTGGGGCTGGATGTCAGCAAGGCAGATTTCAGATCAGTATGCAGAAGAACTTTCCAATAGCTAGAGAGAGTCAGCAGATAACTGTCTCATGAAATCGTGGGTGTTTCCTTAGAGGTGTCCGATAACAGGTGAGATACTCACTGGCTGGCAGAAGGGCTCCTACTTCCAGCATGACATTGTCCCAGGTGACCTTGAAGGTACTTTTGACCTTTAATGTCCTAGGATTTTTATTTCGAAAATATTGTGTATTTGTAATGGATCTATACCATAACCTGGAAGGTTATTACAAAGGTTATACCATAACCTTTGTAATGGATCTATACCATGACCTTGAAGGTACTTTTGAACTTTAATGTCCTAGGATTTTTATTTCTAAAATACTTCTTGGCTCCCACCTAATTTTTTAGGTCTGGTCTAATGTTTTCATTGCCTGGGCCTTTGGCCACTAATTTACATTGCTATACATTGTGTAAAAGCACCTGAAACAGAAATAACTAAAAAATGTCCATATCAGACCACTCATCACCTGTAAGAGGGTATGGCTATGAAATATAGCCTGATGCTTTTATTTCCTCAGTGCCTGTGATAATTACTCAATAAAAACTTTATGTCCTTGGGCACTCTAAGGGAAGCAGTAAATATTTAGTGTTGACAACTGCAGCCTTCAAGCCTTACACACAAAATGCTGTTCTCTGTCTTGATTGGTGCACAGAGGAGACTCTGTGGTGGGAACTGAATTTTATTTTTAAAACAGAAGGTATAATGAAAGGAACACAAAGATATATATTATAATTAATGCAGGTGTGCCTTGCTTTAAGAAAACAAAGTAAACAAGATGAGAAATTATAAAACATGTGAATCAGGCTGATTATTTGCATTGTGTAATAATTGTTCTTCACTTTAAGACAAGCAAATAAACAGGATCAGAAATTAAAGATCTATAAATAAACAAGATCAGAAATTAAAGATTATTTGTATTATAAAATAATTGTTCTTTACACAGTTCATGATAGGGTTTCCTTAAATATCAGTTTTCTCTAATATATTTGAGAGCTTATTCTCACATCGCAAGCTAAGTCCTAGACGTCTACGTCTAGAAAGCACCCTAGTGTTTTTCCAGCCCAGCAACTTTATTTCCAGGTAAGGAAGCCGAGGCCCAGAGAGAAGTTCTAAATGTTATACGTAGGGCCATATTGCTAACAACTGGCAGAATTGGCCCAGGAACCCGACTCCAGAGTCTTTCCCCTTAATTCTACTTCTCAAGGCTGAGGACCCCATGATAGCACATTCTTTTAAAAATTGGCTTCCTTTTCACTTTATTTCTTTGTTTTGTTCTCGTTATTGAAACAATGCATATTCTTAGAAAATTGGCAAATACAAAAATATATCAAAAAAGAAAATTGCCTGCTGTGTTACCGTCCAGGGATAATCTCTGTGACCATGTTGACCTCCAGATTCTTTGAAGGGGCATCCCTACCTCCACTGAACTGTCTCCCAGTTGATCCTCAAGGCACTGAGATCGGGCCCTCAGACCCTTCATCTGGGTGAAACTCTTTCCTCTTGTGACAGTAGTTTCTCATCTTCCCTCCCCCTTTCCTTTTTATTGATTTCAGGACATTACTCTTCCCTGTGTCCTCCTACCTCTTGCACTGGTCTTTTTCTGTCTCATTCTTGACTCTTTCGCCATTCCTTAAATAATAACGTCCCAGAGAGTTGCATGGTTAGCCCTCTTTTTTACTCTGTATTCTTCTCCTGGGATATTTTATCCTCTTCTCCAAGTCAACTTACTTGGAGTATTAATCACTTGGTGTGGATGACCAAGTGAATATCTATGCCTCTCCACCTCTCTCTTGAGTGCCACACTCCTATTTCCAGCTGCCTATTACTGGACCTTCCTCCCAGGGTGTCTTGGAAGCATCTCTGCCTAAAATTATCCAAAAGCAAATTAATTACCATTCCCTCTCCAACCTGTTACTCTCCCTGTGTACACTCATTAATTGCCAAACATACATACTGTAGATCCTGAAGTCATACTTCATTTTTCTCTCCATCCATCCAAGCCATCATAACATTCTGCTATCTCTACCTCAACAGTATCCTTCAAATCTCTCTGCTCCTCTGCTACCACTGCTCTGGGCCAGTCCTTCAGCCTATCTTCCCTGGACTGTGGCACTTGCCTCCTGACTTCTCTCCCTGCCTCTCCCATCAGTTCCTCTTCCACATTGCTGCCAATTCACGTTTTTGAAACATACATCTGGTTTTAAACCCTTAAAACTTTCAGCTGCTTATTCCTGCCTCCAGCATGAAGTCCAAATCCATCAGCAGGGTAACAGGACCCTTATGCTCAGTCATTCATTCCTCCTTGTATTGTCTGTCACCCAGCTCACTGCTAGGCATCGTGCCTGACCTACAGCAGACACTGTAGCCTATTGAGTAATAGGCTTCTCCGCATTCGAGAATGTGTTCCTTCTCTATCCCATCATCTCATTCCCAGCTCGTTCTGCAGAGTAAGAATTATTCATTTTATCAAAGATATCATGGACCACACTTAATTGATCTATTCACACTTCTAGGTAGAGGGGACAGTACCCCTATGTGCTTTGGTTAAATTACAAGTAGAGCAAAAAAAAAAAAAAAAAAGACCAGGTCCCTGCTATCAGGGGACAGTGTGCAAATCATCCTCGTAGTTCTGACAACTGAACCTAAACAGCGTGCTTGTTCTCTGTTCCTGGAGAGGTCCACTACAGGTTTTGTGTATGTACATGTTTTTTTAAAGGCATGAGACCGCATATAATATCACTCAACCGTTATATTTGGCACAGTGGGGTTTTTTTTTTTTATGTGTTTAGGTAACCTGTAAAATAAATTAACTTTGGGAGAATTTTTTTAAAATAATTTCTGATTGGAAAAAAAAGGCCTTTGGTAGGAAAAAAATTAAAGACAGTGAAACCACAGTATTTAGAATGCAAACATTGTAAAATGCCATAAAACTCCTGAGGTCTTATTGTGTATTTGTAATGGATCTATACCATAAATGTAGCTAAGGCTGAGGAAAATATGCTCATTTGTAATTAAAAAAAAAAGGGGTCAGGTTTCTTCCCACCTTCAAAAACAAGAGTGAGAAGAGTTTACTACCAAATGATGCTTTTATTTTCATGAAGTTTTATGCTTGCTGTGTATAGTATCTAAAATGAGTTTTTAATAAAGAGGTGTTGATATTTGAATGAACTGACATATCAGTTGAGTAAACCATGTACATAAACCATTTTATCCTCTTAATACAAGAGACACCCACACTGTTGCATTAGAAATGCATTTTGTATCCTAGAATTCACTACCAATAAGGCCTGTTTGTACAGTTCCTTTTAAACGTTTCCAGATATTTTACATGTCGCTGCAGATGTGGCTTTATTCTTGAGGTCGTCCTCACAGGGCCTCGCCATGCACGTGTGCCGGTGTTGTGACGGCTCTCATGCTGCTGTGACGTCATCTCCTTTCCGTCTGTGCTGCCTGTTGCACCTCGTCCCAGTGTGCGTCTCCCACTTTTCTTTCTCCGGGGCGCTTTATTCTGCCTTCAGGAGTCTCTTCTTTCACCCAGATCTGCCCGCTTTTCTTCTGACTTCTCCAGTTTCTAATAATATTTCCATCATTGAGACTTTCACTTCTCACCCTCTCCCCAGCCTGTTCCTATCCCAGGCTCCTTCCTCCCAGTGCCTTCTAACTTCTTCACCAGAAAAAGCAAAACCCAAAATATCCTCCATTCCTCCTGGCAAGGATGAGGCGACTCTCTTCCAATAGAGACTGGCATTGTCCTCTGCCTCAGCACCTAAGTCACAAACACACGTATCACTTGTTCACATGTTAATGCATCCCTGCCCCGTTCTCTTGTTCTCAAAATCAGTTCTGTGACTCCTTCCACAGACCACTTCTCCCCTTGCCCGCTCTACCCACACAGACCTAAGGATAGTTGTACTTTTTACTCCTCCTCACCTCTGTCACACCTTACTTTCTAGCCAATTTTTTTTTAAAGTTTATTTTTCAAGAACTTGACTCAAAATATCAGCTCCTCCAGGCAGCCTTCCAGGATTGCCTTGCCCCCTGACCCTTTACAGTGTGGCTTACACGCCCAACTTGCTTTCCTTGCACTGTCATGCCTGACTACCTGATTGACGTCTTTAAGGATAGGCACTGTGTGAAAGAATCTGCTTTGAAAGTATTTTTGCTCTTGTACTTCACTTTCTAAACTTTATTTTGATTTCTTCCACGTCTTTTACTATCTGAAGTTACCGCCTTTCTACGATCTTCCTTTTTATCTGCATCCCTTCATGTTCAGTCCATTCCTATTGTCAGTGCTTATTTTCTGAAACTCACCAATGGCTTTCTTTTAAATTCCACTTAAAACACACACACACTTCTCATCTTCCAAGTCTTTGAATGAGAAAACTAGGGGAAAAAATGAATTTCCAAGTTCTCTTTTACTCCCTTTGGATTATTACACCGGAATGCTTTTTCTCATAAAAGTATGAGTTGGTATAAAACGTTAGTGCCTGTGGTGATTTTTAAAATAAAGAGAATAAAGCTTCCTGAGTAATCCTATTCAAAGTCATTTGCTGAACATTATTACAGACACAGAGTTTTATAAATTGGTGTCTTTTTCAGGACTAGGGCAGGTGTTTCATTTGGGGGCATTGTTTACTCACACGTAGTTGTGATGTGACTCTTGGGTCACTGTCATCCTATCTCAGAAGGATATGGAGGGGATTGGCATCTGAAGGCCTTCAGAAAATATTGCAAATGGAAAGTGAAAGCAAAGGCAAGGGCCCATTTAGAATGTTTGTGTCCACTCTAACTAAAGAAATGTTCCAGATCTCCCCACTCCAACAGCAAACCTAAGATTAGACATGTTTAGGGAAAGACTAAAGCAGGAAATAATCCTGTAAGTGACGAAGCAAGAGAGAAGAGCTTCTAGAAAGGGCAGTTCACCAGTGGTACCTACTGCTCAAACCCTCTCTTTAATATTCAGAGCAAGGGAAGAGGGTCACGCTGTATGCGGCTTTGTCACTGAACTCTACATCAGCAGGATTATCTGCTGCCCCCTGGGCAAAGGCAAAGCAAAACAAACTCAGGCTCGCTGAAATGCTAAGAAGCTGAGCCCCATAGAAGAGGTTTGGGGAGAGCATTAGGCACTGGACATTGGACCCAACCTAAATATTCTCCTCAGAAAGGAAGGATGCTCTACGACCTGGTCCGTCCAGCTCATGGAGTTACTTTGTGTATCACATGAAGAGCATCTGTGAAAGTTTCTTCAAAAAAGACACACACGTGAGAGGTCCAAAAACTCATTTCTTATCAGCAGCCATACATACCGCTGGGATTAAAATATACACATTGCTTTTTATACACAGATGTGAAGCCAACCTCTTAATACATATTGAAAAATCAAATCTGAAAATACTGGAGGTGAAGTAATATATTTCCTAGAAGTCTATGGCATGAGATATGAAGTATGGCTTATTAATAAAATTATTAATTATTAATTATTATATATAATAAGAATTAATCATATTAATTATTAATATTAATTATATATATAATTATTATTATTATAACCTTATTAATAAAATCTTTCTGAAAAATAGAATTCATTCTTTTCTGAGCTTGGCACCTTCTATAACTTTTGATTTGATCTTTTAAAGTTATTTTGTGATAGAAAAATTCCTCCCCTAGCGACAGTGACATAAACTCATAGAGATTTTTTAAAGAAATCACATTACATGTCTTTACTGATCAGAGTGTTCCCCCTGTGGAAAAATGCTCTAGGCAGTTAATTATTTAAAGGTTAAGAAGATAGGGAAATTGTAGCTTTTCACAGAATGACCTTTGTGGACCAGTTTTTTTAAAAGGAATTTGCATCTCTTTCCAAACGGGGATGAGGGCCTGACTGACCCTCAATTTCAGCTGTGTAAACATTGAACCTTCAAACTGCTTGGAAAGAAAATAAGAGCAAAACTTGTAATAACCAATGTAAAACCTGAATAATACAGTGATATTGATTATTTCCCTTATGCGATCACCTTTGAGTTTCCTTCCAAAGAAAAAAGAAAAAACTATTTTATTTCTGTGAGTATAAAAAAACATGGTAGAAACAGTGTTTAAATGTATATGAAGTTTTTGACTCAGAAGCCTGTGGTCTCTAATTACCTATGAATAGAGCAGCCTTCATTGAAGTGTTACTGTACAATGTTTCCATCTTGTGATAAAAACTGTGACATATCTACAACTTTGTACAAAGAGAAAAACACTTATTGAGCACTCTTTTAACATCGACTGTAAACCTGATTGGCAAAACTCTAGTTGTGTTGCTGACTTGATTTATATTTCTAAATGCATTCATTAATAACTAACTGTTTTAGGCAAACTGAATAAAATGAGTGGAATTGTCCATAGTAATAGTCGGTCAATATATTCACACATATTGGGAGAGAGTTTATAAAATTTTTTACAGGGTTCATGATTGATTTCATATTAATTTAAAATACCTACCCTTCATTTTCCTCAGTAATACCCTGTGTAAGAGCTTGGAGCCCCTCCTGAAGGGAATGAACTGGTCACGGTGATCCATTCCATGAAAGCAGGCGAAGCACGTGTCTGTCCCCTGCACACTTGAAAAGCTAGTTGAGACGAGGGATGTGGCAGGTTTTATCCAGTTTCACACGCAAGGAAATGATTTAAAACCACTTCATAAACTGCATAGGAATCAGCATTTCAGTTTTTTCCTGGACACTTATTCTAGGTTTGAATTTGTCATCAGCTATTAAGACTTAGAGTCCAAGCTGAATTCTGTCAAGGGTGAGAGAGTGGCATGGACATATATACACTACCAAATGTAAAATAGATAGCTAGTGGGAAGCAGCCGCATAGCACAGGGAGATCAGCTCGGTGCTTTGTGACTACCTAGTGGGGTGGTGGGATAGGGAGGGTGGGAGGGAGGGAGACGCAAGAGGGAAGAGATATGGGAACATATGTATATGTATAACTGATTCACTTTGTTATACAGCAGAAACTAACACACCATTGTAAAGCAATTATACTCCAATAAAGATGTTAAAAAAAAAAAAAAAAGGTAGAATAATCTGAGACTTAGCCAGAATCAAGGGTGAGAGGGATCCTTTACATTCTCATTGATATTCTGCATTCTGGGAGTAATATATACCTCGAAGCTTTGTTTGCTTGCTTTTACTGCCATAAGGGGAAAGAAAGGGCAGTAGCTCTTCTGATAGAATTTTATGACCTTACATTTTAAGAACACCTTTGTTATGTATTAATCAGGTTTCCGCAGTCAGTTTGACCCTGCCAAAGTAAATATATAGGAAACTATTATGAGAATAAATCATTAAACTTTCCTAAGAGTATAATGATCTGCCAACTTTTTTTTAAAAGGTAGGTATTGAGATTACAGTCTTATCCTTACTGGCAAGTGTTATCCCCGTGTCCCTATAGTTTCTTTGGGTTAAGAATCTGTAGATAGCAGTTCTAATGAAAATATTTCCATAGTATTAATCTAAGTAATTGTGACGGCAGTAGTCAGCTTATCTGACATAGCATAAAATTAAAATAAGAAATTCTAACTGGATCATAGGCAGTAATTTGAACTCTATAGCATTTAGTAGGGAAGAGTTTTTTTTATCATTTTTTAAAAGCACAAACTTGGGGCTTCCCTGGTGGCGCAGTGGTTGAGAATCCGCCTGCCAATGCAGGGGACACGGGTTCGAGCCCTGGTATGGGAAGATCCCACATGCCGCGGGGCAGCTAGGCCCGTGAGCCACAATTACTGAGCCTGCGCGTCTGGAGCTTGTGCTCCGCAACAAGAGAGGCCACGATAGTGAGAGGCCCGCGCACCACGATGAAGAGTGGCCCCCCACTTGCCACAACTAGAGAAAGCCCTCGCACAGAAACGAAGACCCAACACAGCCATAAATAAATAAAAAAAATAAAAAAAAAAAAAGCACAAACTTGTTTGTAGACTTCAAATCTGATGGAATTAAATCATTTTTAGTATTAACTGAAAGTAGGTGGAGTTGTTCTTATCATTTGTATTCTATCATATCACCTTGACTTTTATCACAGAGGGTTAAACAGACTCTGTTGGAATATATCAGTATATTCTTTAGGACACACTTGAGCTGGGACTAGAACCCAGCCTTGAAATTCTACCCCGAGGCTCAGCTGGCTCTTATTGTTTCATTCAGAATCATATATTTGCAGCACTTTAAGTAGATTTCTAGTAATGAAAGGGTTTTTTTTTTTAATAGACTCAGGTTACTGCAGTGTTTTTCTGTTTGTCTTCTTCTGCTTTGTACTGTTTAGAAATTTGGGGGGGCATGGTTATCTCAGTGACCATCTAAGGGTTAAATATTATGTGTGGCCCCATATCTCTGGTCCAGTGTTGGGGAAAATTTTCATTGATTTACGTAGGTGTTCTAGCTCAGTAAAGAATGACCCTATGTTTGTCAAGAAAGCAGATATGGAAACTGTACTCACAGCCAAATTTACAAGAATAAAGTAATTGGTTAAGGTAAAAGGAAATGATTTTGACAGATTTAGACTCTTGGGGTGGGTTAGAAATCCACCAAAATTCAGGATTCAGGTGCATTTTTATCTTGAAGTGGAAGAATCCAACACAAAGTGGAAAGCAGCTTTCTGTAAATGAAGTGCCATTGGCACGTCCGGTCAATCTTTTTTACCACTGTGTTTTCAATTCCGTTGTGATACAGGTAGATCTGATGTATCCTGTCAACACTCTTTTTTACTTTCTCTACTCTCTTTAGACTTAGAAGTAGATCAACCCAAAGAAGAAAAGAAAGAGTGCTACTATAATCTAAACGACGCCAGTCTTTGTGACAACGTGCTGGCCCCCAATGTCACCAAACAAGAATGCTGCTGTACCTCTGGTGCTGGGTGGGGAGATAACTGTGAGATTTTCCCCTGCCCGGTCTTGGGGACTGGTAAGAATTAGCTAAGTGCTGTGTTCATACTGGTATTTGTTGTGTGGTGTTCATGGGCCTTGGAATGTTCTCATTTGGGTTATTGAAGCCTTGAAATGGTAACATCTGCTGGTACCTGCCATAGTCAAATTGAAGTGAGATTACCTTAGAGTGGGTTTCATTCAGGGCTGGACCCATACCCTTATCCCACTTCAGTATGAATTCTTAAACTTCTGTCTCTCACAGAATATGCTGTTATATAGTGACATTCCATATAATATTTTGGCAGAAAGATAATTCAGTTTTATTCCATTTTTAAGGTAAAACTAATCATTTTTGCTAACAATGACACAGCATTATTCCTAACTGGAGCTTGCATATTTAAGCTAGGATTTTGGATTCTTATTGAAATTTGAAAATACTAGAGACCACAGTAATGGAGAAATAAGTCATAACACACCATAGTACCCATAGCTAAAACATGTGTAAATAATATATGGGTGAACTAGCAAGGTTTTTTGTAAATTATACTTATGAAGTCATTAGGTTTATTTGCACCTAGTCTGTAATTTTTGAGATTGTACTGAATTTATTTGTCTGAATTAGATGACAAGATTTGCCTTAAAGTCTCTGAGTCTGAGAAAGCAAAACTGAATTTAAAACGTACTCATGGAAGATACTTGTTGTTTTTTTTCAACTTTTTTTCCCCCTTTTCTCTCCTGAAATCAGCTGAATTCACTGAAATGTGTCCTAGAGGGAAAGGTTTTGTCCCCACTGGAGAATCCTCTTATGACGTTGATGGCGAGAACTATAAAGGTCAGAATCAAGCAGAAACTAATTTGCAATGTGTGTGCATATTTGACGTTCAAGTAAACTTGAATGGCTTGGGTTAGACAGAAGAAGAATTCTTTTCAGCCATGGAAACTAATTACAAAGCCTTGAATCCTACCATTGGAAGAAGGCTCCAATGGACTCTAGGGAGAACCGTGGCTTGGGAGTTAGAACACTTAAGGCTGTATGACAGTGGGACTTCACTTAAGATTCTGAGTTTCCACTTCTGAGATAGGAATAATGTTTCAAAGGTTGTCATGAGGATTAAATGAGATAACATATGTAAAAGTACTTAACACAAAATTCTGTACTTAATAAATTCATTCTTTTATTGTAGAATTATATTAGAAATCATAAGTTAGGACCAATATAAATTTGACCATCATCAGGTTGGCCTTTAATGGTCATCAACAAAGCAAAGATTCTTGCCTTTTTAGAAAGCATCCTACTTTGCTAGGACCATTTACTAATGGCCACAGATTAATAATAAGGAATGGAAAGGAAGAAAGCAAAAGTAGATGTGTGTTTTGTATATTTAATGCTGTTAGCCTGTAATTCTAAAATAAATGTGCAGCTTTTTAATTTTGGTGAAATTTAAACTACAGATATGAGTATTTCCTCATTAACCACTAACTTTTAACATTTCAGTGATAGAGATATTATGACCTTTTACGTACAAAGTGATTTTTTTTTCTTTACAGTTTAATATTGAAAACTGTTAAGTGGCTGGAAAACAGACTAAAAACATTTTTATTGTCTATCCATTTTTGCAAACCAGTGTTTTACTAATATGGTATAATTCAGCAGCTGGATAAGAAATTCCATATGTGTTTTTTTAAGTACATCTATGATTTAATTCAGTGAAATAACAAGACTTAGTTGGCGAAATGTGTTTAATGGTTTTCAAATTCGCAAATATCATACACTATGTTCTTTCAGAGATGTAGTTAAATTTCACTTTGTGCTATGAAGTGGAGCCCTGATTTCACCATAAAGTCATCCTCTTTTATAAAATAAAAATAAATTCCTCTTCACCCTATCTTAGCAGTGCTGTAAATGGTTGGAAGAATATTAGATTCGGATTCAAACAGTCATATATTATCGACTTGATTTTGCCATTTTCCAGCTGTGTAACTTTGAGCAATTTATCTATGGAGTCTCCAGTTTTTTAAATGAGGACTAGACGACATTAGCTTTAAAATGTTAGAAATGATGCTAATAATACTTGCACAAAAGCAATAGATCACACTTTTTGAGAGTATACCGAGTCCTCTGCATGGATCTTCTCATTGAGTCCTTTCAATCCTATCGATGTTCCTCTTATCTCCAGTTTACCACTGAGTAAACTGAGGTTTGTGGACAGTAAGCTCTGTAAATTCTGCGGAGGAAAATGGGTCTGCCAGCATTCTTAGCAACTGTGCTTTCATTAGCTCATTATCAAGAAAGAAGACTTCCGTCAAGTTGCATCAAACTCTTCGTGGGAGTTTTCTTCATCTCAACTAGTTAATGGGCCAAAATATACATTTATAGAAAGGTACATGTCTTAAAGGGTATTTTCTTCAGAGAATATTATTGGTGCCATTATGGAACCCGTAGACTCTTTCATCAAATACGAGGTAGCATCTCCGAAGCTCTATTTACAAATATACCTTCTCTGATAATGTTTTGGGCGTTGCTCCATAAACAGAGAAAGAAGCCTGATTATATTTCTACCTCTGTGAATTAGTCCTAACTTTAAGAATTTGATATTGCTGTGTTTTTAAGACTCTTTGTAATATAAATATTATAATATCCAACTTGCCCAATATTGGTTAGACTCTTCTATTTAACTGAAAAACCCAAAATAACTCCTCTTTCTAAATATTTCTCTGTTTTTTCCCCCATAGATGCAGATGAATGCCTACTTTTTGGACAAGAGATCTGCAAAAATGGCTTCTGTTTGAACACTCAGCCTGGTTATGAATGCTACTGTAAGCAGGGGACATACTATGATCCCGTCAAATTGCAGTGCTTTGGTAAGTTTTAAGAGGCTATAGTGTGATGTGCTATGCAAGTACACGGAAAAAATAAGTAATGCTACATATCAAAACAATTTCTTTGAATCTAAATCATGTGTTGAAAAGATCTGTAAATGTTTTATGGATCTTTTTCTTGAGCAATATTTAAGAAAATAAAAACCCTTCATACTACTATTTGAATAGATTTCAAAGAGTTAATATTCAATGTGGAATTATAATTCAGGTCACTGGTATAACCGAAGTGTTCTTTTGGTCTGGGGAGACTCCTGTCTCATCACTCATACCATGCACTGAAAGTCATTTTTAAATACTGACCCAGACTTTAATGCCTAAGCAGAAAACCATATACACCAGGCAGAAAAACACAGCAAAAGGAAATAATTTTAAAACTGTCATACAGAGACATTTTATCTTAAATTTCTAAGCGTATCCTGTTCTTAAATGTTTTCTTTCCTTATTTAATGTCAGCAGCTGTAGGGCAATGTTATTTTTCCAATCAATACAACTTAACATTTTTAGAGTTGGAGCTGTTCTCTTTTGGATGATGATGTGTAGCTGATTAAAATGTGGCAGCCCCTGGAATCTGGACTAAATTTAGCAGTGTATTAAGTTTGGTTAAGTGTATGAGGTGCAGCTGATTGCTGATTTTCTTTCATTTTTTTTCTCTTAAGATATAGATGAGTGTCAAGACCCCAACAGTTGTATTGATGGCCAGTGCGTTAATACAGAAGGCTCTTATAACTGCTTCTGTACCCACCCGATGGTCCTGGATGCTTCGGAAAAAAGATGTATCCGACCAACTGAATCACATGGTATGTTTGGATATGAGATGCAAGTCTGTGTCCAAATAAATGTCATAAGGTTTTCCTTTTGACTGAAATGTGAGCTGTTGGAAAATTAAAAAATTGATTCCTTGGGTATTTTGAAATAATTAAAATGAGATGCTAAGAGAAAGAATAAGATGCATATCATCAGTATGTAGGAGATTTAACACCTTGCACATACTGATTTAATGGACAACAGAATACGGAGTGGCTGAACAGATGGCAGAGCTGTTCCGTGCCTGAGGGTTGATCACATTGAACCATTAAAGGCAACTGAGGAAGATGTAAGTTGAGGGAAAAATAATTAGGTTTGCTTGACTAGACTGGAGGACACAGATGAGGCTGGACAGAGCAGAGGGCAGAATTTGTCAGATTGGTGGAGGGCTCTGAACCATCGGTAGGAATCCCTGTTCATCCCCGAGAAGTCAGTGTGCCACTGACTGATCAACGGCTTAATTGATCAACGTATCAGCACATTCAGGAGACTGCTTTGGTTGCAATCAATTGAAAAGTAGAAAGGTTCAAATTAAGGACCCTAGGATGAAGTGTCACTAGTTCAGGGACTCGGCAAATGAAATGGGTGAAAAAGGATGAATCCCAAAAATTTTATGTAGAAAGAAATGGTAGGATTTGACAGAAGAGTAAATGTGAAACATCAAGGACCAGAAGAATAAGCAGTCCATCAGGATTATGAAGTACAGGCAAGATAGTGGAGGGTTTTATGTAATGATGGAAGCTACGGAGGGAAGGATTTAATTGGAACATGATGGGCAGGTTGAATGTCAGCTGATTGGAATGACACCCAGTTGGAGGTGACAGAGGTTTGATCCATGGAAAGACCAGACTGGCTTCAGACTTTTGCTTGGAAGTCACTCTTAGAAATAGGGATGGAAACTCTGAGACTCACTGGCTTCTACCACAGTGTTTATGAAATAGGAGTAACAGTGCAATTGTCATGGAACCATGTCTTCCCTTTCAGAACAAATTGAAGAAACCGATGTCTACCAAGATCTGTGCTGGG
This sequence comes from Balaenoptera physalus, assembly GCF_965194825.1. Lineage (NCBI taxonomy): Eukaryota > Metazoa > Chordata > Mammalia > Artiodactyla > Balaenopteridae > Balaenoptera > Balaenoptera physalus. The sequence goes on along the minus strand of NC_138894.1, from coordinate 71,280,839 downwards.
AACATCTGAGTGATGAGTTTGTGTGTAGCCGGCCTCTCGTTGGCAAGCAGACAACATATACTGAGTGCTGCTGTTTGTATGGAGAGGCCTGGGGTATGCAATGCGCCCTCTGCCCCATGAAAAATTCAGGTGAGCTCCTACCTAGTTCCTTCTATTGCAGGCCTTTGGAAAGATCCTTTGGAGCCTGACAATTCTCTTTTACTTATACATCTTCACCTTCACTCCTGATATCTTACTTTCATCAGAGGGGTGTGTGTGTGCGCGCGTGTGCGTGTTTAGGGAGTGGAAGAGCAGGCTTGCATAACATCTGGCTCGTGGTTTACCTCCAATCCAGACCTTGTCATTAATTTTTGAAACCCTCATTCCATTTCCCCGAAGAATGATAAATAACCCAAAGAAATATAATGCATCTTAGCAGTTGATGGCATAGGTCTTTAGAATTTATATTTCCTGATACTTTTTTTTTTTTCCTACAGTCCTTCTCATTTCTAACAGTTTCTACTTAGAGCAAAAAGTATTAATATAGACAGTATAGGTCAAAGCCCAAGTTTTTATGTCAACCCCTTTGTGGGAGAGATCACAGAAGGGTTAGAACCATAAAGGAAGAGAGTAGAAAGTCAGTAAAATGTACTTGAACAAATCTCCTTGACTTTCAAGTTTTAGACCTGGGGTTAAAACTTTTGGTCAAATGGAAAAAAAAAATGGAACTGGCTAAGCTCTCAGTTTCCTCCCCTCTCCTCGTGTGGGAGGAGGGCTGGAAGGTGCTGACTCTTGGCTCCCAGGCTGGGCTACTTGGTGACTGTTGGGTTCTGCACTGATTGCTTATTTCTCTTCTTGACGCTGCAGCTACTTACTGCCTGTTAAAGGAAAGCACTTGAAAGTGTTCAGTATAGCATTTTGTCTTTGACTATAGAATCGATTTGTTAAAGCTGGAAAAATACTGTGTGGATATACAGTGAAAGAGTTTATAATGAACAGATTCTCAGAATGGCCAAGAGGGGAAGAATTGCTTGAAAAGAGGAACTGCATTAATTTTTAGTTAATTAGAATGTAATCTTCAAGATATTTAATAATAAATTAGCTCTTTAGCTTGGAAATAACTTAAACCAATGTAGCACAAAAAAGAAAGTAATTTGAAATGCCGTAGAAGGAAAAGGAACAGCAAAGGATGAAGAGCAACCTCTTAAAGATATAGATGGTAATGATAGTAGTCCAGAAATGGAAACAGGATGGATTCTGGGGTCAGAAAATCTAGATCTGGAATTCAGAACTGCCCACAGCAGCTGCGTGACTTGGGGAAAAAGAACCTCACCCAATGCAGCTCATTAATGGAGACATCTATCTTGTTGGGTTGTTGTGAGAACTGGGAGGATGTAGATAGGTCAGGAACACAAGGAATGTGGTATATTATTAGCATTACTGTAGCCTCTGTCCCTAGAGGCAATTGCCACAAGGAGAAGGTGAAATCTTAAGGAAGTGACTATAATATATATGACTTGAGTCATCTTCTCACGATGCTTGAATACCTCAAACCTTTCTACTTAGGCAGTGTTTTTATTGTTTAATTTTTTAAAAAAAAATATCCTTCTTCTAAAGAATTAATCAAAGAGGTTATGTCCCCCTCCATCTACCCCATCACAGCTGAACTCCGCTCCTTGAAGATGTTCACTCTTTTTTTTTAATTGAAGTACAGTGTTGATGTACCATATGTTGCAGGTGTACAATATAATTATTCACAATTTTTAAAGGTTATACTCCATTTATAGTTATTGTGAAATACTGGCTATATTCCCCATGTTGTACAATATATCCTTATAACTTATTTTATACCTAATAGCTTGTACCTCTGAAGATGTTCACTCTTAACAGTTGGTTTTAATTATCCAAGTCTTTTTTCTATACATTAACTATTGTTGTATTTTTAATCCATATTAGTTATTATATATTTATATTTAGGAGAATATTTAAAGCTGAAATCCATATCATCGATCTGAGGCACACGTTTTTTGATTTACTCTTTAGCATCTCTGAAACTGGGGGTATCTTATAATTGATGGTATCTATTAATGGCCACAAGCGATTTTCTCACATTTTAGTGTCTGTTATATCAGGATGTATTTTGCAATCTAGGGTATCTTAGAACTGGTGAAAGATGGTAACTTTTAAATGGCTGCACAGACTCTGTTTTATGGATGTACAGGCATACCTTGGAGATATTATGGGTTCAGTTCCAGACCACCACAATAAAGTGAATATTGCAGTAAAGCAAGTCACCCAAATTTTTTGGTTTCCCAGGGCATATAAAAATTAAATTTACACTGTACAGTGTTTATGTCTGTTAAGTGTGCTATAGCATTATGTCTAAAAAAATATACATGATAATTAAAAGTACTGTATTGCTAAAAAATGCTAACCATCATCTGAGCTTTCAGCAAGTCATCTTTTTGTTGGTGGAGGGTCTTGCCTCGCTGTTGGTGGCTGCTGACTGATCAGGGAGGTGATTGCTGGGGATGGGGGTGACTGTGGTAATTTCATAAAAAAAGCCAACAGTGAAGTTTGCCACCTCAATTGATTCCGCCTTGACAAACGATTTCTCTGCGGTATGCAATGCTGTTTAATAGCATTTTCCCTAGAGTAGAACTTCCTTCAGAATTCAAGTCAGTCCTCTCAACCCCTGCTGCTGCTTTCTCAATTAGTTTTATGTAATATTCTAAATCCTTTGTTTCAACAGTTAAGTTTACTGTCTCATATGGGTGGGGTTTGTGGCACCCTACAACAATTACAATAGTAACATCAAAGATCACTAATACCATAACAAACATAGTAATAGTGGTAAAGTTTGAAATATTGTGAGAATTTCCAAAATGTGACACAGACAGGAAGTGAGCAAATGTGGTTGGAAATATGGTGCAATAGACTTGCTTGATGCAAGGCTGCCACAAGCCTTCAATTTGTTTAAAAAAAAAAAAACACAGTAAAGGGAAGCACAGTAGAACAAGGTATGCCTGTACCATGGTTTATTTAATCACCTCCAGCACTGGACATTTGGGCTGTCTGTCTCCCCCAACCCCTACCCTTCCCCAGTCTTGATTTTCCTATTATAAACAATGCTGCAATGAACCTTCATGTATGTATCTTATATATAGCTGTGGAAGTGTCTTGATAAGAAAATTCCTACAAATGAAAATACTATACTATATTACTCTCCAAAAAACAGGACAGATTTACACTCACATTGACAGTGTTTGAAATGCCTTTTCCTCATACCCTTTTACCATTAGATATTCTCAGTCTTTAAAATTGTTATCATATGGGTAAGAAGGGTATCTTATATGCGTCTCCCTATTTCTAGGGAATTGGAGCATCTTTTCCTTGTTTATAGATGATTTGTATTTCCTTGTCAGTGAATTATATCCTTTGCCCATTTCTTTGGTTGGACTTTGTGTCTTTTTCTTGCTGATTTGTAGGAGCGTTGTGCATATTCTGTCTACAACCCCAACATTTGGGTTATGGAAACTTCTTTATGAAAGGTTCTGCATGTATTTTCATTTTATTCTGTCCCTGTCCTGATCCTGTGATATTAAGTATTTACTGCATGAAAATCTGATGAGCTAGTTGCCTTTGCAAATCAAATCTAATTGACTAAGTTTTTAAAAGAATATTCAAGTTATTTTGGTGTTAGAAATGAATTTTAGAATATTGCATCAATTATTTGTAACTGAGACTTTACAAAACAAAATTTTAAATGTAAATTCAAACAAATCCATGTGAACAAATATATACTGTATAATATTTTTAGGAAAGTATGGGGTACGAGGAAATAGTGGTACCACATGCCAAATTAAAAAAAAAAAGTTTAGTATCTTTGCTGCACTCTTTCTAGCTTATATATGCACAGTACTGGTGATAAATTTTCCGAAAAGAATCACTAGTCTATAGTCAGCCAAATCCTCAAAAATCAGTGATTTTCAGTCTTTTATTTTTTTAGAAAAAGGTAGTCTTTTGTCAACTGAATTATTATTTTAACTTCCAATATATATAAATTCTTTAACATCAAAGATGCTGGAGCTACTGGTAGGGAGAACAACTAGTTAGGCTCTTGAGGTATCTGTGAAGGACCCCAGGGTTCCAGGGAACACGTATTGAAAAACACTATTCTGTTTCTGTTGGAGTATAGGAAGTAGTTAGACATCCCAGAAGGAGTATTTCTTTTATACCCTTGAAATTATGGGCCTTGAACTAGACTTAGGGATACTGTACCCTGAATCCAGGAAGAAGCCCACAGCAAAGTTAAGCAATTTTTCCAGAGGCCCTGTGATTAGCTGGCATTTCCTTGAGTGGTACGTGATGTTCTGGTCATATCTACACCAAACCATCTCCCGTTGAGCATGTTTCTGCCGGAGTATAGCAAGCAAGAAGAGCCAGAGCAGAGGGGTTAGCACATGGACTCTGGAGCCAGGTTGCCTGGGTGGGAATCCTGGTTTGGCAACTTTCTCTCTACACAGCCTTGTTCCTTTGTCCCTCTGTGCCTTAGTTTCCTCACACGAAACTAATATCACCTGCCTCACAGGGTTGTTGTAAGGATCAGTTACACTTAGCATAGTGCTTGACACGTAGTAAGCATTAGAAGGTTGTAGCACCTAATGCTACTGCTGCCGGGTGAGTCAGATCAAATGCATTTTCAAATGTAACTGAAATCTAAGGTTCTTATGAAATACACACTTACCTAATAGCATCTGAACATGAATTAAGAAATTAAGGATAGACAAATGCAGAAATAATTGTCCTCATATAAAACTTTCTCTTCTAGACCACTGCTTCATAAACATTAATGGGCATGTCAATTACCTGGTGATGTTATTAAAAAAAAAAAAAAAAGATTCTGGTTTCTAGGTGGAGGTGGGTGGGCAGGATTCTGCATTCTTAAGAACCAATGCAATGCTGCTGCTGGGTCTCGGACCACACTAGCAAGGTTCTAGAGACACCTAGCAGCATTCCACCTGGTTTTGTTAAAACCGACTTTAATGTCGTTATTAATTTTTCGTAGAGGAAGCAGAGAATGTGTGAATTTTAAAACTGATTTGCTCATTCTGCCGTTGAGCCTTTTAAATGTTGCTCTTCAGGAATACATGATAGTTGAGAAAGGACCATATTGTCTATTTGTTAATGAAAGCACTGGATGAATTCCAGCCTGTCAGGCACTGAACCTTCCAGTTTCCCTAGGAGTGCAGCACTGCTTTGGGGAACAATTAGTTACTGATGGAAACAGTGCTGGAGGAATTTAAGTAATAAATCGCAGTGCTTGTCATCAGCTTTGAGCATTAAAGTGCAGTGTAAAGTAAAGCTTTGGCTCCAAAACAGGCTTTCACACTTCTGGTCCAATAGGTTATGGGCACTAATTCTCACTAAGGCAGCAACTGCATCTGAGAATACTGGTAGTTGGAGGAGGTAGGAGTGGCTCCTGAAATAGTGTTCTCTGAAGTTAGATGGCAACTTGCAGATTGGTACCAGGTGCAGACTGGTACCACATGCAGGGTGAGTGAGTGGAGGGTGATGGATCCTGTCAGGGTAACTTTACATGAGAAGAATTGCCTAGTTGTACCATTCAGTACATTTCTGGAGCTGCTTGGGGCTCCCATTTTAATCCTCAGCTAAAGTCTGGGAGGCCAGACACCAGGCATTAGGAGAAGGTTTCAGATGGTTGAGGGCGGCCCGGCAGTGAGTTTGTTGAAGTGGTCGTGTCCTGACATCCTCCCCCTCCTCAACCTCTGGAGTTTCTCTTATTCCTGTCCCATCATCCTCTTCTTCTCCTGCCCCTCTCAATACCCTCTAATCCTGCCTGTTCTTAAAATGTTTTTTTTTTTCCCCTTGGTTTGGGGGGAGTGGCTGAACTGCTTTGGGAGGACCATCAAATTTGGGCTCTTTATCATGATATCTTGGCCAGCCTCTGAGAGAAAAGCTATTCAAAAAACCAAGTCAGGAAAGACAAACCACTGTGTCCATATTTTGAATCACAGAGGGTGGTCATTGTTTGATCTTTCTGGAAATTTTCAGTGCCATGCTAGAAGGAAGTCATGAACTCTCAAATCTGGAGTTTATTGAATACGAGTTTTATGTAGCTTGGTTTTTCTGGGTCTCCACCTGAGTAAAAAATGATGGTAGCTGACGTGTGTGTAGCACAATGCCAGGCACCGTTCAAGAGCCTTACCATCAATTAAGATATTTAATTCTCCAAGCCATCCTATGAGGTAAGTATATAATTACCTCCTTTTGGTGGGAGAGGAACTGAGACACAGAAGATTACCATCTGTGGTCAGATACCAGGAAGTGGCAGATTCAAATCCAGGCATCCGTGCTATCAGTCACTTAAGTGTTACCCCAGTCCCTATCTCCCCAAGGTCTCAAAGCACATCTTAGATAAATAGTGTCACTTAGAGTATAAAAGTAACAAAGTGAAAAATTAAAGATGAAATTTTTTTTCAATTTCCTCATGCATTGTGTGCTGAGAGAGAAACTCTACAGCCTTAGAGCCAGTCAGTAAGCTTAGACAACTTAGACTCTGTATCAGAGTCAAGCACACGGTGGCCATAATAGATAACAATACATACTTGATGAATTAATGGATTAAAGCAAGTCAGTAATTCTCAGTGAATTAAACTGTTGGTGATGCCTAGCACATAGATAAAATGAACTTTTAATGTTTTTATTTATTGCTACTCTTAAAAGTATAAACTCAAAATTTTCTGGAAAAATGTACCTATGGGTTACAAGATATGTGGGGTGCTATTATCTCATAGAAATAAAAACCTATTGACCTGCAAATGAAAGAAAATTAGACACATTTGAACACTGGAATCTAAAGTACCCAGGGATCCCGGTGTCTGTGGTTATCTTATTAAAATAATTAGACTTCTGTTAAGTAAATTATTAAAATAATTAGACTTATTGTGAACAAACTGAACATAAAGAATTGATAAAGTCTTGATCTAAAACGTAGAAGTTAAGAAATTTTGAGGGGAGACTTAGTGTGTTGAGAGATTGCCACCTATTGGTTGATACAGTGTACTGCACCACAGGTGTTTTAACCTCTGAAGTACTAGGTGCAGGTCAGGCATAGAAAGGTCACAGTGGGGTTAAAAAAAAAAAAATCTCCAAGGAGACTGAAGTGCCTCAAAAGAAATTGGCAAATGCTTAAAATGTTTTGTGAAACACTGCTATTGATCAAAATGCGGAGGCATGGGTCCTCTCAGTTTTGCTCACAGAGCAATTCAAAGATATAGATATATAGATAGATTTGATTAGAAAACTCTGGTTGTGGGAATAGAGATTATCCTTGTACTTGAATGCCAGGAAGAAAAATATAATCATTACAGCATAGGAAAATTTGAAATCAATTCTGTCAGTAAAGAATTCTATAGATCGTAATATAGATTTATGTCTAATTCTTATTTTTAAAAAAGTCAAATAACAACATGTTTAGTAAACTATTATATTCAAGGTGCAGTTAGTAAGAACCGTGTCTGAAATGCAGTCTCAATTACTTAGTTTGCCTGTCTTCAGTTTCAGTTAAATTATCTACATATTCCTTCATTTCATTTTTTACTTGAACCACCTACAAGGCAACATCTAGGCAATAAATTTTGGAGCAGACGTACAGTCTGTATTTACAGGAAATGTAAAATTCTGTAGAACTGACATGATATAAAATTATGTTGTATTGCTAAATTAGAAGTTCATTCCTCAATATTGCTTATTCAGATGTACAGATAACATCCTTATGTAATAAATCCATCATCTCCTGTGACACACTATTTTTTAATCCTTCCTAGTAACTTATCTACCCCGTTTTTTCATATGGTTTTGCAAGAGTGAAAGAATCTGGAATCTGTCTTTGAACAGTTAAGCTAGTGATTTCTTTCCTATCTATGCATGGCTCTTACATGTTCCCAAAGATCTGAGTGTAAGAAGTTTCATAATACCCTTGGAGGTGTGAAGGAAGACAGGGATTTGACTCATGGACTAAACTTGAAAAAATATTGTAATTGGGCAGTGGTTGCAAAAGGCCTTTCAGCAGTCACAGTTTAAAGGCTTTTCCAAGAACTGTGTTTCCAAAGAATGTTAATAATAACTCTGGAACATCCTACATGTGAGGCACAGTGAGTGGTCACCGCCTTTGGTTTGGGCAGCCCAGGGATCTCGTTCTGCTTTTGGCACTGCTTCTGTCAATTGCACTGGGCGAGTTACTTCAGTTTCCTATATCCAAAGTTGAGAACTCTTTTGAGGTTATGGTAATTAATACTCTGTAAGTATGAAAGCATTTATCATTGTGATCATAGATCCTGACTATTATGATCAAAGAAAGTGCAGCTGTTAATAAGCTAAAGTGGAGAATTTAAATCAAACTGGAAAGATATAAAAGGCCTCCTAAATTGAGTGGCCCCCATATGTGTACACTGTATATACAGAGAGAATACTCTCAGAGGTAAGTGGTCCAGTTCTTTGGCACAGAATTCTTGGTATCCATGGAACTAGACTGAATTGGATACCATATGGAAGGGCAAGTAAGCAATTCATTGAAAAGATTCTTTGTATTAATTTAGAAGGCTACCCCTCACTTTCCCGAAAAGGGTGAAAGTACTTTTCTCACTATAAAAGGCTTATTGCAAAATAAAATTTAGTAGTGAATTATGCACATAGAGCCTTGGTATTAAATGTGATCATTACGTTAGTTTCCTCACTTGTAAAATGGTAGTAGCAACATCTTCCTAAGGCTTGTTTGAGGGTTAAAACTGTGCTAACGCATGTTAGATGCTTGGCATACAGTAAATGCTTCGTAGGTGTTAGCGATGATTATAGATCAACTCTTGTTCCAGGATATGAGTTGAGCTGATGATTATTCCCCATTGTTACCTTACTATACCGTGCTAGAAGTCTCTTTGAAAGTAAGCAAGAGTCAAAGACGATGAGGGGCAGGTGAGAGTTTGGGGACTAACGCAGAGCCAGATAATCTCTGCAGCCCCTGCAAGAAGCTGCTGCTTCCGTGCCCCTCGAGGCTCCCAGGCTACCAGTGTGAGTTATTATATAATGTCTGAGAGAGGGCTTGTGCCTGGAAAAGACCATTCAGGGTTGGGTTTTAAATGAACATTCAGTGTATCCAATTTATCAATGTTAAAACCTGGACTTACCTAAGAGTTTAAGTTCAACGTAAACATTTTGTCCTTCTGTTTATAAGTCCAATATTTTTATATAAAATAAGATCGTTTTATTTTGTGATTAATGTTTATATAGCTCAAGGAACAGATTAAACTTTCCTTGAGAGTTATTTCTATATCAAAACTCTGTTAATTAAGTCTCTAACACTTTGGCCTCTGATTTATAAATTTTATGTATTTGATTTTATCTCATGCATTTTATATACCTGAAAGGGCAGCCTCCAATCCTAATAAGCATTTTCTTCTTAGGTATTTAAGCAGCTCTTATCAATCTAATAAATCAAACTGAAAATGCAACAAATTGAATTCCCTAATGAATCTAAATACTTACTGACCTAATAGAGTTCTGTGAATTCTCATGTAATATAAAATCCTAGGTATTTCAAATTGAAATCACAAGGCCCATCAGATTATCTAGTATATGGTTCTCTTAAATATTATAGACATATTAAATAACAACAACAAAAAACCCCTTACTCTAAAACTTTCACGGTAAAGTATTAATATTCTAAACTTAATGTACGTCATTATCTGTGTAGCAGAATTACCATCTTAGGCCAGCTGAGGTTACTGGGTAGAAAAATTCATGACTGTGATTGTCAGTTATTAGAGAAGTAAGACCAGGATATGGGATGTGTATACTCACAGTGTGAGTCTAAGGAGCCATGTGTGACATGCAGAGCACATTCTCTTGTTTCCATGTTAACAGGGGGACCCCACGTGTTCCTAACGTGTAGTTTTTATAAGCAATACCTTCCATGGCAGTGACTCTCAAGGGAATAATAGGGCAGATATAATTAATAAAAGCTTTTCTCTAACTACACATAACTCCCCTCAAGAATCAGGTACCTTCTGCTAAAGGTATGTGCTCACCTTATTGAAATGCTCTACCACACAAATGACAAACTTGCCCTGACCCAGTAAAGAAGGTTTGGGGCAATAGTCAGGGTTCTCCAGAAGAACAGAACCAATAGGAGAGAGAGAAAGATTGATTGATTGATTGATTGAGTCATTGATTTGTTTTAAGGATTTGGCTCATGTGATTATAGAAGCTGGTAAATTCAAAATCCCTAGGGTGGCCTGATGTTGTGGAGGCCCAGGGAAAGCTGAGGTTCCAGGTCAAAAGCCGTCAGCCAGAAAGAGCCAGTTTTGTAGATGAAGTCTGAAGTCCAAAGGCAGTTGGGCAGTGGGCAGTGGAATTCTCTTTCTCAGAGGAGGGCCAGTCTTTCTGTTCTAATCAAGCCATCAACCCATTGAAGGAGGCCCACCCACATTATGGAGGGTAATTTGATTTACTCAGATCCACCAATGTAAATGTTAATCCCATCCAGAAACACCCAAAATAATGTTTGACCAACTTCATCTGGGCACTCCGTGGCCTAGCCTAGTTGACACATGATATTAGCCATCACAACTGGGATTGAAAAAAAGGTTGAGAACCAGTTAAAGAAAATGTTTGCATTTTGTAGAGCTTCTCCAGCTCCCACTACCATCCTGTACAAACACACACTTAAGCAAGGGCCTTTATTTTCAGTTGGGAGTGAAATGTCGTCTTCTCCTTCCCCAGATGTACACTGGAAAAGGGCAGGGAGGAGGTGGGATACTGAACACTCAATCAGGACCCCCGGCTGGAGAGGGCTTTTATGGCAGGTCAGGGAAAACCAGGAAAGAGATATAGGAATTGTGGAAGGGAGTGAATAAACAGGAATGAATGACACAAAGGCCAGGCACAAAAAGAGGGACTGCATGAGAGGAAGAACACTAGAAATGAAGCCAAAATGTGGATTCTTAAAACAACATTGTCTTGGGCAGGTGCTTTAAAGGAAGAGAAAGCAATGGGCAAGTAAGCCATGTTCAGGTTATGACCATATTGCAGTCATATTAGGAAACATGGTTTGTCTCAGGGTAAGGAAAGCGAAAAAGGAAAATAAAAAAAACTCTCATAAAGGGGAAAACTTACTCCATTTCCTGCTAAACTGTTGGTGACAAGAACTTGGGAGGAGTGTCCTGGAACTGGGCTGCAGTTCCCAAACCCAATTCCCTGGAGTTGGTGTGAGTCAGCGAGGGTTTGGGATGCCAGCTGGGGAGGACCAGCACGCTGGTTGAAACTGTTGTCTCGGTGGCCTCAACAACTATTATAGAACAGCTAAATGTGAGGGGAATTTGATGGAAAGATGGAAAGTTGGTGATAAGAACACTTCTGAAATTTTAGTTTGTGCACGATTTAGACTTTGGGGTATCAATTTTATTCAAGGCTTATTTTCTTAATAGCTATACTACATCGAAGTGCTAAGAAGGTATTTGGCCATGCTCTGTTATTGAAAATATTCTGACTGGAGAATAACTTGCATTATTATTATAATCATACCTATCTATTAGAATCTTTCTAATGTAAAGCCAAAGTAGAGAAATTAAGATATGCATGTAAAATGAACCATCAGATCACAAAAAGCAGCACTTTTATTTTTCATTAACAAGCAATCTAATTGGTCTTAAATTTTTAGCAGTTTAAACTTTCTACCTTGAAATCAGACATTATGAATAGGCATTCGATTTTCTAGAAATGCCTTTTTGGTGTCGATTTGCTCTTTAGTGAAAATTTTACTTTCATGTATTTTAAATAAATTTTGCCGATAGGATTTTTTTCTCTTCATTGATAGTTGAAATGTACTCTAAGAAAATGAACTGTGCTGAGTGGGACTATGAAAAATATCACTGTATGTAATTGCTTAAAGCCCTGTTCTGCGTTTGAGGTTTTGAAATCAAATAATGTTGTATTTATTTTGACCTTTTCCTAATTGACTTTACAAGACAACTCTGGCTGGAAAAAAGCCACTGGCTGCCCATGTCTTTTATATGCTGACCTCATGGGTAGAGCAGGCACGCCTGGCAGAGGAAGGGTGAGGGAAAGTTTATCTCCTCTCCCTTCATGCAGCAGACAGACTCTACCTCTTATGACTGGGAGGAAAGCGTCTAGGAAGTGCTTAGGAAGCGTGTTGGCGTAAATCTGCAAGGAGCAGAAACTAGGATGATAATTATTTTGCTCAGCATCAGTAGCCAGTGTCTTAAGAAGCAAATTACAAAAGATTAGCTCATTGGAAGGCTTCCGGGCACAACAAGGCCTTCTTTTATGCTTGCTTCTGAGCTTCAAGTCTCAGTGGCAAGCAGAGCTGTTATGAATAGCTGTGTTGGTTGTGCACTGTTCAACCCTAGAAGTTGCCATTCACATCATAATCTTTCAGTGCCTACCGAGGTAGCCAAATAAATCACTGCCAGAGGGAAGAGTTACTAGGACTGTATCTGATTCTGAATAGATCCAGAGGGGAAGGTAAGAAGAGAGTTACTTCACATTAAGATAAATAGCAATATATGTGCAAATCATAAAACAGAGTTACAGATCTTAAA